>NC_067245.2:41337768-41946379 GCF_019359855.2 Lolium perenne | reverse complement strand
CGGAAGAGGTGGAAGAGGAGTACTGGCGGCAAAGGGGCCGGGTGCGCTGGGCACTCCAAGGGGACGCGAATACCGCTTATTTCCATGTGGTGGCTAACGGGAGGCACCGCAAATGCCTTATCTCCTATCTTGAGACGGATGGAGGCACTATTTTGGGCAAGCTGGAAATACAGGAGCGCATCTATGCGTTCTATCGCCAGCTGTTGGGGACAGAGGTGGCTAGGAGCCGTGGGCTTGCAATGGATGCTTGGGAGGCACATGCCCGTGTATCAGACGAAGAAAACGCGAATCTAGCTCTAACTTTCTCAGAGGAGGAGTTGGAAGGGGTGATTAAGGCCATGAAGACAGATAAGGCTCCAGGGCAGGATGGCTTCCCGGTGGCATTTTTCCACAAATGTTGGCCACTTGTAAAACACAGGGTTTTACATATACTTCACGACTTTATCTTGGGCAGTATCCATATATCCAGATTGAACTTTGGGGTCCTGTCTCTCATCCCCAAGGAGAACAATGCGGACCGAATCACTCAGTTCCGACCCATCGCCCTCATAAATGTGATCTTCAAGATCATCTCAAAGGCCTTTGCTATGAAGCTGGACCCGATCGCTCACTGGATTATTAGTCCAAACCAATCATCCTTTATCAAAGGGAGATGTATCCTCGACGGCGTCCTATCTCTTCAAGAGATAGTGCACGAGCTAAAAGCCAAGAAGCAAGGGGGCGTCTTGCTTAAGCTCGATTTTGAGAAAGCTTACGACCGTGTGAACTGGGATTTATTGGTGGAGGCTCTCGGAGCTAAGGATTTTGATGCAGGGGCAGTCCACCGCCTATCGCAACTGGTCTCGGGGGCCCAAACGGCGATTTCTATAAATGGAGAGGTGGGCCCCCTTTTCCGCAATAAACGGGGAGTGTGGCAAGGGGACCCGCTCTCCCCTTTGCTTTTTAACTTCATGGCTGAGGTGATGTCTGTTATTTTATCCTCGGCAGCGGATGCGGGCCACATTCAGGGGGTGGTGCTGCACCTTACTTCGGGAGGAATTACGCACCTTCAATACGCGGATGACACTTTTATTCTGATCCAATACAATGAACAACATATCGCAAACCTCAAGTTCTTGCTGATGTGCTTCGAGGACATGCCCGGTCTTAAGATCAACTACTACAAAAGCGAAGTGATTGTCATGGGACAGCCGGAGGAAACTCAACACCGGGTGGCAGATATGCTAAACTGCAGATTGGGAGCATTCCCTTTCACCACCCTTGGCCTACCAATTGGAGACAGAAAATTGGCAATGGATCAGTGGATGTTCTTGGTCAGAAAACTGGGGGTCAAAATTGAAACGTGGCTCGGAAGATTGCTATCCTCGGGTGGACGGCTCATCTTGTCGAATTCGTGTCTTGCTAGCATCCCTATGTTTTCCATGTGGATGTTTCTTCTCCAGGATGGTATTCATGCCAAATTCGACTCAATTCGAGCCCGGTTCTTTTGGGAGGGGACGAGCCCCAAACGAAAGTACCACATGATTAATTGGCCAGCAGTCTGTCTCCCACGGGAGGTGGGAGGGTTGGGGATTCTTAACACCAAATATACGAATATCGCCCTTATGTTGAAATGGATTTGGAAATTGTACCAGGACGATGACTCCATTTGGGCTCGCCTTATCTGTGCCAAGTATACAGACACGGCGGATATCTTCTCTTGTGCGGGACAAGGGGGTCACCTTTCTGGAAAAGACTCCATCAAATCAAAGACCTATTCAAAATTGGAGCTAAATGCAAGGTCAAATATGGTCGCCGAACACAGTTTTGGTATGACAAGTGGCATGATGAGGGAGTGTTGAGGGACCGCTTCCCTCTCATCTTCAGCATATGTGAGAACACCAGGGTGTCTGTGGCCCAGGCTTGCTTGGGACAGGAGAGCATTCGCCTCAGATGAACCCTAGGCGCGAGCGGTCGCGCTGAATGGGACCAGCTTATATGGACTTGATTGTGAACACCCAGCTCTACACCGAAGCAGACAAGATTTCCTGGACCCTCGAGCGCTCCGGGGAGTATTTGGTCAGCTCGATGTATCTCGCGTTGTCTCAGGGGGCTTCGGTGGTCCACTTCAGGGATATGTGGGCTGCCAAGCTGCCTCTAAAGATACGCATCTTCACTTGGCAACTAACGCTGAACCGTCTTCCTACCAGAGAGGTGCTTGCTCACCGCCGGGGGCCGTCGGATGGGCGCTGCGCGCTCTGCGGTGCGATAGAATCTGCTAGTCACCTTTTCTTCAACTGCTATTTGGCGAAGTTTGTATGGAGTGTGGTTCGCTAGATGCTGGGTTGCAGATGGAGCCCCTCCTCCTTTCCCCAATTCTTTCATATCTTATCGACTTTTTCTGGCGGACCTCGTCGTTTACTTTGGGATTTATTTGTTGCCTTATGCTGGTCTCTTTGGAACATGCGCAACCGACACATTTTCCAGGCTAAGGCGATCCGTCACCCCACTGACATTATCTATAAATGGATGATTCTTTTGCAGCACTTGTCGTCAGCGGCAAAGACGCATGACGAGGTAGGCATGGCGCTCCTGGTGGAAAAGCTCCGACTCGTGCACGTGGCTGACGAGGGGTTGGCCTCATCTCCATGTGTTCGTGCTATCTTTAGTTGCTTATTTCCTGTTGGCTAAGCTGTTATGCCGCAGCATGTAATGAACCTATGGATTCCGTAAGGGCTTTATTAATTTAAAGTTGGGCAAGTCTTTGCCTTTTATCTAAGAAAAACAGTAGAGTCATTCCCATTAAACAATGTGTCCACCAAGTAATCATTTGGATTATATTTGGTCGCGGTAATTTTGTGCACAAATTGCCTGGAGTATCAATTAAGCGACGTGCTTGTTTTGAAAGTAAGGCTTGATTAAAAGCTCTCATATCTCTAAAACCCATCCCACCGTGAGATTTTGGTAGAATGAGTTGGTCCCAAGCTAACCATGTCATCTTCCTCTTTCCTTTATCAACTCCCACCAATACTGTCTAATCAGTTTTGTAATATATCGTCACAACTCACGAAGGCCGAACGGGAGTTTAAAAATACTCATAATATATGTGTAAACAGCTTCCGGGACAGAAAAGGAACATGGCATAATCTCATGCTGTGACCTGTGTGGAAGCAAGGGAGCAATTCAAGATTTGAACGGTCAGACAGAAGGTACTTTTCATTCCCGGAGGCATGTCCAGAGACTTCAAGAATTAAGGAGGGATCTGGCCAAATACAAGAGCAAACCCCAGAATGGACTGTGTTTGCTCTCCAAAGCCGAGTTTTTTTTTCTTCTGATTATTGGATTTCAGAGTTCGTGGGCTAATTCGCTATAATATGTTATAATAGCACGTAAATTTTATATACTATTGATAGGGATCTTAAGAAATGGTCAGCAAAGTTTTCGTGCCAAACAAACAATTAAAAATACCCTAGAATAAGGAAAATTAATCACCGTCGACATCATTCTAAATTTGTATCAGTGTTTATATCTGAGGCATGTCAAGAATCGATCCATAAAATGGACCCCTCTATATGTTTTTCTTTATTAATACACACTAATCTCAAGTAAAATGTCTACCCTTATTTATCCTGTGTGCAAAAGATACTTGACATTGGGTCATTGATCTTTCAAGTGATGAAAAAAAATGAACAGATAATATGACCGTGTAAAAAGTACAGGTGATATAATAAACACGACAAAGTTTAGTACTATGTAGTAGCTCACAGATCCAACTGCTATTACATCACTATACGTAACCAAATGCATGTTGCATATGATGTGCCATAATCTCTCCTCTGGTCCTAAGCATAGAGAGGAAAAAAGGCCGACAGAATGGAGCACATATCTTGCCTGAACAAAACAACATAATATGTGCACGTTAGCAGGTGTATAAGCAGCTCAGTACAAGCTAGAGTGTGCACAACTGCATATATGCCAGTTTCCTCTTGTCCAGCTGCTTGCTCTCAGTGCGCTCTAGGTCAACCGGAAGTCAGATCAAACAACACGTCCAAAGGAACTTCGGATCAAACAGAGAATATCTACACTATGTGAGACAATTATGGTAAGCGTGTAGGTCATCGATTTCCAGCCTTTGATGTCAGCGACAGATTCATAGAGGTCAGCTATGTGTAAACTGGTTCTTCCCAGACTTTGGTGTTCTTTTTGGGATCATCGCAGAGGGCAAGATCATTATCAAATTCTTTCATTGTCTTCACAAATATCCTTGCTCCTTGCATGATTAACCTTTCCACCATGAATAGCTGGTAGTTGTTCTCGATTATTGGCTTCAGTATGCTACTGAAGTTAGATGCGTATGCTAACTTGTACCTGCCACACATAATACCGGAAACACAGATTAATCTTTGACGGTTGTCACTGGGAACTACATGCACATTGTGTAACCAAATATAGCTAGTGGTCAGGAACATATTTATCTGTGAGAGAGAAAAGCATGCCATAGATAAAATCACGATAATTCCAGATAGGGAGGTAGATTACTTAAGCACTACAGCTCCTAGTTGAATCACTTAAGAATGCTCAGTTTCTGAAGCAGCTGGAAACAAAAGAATAATATCCTTAGCCTTGGTTGCTTGGTTAATTGAACAGTCAAACAAACATCACTCGGTTGTGCTAAACTGTTTGCAGAAAACAATTCTAACGTGATCATAGCCAAGATCCTGAACTGTGATGCAAGAAGAACAGCTTTCACAAGGTGTTAGCTTTACCTGTCTGATAGAGGTGCGAAGAAGCCAGGTGTCCTTTCATTTGAAGCAATGAAAACAGTACGACCTTTAGGAATCCACCTTGCGATCCTTTTCTTGATGAACTCAGGACGGGTATCTCTGTCCAGATGAGGATGGAGGCTCCTCTCAACACCAAATCTATCCTTCCTATTCTTCAGTAGGTCACCCCGTCTTACATGAATAGCATCATAATCACCTAGTATCTCTTTCATCTGAAGAGAGCACATCAGTTCAGTGACAAGATAAGACTGCCATATCAGTAAACATGAACAGACAATAAGTTTTTCATAAAGGAGATACTATGATCTTATGTCAGTCTGACCAACTATAAAGAACTAACAAAGACCAAAAGAACTTTTTTCTACCAAATTCAAGGGCAAGAGCTGTCCATAGCATGCCTTACAACTTCAATAGGTTCCAAAGTTCTTTTAACACAAGCAGGATATAGCTAACATAAGCACAATTCAGTTCTTGGGCCAAGATCAAGGAAGAGGCAAGGTCTTGGGCCACAACAGGAGCAAAGGGGCTCAGGGATGTACTGCCTGTAACCTGGGATGTTCACTAATTTCAAACCCCATATTATCGCTATGTAAACCTCTTAGGAGGCATGTAACAACTTCTATCTTTTCAATGATATGATTCCTTTGCGTTTTCTCGAAAAAAAAAATTCAGTTGACACATAAAGCAAGGATTGTTCGAGTGATAGCACACATCATATTCCAAGAACAAATATAGCACCTCTGGAGGACTCGGAAGGGTACCTGAACAAAATCCCATGATAGCATACTACACAGTATAGTCGCTAATGAGTTAACATTCAATAGGAAGACGAACACTGCCCTGCTTATGACATGTGTTAAAATGATATAACTGTATCAGTATATCTAAGGGAAGTGCAAATTTTTGTTTATTTGGAGGATATGGAACCTCAGAGCTTTTAACTAAGAAACTGGCATTCGACTAGCATGGTTACTCTGGTAAGGTTTTAAGGATTTGAGTTTCAGGTCATATTATTTTCCGTCAGGCATCAACAAAACCCACATGAATTTCCGCATTCCACAGCTCATGACAGATCAACAAAATCCACATGATTTATTTTGAAGGAAAATGATAAGGGAAGACCCAGCAGTAGATAGGAACCCAAAATTGCCTTTGCTCAGATGGTGGAATTATACATCCAGTCCCTCAAACAAGTGAGTTAGGTTCACTTGCTGAACCCACACGATTTAGCGAATCAAGACATAACGAAAATCAAGAATAAGATAAATACGGCCCAAACAAGTTAGAGAGACAAAAGAGTTGTTCTCTGCAGGTTAGAGTAATCAGTTTGATAAGCATTTGACAGTTGGCTAAAAACAATCTTATGAAAATGTACCTCATTTGCTGCATCCCTCAGTTTTCTTGCTGGCATAGTTGGCAGAAAAGTGTACGGCAACATCACAGAGCTACGCCTGGTCCGGTCCTTACACTCCATAAACCTGAACTGTAATGATGATTAAGGTCTATTCTGAAGGTATAGCAATAGCATATAAATTTGTTTTTTGCGATCACTAACGCTTTAAGGCCGTCCAAAAAATGTGAATGACAGAACATAAGAAACCCTGATGGAGTTGCATTCTTACCAAGCAAGAGGGCTTGCGGTACGGTTTATAAGGAGAGCATCTGAGTAAAGCGGATTGTCTCTGAGTTCATCTCTGCTAACCCCTTGCACATGCGCCACATCCCCCTCTCCTAGCTTCGTGCTTCTCGATACTATCCCATACCATGACTTGGGGTTGTCCAAAATGACAGGTACATTTTTCGATATGAGGTCTATATCATATAACGATTCCATTGCGGAAGAACTGGTTCCCCATCTGCCGAAAATTGAGCTCACGTATTCAAATGCTGACTCAATCAGACAAAAATGCAATAGGCAGACTGAAGTCAGGCAGACCAAAGGATGTGCAGCTACTGTAAGAAGCCAAACCTTTGGTCTGAAGTAGCATTGCTGGAATCAAGTGTCCCTTTTGTATTGTGCACTGAACTAAGGCACATCCTTGACGGCATGACAAATATTCTGCAGAGCAACCAAGATGGAGTGTCAATGCAGATTAGCATATCCCACATTACACACAGCATCCTGTATCAATTTGTGTACTGAACATGGGTTATCACGTGCACAATTCGGAATCTTAATCTACAAGTATTTCACCATCGGATTGATTACACATTCCCGTTCCCTTGGATGCAAGAATTGGTTGATTTTACTTACCTGTCGAGGAAGAGGGCTTCCTCGAGGGCGCAGCGGAGGCTGGACTCCTGGTGTCCCAGGCCGGCGCAGGAGGCGCAGTGCTTGCCGGGGCAGTCGACGCGGGCGCCCCAGTAGAGGTACTTGCGGCTGCTGTCCCTCTTGTCGAGGAGGCTCCTGGGGTGGAACCCCATGTAGGAGAGCGAGTCGGTGAGCGAGAGGACGCAGATGATGGAGAGGACCGCCCCGGTGACGACGGCGGCGAGGAGCGCCCTCGCGGTGGTCAGCGGCAGCGGGCTTCGCCTGCTGTGGCCGCCGGTGATCCGGTAGGGGATCGCCATGGGAGGGGGGAGGAGAGACCGAGGAGAGAGCCAGCCAACGTGGTTCGCAAATTGCCTATTGTTTAATTCTACTCTGCCCAGGTACTCTGATAATGTGGACCGTGTTGTTTACGGCCCAATGGGTCGAGATCTCCTTTGTTGGGTGCATTTTGTTTTCTTCAACGAAAAGTTACGTGACTGCATTAATGGATCTTGTTAGTCAACTCCTTGGCTCATTAATGAAACCCTAGTTAGTCAATTTGGGATTCTTCTCAAAAGAAAAATGTCACTCCTGAATGGGAGGATACAAAGAGAAAAAATAACCCTTGCTAGGGGCGGATACAAAGAGAAAAAATTACTGGAAGTTTCCCTGATTCACCACTCGAGAATAGCATAAAATTTTCTAGGTTTGTAGCCTTGCGAGCTGAAATTATAGCCTCCCTGATACATTGTTGTCATCTAAACCTGAAGCATTTGGATGACATGTAGTAAAAAAATTATTTAACCTCGTTGCATGTGCATTAGGTTCAACCCATGTAGCTCTCCCCTGCCCTGGCAAGGCGAGCTAGGGACCTCCATCGGTTTCCTCATCTCTAGTGTCATTTTTGGCACTAAAAAGGAGATGGCGTGACTCTTGATCATCCTTTCGAGTGGAACTTCAATTGCGTTCCATTTTTTGTGCCTTTGGTGGCACTATCCTAGTCTCCTAACGGTGGAAATGATATCATGTGTAACAAACGTTACATGGCTATGTCCTCGTCTTAGTGAGAGATACCAAAGAACATGTGGTGTTTTGATCCTAGCTGATTAATTGATGGTCCATGATCCAGATGTTTTTATCTCCGGTGGTTCAACATAACTTGGTAGTGGTCGTGGTAGTGATGGTGGTGTTATATATGTTTGTTTTTGTCATTGGTGCTCTTGTTTTTCTCTTCTGCAACGTCGATCTTATTCTCGACCTATAGGTGGAGACAACCATTTGAGAAAGTGTGTATGTTCCATGATACAATATTTTCATCAACTGCAGTGGCAACTCATGCATATATTCATAACCTTCGAGGTTATTCTAGTTCGTTTTGGCTTTGATCCTTTGTAGTTTGTTCCTTAGAGTGTGGTGAGAAATCAAGATGCAAAGAATGAGATACTCCCTCCGGTCCTTTTTAATTGACTCAAATTTAGTACAAAATTGTACTAAATCCGAGTCAATTAAAAAAGAATGGAGGGAGTAGATAGGAAGACCTCGAAGCACCTTTATGTAACTCAAGTTTTGTTTTTCGGATATCTTTGTTGTTCGTGTTCGTCCTAGATTTCACAATTTTAGATAGTACGCTTGTCGTTGCCTAATCGACGGTACCCCGGAGGAGGGATCCTCACGAGGGGGAGAAGAAGTAGGGGCCATAGGGCGGAGTGCTCTCGGGACGGTGGTACGCGAGTTACCCAGCTTCGGAACACCTGCACGATGACAGGGCCTACTGCTGCTTGTCTGGAATTATCTGGGCGCTTTCGCGTTGTTACAATGAGTTGTGGTCCTCCCTCTAGGGCTCCCGGGATCCGGCTTATAAAGGCGCACGGATCTAGGGTTTACACGGAGAGTCCTAGCCGGAATACAAGTTGCCTAACTACGGTACAAAGCCTTGCCGTGTACGTCAAGGATCCGCCTTCCTTCTAGGTCACGCTGGATCCGGATACTTCATGGGCCTTCACGGATCCGGCCTCCTTCGTAGGTCGGTTAGGATCCGGCTCCTCGCTCCTGGGCTGGACTTCATCCTTCATGATCTACAGCAACTGGGCCGCCCGATGGGCCACATGCCTCACCACCAACTATGGGCCACCCGGGCTTGCCGGATCTAGGCCATGCCGTTGATATACCCATAAAGTATACCCACAACAACGCTTTTTAGGTAATTAATGCTTACAAAAAAATTGACAAGAATGCTTACAAAATTTTAGTCAACCTTCAGTGGTTACAATCTTACAATAGGCAAATATATAAGTACATAATCAAGTCAACCTTTAATGGTTACAGAATACGATGCATGTAATGTACTGCAAAAAGTTAGCATCTCAATTTGTGCACCGAAGTTCAGAAGTTGACAGGTCGGTCTCCTAGTTTTCTTCAGCGCGTAACAGAAAACTGATGTTATATATCTTCAATAAAGAAACAATTTCGCAATGGGGATGTAGCTCAGATGGTAGAGCGCTCGCTTAGCATGCGAGAGGTACGGGGATCGATACCCCGCATCTCCATTTTTTAAAATGTTTTTTAACGCATTTTTCCTTTTTTTTGACAATCAATACCACATATATTCATAATAATAAATAGTACATGGTAGAGATACACGAGCTGTCTCCAGCGATTACAAAATAAAGTCTAAAAGATACTAGCAAATCTTCGAGGTCTTCAAACTCTTTCTTCTTCCAAGACATAATCTTGTACTTTTCTGAATGCAGCCAAAAATAGATAACAAACCATAGACCTGTAAATACCAACGAAGGTTCTCCCATAATTTGAATTTGAGCCGCAATGCCAAAGCTGCGTGCACGCGCGCAACCATTAAAGTAGTCAATCAACATCGGCAAGAGTACCAACACTAGTATGTCAGGGAATAAAAACCGATCTGCATTGTCGACGTTGATGGAGAGCCGAGAATACGAATCACCATTGTCGAGGACGTAGCAACCGGGACAAGAACTGCGAGGATAATCCTCCTCGCGACAACCATGAGAAAAGATCCAAGATCGATCTGGCGAAGTAAGATCTGAACACCCATACCTAGATAATTGTAATCTTTCAGCACCACCATTAACGTCGGGAAGGAGATCTCGTCGTCGAACGAAAGGCCGAAGATCACTTATTGCAGATGATGCCATCTCCATGGCGGGGAAACCAACAAGAAAACGGCAACCAAAAACCTAACATAGACTACTGAAAAGACTACTTTTATTGAAAACTCCACTCATAGATCGGGTTCCCCACTCCTCCCGACGCCGGCGAAGCCGGCCGGAGGAGGGGGAACCGATCTATGGAGGAGGCTGAGTCGGAGCGGCTAGGGCTTTTCTCAAGAGGCGGTGGCTACAGGGACGTATGAGTCGAGTATCTTTCCATGAACCTAACAACTAGTTAACGCATTTTTCCTTGATAGTACAACTGACGTTTCATGAACCTAAACATAAACGATCTGCCGGTTCTTCTAGCCTGCATTCTCTTCTCACCTTCACCATCCACACATATTGTAAAGTAACCAAGTTTATACATATGAATAACCAAGTTTATAAATTTTGTACCTTAGAGCATCTTCAGTCGCGTCCCCCAAACCGCGCCGGATCGAGCGTTTGGGGGACGAGTTTTGTTCGTGCCGCCTTTGGGGGACGTCGCTCCCAGCCGCGTCCCCCAAACGCCGCCCCCAATCAGAAATTCAAATAGATGCATTCAAAAGAGATCGTTCCCGCCGATTCGTCGCGATCAGAGTAGCGGCGATCGATCAAAATACTGGGCGCGCGATCATATTACAGACCGGTGGTGCATGCAAATTAGAAGAAGGGGAAGGGGTTGGGCGACGGCGTCGTATCCTGAGTCGACGCAGGCCCGTCGAGCACGATGACCTCGTCGCGATCTACCTGTTGCTGTGCATGGTGCGTCTGCTCCGTCGCCGACGCAGAGGCCGACGCAGGTGTAGCAGTAGAAGACGCGTCAGCCTGCTCTTGCTGCGCTGCCGCTGCCGCCGATGCCGCTGCCCGGGCTGCCGCGTCCGCCGCCGCCATTTTGGCTTCGATGTCGTCGAGAATTTGGCCTTTGAAGAAGTTGTGCGCCGTTCGCGTCCGGGGAGACATTCCCTCTGTCGACGTTCTCAGCAGGGACATGTCGTCCCTGCGTTTATTGAGCTCCAGCTTCTCCTCTTGCCTCTTGAGCAGCTCCGCCCACCTTTCGTCGTTCTATTCGGCGCGGGAGAGAAAGGTCGAGGAGACGTCGGCGAGGCATTTCGTGATCGACGCCTGATACGTCTCCGACGTATCGATAATTTCTTATGTTCCATGCCATATTATTGATGTTATCTACATGTTTTATTCACACTTTATGTCATATTCGTGCATTTTCTGGAACTAACCTATTAACAAGATGCCGAAGTGCCGATTCTTTGTTTCTGCTGTTTTTGGTTTCAGAAATCCTAGTAAGGAAATATTCTCGGAATTGGACGAAATCAAAGCCCAGGGGCCTATTTTTCCATGAAGCTTCCAGAAGTCCGAAGACGAAACGAAGAGGGGCCACGAGGCAGCCAGAGCATAGGGCGGCGCGGCCCCTGCCCTGGCCGCGCGGCCCTATGGTCTGGGCCCCTCGCGCCGCCTCTTGACCTACCCTTCCGCCTACTTAAAGCCTCCGTGACGAAACCCCCAGTACCGAGAGCCACGATACGGAAAACCTTCCAGAGACGCCGCCAACGCCGATCCCATCTCGGGGGATCCAGGAGATCGCCTCCGGCACCCTGCCGGAGAGGGGAATCATCTCCCGGAGGACTCTACGCCGCCATGGTCGCCTCCGGTGTGATGTGTGAGTAGTCTACCCCTGGACTATGGGTCCATAGCAGTAGCTAGATGGTTGTCTTCTCCCCATTGTGCTATCATTGTCGGATCTTGTGAGCTGCCTAACATGATCAAGATCATCTATCTGTAATTCTATATGTTGCGTTTGTTGGGATCCGATGAATAGAGAATACTTGTTATGTTGATTATCAAAGTTATATCTACGTGTTGTTTATGATCTTGCATGCTTTCCGTTACTAGTAGATGCTCTGGCCAAGTAGATGCTTGTAACTTCAAGAGGGAGTACTTATGCTCGATAGTGGGTTCATGCCTGCATTGACACCGGGACAAGGATGAAAGTTCTAAGGTTGTGTTGTGTCGTTGCCACTAGGGATAAAACATTGATGCTATGTCTAAGGATGTAGTTGTTGATTACATTACGCACCATACTTAATGCAATTGTCCTGTTGCTTTGCAACTTAATACTGGAGGGGGTTCGGATGATAACCTGAAGGTGGACTTTTTAGGCATAGATGCAGTTGGATGGCGGTCTATGTACTTTGTCGTAATGCCCAATTAAATTTCACTATACTCATCATGATATGTATGTGCATGGTCATGCCCTCTTTATTTGTCAATTGCCCAACTGTAATTTGTTCACCCAACATGCTGTTCGTCTTATGGGAGAGACACCTCTAGTGAACTGTGGACCCCGGTCCAATTCTCTTTACTGAAATACAATCTACTGCAATACTTGTTCTACTGTTTTCTGCAAACAATCATCTTCCACACAATACGGTTAATCCTTTGTTACAGCAAGCCGGTGAGATTGACAACCTCACTGTTTCGTTGGGGCAAAGTACTTTGGTTGTGTTGTGCAGGTTCCACGTTGGCGCCGGAATCCCTGGTGTTGCGCCGCACTACATCTCACCGCCATCAACCTTCAACGTGCTTCTTGACTCCTACTGGTCCGATTAAACCTTGGTTTCTTACTGAGGGAAACTTGCCGCTGTGCGCATCACACCTTCCTCTTGGGGTTCCCAACGGACGTGACAACCACACGCATCAAGCAAATTTCTGGCGCCGTTGCCGGGGAGATCAAGACACGCTGCAAGGGGAGTCTCCACTTCTCAATCTCTTTACTTTGTTTTTGTCTTGCTTAGTTTTATTTACTACTTTGTTTGCTGCACTAAATCAAAATACAAAAAAATTAGTTGCTAGTTTTACTTTATTTGCTATCTAGTTTGCTATATCAAAAACACAAAAAAATTAGTTACTTGCATTTACTTTATCTAGTTTGCTTTATCTACTATTGCTAAAATGAGTAACCCTGAAGTTGAAGTTCGTTCGTTTAAGCAACAAGGGGGAGAATGTTTAAGAGATGCTTGGTATAGAATTAGTAATGCCCATAATAGGTGCACTAAGAAACACTCCACCACTATTTTACTCAGGAATTTTTATGTTGGTATCTCTAGCTGGAATAGGTATGTTCTTGATTGTCTCGCAGGAGGTAACTTCTTAAGTACTCCTGCATTAGAAGCTAGCTGCATTATTGAAAGTCTATTTGGAATACCCCCTGTTGATGAAGTTAAAACTGAAATCTCTCTTGAAGATGTTATAAAAAAATTGGAAACCATAGAGAAAAATTTTCCAAGTGTTGAAACTAAATTGGAAATGTTACTTGATAAAACTGATGAACTTGATAAATCCTTAGGAGGAATTGATGAAAGAATTAGTGTCCTAGGAACTTGTGTTGTCCATGATGATCAAATTAATAGGATTGATGAACTTGAAAAAGCTATGGGAACCTTGGGTTCAACATTTTATTCTCTTAAATATAAGGAGAAAGCTTATGTGGGTAAGGAGCAAAAGTTTATGTATGTCTCTAAAGTGCCTAAACCAAAGAAATATTACTATAGGCCTAAAATTGATAAAGCCCTTAGTACCACCACGGATGGGGGAGCTTGTGATAACGATACACCATCTTTCGATAATACTTGATACACACTTTCTGCGCCTAGCTGAAAGGCGTTAAAGAAAAGCGCTTATGGGAGACAACCCATGTTTTTACCTACAGTACTTTGTTTTTATTTTGTATCTTGGAAGTTGTTTACTACTGTAGCAACCTCTCCTTATCTTAGTTTTGTGTTTTGTTGTGCCAAGTTAAGCCGTTGATAGAAAAGTAAGTACTAGATTTGGATTACTGCACAGTTCCAGATTTCTTTGCTGTCACGAATCTGGGTCTACCTCCCTGTAGGTAGCTCAGAAAATTAAGCCAATTTACGTGCATGATCCTCAGATATGTACGCAACTTTCATTAAATTTGAGCATTTTCATTTGAGCAAGTCTGGTGCCATTTTAAAATTCGTCAATACGAACTGTTCTGTTTTGACAGATTCTGCCTTTTATTTCGCATTGCCTCTTTTGCTATATTGGATGAATTTCTTTGATCCACTAATGTCCAGTAGCATTATGCAATGTCCAGAGGTGTTAAGAATGATTGTGTCACCTCTGAATATGTTAATTTTTATTGTGCACTAACCCTCTAATGAGTTGTTTCGAGTTTGGTGTGGAGGAAGTTTTCAAGGATCAAGAGAGGAGTATGATGCAACATGATCAAGGAGAGTGAAAGCTCTAAGCTTGGGGATGCCCCGGTGGTTCACCCCTGCATATATCAAGAAGACTCAAGCGTCTAAGCTTGGGGAT
Organism: Lolium perenne; assembly: GCF_019359855.2. NCBI lineage: Eukaryota > Viridiplantae > Streptophyta > Magnoliopsida > Poales > Poaceae > Lolium > Lolium perenne. The sequence goes on along the minus strand of NC_067245.2, from coordinate 41,931,842 downwards.
GCCCAAGGCATCCCCTTCTTCATCGACAACATTATCAGGGTCCTCCCCTGAAACTATATTTTTATTCCATCACATCTTATGTGCTTTGCTTGGAGCGTCGGTTTGTTTTTGTTTTTTGTTTTGTTTGAATAAAATGGATCCTAGCATTCACTTTATGGGAGAGAGACACGCTCCGCTGTAGCATATGGACAAGTATGTCCTTGGTTTCTACTCATAGTATTCATGGCGAAGTTTCTCCTTCGTTAAATTGTTATATGGTTGGAATTGGAAAATGATACATGTAGTAATTGCTATAAATGTCTTGGGTAATGTGATACTTGGCAATTGTTGTGCTCATGTTTAAGCTCTTGCATCATATGCTTTGCACTCATTAATGAAGAAATACATAGAGCATGCTAAAATTTGGTTTGCATATTTGGTTTCTCTAAGGTCTAGATAATTTCTAGTATTGAGTTTGAACAACAAGAAAGACGGTGTAGAGTCTTATAATGTTTTCAATATGTCTTTTATGTGAGTTTTGCTGCACCGGTTCATCCTTGTGTTTGTTTCAAATAAGCCTTGCTAGCCTAAACCTTGTATCGAGAGGGAATACTTCTCATGCATCCAAAATATTTGAGCCAACCACTATGCCATTTGTGTCCACCATACCTACCTACTACATGGTATTTTCCGCCATTCCAAAGTAAATTGCTTGAGTGCTACCTTTAAAATTCCATCATTCACCTTTGCAATATATAGCTCATGGGACAAATAGCTTAAAAACTATTGTGGTATTGAATATGTAATTATGCACTTTATCTCTTATTAAGTTGCTTGTTGTGCGATAACCATGTTCACTGGGGACGCCATCAACTATTCATTGTTGAATTTCATGTGAGTTGCTATGCATGTCCGTCTTGTCTGAAGTAAGAGAGATCTACCACCTTATGGTTAAGCATGCATATTGTTAGAGAAGAGCATTGGGCCGCTAACTAAAGCCATGATCCATGGTGGAAGTTTCAGTTTTGGACAAATATCCTCAGTCTCAAATGAGAAAATTATTAATTGTTGTTACATGCTTATGCATAAAAGAGGAGTCCATTATCTGTTGTCTATGTTGTCCCGGTATGGATGTCTAAGTTGAAGAATAATCAATAGCGAGAAATCCAATGCGAGCTTTCTCCTTAGACCTTTGTACATGCGGCATAGAGGTACCCCTTTGTGACACTTGGTAAAAACATGTGCATTGTGATGATCCGGTAGTCCAAGCTAATTAGGACAAGGTGCGGGCACTATTAGTCACTATGCATGAGGCTTGCAACTTGTAAGATATAATTTACATGATACATATGTTTTATTACTACCGTTGACAAAATTGTTTCATGTTTTCAAAATCAAAGCTCTAGCACAAATATAGCAATCGATGCTTTTCCTCTATGGAGGACCATTCTTTTACTTTCAATGTTGAGTCAGTTCACCTATTTCTCTCCACCTCAAGAAGCAAACACTTGTGTGAACTGTGCATTGATTCCTACATACTTGCTTATTGCACTTATTATATTACTCTATGTTGACAATATCCATGAGATATACATGTTACAAGTTGAAAGCAACCGCTGAAACTTAATCTTCTTTTGTGTTGCTTCAATGCCTTTACTATGAATTATTGCTTTATGAGTTAACTCTTATGCAAGACTTATTAATGCTTGTCTTGAAGTGCTATTCATGAAAAGTCTTTGCTTTATGATTCACTTGTTTACTCATGTCATATACATTGTTTTGATTGCTGCATTCACTACATATGCTTTACAAATAGTATGATCAAGATTATGATGGCATGTCACTCCAGAAATTATCTGTGTTATCGTTTTACCTGCTCGGGACGAGCAGAACTAAGCTACGCCTGCGTCTTCTCAGACGACGCAGCGTCGGCCAAGGCGGCCTTGGCAGCCTTGTTGCCAGTAGGACGCCCTGTCGAAGTTGCCAGCGGCGCGTCCAGATCAATGGCGTCCTTCCCCTTGGACAGCGACAGGCGCGTCAACCGCCATTTCTCATTCACTTTGAGCTTGCTATAGCAATGCATCAGCGCGAACGGCTTATGCCCATCTGAATTCCTCGCGTGAACCTCCATGGCCCTATCAAACTAACCAAAGGAAGCATAGTCATTTCATCGAACACAATGTAGGCGCTACGGATTATGGAAGAAAGAGTCGTACCAGTTGGGCGACGTCGGCGCCGCTGTCGCCTCTGGTCTCTAAGTCCTGATGGTACCCATGGAAGGAGTTCACCGACGCCTGGATGATGGCCCATCACGTCGACATTGCCTTCTGGCTCCTCTTCATTGTCACTTTGTTGTAGTCGCTGTTGATGAGCTTGCGCTCATCGAACTCGGCCTTGATCCTCGCCCAATACTTCCCGCCTTTTTGGTTGGCGCCGATGATGGAGTCATGGCTCACCGTCGCCCACGACTCGCACAGACAAAGATCTTCCAGAGGCGTCCACTTCGGGTCCCGTGTGCCCGACGCCTTCTTCTTCTTCTTCGTCCTCACGCCGTCCGCGTCTACCTCCACGAGATCATCGTCACCGGCACCCTCGTCGTCCTCTTCCTCGCCGCCCTCTTCGTCCTCATCGTCGTCCTCCACCCCGTCCTCTTCCTCGTCGTCCTCCTCCTAAACCCCGCCGTCCTCCTCAGCACCGGCGCCATCGTATTCGAGCGGACCCCTGCGGCCGGTGAAAGGGACGCCGTCCGAACCGGGTCCTGGCTCGCGCTTCTCGTACGCCGGGGAGTAGAGGTTGTTGGGGTTGAAGCCGCCGTGCGGCAGCGCATCCTGGTAGTGCGGCGACAAGTTAGGCGTCACGCACCCGGGAGTGCCGGAGGGGCCGTCGTTGTAGAAGGCGGATGACGACGGCGAGAAGACTCCCGGAACGTACACCGGCACGTTCGTACTATATGGGCTCGCGTTGGTTGCGGCGATACACCCGGCCAGTATGTGCTGGTGCTGGCGCGCCGCCAGAGCCTTCTTTTCCAGCTCCACCGCCCTCCGTCCTTTCCGCTCCGCCGTCGATAGCTTCCGGCGCAGGCAATCTTGCTGCCATTCATCGTCCGTCCATCCTTCAGGCTTCTTCTTCAAAGCCCGCGCCTTCCGCGGCCTCGCGAACGGCGCTGTCGCCCCTTTCGTCCCATTGCCCGGCGGCTTCTTGGCCGCTTTCTTCGCCATCTTTTTGGGGGCTGTCGGCGGCGCCATGTGGAGAGGGTAGCGCCGGCGGGTGGACGGCTGGATAGGAGAAATGAATCGACGGCGGGATATGTTTTGGGAGGCCTGAAATGCGCGGCGGTATAGGCGCGATTTGGCGGGAGCGGCGGGATTTGGCGGGAGTGTGAGCGAATTTTCCCTGTGCCGCTGACGGGTCGGCCCCGCCACTCCCCGTCTCTCATTTCGTTGTGTCCGGCGTCCCCGGTGCGTCCCCTGTGGGACGGGGACGGGCTCGGGGCGCCGGACACCGAATGGGGGCGCGCCGGACAAAAATGGACTTTGGGGGACGCGGCTGGAACGCATTTTCTGTCCGGCGTCCCCCAAATCCCTTTGGGGGACGCTTCGGGAGACGCGACTGGAGATGCTCTTAACAGAACATATATCCTTGCTCATCTTTGGCTCCCTTTTCTCCCTCTAACGCCTGAATTGCAAATTGGCTGTTTCATGGTTTGAATGAGCTTTCAATCATACACCTTTCCCAGGCAACGTTCTGATCCAATATAGATAACCGTTGGTGTCTTTTGAGACAGTTCAGTTTTCAAATAGAGCACGGGATGCGATACAGCTCGGTAAGAAAATAAAATAAATAAAAGCTCATGTAATTTCTTTGAGCAAAGTCTCCATCATTGGCCATGATCAGAACTTTTAGTGTACTGCACCACCTCTAGTCTTTCAAGAAAACTTTCAGTCGGCACTCACATCGGAAGTTCTTGAGAACCCTGAAACCTGAGCCATTTCTTCTGCATCGTTAACTTGCAACCTTTGACACTAGTACCTCTTCCATGTCTTTTGAGGCAACCCCTTCCTGTTTTTCTTCCTATTCTTTTTATGACCTTTCTGTTCATATCACTCAAGCATAATCTGAGCAGTAATTTACTGCCTCTTCTTCGAGGAACCACCTTTCTGTTAATATCGCGGACTTTGCAGGGTATTAAAGCATGTATTAAACCTATTATTACAAGAAGTAACAAAGAAATGAACAGTACACGGTTTAAACAGGCAGAAGAGTGGACGACACATACAAAAATTGCCTTATTTGAGGCAACGGAGAAAGCACTGCAACTACTTTTCAGACAGACATTGACAAACAGCAGTCTTAAGCCTTAACAACAGCGCTTTCAATTCATATTCCTTTTTTTCCTATCCTCATCTGTACATACATTCGTCTACACAGCTTAGTACAACATCATCACCAATCCACGTGGCAGGGGGAGGGGGTACAAGCAGTACTAGTAGCTACTAGGCATAATAAGCAACTTTTTTTTCTCTCTTTTTGACCTCTTACACGAGACTGTTTGCTAACTTTTTCTCCATTTCAGTTCCGAGCCATCCTCCTCTAGCCACCTCAACCAGTCACACACACACAAACATCAGCAAGAGATTGGTGGTGGCTTAGCCATCAGTCAGCTCTCTTTGGTTGACGCAATAATAGTTTTTTTTATCTTATGCTTTTGGGATCGATCGGGAGGAAACTCCGTGCAAGAGCTTTATGAATCCGAGGAAGCTGAGCTTCCCGTCGGCGTGCCTGATCCAGTCTTGGAGAACAACATGGAGAGGGACAGATGGGCCGAGGCCAAGTTCCTGACAGATGAAACAGATCAGGATTAGGGATGCCAAGTGATTGTGAATAACCTGTTCAAAGTACAGCGCGACTCATAGGTACCGATGCGAGTTCTTCGATGACGATAGGCCGGTTACCCTCCTTATCGAATAGCTCGTACGCACGGCGCGCATGCTGTTCCCAGGTCTCCAGAGCTTCCATCTGATACACGCTGATGGCAGAAGCAGCGAACTCTTCGAAATCTAATTTTCTGTACTGAAGGGTGCATACCTAGTACCATGATTTGGAAATGTAAGTGTTTATCTCAATTGTCCAATACAAAATACAATGGAAGATGCTATGAAGAAGGCGTACCGTGTTGACAAATTCAATAACCCTAGAGTCCTTCATCGCGTCCGTAGAATTTTTCACCAAGGCCTGCAAGTTTCATTCACCTTTTTCAGTAATTGCATGCCGTAAATGAGACTAAATAACCAAGGTATGATTACTAACCGATTTCAAATTTTGCAAGGAGATATAGCCACCCTTGTTTGGACCCAACAATTCAAACTGCTCTTTTAGGTAGAAGAGTTGGTTTGCTGTCAATGTCTTAGCTAGGGCCTGCAAAGTATATGGGCATCCCTTAGAAATGGCTGATTGGCAATACAATTAAACTCACAACAAAATTGTATGAACCTACTTAACTGTGTAAATTAGTGTACTACATAGCAGAGAAAGGAAATTGAGATATCTCAGTGCAATGAAAAAATGCAAAAGCACATTAATCATTTCCATGGGAAGCAAAATAACTATGGATTACATGATGATGACCAAATTTGCAATCAATGATATATGCACAGAATCATATAAGTTTTGTTTTCTTGAGTCTGTTTAAGTGTGTGTACCCTCAAAGCAGACTTCCGCAATGAAGATGAACTGATATAGGCTCTGATAAGCTTGTAGATTATCATATCTAATGGAATCTTCACTTGCTGAGCATCACGGATCCATGGATGACCTGCAGGTGTCATTGCACAAGTAACAGTTAAACATTATTCTACAAAAGAATAGTCTTCGTCGGGAGGAGAATACTGTACGACACTGCCAAACAAATATGGTTCTTACTGAGAGCTTGTGCAGCAGTCATCCTCTTGCGGTAATCCTTATTAAGCAGCCTTTTGACAAAGTCTTTAGCTTCAGAACTGAGAGTAGGCCATGGGGCCTCATCAAAACTTGGCTCTGCCTTCAGGACAGCTCGGAATATTCCTGATTCTGTGCGCGCCCAGAAAGGTCGGCTCCCACACAGCAAAATGTAGGCAATTACTCCAATGCTCCACATATCTCCCTCAGTGCCATAAGATCGATGAAGCACCTCAGGAGCAACATAATACGCGCTTCCAACAATGTCATTAAGTCTTTCATCTGTGGATGTAGCAACGGTGTGGCGTCTCAGTACAGTCACAATTAATCTAGCAAGAACGAGATATTCAACAAAGATCTGATTCAAACTATGTTTGCCTAACCTGGCTTTACGAAGTCAGACAAGCCAAAGTCTATGACCTTCAAGGGAGAGTTTTCTTCCTTCGATGTGAAGAGGAAATTCTGGTAAAGAAACACACAATTAATCATTCAAACCATTTGTATTACATCTGCTGACTGGACACTTAGTGTTTTGCATGTCCATAAATATACAGAAACAGCACTCCGAGAGAAATGTGGTGTACTGTGAATGCCTTGTTTAAGTTTGCGACTTTGAGTAGGTATTGTCATTAATAAGTTCCCAGTTGCTAATAGTAACTAAATACAAAATCAGCTGCTATATGTGACAACAGACATACCTCGGGTTTCAGATCCCGATGGACAACACCTTGAAGATGGCAAAACGATACAACACTCAAAATTTGCAGCATAACAACCTTCGCATCTTCTTCAGAATACTTCCCACCTCTGCAAACCAAAAAATCAGTTATCATTAGAATCACAAGCAGAATTAATCGTTAGAAGTATTACAACTTCCAAACAATGATGATGGCCCTGTAAGTACCTCGCCAATATCTTATCAAGTAGTTCACCTCCTTTACACAATCTGGAAAGCAACAATAATGGTAAGCTACACATTTTATATGCATTTCTCAAATAGCAAACAATTGATCAAAGTTTAAGAGAAAATACTATTGACCAACCAAGAACAAGAATATCATGCATCGAAACAACACGAGGCAGGACTTTACAAGACGTACTGTAAGAAATAAGTACACACTTACTCCATGACTATGTACACATTATCCTCATCTTCAAAAGCGTCATAAAACTGCACTAGGTTGCTGTGGCCTGTCAGAGAGCTCAGTATCCTCACTTCTCTTCGGACATCCTCGATGGCTATCGCTGTTGTCATCTGCCCACAAATGTTATACGGTAAGACAGGAAAACAGCTTGAACTTAAATCTGAATTTCCACTAAACAGTTAAAAATATTTGACTGCCATAATAAGTAAAAACTCACACGAAGAACATGGAAATACAGTCATAACAACGTTCGATAAGATTATATTAGTATACAGAAACAATGACACAAACTCAACCAAAAATAGTTCCTTTGCCCAACTTACACTTATCATGTAATGGCAACATACGTAGATCTCGAGACACAAATTATAACACCTTTGTGGCCTATCCAACAACCAGCTACTGTGCATCCCAATGTTGTACAGCAGTGCGCTAGATAAGCAATAAGTGATCAATTATAGGCACCAGGGATAAAATGGCTCTTGTTGGCGTCGGCGCAAATCATGATGAAATGAACTATGTCTGAAACTGCAGTTTAATCCAAAAAGGAAGAAAAACAATGCATCTTGAGCGTATCTTCTCTAGAAAGAATGGATCAAGAAGAAAAAAACCAGCATTACTGCCATGCTACGATTTGGCAGAGCAGAAGCACATGGAATGTAAGTAGCTGTGGCCGGCCTTGGGTGTACAACAGGAGGATTGCCAGCTTTGCTCATAAAAGCACTGGGACTGGGCAGGGCCGAGGTCTACAGGGTCCAAATTAAATGGCGCCTCCTACGATTGCAGGGAGGCACATAATGAGCAAGGTCTTCAACAGAATTGAAGTATCACTTTTGCTTTTGGCAAACAGATCTAGCCAAGAGAAGAGGATCATGTTGTTCTGCCATGAGCATGCCATGAAAGGTGAGGAGAGAAGAAGACATCGGCATCGGGCAGTTCGGTGACCATCGCCACCACCATGACCATGATATTGAGCGACTCAATGAATGCACAGGGGCGTGTCCACGTCTGGAACTCTGGATAGATGAGCACCACCAGGCTCCATCGCCATGAATGCCGCAGGGTGGCGGCGAGCTCTGCCGTCCCGGCAAGGGCGAGGTCACTCTCCCTCCCACCAACAATCACGAGCGCCCCGGGAGCAGAAAAGAAATGGGGGCTGCTTTCCGCCAAGTTGTGACTTGAATCAAGCGACGCCGTACCGAAGTCGATATGACTAGCGCATATGCAAAACGAGCTCAATGTATCCGAAATTATAAGCCAAAAAAAAAACATAATCGAAATGCAAGTGGTCAACACATAGAGAACTGGAGATGAATCTAACGTAGCAAAAGACTGGATCCAAACATGAGCAGAGAAGGCATTATTCGGACATGCTGATATCCAATCACGCATAAAGAAAAACTGGTAAAAATGCAGAGAATGCAACTGAACATAGGCAGCAGAAGAGATTTCTGCAATGAAGCAGACGCACGCAATGAAACCGGGCATGGCAATGGAGAGAGTGAGTATCGATCGGATTCGGACCTTTGCCTTGGGGATGACCTTGACGGCGACGTCCTGGCCCTTGTGCTCGCCCTTCTTGGCCTTGGCGGCGCAGGTGTATCCGAAGTGCCCGCGGCCGACCTCCTCGCCGAGGTCGTACTTGGCGAAGAAGTGCTTGGAGAAGCCGAAGCTCTTGTCGAGGCCCAGCTCCGGCTCGCCGCCCTCGGGGATGGACGCCTCGTTGGGCTTGACCGAGCCGTGCCGCCGCGCCAGGAGCGCGCGGATGTGCTTGGCCGGCGACGGCGGCGGGAACGGCCGCTTGAACCCGCCGCGCGCCGGCGTGGACGCCACGCTCGAGTTGGCCGGCGAGCCCTTGTAGCTCGACGCCGGGAGCGGGCTCGGCAGGTAGAACGGGAACTTGGGCTGCTTCGGCGTGCCCGGCTTCGCCGCCGGCGCCGGCGAAGCGGCGACACCGCCGGCGGCGTCGCCGGCGCCGGAGGCTACGCGAGGCTCCTCCTCCACGTCGGCCTCCGGGATTTGCGCGGGTTTCCCATGGCAGAGACCCATGGAGCGGATCAAGAAGAGGGGCGCGCTCGAGCTCAGCAAATTTGTCGAAATTGCGCAGAATTATCCCGGAAACGGCGGGTCAAAGAGGCATCTTGCCTTCAAGAACCCCGAGAAATCATGCCGAATTCAAGGGACCCCCATGGCCGGCCGGCTTCGCAAATTCTTGCCTCGCCGAATTCAAGAGACGGCGACGACGAACTTGCCCCAAAATTTGGATCCCAAAAACAGGAAAAATCCTTTCCTCGGAGAGAACCCAGCCGTAGCAAAATGCTGGAGAAAGAAAGAGAAGGGCCTGGATCAGAGCCCCAAGAGCAGCAGCAAGAACATATTCCGGATTCTTGAAGTGACCAAACAATCGGCAAAAGCTGGAAGCTTTGAGCGAAAGGCTTGGATCAGAGCAATGGAAATGGATGGGGGGCACTAGAAAAGAAAAGAAACCACCAACAGCTGGTGAGTGAATCCTGCCTGTGTTGTTGAATTGGGAAGGGGGAAAGAAAAGGGAAGGGGAGCCCTCCTGCTGCCTGCCTGCTCGGTTGCTTTCTTTTTGAGAAGCTCTTTTCCTTTTCAACTTCTTCCTCTCTCTTTTTCTTCTTTTCTTTTGTAGCCCTTCATCTCATCTCCACACCATGTATGTGCGTTTGTGTGATGTGCTAGGCAAATGGGGACCTGGGGAGGGAGGGAGGGAGAGAAGCACACACAACATGGGATGGCCATTTCTTTTCTCCCCCTGTTTCTGTTGCCATCTACTTGTTTCGTGTTGGTCATCAGGGCAACAGAACAACTGTACTGACAAAACTGCAACGCAATATATGTGTTTCAACTTATCTCCTGATTGGAAGCTCCTTGGAGCTCAAGAATCTATTCTTCCTAGAATAAACATATCTTAAAATACTAGAAGGATTCAAATTTCAAATTCTGAAGCCTCAACAAAAAAAATCAAATGCACAAATGTTACCAGTTTGATCGGTTTCCGGCCCAATATAGCAATATAATAGTTAGATATATTTTTTTCCTTGGATTGATGCAGAGACCAAGAAGCGATAAGGTCCTTTGGTTATTTCAAACAAATACAACTCTTCTCTTTTCTTTCTGAGGTTCTCACTCTGAATTTGAAAATCACCCCTTCTCTCCAAAGACAAAAAAAAAGGCACAGCAGCACAGGCTGTCCTTGTAAGCTCCAACCTCCCAAGGTATTAAACTGGGGAGTAATGGAGGCATCAATGCTGCTTGCTTGATACTACTCCTTCTCCTCTGCTCTGATTCATCCCCTTACCTAAGCAATGTTGACTTGAGCGTTTCTCTGGATTATATACTTCCTAGAATTCAGATCTGCTTACCTGTTTCCTGTCACTGCCTCGCTGTAATCAGGCTTGCATCAGCCTTTGTTTTCATTATTTACCGGAAATTTATCCACATGCTTTTGTGGATACAAGTAAATTGCAAACCGGTGTAAATTAAGCAGAAAACCTCACTGCTTCAGCCATAAGTTTGCAGGTAATGTCACTTTCAGTCATGCAACCTTTCGGTCGCCATAAACTTGTGAACCATTTGTCTCGAACGGTCAGGCCCCATTTCAAACGTGGAAAATATTTTCGGTTCCTCCAAGAAATGAATCAATTCCTGCAAACTTCTCGCGAGACTTAATTGCCATGCTCTAGAGTCTAGACAGGATCATAGAAATTTTGTACGAGAAAAGTGTGTCAGCCTAGAAAAGAAAGTTTATGTGAATGATATGGTCAATGTTTCGCACTCTCTGCGGTGGAGTCGGAAATGTCAAGTTCCATGGATCCCTCTTTAGAACTTTCTGATTAGAAATTTGAAACTTTGGGATTAAGATGGGTAACAAAGTATAAGCATCTGATGAGACACCCACAGGAAGCAACCAACGCAGTTGGTTTCCTGCAAAAAGAGTCGATTCTGATTGGTCAGATGTCTTTAATCAATCATTATCTTCTAGTGGGAAAAGCAGACAAAAATCCATTAACTGAAATTTTCCATTGAGAAGAATTATCCCCCCGCATGCTCTAAATCAAGTCTTTTTTAGCTCCGGTAGATTCCTTCCAGAAATGAGGTTTACTTTTTGCCATGAACAGTCTATAATCTTAAAGCGAAGTAATCAATATTAGGTGATAGATGCATGTCCTCGAGAAAAAATAATGGGTCCTAGGTAATTTGAATCAACCTAGAAAATATATATGTAATGACCAGTTTCATTGATTCTCTATGTTAGTAATTATTTGCTCTCAGCTAAGTTTAACAAATTTTGCTTAAGATTCTTAGACTTTAATTTGTACAAAATTCCGTGGAATAATTCCTTTGTTTGTACAGGCTACAGACTTGCACACACAAATCTTTCTACAAGTGTTCTGCCTGCCACTATATTCTCTGCACCCCCTTGATTGGAGCAGTGTGCCTCCACATTGGGATGATTGATGCTGCTTGCTTCACCTCACCTCCAAACAAAAAGAAGGAACAGGCAGCTTCAACGAAACTGTCTAATTCTGTTGTCCTCTCTGCTGCACACTCACATAAAAGAAAAAGAAAATGTTGGAATCAGTATTATAGACATGTTGGGACTAGGGTTGTCACCTGCTTAATTTTCAGGTTTGGCCCACCATCCAACATCATCAGTCCTGATTAATTATGCAAACACTCATACTACTACTGCATAGTACATGCATCATACTGCTTGCCATTCTCCTGATGTTTCTTAACAAGCAGGAGCAATGTACTTGCTATGATTTACAGTACAACTAATGCAGTCAGATCAAGCACAAGGAATCCAAGAAGCTTTCATAGGTAACTGAACTGACTGAAAAGTTTGTGCATGTTGCCTAGTAATTGTACATTGTAGTCATGGTGGCATGGGGCACTGTGACCTTCACATTCGCCAAATCCCAGATAAGCCAAACAAACAGGACCATCTCCTTCTTTTTTAACAATCAGTGGGAGAATAATTAAGGGAGATAATGACATTGCTTTCACCACCCACTATCTGCTTAAGCAAATTGCTTCCCCATTTTGTCTACCCTTTCTTTCTGGAGGTCCACTTGGGAAAAGGAGCATCTAATGGGGAGAATTCAGCTAAGGTATAAAGAGATCCAAGTTCTAATAAAATGGCTGGGGTGCTTACATCAAATATACTATCCTTGATGTATGGTATTTTAGGTGCATGTACTGTGGAGTGGTAGATAATTATGTCCACAAGTACGTCAAGGTGTGATAACTTTTGTTGCTAAATGGGGTTCGATATGGCGGTACTTTTATATCTGTCAGAAAATCTAAAAAATAAATGGTCCATGACCGAAAATTCTGGTTCTGCTGCACTATACAATTCTTGGTCTAAGTAATTAAACCTAATTGATGTGTTAATTTTGCCCACTCCAAGATTACAGGCATCTCAGATGTGCTAGTTTAGAATAATCTCAATGCTGGGTGACATAGGCATCCCAAATGGGCCTGCCGAAGATAGTACCCGGGGTTTACTGAAGGCCCACTACCCGAAGAATAAGAAGATTCGGGAGCCCAAGATATATCAAGGAAAGTCAAGAGTTGTAATAGGAAGTGTTATTTGTAATCAAGGGATGAGTTAGAAACCGTCCCGACTCAGAACTTGTATAGCACGAATCTCTCGGCTCCACCTCCTATATAAAGGGGGAGGCGAGGGACGAAAAGAGGATCGAATCATTGTCTGCAAACCCTAGTTTTCATATTCGTCGAGTACTTTCCGGCTGAAACCTTCGAGATCTACTTACCCTCTACTTCCAACTAAACCCTAGCCTACAATCCATAGGCATTGACAAGTTGATACCTTGTCAATTGGCGCCGTCTGTGGGAACTAGAGGCGTAAGGAGCTGATCTCGATGGCACGCTCAAGATCTTCGACATCGTCAACCGCAAGCAACACAATGGATCGAGGTAAACAGATCGCTGCTGGTCTTGTCGATTTTGTTCCTCACCCACCCTCCCGTTTGGATGCATATGCGTATCTGGCGGAGCCCATGGAGATGACGTTCGGAAGGTTTCACTTTCGCGTCGAGAAGGAAGGATCGTATCGTGTCGAGATTCCGATTTCGTCGGGATCGTCGGTGGTCGATTCCGATTTTTCAAACTATGCATCGTCAACCGAGTCAGGAGAAGAAGAAACCTCGGCGACACGCTACGTCAGCACCAGAGCAAGAGAGAAACTCGCCAAGATCTTCAACGACATGTCGTTTGAGTCATCTCGCGGACTCATATATAAGCGATGGCTCAAGCGATGTCGACGCTACGATTTCATCGACAAATCTCTCACAAAGTGGGCAAGGTCTTCATCAATCTCAACGATGATGTCACCAAACCCAACGTAGATCTGAGTACAAAGTATCATCAGTATTTACGCCATTGAAGATCAAGAGGAGACATCCGAGGCTTTCGACGCTTGGGAAATCCATACGTCGATCCCTCCAATCTGCGACAAGGCCTGGGCAACAAATACGTCGGGCCGCAGCCGCGAGATAGAGTTCAACTTTCACAAGCAGCGTGGGACAGAGCCGCGAGAGCTATGAACGGCACAGAACCAATGGCTACCACAGCCACACCAGAAGAATTGCAAGCATATCAATATAGGCTCGCACGAGCTGCCAGGGAATTGGAAAAACAGACCGAGTTGAACAGAGAAAGGAGGCAGCTTCGCATCCGGCAGGAGAAGGGCAGATCTAAGTCGACAATCTAGAACTACGGGTGATAGCCACCGGGAGGCGCGGAACAGAGCAAGATCAAGGCTGCAACACATACCCGAAGCGTAAAGAGAGCACTTGGTCCAGAACCTCGACATGTCCTTAATGTCGATAGATACAAGAGGAAACATCATCCCTAAGACACCAGAGGCTGGGTATATGGCGACACATGCTTTTATCCTTGCGTCTAAACCACCTCCAGGTGATCCAAGGGAAACATTGTACAATATGGCGGTAGCAGGAGTTGGAGCTATGGGGACAGCGTTTGTATCAACGCCTCCCGAAGGAGTGGCAAGGCAAAATAGTCCACGACCTGCAAAGCAGCAACAGCCGGCAAGACTCGAAGGGCCAAGTGGAGCAAGAGACACAAAGCACAGCAAGAGTCGACGTAGCGCGGCAAAGCGTAAGGGATCATCGGCAATCTCCGGAATTAACCGACGAAGATATGTGTGGCTTGCCATGCTTTACGAGGAGAGTCCGGAAACTCGAGTCCCCTCGTGGATTCAAGTTACCCGATAATTTCAAGAAGTTCGACGGCCTTCAAGATCCAGAGGATTGGCTAGTCGACTATCCTGGAGACGGTGAAGCTCACAGAGGAACTAGGGCAACAGCCATGCAAAGTATCCAGGTGCATTTGAGTGGAGCCGCACGATCTTGGATAAAGAAACTCGCTCCAGATCCATCGACACCGGGAAAGTTTCGAGGATGTGTTCGTCAAGAACTTTAGATCCACGTGCAAAAAACCCGCGTCGTTAGAGGAGTTGAGAGCGTGTCGACGTGCCGATGAGCCAATGAGGAAGTACATCCAGAGGTGGAATATCATTAAAAACTCAGCAGAAAATATATCCGACGAGAGAGCAATAGATGCGTTTGTCGCAGGAGTCAAAGCGTGGAGATTTCGTCGAAGACTTGGGAAGGACCAATCCAAAGACAAGATCCGCGTTAATGGAGATAGCAAATAAATGGGCAGACGGAGAAGACGCCGTCCACAACAAACGACACAGGTCGCGTAGGAGGACCGCGGTCGAAACTATCAACCGAGGCGAAGATTTCCTCGGACGTACTCGTAACTACGACGCTCCAGACAAATTTCGGCAGGTTTTCGGACAAACACAGAGGAAGCAACAGAGATGATTACCAGAGAAGCAAGTGAGCAGCGAGGTGATAACAGTGGATGATTCACGCAACAGTAAAATAGCGGGCCTAGGTTCCCAAGACCTTTCGTGTCCCCGAAGAGATGATGAACGGACCGTGCCAGATGCATGCATTTTTCCTCGACGCAACGGAAAAAGACAGTCGGGGCACTTGCGTAAGGATTGTCGAAATTTTCAAGCAATGTTGCGGTATGCGAGAACGCTAATGCGCGGGCAAGACAGAGAAATCCTCGAGAACCCGTGCGAGATTCACTTGCCGCCTCCTCCCGCGATTACAGACGACAATCGGCATCAGCTCGTAATAGCGGCAGCACCTTCACCACCACCTTATGTTGATCCTAATTCCAATGGAGCAGTTGTTGATGATTCAAGGGAAGGCCGTCCAATAGAGCTCGTAAAGTAATCTCACGACAGTGTTTATGGCAGAGAAAATGCCTCCACCAACAAGCTTGAGTACCTTAATTGGTCAGACAAGATATCGGCTTCACCATAGCAGATCATCCGCAGCAAGTTCCTCGACCAGGGCAGTCAAGACTTATTCTCGCCAAATAGCTATCGCGGGATTTGATGTCTCTCGAGTGTTCATAGACGGCGGCAGCAGCTTAAACCTTATGTATGCAGATACATTGAGGAAGATGAACATATCCTTAGCAAACTTGAAACCAATGCACACAAGGTTCCACGGCATCACACCGGAGAAACCAAGTTATCCATTGGGAAAGATCAATCTCGACGTTCGCTTTGGGACCCGAGAAAATTATAGAATCGAGAGGCTCGAGTTTGAAGTCGTGGATTTTCCGTCGCAATATCACGCTCGTTGGGACGACCAAAGCATATGCTAGATTTATGGCAAAGCCACACTACACATACTTGTTGTGGAGGTTGCCTGGACCAAAGGGACCAATCACGATTAAAGGAAGCTTTGCCTTAGCCGATAAGTGCGACAAGGATTTCCACCGGTTGTCGAAACCTTCGGGATGCAAGCTGAGTACTTGGCGTCAAAAAGCATGACCGATTACGACGTGATCGCGTACGTTGGAAGGCCAAACAAAGAATCAACTTTCAGCATCGAGAAAAATTCAAAAGAGGTGCAGATTCACCCGACAGACCCAAAAAAGACGACATCTATCGCAAACGACATGGATATCGCATAGGAAAGCGCGCTCGTCGAGTTCCTCCGTGAGCACCGGAAAATCTTCGCATGGTGTCCAGCTGACATGCCAGAGTACCTGTGGAACTTGCCGAGCACCACCTAAACTTGGATCCACTAGCGAGACCAATCAAACAACCTTTGAGACGTTTTTTCGAACCAAACCGCAAAGCCATGCCGTCGTAAATTAATCGACTACAAGAAGCTGGTTTTATCAAAGAGATATTCACAGAAGCCACATGGGTAGCAAATCCTGTCTTGGTGCCGAAGAAAAACACTAAGGTCCTTCGCATGTGCGTCGACTTTACGTGTGTCAATAAACATTGTCCAAAGGATCACTTTCCTCCCGAGGATCGATCAAATTATCGACTCCACGGCTGGATGTGAACGTCTTTCCTTCCTGGATGCATATTCTGGTTATAACCAGATCAGATTGAAAGAAGATGATGAAGTAAAGACCGCGTTTATTACACCTTACGGCGTGTTTTGCTACGTAACAATGCCCTTTGGTCTAAAAAATGCGGGAGCAACATATCAAAGGATGATGCGTAGTGTTTGGCGACATGCATTGGGAAGAACGTGCAAGTATACATTGATGATGTCGTCATAACATCAAAAAAGGGGGCAACGCTGATCGAGGATCTCAAGGAAACCTTCGACAACCTTGATAAGTTCTCGCCTCAAACCGAACCCGACGAAGTGTTCCTTTGGCGTCCCAAACAGAGAACTTTTGGGGTTTCTAGTATCGCAAGAGGGATTGAAGCAAATCCCGACAAAATACAAAGCTATCGTAACAATGAGGAAGCCAACAAAGTTGAAGGAGATACAACAGCTAACGGGCGAGTCGCAGCTTTGAGTAGATTCGTCGCTAGGTCGGGAGAAAAGGCACTGCCGTTCTACGCTTTGATAAAACAAGGAGATAAATTTCAGTGGAACGAAGAAGCCGACAGAGCTTTCGAGGATTTGAAGCGCACAATTTCGACACCGCCAATTCTCGTGGCACCAAAAGAAAGGGAACCCCTCCTGCTATATATCGCAGCCACACCCCAAGTGGTGAGAACGGTGCTAGTTGTCGAAAGGGAAGAAGAAGGAAAACTCCACGGAGAGCAGAGGCCAGTATACTTCGTCAGCGAAGTTCTATCACCAACTAAACAAAGGTATCCGCAGTACCAAAAGATAGCATATGGAGTATTCACGACAAAGATTTAAAAATTGCGCCACTATTTTTCGGCACATCCGATCATAGTGGTCAATGAAGCTCCCTTGTCAAATATACCGAACAACCCCGGAAGCACGGGTCGTGTCTCCCTTTGGGGAATAGAACTTTCCCCTCGGGACATCACGTATGAAAAAGAAAAGCAATAAAATCGCAAATACCGCCGGACTTCATCGCAGAGTGGATGGAGTTGCAAAATACAGGACCTCCGCATTTATCGAGAACTTGGACCATGAACTTCGACGGGTCGAAAAGATCGGAAGGAGCTGGCGCAGAGTAGTACTCATATCACCCGAAGGCGACAAGTTGAAGTACATCCTCCTGATGACGTTCCCTAACGCATCTAACAATGAAGCAGAATACGAGGCTCTCATACATGGAATGAAGATGGCGAAAGCACATGGAGCAACTCGACTAAAAATCTTTGGCGACTCACAGCTGGTGGCACAAAGCAAGTTATGAACCAATGTGATGCAATCAATGATAGCATGATGGCATACAAGGAGGTATACACCGACCTCGAGAACCTGTTCGATGGATGCGACGTACACCATATTAGCAGCTTGAGCAAGGACGAAGCCGATGTTCTTGCAAACATCGGGTCGCAATGCCTTGCAGTCCCGCCAGGTGTATTCTGGGAAGAAATAACAGAGAGATCCACTAAGTCGACAAAATCAAAAAAGAAGGAGAAGAAACCCTCGGGGGCTATCAAGGAAAAGCAAGAGGACGAAGAAGAAGATCAGGACCTGGTCATGGTAATACGTATACCGTGGATGCAGCCGTACATATCATATATCCCGAGGAAAGAAATACCCGACGATCCAGCTTGAGGCAAGGCGAGTAATTCGACGCTCCAAAGCTTTCACGGTGGTCAAGGGAGAATTGTATAAGCGAAGTATTTCAGGCGTCTTGCAAAGGTGCGTCACACCAGAGGAAGGAAGAATAATTCGAAGGATGTACACGAGGGAATATGTGGCCACCACGCAAGTAGTCGAGCTATCGCAGCCAAAGTTTTTCGAGCAGGATTCTACCGGTTGACAAAGCAATCGAGGACGCCAAGGACATAGTAAGAACTTGCGACGCGTGTCAAAGGTTTGCCGCAAAACCTCACTCTCCAAAGAAGCAGAGCTAGCACCAATACCATTGTCATGGCCCTTTGCTCAATGGGGACTTGATATGGTGGGTAAGTTACACAAATCCTGGCCAGGAGGAAAGGAGTACATGCTAGTAGTCAGACAAGTTTACAAAATGGATAGAAGCGAAGCCGATAAATTCACCAGATGGAGCATCCGCAAGAAAATTCGTAAAAGGCCTCGTCTTCAGATTTGGAGTGCCCCATAGCATCGTCACGCATAACGGCAGAACTTCACATCCCATGAATTCAAAGATTATTGCGAAGAGGTGGGTATCAAGCTGAACTTTGCGTCGCTTGCACATCCTCAAACCAATGGGCAAGTCGAGAAAGCCAATGGTATCATCTGCAATGGCATCAAGAAGCGCTTGTTAGGACCACTGGAAAAAGCTCGACATACCCTGGCCGTAAGAACTACCAAGCGTGTTGTGGAGCATCCGAACAACACCAAACACAAGAACGCAGAAACTCCGTTTTTCGGTTCATGGAGCAAGCGGTACTACCAATCGAGATAGAGCACAACTCTCCACGTGTCGCTGAATATGATGAAGAAACATCGAGAAGAGCGCTAGAGGACGACGTCGACGCACTTGATGAAGCTCGAGATGAAGTATTATCTCGGTAACCAAATATCAACAGGACTTGAAGAATTACCACAGTCGACGTTTGCGGCCAAGATCTTTTCAGGTGGGCGACCTAGTTCTTCGGCTCACGCAAAAAAGTCATGAAAAACTCGAGTCACCATGGCTTGGCCCTTACATCGTCACGGAAGTAATCGGAGGAGGAGCATATAGGATAAAGGACAAGAAGACAAAGGGGTGGAGGAGCCAAACCCCGGAACGTGGCGCAACTTAGGCGGTTCTACGCCTAGAGTCGAAATATAGTCCTTGTAAAACTTCAATGTACCGAAACGCCCGCGAGTTTTCGTACGCACTCTTTTCCTTTTTCGGGGCACCGAGTGGGGCCGGAGAAGGTTTTTAATGAGGCGGGCTCGCGGTGCTGCAATATAATAAAGATAGTGACAATATAACTTTTCTTCTTTATCGACATGACCAAAATCTTTGCTCCGACGAATTTCAATATAGTTCATCGACAAAAGAAAAACCTTGCCTTGGTATTCAAATACCTCGTGAGTCAATAAAAATACAAAATAGTACTCAGTAAAAAGCTCGGGGGCTCATATTCACCTTAAGTATATATATGCCTTGGTTTAAAACCTCGCAAATATACAAATATAATAAAGAGTCACCGAAACACTCGGGGGCTAGACAAACAGAGAAATATAATGATTGCTTTACAATATAGTCATGGATTACAAAGAAGAAATATCTACAAGAAGAAAATAACTAGTCTTGATTCAAGATGTCATCAAGAGTAACTCGTTTTCCTCGTGAGCAGCACCAAGAAAATCGGCATAATGGCCATCGGCAAAAAGTCGGCATCCATCCGAAGCAGGTCCTCAATCATTTCTTCGGCTATGGGCGTAACCTTCGTGTTAATCCTGTCAACACCAACTCTCCGACGTTTTACCTTTTGGTGAACCTTCTCGACAACCTGGGTAAGGTCAAGTTTCGAGTGGCAGATCTGGAGCATGATAAGAGCAAATCTGGCGCCAGCTACTAGTTGAGCTCTGACAAAATCATGGATACTTCGAGCATCCTTAAACCTTTCCATCAATTCAGGAAGAGTTTTTGGTTGGACGTTCCGAGGAAACATGGAGTTGTAAACCATGGACAAGGTCTTGGTACAGAAGTCAAGGAAATCGCGAGTTTGAGAGGTGCGATCTTGAAATCTGACAATTTGGCGGGTCCTCTCCGGGGTAGCCCAAAACAAAGAACCATGATCCAGGGAAAGATTAACAAGGAGGTTTGTCCTAGCACTTACTCTCTCTTCTTCGGCAGCAGCATCAGTAAAGGCACCTATCAGAACAAAGAAGTGGAAACCTTTAAGAGACAATAGCATGAAGATGAAAGATATCAGAGGATGAAACAGGCATACCCGACATATCTGCACTGGCTTCATTCATTAATTCGAGCATGAAATTTTCTCGAGTAGTCGCCTTTTCAGCCTCGGAAGCAGCAAACTCCTTGGCAGCCATGGCCTCGCGAGCTTGCTGGAGAGCAACTTTTTCGGCTTCAGATGACTTGCGAGATTGTTCCATCATCACAAGTGTTTGCTTCTTTGCATACTGAAGCTGCTGTCGAAGTTCGTCCAGTTCTTGCGACAAGGTATCGTCGACAGGTGCAGATTTCGGCAAAAGTTCTCCTCGCGTGAGAAGAAGAAGGCGACACATTGGAAGGAGCGGAAGTTGGAGTATAGTTATCAAATATCAACTGAAATATAAACAGGATAAAATCAAACGACAAGCAAAGATAGAATTTTTCATTAATCTCTTGGAATAATTACAAGGGCATTACAGTGGAGCTAAGGAAATACGTGTCGCTAAACGACTAATTTGGCGACAAAAGCAAAAGAAACAAAGAAAAACAGAGGCATGCAACTAGACCTCCGGCCTTGACGAGCTAGGAGTCGACGCTGGCTTAATCCCGAGATAGGCCAAGATCTTCTTCGTGTTGGGCTTGGCCGCCTTGATCAGCGACTTCCACCTTGATTGTTCTATTTGCTCGGTGTCGCCAACTTTCATCCAAATGATAGTCCTGTCGACCGTCGGCAACCAAGGCGACAAGAGTTTTCAACGGCAACCTTCATATTCTCTTGGCGCATCTTCACCCAAGGTCTTCCTGTATTGAACATCTTGGCAAGGTTGAGGAAAGTCGCAGCTCCTCCTTCTTCGGGAAGAAGTAGGGGAACAATGCCGACAATACCGCATTAGCATTCGATACACCTTCACGAATCTCGGACCCATGAAGTTCCGTATAGGAAAGTGCGTCAAGGACCGGATCATCGACAGGATTCGTCGTGTCAAAATCCTGGTTTGTTTGGACCGTCAAGGAAACAAAGTATTAGTGAAAAGACAAGAAACAAAGATTCTCCTAAAAATAGAAGGGAGCAGAAATTACCGAAAGTACGGCGACTCGAGTCTTCAGCGCTTGAGGATCCCTTCTTCACGAGAAGCTTGCGCAGCCTTGTGCTCATCTAAAGCAGCTGTAGCATCCTTAAGCTTTTTCTCGCAGTTCCTCGACACCAGCAGCTTTCGCCTTGGCTTCATCAGCTTCGGTCTTGGCTTTGCTAGCAGCGAGGTCCGCTTTCTTGCGAGCCGCCTCACTTTGCTCAAGTTTTCGAGAAAGTGCGTCGGCGCGTTCGTTAGCCTCTGCAAGTTTCTCTGTCGAGATATGAAAAAAGAGAGGAGAAGGATCAAAAATCGCGACAAGCACCAAGAGTAAAAAATCAAGGAAAAACAGCAAGTACAAAAGTCGTTACCTTCGGCTCTATTAGCATATTCACGGTACCCAACAAATTGGGAACCGATGCGGAGAAGATCCTTGATCATAGGCTGTTCAACGTGAACACAGAAAGAAAAACATCGGCATGAAAAAGAGAAAAGGTGTGAAAAACAAAATAAGGAAAATATAGATGTCGACAAGCTTACATCATCTAGGAGCAGAGTCGACGAATTGCCCAACTGAGGGGCAGGTTCAATAATCTTTTCAACCCTTGCCCTTTTTGGTGAAGGAGCAAGGGGGCTTGATGGCGGAGTAGTGGTGACGACGTTTTGTTGAGGAGGCGAGGTTTCTTCTCCTTCAACTAGCGTGTCTGAGGCAAGTACAGTACGTGACGTGCTTGTCCGAGGAGCCACGTCAGTAGTTGGAACTTCTTCCTCGTCATCGCTAATAATTAAAAAATCGGCAGCATAAAAAGCAAGACAAGCTAAATATTTCGAGTACAAAAATAGAGAGAAATAAAGACGACTTACGAGCTGATGAGGGATTCAGCATAAAGATCGTAAGTTGCCTTCGGATGAGAAGGAACAACTTCTTCAGCCTTAGAGGTGCCAGAATCTTCAACATCAGTCCTTTTCCTTTTGTTCTTGGGAGAAACAGCAGGAGGAAGGGATTGCGTCGATTCACTGGCTTCAGACTCAACTTCTTTTTCATGAGAAGCCGCAGATTTGTGAGAACCCGCGACTTCACTTTCACGAATAGCAGAACCTTGAGTATCTTCGGCAACGATGGCCTGTTCTTCGACTTCTCCACCCTCCGGAAGAGGAGGAAGGGAAGTCATGGTAGGATGGTTCTGTAAAAAATAGTGACCAGAAGGAAAATTAAAAGAGATGACAATATAATGAGGTGCAGAGAAAGTGCAAAATAAGGTAAAAACTCGGCAAGACAAAATACCTCGGAAGTGGATTGGCGGCGCTGTACGGTTCCACGCGACAAGAGGAAGGAATTGGGTCTTTACCCAGGCGAGAAAGTCTTCGAATCAACTTCTCCAAGTCCTTGGTGGAAAGATCACCGGAGATTCTGTTGGCGTCATTTTTACCAGAATATGTCCAAAGGGGATTTTTGCGAGCCTGGAGAGGCTGCACTCTAATCCTAAGGAAATAGGCAGTGATTTGAACACCAGAAAGTTCTTTGCCTCGAGTATTTTGAAGCTGGCGAATACGAGACATGAGCGCCTCTGTCGCCTTTTTCTCTTCCTCGGAAGCTTCGGCATCCCAGGAGCGGCGGCGCTGAATTTTGGCACTTCCGTCGAAAGGAACTATGTTGTGCTCAACGGAGTTGGCGCTTTATTCGTGAATTTAGAGCCACTTTTTGCGCCATCCTTGGACAGAATCAGGAAATTTGACGACGAAATAGTCGACATCATTGAGAACACAGATAACAACGCCACCTATGTTATAAGTGACGTTGTGGGAGCCATTGCGGCGGAGGCGTAAGATGCGTTTCCACGTAGCCCAATTGGGAGGGATTCCGAGGAAGCATTCGCAAAGTGTGATGAAAATAGAAATGTGAAGGATGGAATTGGGAGTCAATTGGTGCAATTGAATCCCATAAACAAAAAGAAGACCGCGGAGGAAATCGTGGATTGGGGTCGAGAGGCCGCGGATGAGATGATCAACAAAACTAACCCGATACTCCATTGGAGGCTTGGGGTAGCTTTCTTCGCTAGGGAAGCGGATGGCGTCCTCCTTCTTCATGAGGCCAAGCCTCTTCAGCATGTTGGTGTCTTGGTTGGAGATTTTGGATCTCTCCCACTCAAGATCCTCGGCGGCCATCTTGGATTCCGGAGTGCTGTGGCGAGTCAGACGCGCGCGCGGTGGCATCAATGGCAATGACAGAGCAATGTGTGTGAGTGCGGAAAATCAGAGAGAGATTGGGCGCAGGAGAAGTTTTGCGAAGAGGAACAGGTGAGCGGCGCAAGCGAGGGGATGAACGGAGGTTGAAGAAAGGTTTATATAAGAATCGGGTGAAGCAGTGTGCCGTTGGATGAAGAAATCGTATGGTGAGAATAGATCTTCTAGATACAAGGGTAAAAAGGTATTTTTACTGAGATAGGCGTTACCGTACGTGCGCCTTAAAAAGCGGAGGACGTGTGTCCCCCACTTGCACGACGTGTTAACGTGGTGGAAGCAATGGACCCACAGGCGTAAAGATCACGACTATTCGAGAGGGATGAAGTAAATTTGGTTAAGGGAAGCATGTCGATAAGAAAAGTTAAAGAAGATTGGCGACAGGAAGAATTATTCAATACTTCGGGAGCCTTTGATCAAAAACAAGTTTTTCCCCAAATGCTCGGGGGCTACTTCGACAAAAAGTAAAAATTCGACTATGACAATATAGAAATTGCGGAGCCTACAACCAAGTACAAGTTCTTGGCTGTAGCCTCGGGGGCTACTCCCATCGGGAGCGCTGTTCGCGCACCCGAGGGGTAAAAAAAAAAAAGAAGAAGAAGAAGAAGAAAAAGATCATATTGAGAAATAATGGCAATATAGCGACAAGGTGGACTAAAATGTTGAGCCTACAACCAAGCACAAGTTCTTGGCTGTAGCCTCGGGGGCTACTCCCATCGGGAACGCTGTTCGCGTGCCCGATGAAATTAACAAAGGAAAAATAGAAAAGCAAGAGAGTATATTTCGAGTTGTAGTTAACTCTACATATACTCCCATCGGGAGAGCAGTATAAGTCATATTTGACTCGATAAAATGTGCCATTCCAACAGCCGGAAAAGCACTCGACAATATATTCTCGTAACGCCGAAGTTGCGATCAATTTCTGAATGCCGCAAATTTGCGAAGGTAAGACCCAGATCCGTTCACTGGGTGTGGCATCGCCGAAGATCGCTCTGTTACTTTTATCCGTATCAACAGATACGAAGAAAAATCCTAACGGACGCGTTAGGTACCCGATAAATTTGACTGGACTCGACAGAATGGTAAGACCTTAAGCGGCACCTGTCGAAGTTTACACCAAGATCCCGAGATCATGTCCAGGGACGTGATTTTGAAGTAGGTTTTTGCGGATTGCCACTAGAGCAGTTAACTAGTACCTGATCCGTCAGATGAACTAGCCCCAACTACCATTATCCCTGTACAATATAGAATCTTATGTGAAGAAATATAAAAAAGTTAAAGCTTTCGAATAAAAATAAACAGTGGAGATTTTCCCTGATTCTACGATTCAAGCAAAATCTCGGGGGCTACTGACATAGGCATCCCAAATGGGCCTGCCGAAGATAGTACCCGGGGTTTACTGAAGGCCCACTACCCGAAGAATAAGAAGATTCGGGAGCCCAAGATATATCAAGGAAAGTCAAGAGTTGTAATAGGAAGTGTTATTTGTAATCTGGCGGGATGAGTTAGAAACCGTCCCGGACTCTGTAACTTGTATAGCACGAATCTCTCGGCTCCACCTCCTATATAAAGGGGGAGGCGAGGGACGAAAAGAGGATCGAATCATTGTCTGCAAACCCTAGTTTTCATATTCGTCGAGTACTTTCCGGCTGAAACCTTCGAGATCTACTTACCCTCTACTTCCAACTAAACCCTAGCCTACAATCCATAGGCATTGACAAGTTGATACCTTGTCACTGGGTTCTCCAGGTGTGAGCTCTGATTCCAAGTCGTATACAGGTCTAGAACTCATCATTTGTGACCTCCCTCTAATGCATCAATCATCTCGCCTCCAAAAGATGAAACATTTCCACTCACACTCCCATGTTTTTGTAACCTAGAAAATACCCCATTTCTCTTCAAGCCTTTTGGAGACCTCATAATGGGAATGATGTTTCGCTTCTCTCTATTTCCACTCCCAATCCCATGTTTTTGCATCCCTGGAAATAGATTGCCCTTCAAGCCTTTTGAAGACCTTATAATGTTGCTTTTCTTCTCTTCATCTTGAATATCCCAGTCATTACAACACCTCCCTGCCGAGCTGCATGTATCAAATTGCTTGTTCGGCATATATATCAGTGGAAGAACTTGCAAGAGAAGCAAGCTTTTAAGGAGGAAAACATAGTGGTTGGTTGAGAGAAGGATATGCATGTCCCTGGGGATATGATAAAGATGGAGGAACATGGGGTAACATGGACCTAAGAAGGGTACTTTCATGCCATTGCAAGAAATCCCCTCTCTTTGCAGGTGAAGACATGCATGCATGCAATCCCTTCTGGATTACATATGCTTCTTCTTCCTACCCCTGATTGCAACCATCTCAGCATGTGTCATCACCTGTGTGGAAGCCTCCGTTTTTTATTCACCTGTTTTGTTAGTAGATTGTAGATAGTGGTTTGGTTGGGTACGCCAGCCAGGAAGCAAACTACTTGTTGCACTTGCACATCTCAGCCTGTTAGTTACACTGCACCGGGTAATTAAACTAACCAAGTATTTGTCATCACTCATCAGATCCAGATAAAAAAAAAAATAGAATGGTTTCTTGCACAAAGCATGTGACGTCGTGGAAAAAGAAACTTAACCACATCCTTGTCCACTATTAAGACCATTTTCTATGACAGTGGAAGGAGAGGACTAACCACAATTTCTACTTGCTTGTCCGACTCATTGTTCTTTGGTGTTTTGATTGCATCTTGAGTTATTCTTTTCGAGAAAACTACGGTAGGTTCAAGGCCAACCCCGGTTAATAGTATTCAAATGGTACCAAGATCAATACTGTACAAGAGAACCACCTCTTGTTTCATGTTTGAGTTGAACTTCTCCCACCAGAGTTAATTTGTTGCTCACATTTAAACGTTTGGAATGTGATTCGGCAGGAGATTTGTGGATTTGCAGATTTGTTCTCTATCTCATGTATTTGTACGCGTGTGTTAAGATGTCATACTCCTGGGGAATCTCTACACGTAACAAGTGTGCGTGTGTGTGCATCTTCCTTGTTATTTGCAAAAACACAAACATATCCGTTTCAGGGAAAACAAACATCAAAACAAAGTTCCAAATCCTATTCATGTTCTTGAAAAAAAAATAGACTTAATATTGATAGTGTAGCCTGGGGTCCCTGGGTCCCTCTTTCTTTACAAACCAGAAACCACATTTTAAGATTTGGTTAATTCTGAAAATTTTGGCACAAGTACAAACACAACTTACCACATTTGAGTACTTGTAATTCTTCATAAAAAAATGCTAATTTGAGGGCTGCTGAAAAAAATGAGGATATGCCCACATTTTTATGTTTTCTCCATGGCCCACAAATAAAACATATAAGTAGCTCACACATATATATAGACCTGGAATTTGTTTCATATTTTTCGGTAAAAATAATTTAGAGTTTAAATATATTATGGAAAGAATATAGAGATGTACCATTTTACTCTTATCTTGTACTTACTGTTGGTGTATCTATTCACTCTAGCACCTTCCTTTGAATGAATAAGTCGTATAAATTTAGCCAAAAGTCAAAGCGTATGAAGCTTAACCAAATATATGTAATAAACTATCAACGTCTACAATTAAGTAAATCCATTATGAAAATATATTTATGGTGAATCTGTTGATTTGGTATCATAAGTATTTATAATTTTGTCTATAACATCGGTCATACCAAAAATATATTGACTTATGACTAAATTTAAATGGATTATTCATTGAAACAGAGGGAGTACAATTTATATGTAATTAATAGAATTGAGAACCAACTTGTGGTTGAATGGTTTCCCATGGCACTATGGATCAAACCCCACATTTGATGCCACATATGTCTCACTAAGCCAGTTGTATTTAGTGTTTCACACAAAAAATAGTATATGCTACAAATATGTGTTTTAATATTCAAATGAACAAATTCTCTTCCAACTTGTCATTTTGCTTGTTTTGAAGAAAATAATCTTCCAATTGAAATCATGTTACTAGGTAGTAGTATTTATTGTAGCTTGGAGGAGTGTCTATTGAATACTTGGTTTTTTATGGAACACTCAAGTAAATATTTAGAAGCTCTCAAATATTCAGACACTGATTTGTAGCACCTGAGCTCACTAGAGCTCGGTTTTGAATTTTGTTTTCAAAATGGTACTTTTGTGTATTGATAAATTACAAGAAGTGTAAATAAGTACACATGCTCTGTATATTTATGCAAAGCTTGGGTCCATTCTATTCTAGGCAGTAAAGAAGACAAAGTTGTGGTTGTATAATGAAATGAAGAACTTTTCTATCCCAATATTTGTCTTTCTGTACACGGTATTTGTAACAAAACTTCCGACGTACTGTTGTGATGTGTATATGTATTTGTTTAATTGTTTTCATACTTTTTGAAGACCTATAAATACCATTTTCAATTATTATTTTCAAAAATGGGCACACCGGTGCCTAGGTGCATCTAGCCGTGTACGCAAAATTTCCTCTTATCTTAGAGCATCTCCAACTGGTGATGTCAAATAGGGCACCAAAAACCAGTCTTACGGACATCACATGTCTTTGTGTGTTTTCTGTTTTTATATCTCCAAAAAAATTGTGTAATTCCAGGTGATGCAAAATAGGGCACCCGTGCTCCAACAAGTGATCTAAAATAGGCACCACACTTCTTTCATCTTCACAATTTCACACAATAATTCAAATTACCCCAAAAACAGTAAAAATTTGACCCAAATTAGTCCAAATAGGGCATCAGGTCTACATGCATGTTAAAAATCGATCCAAAGATATGTGTTTCGCTCGAGGGTCTCTCGGCCGCTCTGAGGCTCCCGCCCGACGTCACCGGTGTGATGCTCCTATCGAAAAATGGTGGTGGCCGGCGTGGTCGTTATGGCCGCAGGGCCATGCAGCTGGGCAGGACCCTCGTGGAGCTATGCGGGTTCATGCACGACCTCTCGCCATCGTGGAGCTAGTAATCGATGGGAAGCTGGCCAATCGATTCTGGCCAATCAATCGGTGGTGGCTTGCTCCCGCGCAGCTGAAAGAATAAGTTGTCACCTAGAGGGGGTGAATAGCGTTTCAAAAAACTACGGGTTTGGCTTGTAAGAATGTGGAATTAGATTAACATTTATTTTACAAGCACAAAACCTAAATAAGCTAAGATTACCTCACTACTAGGGAAAGGCTTATAGCAGCACTTATTACCGCCGGCAAGTCCACTTCGAGGTGGCCGGCGGTAAGTTACCGCCGGCGAACTAGTTTGGGGTCGCCGGGGATAAGCCCCTTACCGCCGGCGAGTTGGGGCTGAAAGAGCCGGGGGTAAGTTGGGCCGAGAACACCCAGATGGACCTCCCATTACCGCCGGCGATTTGGCCCGAAAACGCCGGGGATAACTTTAATACCACCGGCGAGAACGTTTTATTTTCGCGGGGGGTAAACTGGGCCGGTGTGAGCGAGTACGGCCGAATTTACCGCCGGCATTTCCAGTTGAAACTCGCCGGGGGTATTTCGCACTTATCCCCTTCCACCCCCACCTACCTCCGTCTATCCCCTTCCCCCGCCCGCATCGCTCTCCTCCGCACGGCTGCCGCCCTCGCGTCCCCGCCTTCGCCCGCCCGTGACTCCCCACGATGGCCATGCGCCGCGTCTCTCGCCTGCTCCCGCGGGCACCGACGCGACCGCTCCACGCTGTTGACTGCCAAAACCCACCGGCGGGCAGCGGCCTGTCAACACAGGTAGAGCCGGGAAGAGCCTAGAGCTGCGGCTGGCTGAGACCCCTCCGAGCGACGGCCCGCAATGCTCTTCTGGTCACACGCGGCGATGCGAAGTGCAAGGGCGTGCCACCTGACCTATACCTGGTCAGGAAGGTGATGGGGATGCCTCGCTTAGTTCCTGCATGGCATACACGTAAACATTAAATACGGGCCTCGATCGGCTCTCAGGTTATCCTGTGAATCGGCTCAAAGAGCCGATCCACCCGTGATTCGTACGGGGTGCACGAATACTTGGTGATCCTGCTTGAACAAAATATAGCTAATGAGATCTACGACGATTTAGGGTTTTCACCGCATAATCGGATCATCCTACTCCAGGTTGGGCCTCGCGGCCACGCACGGTGCTCATAAGCCGATCCTAAACAAGGCCTAAAAACCAACATGACGTTGATCCTCGGAACATCCTGTTTAGGACTTGCGAACGCCACCCTACGTGCCGCTGGATCCTCCCCCCCTTTGTAAGGCCTAACTATTGCAGATATTAAACTAATCCTTGCAGAACAAGGAGCAATCGTAACGGATCAGATCTACTAGATGATGAACAAGCAGGTGCCGCCCCACACCTGAGATAGGCGTGAGGGCGGCTAGACATGCAAGGGTTGCACTACGTAAGCATGTTATACGAAGAACTATGCTAACCCTAACACATCTATGATAACTACGTTGCTCGCCATCAAAGACGCTTCAGTACGAGCAACGCATGAACAACGTGGAGCTTGTGCTGCCTAGATCGCAAGATGCGATCTAGGCAGCATGTCGCTTACCTGATTGAAACCCTCGAGATGAAGGAGTTGGCGATGCGCCGAGATTGGTTTGTTTTGGGTTGAACGTGAGTTGTTGTTTATTCCATAAACCCTAGATACATATTTATAGTCCAGGGGACTTTCTAACGTGGGAATATCCCACCGTGCACGATACAAACTCTAATCTTAATCTAAAACATAATCTACTATAATTAAAGATACACGGCAAATCTAGCCCAAATTCTCCGTGCAAGGCCGCTTCGTAGATCTTCCACGTGTAGTCTTCCAAGCCCATCTCTCTTACGGCCCACCTCTGGATTTGTCCAAAATCTGGTGATAACACATGCTCCCCCTGGTTTTGGAAATAACATTTCCAAAATCATTATGCTTTCCTTTCGAAGGGTCATGCCGTGGCGTATCGTAGCCATCTCAGCATCCGTCATCATTATGCCCTGTCCTCTCGCTTCTCTCGCAAAATTTGACAGCTCGACATTACCCCTTCGGAAAATGTAATGGCAGAATTCCCACCAGGTTTCTCATTATTTAACCGTGCCGATCGATTAGTCATCTTTATCCCCTTCCTCTGTTCCAGCCATCGGCACCCCAAAAACCCTTCGCGCACCATGTCTTCTTCTTCCTCTCGCCTCGTCCGGACTTTCCTTCGAGTCCTCTTCTCCCGAGCCGATGCCAGCACCGAGCCCACAAGAGGTCCATGCGGCCAACATCCGCCGCGCCATTGAGGCCGGGGAGGAGTCAGACCATGACTTCTCCATCTGGTCCGAGGGCGACCAGTCCTCGACGGACGGGGAGAGCGACCTCCGCTTCCTCACCAACGGGGAATCGGAGGAGGACAGCGATGACGATCGCTTCTCCTGGGATGACTTTACCTCCTCCGAGGTGAAGGAGGAGGAAGAGGAGGAGGAGGATGACGACGACAGCCCCTCCGACGAGCCGCCGGCCAAGCGCCATTGCCCCTGGTCAGGGAATCTCAGTGATTATGATAGCGACGACGACGACGACGACGTGGAGGACGAGGACAATGAAGGTCCTGCCGGCGGCCGCTACGGCAGCGACGACGAGCCCGCCGGGAGCAGCGCCGACAGCGCTGACGACGGTGACGACGAGGGCAGTGATGGCCCGTAGAATAGGACCTCTAGAATAGGATCAGCAACAGTAGACGGGGCAATGTATCCCCTTAGTACTCCCTTTTGAGAGCAATCAGCTCTTCTATGTAAGAAATCTGGTTTATCAATGAAGAACTTTTCCCCAATTTGATTTTGCCGATTTCTTCGGAGTTTAATTGAGCCGATTCCCTCTTCTGCTGACCCCGCCGATCGCTACTTAGCCAATGCCCAACGAGCCGATGACAACGCACCGGTATCTCAATGTCCCATCCCTTTGAGCTCTGGCGGACAACTAGGCAGATCGACGTTCTCACGAGAGCCCCAGAACCACTGCCGACACGACTTGCTCGTGAAGTCGATACCACTGGGTTTTCAGCCCGATGAAATTTCAATCGGCTTCTTAAGAACGGAAGTTCTGCGCCATCAGTTGCCCCCCGAGCCTCTATCAAGGCGAGCATATCAGTGGACTAACCAAATGTGTCGCCATCGGTTCCCAAGTCATGATGCGGAACCAGCCGATTTCAGCAAAATCGGCTCTCCAGAGCAGGGAACCTTCAGGGTGAGCTGCCCCCCGAGCTTCTTCAGTCTACTTCGCGCCTTGTAGGTCACTGACCGTCGATGCCGGTCTCGCTTCGCTTCTTAATTCTGAAGTCGATGCCCTTCCATCGGCTGAATTTTTTTTTTTATTTGGCCGATTTTTCTTAATCGGCCCCCAATATTCCACTGCACGCATGTCTGCACATGTTTATCTGCACATGTTCATCATGCCCCCCGAGCCGAATCTGCCAAATGACTGCAGATATCGGCTTTCATGGTTAGTCAGGGCACTGCACTTGCACGTCGGCTTCGCAAAGATTCATGCTGACTTTCATCTGCCGACGTGGCCGCTGCCCAGTAGATCGTTGCTGACCACAAACAGAATATGTGCAGAAGATAATTTTGGCCGATTGCTGGAATCGGCCTCCACATTGCTTGTTCGATGAAGGTTTTGTAATGTTCCTCCATAAATTTTTTTTTTTTTTTTTGGGGCCGATCACAAGGATCAGCCTCGCACAGTTTGCTCATTGGTTTAATATTGCTACTCGGTCAGGCTGGATAAAACCAACCCAACCTCTGACTTGATGCGCCTGTTGTTGTCCACCTTGAGTGCATCGTAGACTCGTGGAGCGATAAGCTCTGTCGGCAAGACGAGCACCATGTTTGTGCCAGCCGATGTTTCATCATCGGCTTTCTTTTGCTTGGGACGCCACTCCATTCTCCGTGGACGACCCTCTTCATCCAGGGCTCGCTGAACCTTTGCAGCCAGATCAGGCCGTGCCTTTCTTAACGTATGCAGGTATAACCTTTCGGCTTCCTCCAGGCCGCGCAACCGCTGAACCCTGCGTTTTTGTGAACGGCTGAGTCCGTCAGGGCACCACCTTGGACGGTGGTACCTGTCTTCTTCTTCTTCTAGTCCCTCGTCTTCGGAATCCTCAAGATCTGCCCAACGAGGTGACTCAGCACGTTTGCTCTGTGGCGGGAGAGGCCCTAAGCGCTTGAACACAGACACGTTGGCTGCCTCCTTCTTCTTCTGGTTGCATTCTGGGCAATTGCCGATTGTGGGCAATCGGCTCATTCCTGAATCCCAGCAGTGTCTGAAGAAAGGGCAGTCCCAGTGTCTGGCGTTGTCATCTTGCTCCCTTGATGTGTCCGTGGCACGGCGCTCGTGCTCCTCCTCATCGCGATCCTGCCGACGATGTCTTCTGGCTTCTCTAGCCAGACGATCTCCTTCATCATCATAGTTGGACCGTCGGCGTTGGTCATACTGACTCATATATTTGTTGAGGAGGTGATCAGAGAGAGGTCGTTGATATCTTATGTTCTTCACTTCTCCCTCTGTGACGTAGCGCTTGCCATCATGATGGAGCCGATCGCGTGGAGCGGCCTCCTTTGTGTCCTTGCTATGAGAGCAATGCCCTCATCTCCATCTTTGCCAGAGTGGTTCCCGTGTCCTACCATGTTGATGCCGAACGTGGGACTGGCCGGCAACCCTCGTGGTAGATGACTTCCACCATGTTAACGGCGGGGAAGGGTTGGGTGTCGACCTTCATGGCGTACTGGTTGAAAATTAGACGCCCCTTCTCTATCGCCGCTTGGATGTGCCGACGCCACACCCCCGCAATCGTTGGTGGCATGGGAGAACGAGTTGTGGAATTTGCGTATGGCTTTCCGTTCAGCTCTTGCGCCGTGGGGAACTTGAGACCTTCAGAATCGTCAACTGTTTCTCCTTGAGCAGGAGGTCGAAGATTTGTTCGGCCTTGGTCACGTCAAAATCAAATCCCCGGGCGGCCCCGGTGGCTTTACCCATTTGCAGGACACAGGGTTCCTCCCCGAGTCCATTCAGCCATCGCTACTTCTTGGTCTCCCGCAGCACTTCACCTTCCTCTCGTATCGACCATGACTATCGCACGCTTGAACTTGTCTTGGTACAGTCCGGTGGCGCTGTTCATATGCCGATAGTTTCTGAACCATGTGCGCGCCGAGGGATAATCGCTTGGGAGGCCATGTCCTTGAGCTGTGTTGCAAGGCCACCATCGCCAACTCGATCGTCTTCCTTTTCGCTTATACGAACCGAATAACATCGGTTCCTAAGATTCCCGAAGCGCCGGATGTATTCTCGTCACCGTTTCTCCGCGCTTCGACGTAGTTGTGCTAGATCGGCAATGCTAAACTCGGAAGCTTCTGAATGGTATTGCGTGTGGAATTGTTCTTCCAATTGCTTCCAAGACCTGGATGGAGTTTGCGGCAAAGAGGTATACCATCCAAAGCCGATCCCGTGAGGGACTGTGAAAAGAGCCTCACGCGTAGCTGATCCGACACTGAAGCCGGTCCTAGTTGCGCCAAATATCGGCCGACGTGCTCGATGGAGCTGGAGCCATCCGATCCACCGAATTTGGAGAAGTCGAGGGGAGCCGATATTTAGGTGGCAGCGGGATCATCTCGTACTCGTTGGGGTACGGCTTGGAATAGCCGATTGCCCTTCTTTTCGGCACCATGCCGAACTGGTCTCTCGCATGGTACCGATCTGATCCGCCGTGTCGGGCTGCAGGAGTTGCACTCAAGATTCGCCGGGTGGCGTACTTAGCCAGCCATGTTTGCTTTTCCAGCTCGAGCCAACCGCAGGAGCTGGGCTCGAGTTTCGTCGGGGTGGCGTACTTAGTTAGCCACGTCTACTTCTCAAGCTCGTCGTTGACGTTCCTCCGTCTTCGCCGGAGTCCCCGATGTTGTGGCTCGGTTTGAGAGTGCCCACCGCCACAATCCGGCACATACGTGCACGCGTATCCTTGAGGGATCTCCTTGGGCGCCTCAGCCAAGAACCGGTAGTCACTAGGGTCACCACCAATCTTGTAGACGACGAATGCCGGTGTAGCCGCACTTCCGCCTGGTGCTGCCAACGCATATGGCAGCGGTGGACGGGACCGGAGCGGCAACTCTCCTTGATGCGTCCCGAGAGCTGGTCCCGACGGCGAGTACCGGTGGCTCATGATCTCCTGGATCACGCGCAGAGCGAGACGCTCCAACACGTTGACCAAGTTTTCGCAGTGGCGGTGTAGTGAGTGAGCCACCAAGTAGTTGATCTCCGCCGTAGGCCCTCGGGTGCGTTCCTCCGACGGGCAGAGAGATCTATCCCATCGAGTGCACCTTGCGGTGAGAATCCCTTCCATCCGATGCCATGGGAACGGGTTCTCGAAAAGAGCCGATGAGGTCGGCTTCGAGGGTGACCTTGATCTCGTCATATTTCTTCTTGAGCTCGTGCAGCAGCTCCTCGTAGGTGACCGGCGTGCCGTCCGCCGCCATCTCGTATGTAGATGGCGATGTGGTTGATGTAGACGATGGTCCCACCGGCGTGCGTAATGTGTTGACTGCCAAAACCCACCGGCGGGCAGCGGCTGTCAACACAGGTAGAGCCGGAAGAGCCTAGAGCTGCGGCTGGCCGAGACCCTCCGAGCGACGGCCCGCAATGCTCTTCGGTCACACGCGGCGATGCGAAGTGCAAGGCGTGCCACCCGACCTATACCCGGTCGTGAAGGTGATGGGGATGCCTCGCTTAGTTCCTGCATGGCATACACGTAAACATTAAATACGAGCCTCGATCGGCTCTCAGGTTATCCTGTGAATCGGCTCAAAGAGCCGATCCACCCGTGATTCGTACGGGGTGCACGAATACTTGGTGATCCTGCTTGAACAAAATATAGCTAATGAGATCTACGACGATTTAGGGTTTTCACCGCATAATCGGATCATCCTACTCCAGGTTGGGCCTCGCGGCCACGCACGGTGCTCATAAGCCGATCCTAAACAAGGCCTAAAAACCAACATGACGTTGATCCTCGGAACATCCTGTTTAGGACTTGCGAACGCCACCCTACGTGCCGCTAGATCCTCCCCCCTTTGTAAGGCCTAACTATTGCAGATATTAAACTAATCCTTGCAGAACAAGGAGCAATCGTAACGGATCAGATCTACTAGATGATGAACAAGCAGGGTGCCGCCCCCACACCTGAGATAGGCGTGAGGGCGGCTAGACATGCAAGGGTTGCACTACGTAAGCATGTTATACGAAGAACTATGCTAACCCTAACACATCTATGATAACTACGTTGCTCGCCATCAAAGACGCTTCAGTACGAGCAACGCATGAACAACGTGGAGCTTGTGCTGCCTAGATCGCAAGATGCGATCTAGGCAGCATGTCGCTTACCTGATTGAAACCCTCGAGATGAAGGAGTTGGCGATGCGCCGAGATTGGTTTGTTTTGGGTTGAACGTGAGTTGTTGTTTATTCCATAAACCCTAGATACATATTTATAGTCCAGGGGACTTTCTAACGTGGGAATATCCCACCGTGCACGATACAAACTCTAATCTTAATCTAAAACATAATCTACTATAATTAAAGATACACGGGCAAACTAGCCCAAATTCTCCGTGCAAGGCCGCTTCAGAGATCTTCCACGTGTAGTCTTCCAAGCCCATCTCTCTTACGGCCCACCTCTGGATTTGTCCAAAATCTGGTGATAACACACGCGCCGCTGCTTAATTACGGCCAGATGTGCTCCCGACTGCGGAGATTGGGGGCCACCGACGCCGATGAGGCCGCGCAGGCGGCGACGTAGGTGAGGTTTCGCGCAAATGGTAAGCCACTCCACTCTCTCCCTCCTGATCCGTCCGTCCCCAACCTGCCGATCTGCGCTGACTCGACCCGCGCCGCCCGCGCGCGCCGTACGTACGGTCTCCCTCACCTCCTCCCTCTTCTCCTTCCAGGTCGGCCACATCGGCCGCCCCGCCACCGCTGGCGCCGACCTCGACACCGTCACCACCATGGAGGTAACCCTGCCCGCCCTCCTCCCACTCCCCTCGGCCCAGATCTGGCCCTCCGCGTCCGATATTTCCCAAAGAACCATGGCGAAATCTAGTGCTCGCAAGGAGACGGCCCCAGCCCGGCCGCCGGCGACCTTGCCACAGCAGCACATGTTCCCCGGCGCCCCATCGAGCTCCTCCGCCAATCCCTCCACACCACAGCACCTGTACCCTCACGGCAGCTCCTACACAAACCCCTTGAATCAATGGTAATCATTCTCTGTTTCTAAATCAGTGGCCGCCACTACGTATTTTATTCCAGTTTGCAGCACTTGGTAATTGCCTGTATACCCGATGGTACAAGTAGAGTTCAGCTAGCCATAGTCTGATTCACTTTGCCTAAATCTGAAACTAGCTACCCTAGCAGTACTGCAGTCTAGCAAAACTGAGATATCAATGGATTAAAAAGCACTACTAATGAGTATTTTTTTTGTGTAAGATAATTTAGGACTAGACGTTGTCTTGATTTAATCTTTAGAAAGAAGGAGTATTTCTCAATTACAAACTTATTAGCTATGGAGTACTTGAAAAATGCAGCCTCCAATAGATAGGTAGCTGGTCGTAATTGAAGAAAAAATGCAAGGCTTGCTGTTATCTTATTGTCAGATGTTGACCAAGTGATTTTTGTCCAATCTTTATGATATGTACTGTACTCCATTCCAGCAGAGTTGTAATATGCTCGTGAATTCTGCTATTTGTAATAGGAGGCCAATGTATACCCCTGCAACCGATGGCTTGCTAAGTTTTGGGCAGTTGCCGCCAATGCATCCTTATAATTTCCGATCTCTGCCTATCCACCATCTTGAAGGACACCCAAATATGAAGAATTTGCACTTTGTTGGTGCTTCTCCACATGTTTAATTTATGTGTTTATCCATGATTTTATTGAGCATATTTGGAAAGAATATAGGCCACTATAGATCATTTTCATGTGTTTATCCATGTAATGCTAAATATTATTTATATATTTTAATAACATTACATTTGCAGGGCTAGAGGAGAAGAGCAGAAGCAGTGATCTAGGCCGTGCCATACGGGAGAAGAGGAGAATCACAGCGAGATGCAGGACTTGCCGGCTAGGTGCCGTGCCGGAGGTGTTGGCTAGGTGCTGGGCCGGAGGTGCCATGCTGGAGGTGCCCACTAGTAGGCGATGTTGTTGGCGAGCTGAGACGGGCAACGTCTTCGGCCCGCTGAGACGGAGCTGGCGAAGAGAAGGCGACGTCGCTGGCGAGCTGAGAAGGACGACGTAACAGTCTTTGTGTTTTCTAAACATACTGTTGGTCTATGCGTTGTAATGCGTTGTAGACTTGTAGTATAGTACCTGTTCTGTTTAAATAAAATAAAAAAGACAACTTGGCCTTTCCGTGAATGTGTGGACCCGCGGGTTTTTTTTTTTAATTCTATACAAACTTATCGCTGGCGAACTGGGCTGTGCGCTGGGGGTAGTTTAAATTAGCGCTGGCAAATCGGCATGTGCCAGGGGTAGCAAATACCGCCGGCGAATACACGAAAACACCGGGGATAATGGCATGTTACCGCTGGCGAAACGGAAGGTGCCGGCGGTAACCACTTACCACCGGCGAGGTGATCGCTGGCGAACACGAAAATGCCGGCGGTAGCCCAATTCTGTGCGCTGGCGGTAAGCAAAATCCTAGTAGTGCCTAAGTGCACCAACAAGAAGTTATGTTGGGAAAGATATAGCACAAGATATAAATAACACAAGTGATAATCAAGATATACGTACTTCAAGCTCGATAGCTATCACAAGGAAATAAACTCAGGTGTAGAGATAACTAATACACGCGGAGACGAAGTTGTATTCATGTGTTCCCTTACATGAAGTAAGGTACATCACGTTAGAGAGATGCGGGTTACCTCGAAGGTATTCCCAACTCCACGAAGGCTCACTTTCTTATCCAAGCCCCCTCACGAAGACAAGAGCCCTTTCCTTATGGCTAGCTTTTCGTTCACTCCGGAGATGGCAAGCTCCACGAAGGAGAAGCCCAGAGCTCTTCACAATGTTTCACGAAGAGGTCACTGGAGCACCAAATGCCAAGCCAACCAGGAGTTCACGTTCCAAAGAGTAACAAGCTCACAGTCTCTCACTCAACCAAATTATAATGGAAAGCTCAATAGTATGCACGGATGCAAAGCAAGAACACTAAGTGCTCAAATCCTTCTCTCTCAAAACCCACCAAAAGCAACAAATTTTATGGAGGAACTAGAGGAAGAACAATGGTGGAGGTAAACCAATGACTCCAAGATCTGGATCCCAAGAGTCCCCCCTCCCACCTAGAGGAGGAATGGATTAGTGGAGATTTTAGATCTAGATCTCCTCTTTCAAAACCCTCAAAAGATGCAACAATCATATTAGGGATGGGAAAGGAATAAAGCTTAAAAGGTTCAACAGTGGTGGGAGAAATAACCTCAAGAACCCTAGAAAACATTGGGGAAGAAGGCCTCTTTCATAGGGATCCCCAAATATGACTGTTTTGATTATTTCCCACTTCACGGTCAGACCTAGTCAAACCGGACAAGAGCTGGGCACCCACTGTTACAGAACTCCCCTATTAGTTTTCAGTCCTACGGCCAGTCCCACCGGACCAGTTGGTCCTAGGGCCGGTGGATCAATCATGGTACCAGCAGAAACTGTCCTTATGAAAAACATGACAAGTATTATATCCGGACTCCGATTTTAGCAAACTTGGGGTTTTTGAAAAGCTAAGAACAAGATTTATATCATAGAGACTTTAAAAACCAAGAAAGGTTAAGAGATGAAATACCTAATGTGGAGAGGTGCTAAACCTCCCAAGACGAAGAACCAGTAAAACCTCCAAACTCGAAAACGCAATAGAAGATGCATACGAATTCAGTTTTCGATGAATTTAGGCTTGTTGTAAAGATAGCAACAAGCTCTAAAACCTCACATAGATAAATACCAAGAAGAAAAAAGTAAGGGAATGCAAAGTATGCAAGATATTGAGCTCCCAAAAATAACGTGATCAAGCTACCCAACCAGAAGCCTCTCTTGATAGTGCGGCTATTTATACTATAAACCGATCTACCAATAACCACCTTGAGACTGGTAAAAGAAAAACCTAGCAAGACCATACCTTTGCCTTGCGCTCCATTCAAATCGGAATTTTTCACTCGATCATTGTTGCTTCGTGAAGACTCACAAATTGCTCCCCATACTCCACTATGGGATAGCTTCATTAAGGAACATCTTCACACGTCCATTATCACCGAATAGATGACAAGGTTCAAGTATATGATCTTCTCGAGATGCTCATCTCTTGAACTTTCCCTTCTCAACCTTGATAGCAGTAACCACTAGATGTCATCCTCTCATGGGCTATCTGGGATCTTACTTTTCATGCATGCCCATGAAATCATACCTAACCCACATAGAAAACACGAAGACACATATGATGTGTTAGTTCACAAAGCATAATTGATAAAGCTTAATATACCACAAGATCACATGATCACATGTGGTATATTCTTTATGTTTCATGTGTTGGCCAATTTGAATCCAATCTTCGCTCTTTGTTTTGGTCAATATTGTATCTTCTCATGGTGCTCTATCACATTATCTCGAGGCATATAAAGAACTCCTCATTTGATTGCATGCTCTAAATCTTGGTAAACCATAGCTCAACTCATGAGTCTATCATGACGTCAAATTTACAACCATGTCTTGAATTCTTCTTTTGAAAAAGAACACTCAAGATTTTTATAATCCATTGCCTAATACTTTATCTAGAGCGTAGAAATATTGATTCCCACACAAGAACTCTGTATTCTTTCTTCGTCTTGATATCATATTCTTATCTTCAATTCGATGATCTTGATGCCAATACCCAAGATATGTCATTATCTTCATGACATCCATACTTGAATCCAACACATGGACTACATGCATTACCTATGAAATATTCCTTCAAATAAACTTAAAGAAAACATTAATCCATCGGAATTGTCATTAATTACCAAAAACATACATAGCTCCATCTCGGTTGCCTCTCGTGCACATCTCCTAGCCGAGCTTCATCGCTCCCGCATGCTATCGCTGCCACTGCGCCTAATCCCACCACCGCATGTTGCCCCCCAACCTCGAATCCGTCCACTATGCGATGAATTTGAGTGCGATGAGTTGGTGAAGAGCCGAATCTGGCAGCAGCCATGCGGGATGGAGCTTGGAAGGCCGGTGCGGCATCCATGGAGCGGGATTTCGTGGCGCGATCAGGGACAGTCGCGCGAGGCAGGAACGGGGAAAAAGACAAAGTGATTGCTATTGGTTGTCGTAGGCACTGGAATAGCCTTTTTTTTACATCACCTGTTGCATATTTTTGGGCATGCTGTAAAAGTTTTGGGCCGTTTTTTCTGTTTGCATCCCCTGCTGGAGCTCTTTTTTTCTCCAAGGTGACGTATATAATTATTTTTTTGCATTTTCATCACCTGTTGGAGATGCTCTTATAACAGGAAACGCAATTGTTGAAAGTTGAAAGTACTTTATGCTAGCAGTTTCCCTAATTTAAAATTCGGGTATTATATTTTCTGGAAAGGATTAATGAAAGTGAAAAGAGATTCTTTTAGTAGAGGAAAATTTGAGGTAGGCTCCGGAGAAGGAGTGCGCTTTTGGGAAGATAGATGGCTAGGTGATTAGACTCTTGCATCTCACTATCCCAACTATACAACATAGTACATCGTAAGCATGATACGGTGGCAACTGTTATGAGTACAACTCCGTTAAATATAGGTTTTCGGAGAAGGCTGGTTGGTGATAAATGGGATCAATGGGTACATCTATGCCATAGATTAATGGAGATAAATTTAAATGACGATCTTCAGAAAAATTCTCTGCTAAATCTATGTATGGAGATATGTTAAATGGGCATACAAGATATCTTCGTAAATATCTTTGGAAAATTAAAATCTCACTAAAAATTAAAATCTTATGTGGTTCCTTAGTAAGAAAGTTCTCTTGACCCGTGATAATCTAGCAAAGAGAAATTGGAATGGAAGTACGAAATACTCTTTCTGTGACGAGATGAATCAGTTGAAAATTTGTTTATTTTATGTCCTTTTGCTAAGCTTATTTGGCGGGTAGTTTTTGCTGCATCTAATATTCCGCCTCCATCCAATGTCACAAATATGTTTGGGAATTGGCTTAATGGAACTGACAAAACTGATAAAGCTAGGATTCGCATTGGTGTTTCGGCTTTATGTTGATCAATTTGTAATTGCAGAAATGATAT
This sequence comes from Lolium perenne, assembly GCF_019359855.2. NCBI lineage: Eukaryota > Viridiplantae > Streptophyta > Magnoliopsida > Poales > Poaceae > Lolium > Lolium perenne. The sequence continues at coordinate 41,889,807 of NC_067245.2, read as the reverse complement.
TGTTTTTAATAGAAAGAACTCTACTAATTTTTTGCAGGTTATCCACACTATGGTCCACTGGATCCAGCTATGGTGTTTCTTGCTCCCGGAGGACCAGCGAGAGTGCACGGTTTCTGGATGCAACCGCCTTCGAATGGTTGCCCATGATATTTTCTACCAAACTACTTGGCGGCCTATTAAGAGATTACATGATGCCTAGATTGCTTAGCAGTTTTCTTTTTTTTCGGTGGTTGATTTTTGTATCGACCCTCGTTGATCGTTGAATTGTAAACTTTAAATTTTCGTTTGATTAATAAAAAGATGTTTGCATCAACCGATGCAGAGGCCGGGGCTCACCCCATTTCGAAAAAAAAAATTCAACAAATCCCTTTCAGGTACTTGAAGATAGAGCCCTTATTGGCCACTCCTGTTCAAAACGACTACATGGACAATGCAAGACCAACTATGTACGGAATCTTGAGCTGATCGAGTCCAGAAGAACATGGAGGAGGTTTGACTAATCAGAGCTGGAGCTGTATGATATTTGGACTCAATCAATCTACTTGTCATTACACTGATGTTTACATGTACAAAGCGCGTTGAACAACTACTTCATTCTACGGCCAGACATGGGTCTACGCACTACTAACTAACCAATATGTTTTGCCCCAAAAAAATAAGAATGCCGTTCATATAATTCCATGGCTAGAAAATTAAATCTTAGTCCAAACCTAACATCCTTACTTATATTAGCCTGACAAATCCCTGCAGTTGCAACTAATAAGATTGCTGTTGCTGGCTGTCTACTCATCTACTCAGATCAGCGTGCATGTATGCACACGCTACATACACTACAGGTGTACAGCTCATGTATGTGAACTTGCGTTGGAGATCACTCACATCAAAGATCTCCTTTTCTTTTCCATGCATTATCAGTTCCTTGAGACTTAATTAGTCCTATCCCGCTAGCCACTGAAGAGCATCAACTCGTTGTCATAATGGCATTGACTTGGCCTAGCCTGCTTGGTGTGTTGCCATCCTTGCATTGAACACCGGCATGGTCAAATGAGCGTAGGCTCATCGTCCCGTCATCCATGGTTCGTTTCTTAAGCAAACCGAAAGAGTTTTGGTCAGAAGAGCAAAATCACTTTTGAGGTTGCACTTGCCACTGAGCCCCCACAGGCCACAGGTTGGCAAATGTAAGGTCATAGTTATATCATCACAGTGTTGCATATGTCATGCTCTTGCATGCAACCAACAACAACTCCATCAGCTCATGTGTGCTAAGCACATTTGCTTTCCAGATCCTCATGTGTCATCTTCCTGACATTGTTATTCATATCTATCCATGATGATCCATCGCACTAACGTGAGCAGAAGAAAACAAGCTTCTGAATCAACCTTTTCTCATGGCTGATCTAAGGCTAACTCAGAGAGACTATCATAACCCAACGAGCCGGCCGGCAGGCTGGCCATCGTCGCCGGGCGGCGGAGAGACGGCGACGGAGGCAGGTAGCCGGGATGTCACCGTGTGTCCCGGGTCAGATGAGATCTCCTTGATGGCCAAGTTGGCATGGCATCCTGCAGAAGTGCGCGTTGTGTATGTACGTATCCTGGTGGCTGGACCATGCTGGTGCTAACTGACAGGGATGTCGCCACCAGCATCGATCAGTTATTAACACTTGTCACAGACTCAGAAACAGACAGACATAAAGACAGAAGGAAATCTTGTATTTATACACCAGTTTGGTCTCTGGTTATACTATTGTTGCTGCTACATGTAGCTACTAGTACACGCAAGCAAATGTGGATGTGCATTGCCTGCAAACTGTAAACTGAGGATTCTCTAACTGATGCTACAGTGTGGCCCTCATTGTAGTGAGAAGCACGTTTTGGGGGTGAAAAAATGAATCATGCAGATGGTCAGGCAAGAAGGGTCGGATCAGGTAGTATAGACAAATAGTACCTCAATTTGCAAACATATGTCATATGTAGGTGCTGTGGAGATGAGTACGGTTATAAGTAGCAAATTAGGCATGCATGTGCATTCAGCTGCATAACAATTCTCCTCTCATGTGGACTGGATTATGCACCCAATCATTGGGCAGCCAATCAACCGATCTCTATTTTTATGTGTTCATCTTCTGTTTTTGTGAAGAAGGAATCTCTGCGCCACCACACACATGCATGTAGGCTGTGCCTGCAAAAAGCAAGCGAAGAAGTGAAACCATGCAACGCTGCCAATGGTGTAGAGAGTTGTCACTCTTCTTTTTTTTCACTTTTACTTTATCCTCAGCGCATGCCCAGTAAATTGCTCTTCTTTTCGTACATCCTTTCAGGTGTTTGGATGGATGCCACTCTTTTCCTGTCCTCCATTTGACCTGACTGACTCGAGCATCGGATGCGGCTGCACAAAAGCTAGAAAGAATCCAATCAATCTTGATGCCTTTTCTCCTCTGATGATGAAGCGAGATACCTGCAATCCAATCATGCTATGTGATGGAGGGGCGTTAATCTAGGTCACACGGGAACAGTTGTCTTGATGAACATGGCTAAGTTACGAACATTTTTGGTTCCTAAATGCAGCCTTTGAGAATGTTTCTTCTCCGTTAAGTGGTGTTGGTGAGTCAAAGTGTGAAGCCGATTTCGATGACCTTAATTAACACGAGCTTATAAAACAAAATAATCGTCACGCACAACCTTAGGACCTCTTTGGTTTGTACGATTTTAAAGATGGCAATATGAAAAATGTAAAATTAATCACATGTCATGGCATGCCTGAGAAAACAAACAAAGATGAAATAGATCAGAAGAATCCAGGAATGTTCTGGAGGATTATGTGCATAACATAGACCGTAGATGTCATCAAAAAAAAATAAAAAAATTCACATGATCCTTGACCCAACGAAAATTTATATTGAATTGCATACTGAAAAGATCAAAGGAAACAATTATATGGTTTGTAATCTTACAAAATAACAAATTTATTTAAAAAACTCTCATAAGATATAGAATCCTATTAAATTATTTTGAATGTTACCTTAATAGGTGAACAAAAATGAGTCATAAACAAAGGCTGGTTCCCATCAATTGTCAGGGTTTGATGGGAGGTTGCTAGTTAATAACCTCGATGTTGATTTCGCACACCTAGTACTAGTATTTTCAAAGTTATGACGCTACACAACATGTCCAAATGGATCTTTAATTTTGTTGGTTGCAACTTAGTGGGTGAACGGTTTCTTGAACTCCAGGGCACTAATCTTTTTCATTTGCTGGGTGGGACCAATTCCAACCTCCAATGGCTAGCCAACCTATGCTCACAAGTAATAAATTATTTAAAACGTTGCAAGACCTTGCTTACGCACATTGTACACTACTAGCAAACATCCTATGATTTGACAGCCTTTTGAATAAGTTTAATGTGCGTAATCTCCTTGTAATCGGGAAAACCCCAAAGTTTTCTGAAATCTACTGTTTTGGAACCAGCCCCGGGTACATTCAGTTCCGGATTGTAGCTGAAGGTAGGCGAGGTCCAGTGCATCGTCAGTGCTAGCACTGTGCCCAACAGTCGCACACAACAATATCCGGTACAGTTTATGGCCGTCTTCTTGGCAGCAGCAGCGACTCCAAATCTGGTCTGCTTCCAAGCTACAAAAGAGCCGATAACAACGCGTCCATTTGCCTCCGTGACAAAGTCCGATCAGGACAGTCCTTGACGAGTTGTCGCGACAAGATTCGGCGAAGAGCAAGAGAAACAGAACAGGCTAAAGAACAACGCAGGAATTGGATCCATATCGCATGCATTGGCATTGGCAGCACTGGAGGAACAACATACAGGATGACGAAGATTTTCAGTGTGGTTTTGATGTTTACCTAGGTACACCAAGCACGAGCTCATGGTGATTCAGGGACTTTTCAGGCTGGGAGCATCTCAATCTTACATGATGCCACTGCTTGTGCCAGGCAGCGCTTCCTTCGTTGATTCCCCCAAGGACTTTCAGTGCCTGGTCATCTCACTGGTACCCGTAACATCGACGATGCTCGTGACCGATTCAGGTCTGTGATAATTTAAATTTTTACATTCAACCAGCTAAGGAACTGAAGCGTCGTCAGGAATGATGTTAATGTGGCAGTGTGGTATTGTTTCTTTCCTCTGGAAAGGAACATTTTTTTGCTTTCCCGATAGCAGGTTCAATATATTGCTCGTCGCTAATGGTCGCCCAGGCATTCCATCAGAAGCAATTCATCTGAGGATGATGCTGAATATGACGCCTTGAAGATGTGAGATGGTGGTTCTGGTCCCGTCCACTTCTTCAACAAGCATTCCACGTTTTTCAGCTTCCTTCAGTACTAGTGCGTCCATGCTGGTCATATGAGAAGGGAAGCAACTTGGTTAAGAGAATATACAGGTCATTTAAAACAATGTATTAATAGAACAGAAAAAAATACTGCGAGAAAAAAATAGAGAAAATCAAATGCAAACATAAAGTGGACTTCTGAAGAGTTGGGGTTGCTCTTCGATCTCACTAGTACTAGTTATTATAACATCGCAAAGCCTCAAAAGGAGTATAAAGGACAACACTGAAATAACCTAATATTCTTTCTGACAAAAAAAACATGCCACTTTCTATTGCTGCTGTTCTTGTATCATGCAAGCTTTCGCAATAGTACATTGGCCATACCTAGTAAATGTCAGTATGCTACCGATTCTAGATGTTAGCAAATGATAATCTAAACTACTCCAAGCCAGCCTGTACATGCTATTTGCTCAGGATTGCATTTCAAACTGACAAAAGAATGGGCGACATGTCACATTATCTGTCTCTATACTGGCAGCAGTTTTGTAGCTCTACATATACACATTAATCATGCATCGTAATGTGTGCAATTTGTACTTATGGGATCAGTGGCTCATTAGCCTACGCAGTGTAGGTTGTTTTTGAGCAATTGCAGTAATTCTACTTAGAACCTTCTAATGTGACTGATGATGTATCTTTAAGCAGTCTACAACTATGCGTACCTCCGCTACCTTTTATACTAAAATATTCAGAATGGCATGACATGTTCTTCATATTGGCTAGCCCAACAATATAAAAAAAATTCAATCCATATACTGACAAATCGAAGAATCGAGTGACTCTTTATTCTAACGAAAATTTAAATTCTAATATAACATAATAATCAACTATAAGGCCATTAATTTTTTTTATTGTAATCGGACCATCATGATGTGCAGCATTTATTTCTATCTTTTAATGAGAAAGTACTCAAGAATTTGCTCAAATATGTCTTGGATGGGAACTGAGCTGAAGAAAATACATACACTTTAGCTCGTGATACATAAGCCAGTATGAATCTACATTTACCGCCCTGCATACGAAGAAACTTCTCTACAGTATCAAAGAGACATGGAATGCTAGATTGCTGGAAGCTTTCTGCGAGTCAAGGTCCACGAAACAAACCAATCGCTATATGCATAAGGAATAGAAAGAGAAAGGGTCAGAACTGAAAATTAGAAAAGTTGGAAGGATATAGATATCGGCTCCAACAATGAGGTCAAACCCAACAGGATATTCCTTCATGATATTGCTTATATGATCATTATTTCCCCACTCTAGCTTCTCAGCCGTCAGCACTGCAACAGAAGTATCAGTTCAGATCCGATCAATGGACAGTTACATTTCAATGAGTGCCATGGCCATGGAATATAATGAGCTGAAATATACAAGTGCTAACCTGCTTCAGCATTTTCAGAAGATGACTGCAACTCTATATTTTTCTTTATAATCTGTGAAATCATTCAATAGGCATAATAGTCATGTCAAAGGAAAGATGCAAGTATGACATGCGCGATGCTTGTATCATTTATGATTGATGATGTCGATTTCTTGTTCTATCATTAGATGATATATCAGTACGATGGATGATTGTCACCATACAGACTGAAAAATGCTATTTTTTATCAGTTGTAAACCCAATGCTAGTATGACATACAAAAATTACTAAAACTAGTAGTCAATATCTTAAACTGACGAGGAGTCTTAAAATCCTTCTATAAGATCTCAAACTTGAACATATCAACGAAAGATATTCTGAAGGATTGAACCTTGCCTCTAAAACTTCATCATTGTGATCAGTCAAGACGACCTCTTTACAGAAACGGCTGCACAATATCCCAGTAATGCCTAGCAAGTCACAATACATCAGCTTTTGTAAGATTGCAAAACTGAAGTGAACGCGATCGAGAATTATCTCACCAATCCCAGATCCCAACTCAATTATTGAACGTCCCTTCACAGTCTCGGGGTGTTCCGATAGGTATGTGTTCATCAGAACAGCACCTGGCCATACTAACTGCCCAGTAAGGTCATAATCAGCTGCACCAAAATTTAGAATGTATGTTAGAGGTGGTGGCGGCATGCTAAGAAAATAAGAAATACATGGCAATATGTACTATGGAGTGGTATCATGCATGTACCTAAATCCAGCCAGACAAGCTAGTGTACGAACCGTGAGGCTTAAATAAGACCACCCACACCGCTGATCGCTCACTGCACGGATGCAACGGAACTTGAGTGCAGCATGGCCAGATCTAACTTTTTCGTATGGTGGACACATGACAGAACTGTGGCCATTTAAATGAGAATTACTTTGGTGAGCAAAGCTGTATAAATGTCTGGCTGTAAAACTAGAAATGGGCAGGATGAAGTAAGGCATAAGAATCTGCTCTCCAAGTGACAGAAAATTTTAGTGACAGCCTTCATTAGTTTGATCATGTGCAACATGGGCCTTTTGACGTCTGCGTGTACTAGAATGGCACTATCTCAGTGGAAGGATCCCCAAACAAGACAGGATAAAAGTGGTCCTAAACCACATGACTGTGTAATGAAAACCCACTCTTGTTACATATGCAGACAACAAGAAGAAAATGCGCAAACCAGACAACACCGGCATGCGTTTAACATTTTACCTCAAGTGTAACTGCAACCAGAGACAAGTCTTTTATTTTCTAATACAGAGGTACTAACACTGATAGATACAGCTACTGCACAAGCGCTGCTGGGTTCTAGTTAGAGCATCCCCACTCGTTGGCGCTCCCCACGCCCAAATCCGGCGAAATTTTCGTCCGGATTGGAGGAAGATTTGGCGTGGGGGGCAGTAGTTTCCCAGCCGCGTGCCCAGGCGAAGTCGACGATGCGAATTTAAAAAACGGAAACTTGACAAACTTCGGCTAAATTCGGGTGAATATAGACTAAATTTAATGATATTTAGACTAAAACGGGCGGAGTTCATACATAGAGGCCGAATTCGACTATATTTCGAATTCGGCTAGGTGAATTCAAACGCTAATTTTAAAACACGGCGCTCTACATGCCCAAATGGCGGTAGAACACCGTGTAGTCGCCGTCGCCGTCGTCGTCGGAGCCGTCGTCGTTGGCCTTCGGCTGCGCGGCTCGGCTGCTGCCCCGGCCGGCGTCTCCCCACCCCGGGGATGGCTTGTACCGCCCGTCGTCGGAGGACTCGAGGTCGACGACGGGGACAACGACGCCGGATGGAGGTGTCGCAGACGGCGGTACCGCGCGACATCGTCGTTGGCGGTTGGAGCGGCGCGGGCGGCGAGTTGGCGTGCGGCGGCCAGGTCCGGCAGCCGCCGCTGCCGCTTCCGCCTCCCGGCGCTGCGCGCCGCGCTGGCCCGATCGATGCGGCGTCGTCCGCGCGCTTCTCCTCCTCCATGCTCGGCAAGCGACCCGGCGATCGCCTCCGCCATCGCGGCCTCCTCCGCGCGCTTCGCCTCCTCCTCGGCGAGCTGGCTTGCGGCGGCGGCCTCTTTCTTCGTCTTCTTCCGGCCGCTCGCGGCGCGGAAGGCTGTTCTCGGATGACGAGGGCGCCGCCGTCGCGCCTCGGTCGCCGGCGGAGACGCCGGCTCCTTCTTGACGCGCATCGGCGTCGAAGGCGACGACGCCTCCTCTCTTCACCGGCGCCAAGGATGACCTTGACGCCGATCCGAAGACGACGAGCCGGCAGCCATGCGCCGTGGCTGCCGACGCTTCGACGGCGGCTCGCCGATGCCCTCGATGCCGATAGAGGGCATCGTGAGCACCGGGAGTTGCCGCCCTCGATGTGCTCGACGACGGCCTCGAGTGTCCGGCCCGGCGCGCTCCACCACCGTCGGCGGCCCGCGGCGCGTTGCGCGCGCGGCAGCGGAGGCGGCGGGCCGTCGTAGGCCGCCGCCTCCCGCTCCCACCGCCGCAGGAAGTACGAGTTCCACGCCGTGTAGTTGTCGGGGTGGTGGCGTGGCTCGGCGCGTTCCTCGTCCGTCAAGGTCATCCGCGCCTCCTCGATGGCGACGTCGAGGGCGTGGCCCCGAGGCGGCGGCGGGATTGGTACGCCGCCAGCACTAAGCCGCCACCCGCCGCCGGGAGGCCTCGTGTCCGGCGGGCAGGGGTACCCCGCCTGGTGGAGGAGGTGCCCCTCCCACGCGTGCAGCGACCGGCGGGGGAAGCCGTTGTTGGCTGCGCCGTCGTCGTCGTAGAACGCCATCTTGAGAGTAGAGGGAGAGTGGAGGGAGAGTGAAGCACGGGGTACGCCTCGCGGCGAGCGGACCGGCGTATATAGGCGTGGCTGGCGCGGGGATTAAATGCCGCGTGGATTGCGACGCGTCCGCGGCGAGCTGACCGGCGGCAGCCTTTAGTGCGCGCGGAAGACGATGCGTGCGCGGAAGACGACGACATTAACTCGCCGCGTGGCCGGCGAATGCGCATCGGCGGCAGGCTTTACGCGCGCGGAAGACGATGCGATGAGGACGACGATCGGTTTCTCTCGCCGACAAGTTGGGGCCACTCGCACGCGCGGGAAGTTTCCTCGCCGTTTCGCGCTGCTTTCGTCCGAGTCCTCGAGCGCCCCCGGGGCCGGGGATGTCGTGGGATCGCCGGATGGATTTAGGCCCAAATCCGGACGAAAACGAGGAACCGGGGACGCGACTGGGCCGAATTTCGCCGTCCGGATGGAAAAAACGCTCGCCGGGGGCCTGTTCGGGGGGACGAGTGGAGATGCTCTTATCCTTATCGACACAGAAACGGTAACCATCTGGGCAGCAAACTGTTACAAAGTTCAGCCAACCATCCCCTCTTCTGCTCTAGACTAAGGAGAACCTTAACGCTTCCTAGTTGAATTCACACAGAACGCGGTAGCAACAAGATACCCCTTTACCAATTCAACGTTTCCACATCACAGACACCATACTTCCCCGCTTAGCTAGCAAGGAGAAAATGGCAAGGAAGTAGGCAAAGGGCAGGGCACTAAACTGGAGGCGGAGCTGGAGCAGAGGAGGTGGAGCACTTGGGCGCCGTAGGTGAAGGTCGTCATCTCGTACCTGCACAAACCCAGCAAACGAAAATCATCAACACAAAGGATTTCAATTCAGCTCGCCTCGCCAGCAAGCCGACGCAGCAACTGCTGTAATCAGAGTAACACCCTAGAGGCTAGAGGGCGGAGAGCAAACCCCTACTCGCGATTCATGAAGAAGGACGGATCCAGACAGACGACGTCGTCTTCCTCCTCCTCCTCCTCCTTCCGCTCCGTCGGTGCGCCGACGTCCGCCATCTCGCTCAGCTCCGCCGGCCACTGCAACCGCGACTTGGAAATTGGACTCGAGTTCCCGGCGGCGCTGCCTTGCTCTGGTGGTGCGGCCTCATGGGCTTTCACCTCCGTAGTGGGCCTGGCATGGGCTCGAACTGGCCCATTAGCGAGAACATTCTAGGGCAGGGCAGGGAGGGGCAGTCTCGTCATTTCCAGCACGCCCGCCGTCGCCCTCTTAAAACCCTAAACCCCACCAACCGTGGAGGCGTTGCGAAGAGTGTAGAAGCTTTGCTTGTTTCCCAGGAAGAAGAAGAAGAAGAAGAAGAAAAGGAGATCAGCGGCGGCGATGGCGGCGATCAAGCGTCTGCTCCCGTCGTTCAACCGGGTGCTGGTGGAGAAGATTGTGCTGCCCAAGAAGAGCGCCGGCGGCATCCTCCTCCCGGAGACCTCCAAGCAGGTACCCGCCGCTCCCTCCCATTTTCCCCTCTTTTACTGCTGCTCATGTTGCAAGTAGGCAGGGTTGTGTGGCGGAGGCCTTAGATCGTGGTCTGATGCGAGGTGTTTCGCGCATTGGCATCTGCCCAGCTGGATATTGGGGCTTGCCTGTTCCTTGTGGGGAGCAGCTGCAAACATGGATGTGTTTACCTGTTAGGTTGAGCGGTTCAGATTGCCTAGTTCGAATTGTTCGTTTGATGGTAGAATAATTGGTTCAGATTGCAGTGTGGCTACGTGTGTCGATTCAGAATTTCAGATTGGCTTTGTGTAGTCTGTAGATTGTTACTACTAGCTGGAGTTGTTTAGCTTAAGCAATTAGAATTTGAGTAGCCAAGTTTCAGTCTGATTTGCTTCCCACAATGTGAATTCTTACAAATAGTCGTATCCTTTTGGCATCTGGCATGCTACTAGATTGCAAGTAGTTCCGTCTTCAGGCCTAGTTTGCCAAAACGTCTTACATTAAGGAACAGTGGCAATATTAGTTCAGCTCACTGATTCCACATTGTCTTCGAGCATAGGTTTCATAATTATACTGGAGTTGTCTTCTCTTCTTGTTGCTTTGACTTCAAAATTAGTTCATGACCTGAGAATGTTGTTGTGAATCCAGCTGAACTCTGGCAAAGTTGTGGCTGTTGGCCCTGGAGAACGTGATAGGGATGGCAAGCTGATCCCTGTTTGCCTCAAGGAAGGCGACCATGTTCTGCTGCCGGAGTATGGTGGACTTGAAGTCAAGCTTGCTCCTGAGAAAGAGTATGCCACTTATTCACCATTATTTTGATTTGCTTAGTGTACATGCTGTACTGTTTTTCCCGTGGTGCTTGCACGTCACAAAACTGTTACCTTACTTAAGCGACATCAGACATTTTCATCACTCATAGCAGCCAGTGTTTTTCTAAGTGCCCAGTATTTTATTGTTCTATCAACCTAGGGCATGGAATGGTATTAGGACACCATATGTGACACTTTTGTGATTTGTAATATCCATAACTTTACACCCTAATATGCATACTTTCAAATGCTGCTAGAGCAACTTGGATAAGACATAGATAGTACTTGGATACCAGATGGTTATTTGAGTAGCCTTGTGATTTGTACTCCCTCCATCCCATGAAAGTTGTCTGAGATTTGTGTAGGTTTGGATGTATATGGACCGACCCGGACGATTGGGACCTGGTAACGCGCGAGGTTGATATCGCCGTCGTCTGTTGGTGCCGTGAGATTAGGAACTAATATAGTACCTGGTGAATACGCCCCTGACTTTCATTTCCGTCTGTCGCATACTCAGCATTATACATGGACATGCGCGTACGATACTGGACGAACAGTTAACGACATTTATTCGCATGGTCAGGGTAGATAGGTGCATGCTGTACCATGCCACTTAATTGCCTGCGCCGGTGTGCACAATGATCTCCTCTCGCTTGACCACCAGCTCCCCACCAGCACCCAGCTCCGTACTGTAGATCTTCTCCTACCTCGAGCAACCAAGAGAGTTCCATATTTAATACCAAATATTAAATACATAATTTTCATTTTGTACTGATTAAAAAAACGTTTTGTACTAATGGCTCTCCCCATTATAACAATAATAATGCATTATTTATTAGTACATGGAAAGATTTGTTGGCAGCTACGATAATTAAAAAATGACGGAGATAGTCAAAATGATTAGTTTGAAACACAAAATCTTAAACACACTTTTTATAAAAAATGGTGCAAAAAGTAAAAAAAAATATTTTGGACTAATAAAAAATAATCATTTTTGTACTAATGGTGCAGCTTGTAAGAAATGTGATTTTGTACTAATTCAAATCAACTATTTTGTACTAATGGTTCCCTGGTATAACAATAACAGCAGCACAATTAGCAAGTTACACATGTAAACAAGAGATTGTGAAATGACATTATTTTTCGAGATGAAAGCATTCGAGCATTCAACAGAAGTTAGACTAATTATAACTCTAAATAGTTAAACTAAGACCAAAATGAAAGGAGTAAAAAAAAAGTTGCTAATCTACAGATTAATGAATATATAATGCTTCTTCACAATGGGATCCATAGTTCGTAAAACACTTGCTAAGCTGCCGCTAGCTAATTAGATGCAAACAAAAGCCACAAATCCAAGTATGAGAATGTTACATGCAAACCGTAAGCCACAATCCACAACTCTGCATTGTTTCCATCAAATACTTCATAATTTTCAATTACAATCCATAGTGGCTTCACAATCGATATTTCAGAACAATTCAGAAAAATAGATGAATTCAAATCCACGGGATCAAATGTAAAGGATTTAAGAACGCAACAAGAAGGAACCACAACCAGAATCAAATCCATATTTGCAATCTCACCTAACAAAATAATCCCCAAATCCAACAAACTATAGCGAAACCGAATTTTATGGATCAAGCGAGAGAGAAACTGAATCCCAAATCAGGTTGCTTCCTCGTCGGTCCAGGAGCTGCGGCTCACCTTGACGTCCGCTGCGCCCCGCCGAAGGCCTCCACCACCCGAGCTCGAGGTCGAGGTCGCGCGTGCCGGTGAGCTCGAGGGCGCGTGGCGTCTTCCTCCGGTGGCTTGGACAGGAAATCCTACTCCTCCGCCCGAGCTAGCCCACCCCGCCGAACAGCCGCCGGAGAGCACGAGCGGGAGAACCGGAGGGGGAACATGCACTATCCGCCGTGGCGCAAGCCCGAGTACATGCGCGCAAACTGGCTGTCTAGCGACGATAAGGCCCCAACCGGCGCAGCCCAGTTGCCCGACACCGCCGGCGCCATGGCTGTGTCGGCGGCGAGCTTCTCTGGGGAGTTCGAGCTAAGCGCTCCACGAGCTCAGCGCCGTCGACCTCGTCTCGTCCATCCACAGCGCCGTCGAACAAGCACAACAGCCTGGGGCTCCTCTTTTCATGGACGTCATCTGAAATATAGAGCACATGAGGGCAATCAACAAGGATTCGAACGAGAACCTACACATAAAAACTAGGATTTGAAGAACCGGATCTGAATCGATTGAATAATTAGGACTGAACCAAAACCAAAAGATCCAATCGGAAGATGCGAAACAGGGAGAAGCTAATGGAGAGAGAAATCGAGAAAACAAGTACTCGGCCCAGTCACCCAGATGCAAAACGAGCAAGAAGAAGATGGACTCCAGCACCTGGAGCAACACGGGCAAGAAGAAGGCGGCCGCCGTTGTGCTCGAGGACGCGGCCGGCGGGAGCGGGTGGTGGGATGTGGGAACGGAGGTGGGGAACGGATAGGCTGGGAGGAGTTGCTCGGGAGGAGGAGGGGAGAAATTTAATGCACGCTGCCTCTTGGCCGGTGAATACGTTCAATACTTACTGGATACCGTCAGATACATTGCAGATACATAACCTATACAGCCACGTGATGCTTTCTGATTGGCTGAGTTATCATCCTCGCCCGTACCCGGGTTCCGTTCAGCATTTCCGGTATATGGACACACTAAATAGCATCTAGATACAACTAAATTTTGACAAATCTCAGACAAGTTTCATGAGATGGAGGGAGCATTCAAGTCTTCCACATGATCTGTGTTTGTGGGTCAGAACGTTTTACCTAACTTGGATAAGACATAGATAGTACTTGGATACCAGATGGTTATTTGAGTAGCCTTGTGATTTAAATTCAAGTCTTCCACATGATCTGTGTTATTAGGTCAGACCGTTTTACCCCAACTTGGATAAGACATAGATAGTACTTGGATACAGATGGTTACTTGAGTAGCTTAACATCATTACTTTCGTCATTTTATACTTTGCTATTTCAAGGACAACAGGTGTTCCACTGTTCCTACTAATACCCTGGTCTTAACATGCTCTTTGTTATTACTTACTCCTTCCCATATTTGGATGCATATTAGTCTTGGTCAAAGTCAAACTTTGTAAACTTCAAACAAATGTACAGAAATTTTTATCAACATCTACAACATTAACTCAATATTTTTAGAACCATCATGAAATATATTTTCATATTTTATACATTTGGTATTATAAAAATTTATATATTTGTATATATAGTTAAATAAACTTTATGAAGTTTGACTTTGACCAAAACTAATATGCATCCTAAATTGGGAAGGAGGGAGTAGATGAATAGATGGTCACATTCTGTCCTACATTTTTATTTTTGTGACAAAATCAACATGGTCTGTTTCTGTTTGTCCAAGATTTTGATAAGCCTAATATACTTTTTCTGTATTCCCTATCTATCTGTTTTTGCTAATGGGAGGACTCAAATTATCTTTGTGGAATTTCAGGTACCTCCTCTTCAGAGAGAACGACATCCTGGGTACCCTCTCGGACTGATTTGGATACTCACGAAGTCGTCAACTGCTCTAATGCAGGAGAAGTTGTTTTAGAGTTTTGATGCTATCAGATAAACCTTGAAAAGAAAACTCATTTTATGGTGTGATAGATTTTTGCCTAGAGCATCATGAACTTGATATGGTTGTTGCCTACTTTATGTTGTGATGCAATTGAGTGAACCTGCGAAAGCTGAGGCAATGCTGTTAATTTTTTCTTTTTATGGTTGCTTCCTAGTTGCTATCCTTTGGCCACCTTCTGCTGTGGATTGATCGCGCAGTATACAATTGTTTTAGTTTCGTTCAAATTTGCACTCCTATGATCGTACTATTTGCAGACCTTGTGCCAAACACTTCAGTGTGTAGTTGATCGACCTATCTGTGATCCAGCATGCACTATACGTGTTGTTTTAGTTCTGCCAGTTTGTTACACTCCCATGATCACTGTGCAGACTTTACTCCAAATACTTCGGCTGGATCATGTCTTAACCGACTGTTCTTCCCCTCCGTTTCTGTTTATGGTCTGTATCCGGGATTGAGGTCATCCCCCATAAACTAGTACAAATCACATCATGCGGGTGGGCTGCTTTCTGGTAGCCTAGGCGTGCCTGCTGCTGCTGCCAAAACGTGCGACACACAGATGTCTTGGAACAAGCAATGGTCCAGCTGGTCAAGTCGTTGACGTGGCTGTGCCACCACTTCTCGCGCGTTGCTGTGCGCGACAATTGCTTCAACGCACGCAACACCATCAGCTCTTCCTCTTCGAGAGAGATGAAGTCGCTCTCCTCCTCGTCCTTGTCCTCCTCGCTGTTTACAATGGGTGCCGGAGCGAGAGATTTGAACTGCGCGTAGTACACATCTGGGTGAGTGTGTGCCTCTCGTGTCCAAACTCCTCGCTCACTGATGCTGCCGCTCAAAGTGTTAGGAAATAAAATATGTGATCAATTGTGTATGGGAGGGATGCCTCCCAGGAGGTGTCTGTTGGGGAAGAGGTGTCTCCCCAACACACCCCTTCAAATGTATATGTTGCCTCCCACATCAGAAACGGAAACAAGAGAATCATTTGCTCCATTCTTTGTGTCTCTTCTCTCTATACTCTAACACGTTATCAGCACATAGACTCTATCTAAGCAATCGGCCTCGTCGGTGAAGACGCCATTGGCCTTCTCGACCGGCAGTTGCATGGACCCGTCAGTATTTGCATCGAAATCAATCGGCTGAACAGACGCTGGACGAAAGATTGAAGAAATCGATCTTCATTGACCAATACATGCCTCGTTTGTCTGTTCTTGATTTGGCTAAACAAATACTAATCAACTCTATTGTTGTTGCCACACGCACATGCATCGATTGGACAGGCACATAGTCTCTGCCTACGGCCCCGAATTCCTTTGTCCGATGGTGGCCATGCATTCACGCTAAAGGACAGGGAAATTGATGATGAAGGATGCAGACATGCAGCAGAAAAATCGATCGGAATAGATCAATTAGCATGCACCCATTCAATCTATTGTGCATCGATTGATTATTTCACCGGTACACTTTTATTGGAATTGGGAACTGATCGCCGCACTGTTTCACTTGAGATTTCAGCATGGCGGCGGTTCACTGACGAGAAGAAGCGGCGTTGATGCGCACATGCCGACGGCAAAACGGACCAAAATGGCCACGGCGTGATTGGTCTTCACGGCAGGTGGCGCGCGACTCGATTCCTCCCGAGGGCTGGCTATCGGCCCGGCTCGTCCTACGACAGCGACCATCGGGACGGCCGGCGCTCCGGCTCGGCCCACGACGGCATAACGCGGGAACGGCAAACGGCACCCTCCGCAACTGCTGGTTCTTGGCGACCACGACGGACGGCGACTACCGACACCGAATCAGGGCCATCGATCGTCGACAGCAGCCGTGATCGGAACTTCAACCAGCAGTTCACGCCAGTCCCCTTGGGGCAGCAGCGACCAAGAGGGTCGACTTGAAGGGGGCTTGCCTGCGGTGGCGCACCACCACGAATCCACGGCAACCCTCTGCCAACGCTGGTGGCGGTTTATTCCCCAATGAAATTGGTAACCGCACCGAACGGAGATTGGGATTTTCTTATCCTTTGACTGATTTTACAAATCAGCCTCCGGGTTCTTTAATAATTCTGTGAAATCCATAGAATTTTTGGTTTCACCCCAGATTTTTCATATGTTGAGACTTACAGAAATTGCAATCGAGTCTCGTTGGACTCTTGCTGTTTTCAGCAGTTCGACCATTAAGTTATTGATATTTGCGAGACTTGAGAGCAAATACATAAATGAACCATTGGTTCTGCTGAATTGCATAATAATTAATTATGCATCATTTTACGTGAGGTAAAATGACGTATATATTACGTGAGTAATACTGTTGCAAAGCAATAAGTTGAATCCATTATTCGACTAGAATATGGAGTTTGCTTGCAAATTTGGAAAACATCACGTAGCAAAGTGTATGACACTTGCATAACTATCTCAAGTTTATACTTATGAATTATAAGGTAATTGATAAGTGGCATCTACTACTTAACCGTAGATTATGCACCATTACCTTGAGGTCTATATTATGTCATACTGACATAATGACCCCTTCAACTTTGCACGCAACTTATGGTCGCATTAAAGCGAGAAATTAATTTCTTTACCAACTGTGAGGTCTACACCATCATGTGGTGATTACCTTCAATGTGTTTTAATTAACACAAGGTTGTGAGAAACGCCATAAGAGTGAGATCTACACTACTTAGTAGTGATTATCTCCATGTGTTTTAAGCAAAAGTGAAGGCACAATAGTTATGGCATGGGATCATAGCAACGGAATAATTTTCGTTTGCAACTATGATGTCTACACATCTGGTGACTACCTTGATGAAGTTTTTCCAAATGCTTCGCAACTTCATAGCATTTGTCATTGGTTGTGACTTTAGTGTCACGTACTCCATCAGAACCAAGACATTGGCGACGATAACATCGCCATGTGATGCTATGAAGAGAATTATGCAAAATACTTGCAGAATTTGGTGATTACCTTCCATGGAAACACAACTTATGAGACGCCATCATAGCTACGAATTAATTTTCAGGCACAACTGAGAGGTTTAACACCATTTTGTGGTGATTACCTTCATGTGTTATAAATAACATAAGGTTGTGGAGGCTATGATCGATGAGAATGTCCATAAGAGTGAGGCACCACTAGGTGGTTGACTACCTCCATGTGTTTTAAGGAAATTAAAGATTTGTCCCTTTTGAGGTGACTAACTTTAATTTGAAGATCTACACCCTATTGTGGCGTTCTTGTGGAAGGCTTGACGTATGGGTCACTATGAATCACCATGACCATGATTATGCTCAGCCATAGCATTTTCATCCTACTTAATTTACTGATGGTAAATTAATGCATGAACATTTCATGCATCATATAGCTGACCTTTCTCGAAAGGTAGTGCGATGAGATGACATTATGTGGGAGTAATCATTTAACATGGGTCCTGGACATTGATGATTTTGTCGACCCGTGGCCATGTCGCCACATAAACTCCACATGTAGATAATGCCATGACTATTTATA
The DNA here is from genome assembly GCF_019359855.2 of Lolium perenne. NCBI lineage: Eukaryota > Viridiplantae > Streptophyta > Magnoliopsida > Poales > Poaceae > Lolium > Lolium perenne. The sequence continues at coordinate 41,871,843 of NC_067245.2, read as the reverse complement.
AGATAGCATAATCGCAATGACTCGATTCTCAAATTGAGTATTTAAATGGATGGTGAATATCCATTGTCCCTTTTGGGACCCCCTTAAGGAGATATATTGTTATAAGCATCACACGAATGATTATTGATTCGTGTTTGGGACTGCAAGTCCGTTAAGGCTTATAAGTCTTTTGTCTATAAATCAACATTGGGTTGAGATTATATTATAAGGCAATTTCGGATACATATCTGATTGTAAGCCCTTACTGCACTTTACATTCTCCTATGATGGTAAATATAAATACCATTAGTATTTCAGGGTGAAAATATGATGAACTTCTTAAGAAGGATTGTCATGTTCAATGGGTGTGATACCATTGCCTGAAATTCATGCTAGCTCTCTTAGTGCTAAGCAATTTAGTGGTTGAGAACCACGGAGAGTTGAATGGAAAGTGAAGGCAAAATGATAAATAAAAATGGAGTATATATCTCAAAAGGGAATGGATCATTTAAGAGAAATGATCGCAATGACAACTCTCAAGTTTGCCAAAGGGGTGGTAGTACGAAATATCGTACAAATGGCTACCAATATGTCAAGTATTGGATTGAATATACCACCAACTCCTTATCGGAGAAGGCAAATGAGTTCAATGGGATAAGATTGAAGTTCAACTTCAAACGAACAACTAGAAATATCCCGGCATTGTATAAGGAAAATAACTCTTTTACAATGATGATATGCTTGTGGATGATTATTCCCAAGATGTCCTGGAGATCTCGTGTAGTCTCCTGATTATCCCAAATATCATTAGCCTATGATTGTACTACTACATGTAGTATAATTCGCAACATTATGTCCTGAGGACATGATAGTTGAGAAAATTGAGTGTATGAATAATTTCATACTCAATTTTGTTGCGTACACAATAATTTTTCCTCCTTTATCACCATGGTATGGGAAGTTAGAGAAATTATTGACAATTCTGCTGACCAACACTTGACTGTTGAAAATTCCCAACAATCATAAGATTTTATGTGCACTAGATGTGCCATAGGGGAATTAATTTAAGGCACTCTCACCTTAAAATTCAGAATGAGCCACACATTACTCTTGAAAGCATTCAAGAATGTATGTGGATTACTCAACCATTGTGTGGGTTATGTTGGTGCTTCGTGGTTGCACAGATGCATCTTGAAGATGGTCTTATGTGTGTATCATTCACACAAAACCATGTGAATACTGAATTCAGTGCTCAAATTGACGAATTTAGAGCAGAGTGTCCTAACATGGGATAATGTCATTGGAATGGAATTGTCGTTGAATTTGATTCACGGACATTCAATGGTCATGTTCAGTATATTTTGTACATACCCATAATGGTTTGGCTAGATATTTTCTGAAAGAGAGTCAAAGTGGCATGGCCAATGTTACAGAATTGTGAATTGCCAACATTTAGTTGGCGGTAACATGCGGAATCACACGCCGCTTGTTTAATACTGCGTCCCCTTGCAGTTTGTACGTGGAAATAGGATTTCCCATCTGCGGTAATCGGTTGCATCCGATATCACCACCCCAGCGTATGTCATGGGCCCTCACATATATTTGGGATCTATGTGAGGAATAACTGTGGTATGATTGTTAATCCGTCACATACCTTAACCATGAAAAGGGAGTTAGGGCCCGTACGCTGATTGCTTTTGCAATAAGGACATTTTCTGGCATTAGGGGGGAGATGTGTACCACACAGAATGCCAGGAAATGACTAAGAAATATCGTTGACATTTGATCCACGTACTTAAGAAACTGAACTAGAGGTTCAGGTTATGAGTAATTTGCATTTTATTGCAAATAATTTGCCAATATATTTACTAGTGACAGAGGTGTCATTTTGGTCATGTATCGGATTGAGTGGAGGTACCTAATAAACCACTCGTCTCCCCATATGAGAGCAAGAGGGGGAGAATTCTGATCATATGAGACTAAGTTCTCTTTGTTTTTGTTGGAACAAAAGAGATGGTCTCCCAATCACTAAATGTGGTTCAACCTGAGGTTGAATGACACCTGAAGGATGTGTATCATCCAGGACCCAGCACAGTGTGCACACATTTTTGTGTGCTGGGACATCGAAACACCTTGACTCAGTTGTTATGGGAAGTCACAACAAGTTGAGAGGCACAATGAGAATTCCACAAATGATACTGATTCATGAGAATCGCATATGAGAAAGTCTACATATGTCGACATATAAATCTTCCGGGGAATTGCTAAAATCCTTTTGGGCCCTGAACCAAAATCCATGGAGAGTGTTGTTGCACTTATATTGGTTCAAATGAAAGGAAGCAATTGAGGAAGAATAGAGCTCGCTCATCAGAGAGAGGTATTTACGATAGTAAAACCTTCTCCTCATAAGTATTTCCCATAAGGGAAGAGAGAATGAGGTGGTGATAAAGCGAGGCTTTTGTAGCACAAGGGTTTTTCGCAGAAACCCGACATCAGTCATGATGTGGCATACCATCTTGGTATGAGTGGAATTATGTTTCGATACTAAATGTCATTGGCAGTACAGATCCATGTGGTTGATGTATGTAGTAGTGTCTGCATACTCCCACAGGTCACTCAATTTGGATTTATAGATTGAAGTCATTGAAGGACTTAATATTCTGAATCCAAAGGAAAATCGCAACATGTGTGTGGAAAACTTCTGGAGTCATTCTATGAATTGAAGTAGTCGGAGATAATTTTGTGGTACAACCGACTGTGTGAGTTCTTCCATGATGAAGATAACTCTAATATCAATGATTATTGATGTGTACTCATGGATAAATTCTTAATTGGATTTTACGTCACCTAAGTGGTGTTGATGATCTTATCATCAATGTCTTCATGCGAGACATTTGAGATACACACATTATTTTAAGACGGAGATTTGGGTCAAACCAAATCATGCTTAAGTTTTAACTTGAGCTTGTTCCCCCAGGAATAAATATATATCAGTCTTCATATATCCCAAAATATTGAATAAGTTCAATACGGATATATAATATCAGAGACACATATGGTCATATTATACCTAATATGGGATACCAATCCTTGGAAAGGTGGGAAGATGGTCAAGTGATAGATGGAGCTGAAGTTCCATATCTACCATCGAAGCACTGAGATATCTTGCAAAATACGTCAGGCCTGACATTATGTTTGTTGGCAATTTATTGAGAGTGCAATCCCCCAAAAGGTATAAAGTTTGTGTATGGATTATTCTAAGATATATCCAATGCACAAAACTCTTGATTAATTCTAGTATGAAAATCAAGATGGGACCAATGTGTGATATATGATAGTGGCTAATTATTTGATCCCAACAGTGCCATATCAAAGACTGGATTTACTGGAAGAGTATTCAGAAGGAAGCCTTCAGAATAGACTCTAAATGGGTCCTTCCGGTGATCATTCTGCAGAAATCATATGAAGCATCACAAGATGTGTATGAATTCACAGAATGATTTGCCACATGTGAGTTCATGTGGAGATTCATTCGAATCACCTATCATTATCTACCAAGATAATGTCACTTGTATTGCTTATGAGTTATATTTATCCTCATAAATTACAGAAATGTAAGGGGATAATTTGCAAACAAAATATTATGATATTCACAGTATCTCTTCCAACAGTTGTATTTCATAATTAAGTTTGTGGAATTGGTATGAGACAACCTTTAGGTTTGCAATGTTGAGGGGGAGTAAATCCCTAGTTATAACTCATTGATGATCTTCCAATCACTGATATTGTACTCTTTTTTCCCTTTATGAGTTTTCCCTAAGGTTTCTCATATAAGGTTTTTAACGAGACAATATAAATACAAGTGCGGACGTATGACACATGGTTTCTCCTTAATTTTTCCCACTGGGTTTTAAAGGAGTTTGCGGTGGCATATCGTTATAATATTTCTCCTCAATTTTTCCCACAGGGTTTTTTAGGAGGAGTCTTTGGATTGCAATATACAGACGACAAATTGATCAAGGGGGAGTGTTAGGAAATAAAATATGTGATCAATTGTGTATGGGAGGGATGCCTCCCAGGAGGTGTCTGTTGGGGAAGAGGTGTCTCCCCAACACACCCCTTCAGCCTGTATATAAGTCTAACACAAAGGTTAGCAGTGGCGACTGGATGGGTTGGAGCTACAGGATCCATCCATTGGCTTGCCGGATCTACTTGCAATTGCTCAACGGAGGCGGCAAGAGTGTGGGGCAAAGGAATGGGTATGGGTATATAGAGCCGTGATGGTTGGATATCTAGTATCTGGTTGGTGCACGGAAAAGCTTAATACCGAAAACGTTTTTCGGTATTGGCCTTTTACTTGAGATCTGCTAGAGATATTCTGATAGGGGTGGGAAAATAGTGAAGGATTGCAAACTTGCTAATGGGAAGCTATATCATTTTCCTTCACAAACTAGTTCGGAACTATATGGATTACAAGTGATGGTTTACAAGAATGGCGAGGAAATGAAGAGTACCCAACAGCATATGAATGTAGACCCATCAGACGGGATAATCGTTCGTGGCGACACTAAACCACACTCAAATGACTGCAGGAGGCTCGCCCCAGCTTCTCGAAGCTGCTATTGTGAAATACAGCTTCCTTAATATTCATATTTCAGCAAGGGGGTACTAGCTGAAACCGGCTAAACCGGTCAAACCGTTTTTGCCCACCTCTAGTTCCTGATTTGTGTAAACCGTTGTGAGAAGATTCGTTCTGATTTTTCTCTTCCTTAAGTATTCTATATATATCCTACTCCAGTTTAAATATTTTGAGGTGCTTGGGTAATCCGTAACCTTTCAGATTCTAGGGAGGAACCTCCGTGGTACCGAACATCAAAACGAAACTAAAATGTACAAGCCCCTAATCAACACCACTCCTACCTCGGTATACGATGAAAACTACCAACAGAAAAAACAAGCATCGCAGAGAAATCCTTTTAGGAAAGATCAAGACGAATGCCCCAACATTTTGCAAATAAATGAATACTATGGTTCATATGAACGACTTTAAAAACAGATGCTTGTATACTTTGCATATCTTTTGAAAAGCAGAGGAAACATATCAAACTGTGATTGCAGGAAAGATTTCATTTGATTTCCATTGTATGTGTCGAGACAAGACAGTACATCAGAGAAAGGCAGCTAATCAACAATGGATTTCTCCATCACCTTCACACAAGATGAGAAACAGAAAAGCAAATCAGAAATCCTAACATCACCAGCAGTTTCCAATGATAAAAGCAGGTCGATTGGCACTTGTGGAATGCTCAGCAGCATGCGTAACAGTTCATCATCAGTTCTTGTAGACATTCAGGAATCTTTGAGCCGCATCCAGATTCAGTTCTTTGTAAACCTGGACAAGTAGACAATCCTGTAAGATCTACAGGAAAAAGAATATAGATTACAAGTAGGTTCCTGGAAAAGATTGGTCAGTACAAGTTTGTTGTGGGCTTCTTCAAATGTCTTGCAGAACAATTCTGCCTTTGTTGCTCCAACCTGAGACAAGGAATGATAACAGTGGAATCAGAAATTATGCAACAGAGTAACCGAGATAATCAATTATAACCCCTTATCTGGATATTCATTCCATCTGGTGCCTCAAAACAATAATTGTATTTATATTAAATATTGCTGCTTTAAAGCTATCGCAGACTTGAAAAGGTAAACTAAATTTCCAACCAAGGACAAGCACTTTAACCAATCACAATCATTTTACCAGATTATCTTCTATGGACTCCCAAGTCAGATAATAACATATTACTCTATTTGCATCAATGCAAAAAATATCTCATTCATTCCGAACAAACTATTAATGAAGACAAATGACACAAAATACTAAATAATGCTTTTCAAATATTTCAGCTTTTTACTGAGTCGCTAGCTACCTGATACAGTAAAAGCAAAATAAAGAATACCTTTTTTGCAGCAGCCATCTTCAATTTTCTCAGGAAGACATCTGTCAAACGTGCAACAGATTCATCATTAACTGTTATGGGCTTATGGCATGTTAGCAGACAACTGAGTCTATTCTGTTAGTCTGCTGTTAGTACTACAATAGCAACATAGCATTTCCCTCTATCAACCGTTCATGTGAACCAGATGGGATGTATCTAATGACCTACAGGGATACAGTGATTTTTTTTTTGTTGAGCCACCGCACTAGAGAATAGAGAAGCATTTATTTCTCTTCACAGAAAAATAAGTATCTCAATACCATCTCACACTTCCTCAATGTCTTGTTTGTCTCTAGGACCGCACTAAATCTGGCTGCCAACCATTCATTCACTTTCATATCAGATACAGTACATCTAAATATCATGCATACTTTCCTATCTGACTTAGTGGGAAATCCATCTACTGATTTCTCTGGTGTCCTGGCTTCCCTATTCAAATGTGCAAAGTCTGTTTGAGCAGTTTTAATTTGTGTTGTAGGAACATAAAGGACTGTTTGTAACATAGTTTATCTGGTAGTTTGGGAAAGTGCAAGTTTGTGCCTTAACTGATTACCCTTTTGATTTTATCAAAAATGGAATTCAATTCTTCAAATTTGAAAGTTTGAGTGTAACATTGAATTCTTCGAGGACGCAATTCATAACAAGTAATTAAGACGACTTGGGTTGAAGAACAATTGATAGGACCAAGCTGTTGCTCGGTTATCTGGTTCCTGCATACGGCAGTCAGCAATCAGGTTTGAATCCCGCATACCCAACACCAGGTGGCCTATGGAGTGAAAATGTGGTCCAAAGTTCCAAACCACCCGCTTAAAATAAAATAAAAGAAATTGATGTAGGTTGAAAGTAACTGATCCTTAAAATGAACAGAATCTCATGAAGGTAGAATCAATGTGAGGAAGGATTGTGACGAAACATGACTAGTCAACAACAACAGGGCACAGGCTAAATGCCAAGGAATATGTGGTCGATAATAACTGCTTGACGGGAGAGATCTAAGGCTAATTAGGGAATATGGATGTGGGCCACGAATGGCTCACATGAACAGGGGTGCTTCAAGGATGTTATGATGATAATGGTCGCTATATTAACAATAATGGCATGGTGACAGAATATTGCTGATATACCTTCCGCAGCGGATGACTCCTTGTTCGCTCCTTTTGTCTCCTGCAAGCAATGGCTCCGTCAGCGATAGTTTTGAGCATAATCAGTCAGCACACAGCTGATCACATCAAAAATACCTGAGCTTGTGCTTGCTGTGCAGTGCCTTTGCTTGATGATTCCAATTCAGCCTTCTACATTTGGCAAGAAAAGTTTGCATCAGGATGCGTCCACAAGGTCTTCATGAAAGAAGAAGAGAAGTACTTACCATTATTTCCTTTGGTTACTTTTGCGATGAAGCATTGACCATGAATGTCTAGGATTGCATATCAAAATACTAAGTACTGCAATCATTATTGCCGCTTGACCCACTTCTCTATTTATACACTTTCTATTTATAAACATGAGCAGACCCCAATTAACCGTGTCTCAGCCACAGCCCTAAAACTCACCTAACATCAGCAACATACTATTTAGGAGAGCCGCGCAACCTTATCAACATTGTACAACTAATAGCAGCCGACTTAAGATGCTAAAATTGGCGTATTTAGGTAAATGGCACTAGAGACACAATCACATGTATCACATGCTTTCAGGGGCTAGAACTAGGAATTATTGATCAAACCAGGAAAATTTAGAAGCGTCAACGCGTAGACAATAGACCAGTCACTTTTACTGCAATCCCAAATGACTCTATTCATATTCTATTTTAGTTTAAGCTCTTCAACGGGACATATGGATGGATATCTTCTTCATTTATTTTCTTTACTTAGAGCAATATCAATCTGAAATACTCATGGATCTGTTGCTGCTGCCTCGCTGAAGTAAGATTTGACATCTTGTGAGCTCCATGGGTTGCTACAAGACAACAACGATCACATCCAAGATCAGAAACTTTGCCCCATCTAACGGGTCGCCAGAACCAACGCTAAGATTATCCAAATCCAGGCCATATTCCCAAGTACACCAGCCTACGCAAAAGTCGAATCCACGGCCATCGGCACCAAGTCGCCCATTAAAATCGCGATTTCTCTAGTTTTCGATTCAGAACTGGCAAGGGCCGCCACGTACAGCGCCGCGAACACACCAATTTCCCCCATGCCCTAGGAAACAGGAGAGGATAAGAGGGGGGTGGAGTAGATGGATTACGCAGTAGTCGCGGGATCGGACGACGGGGAAGAGATCGAGCATGCTCCGGAACTCCTGCTCGTCCATGGCGACGAGCACGCCGCCGCCGCCCCTCGCCGGAGTTGGGCCCCGCCTACGCCTTAGCCGACTAGGTAGGTTCTCCGACGCCGGTGCGATTTGGTCTCGAACTCAAGGGAGACGACGAGTCCAACCGAGACGACCACGCTACACTTGTGCTCCTAATCATGGGCCCAAAATGGCTTTGGGCTTTCATATTCGGGCCGATCGCTGAACCCAAATTTAGGCCCACTATAGCTTAGTATATATACATCCGGGAGTGATGTTTTGACACTAGCTTTCTTTATTTTTAAACAAAATGTTGGTATGTACATTTTCGCATGCTACACGCTCATAAAGTTGTTTGATGAAAAAACAAATTGTTGAATCCCATGTGAAAGAAGACAAAATTCGGTTTTAAAAATAAGGCATTTCATAAGAATTGTTTCTCTCCTTTTTAATAGACCACCTGGTGCACATGGACACAAGTTATTCCTTTTTTTAAAAATAAAAAAACATTTTTTGAGTTTCAAAAAATTCTGAAAATAAATCATTATATAGTCAATGATGTATTCCACCAAAGTGTAAAATATGAACTATAAATATTTTATATTCTAAGATACACAAAAATGATAAAAGTGTATATCTGAGTAGTTATTTTCATATCTTAAAAACATAACCGATTTTATTATTTTTGTCTAGCAAAAAATAAAAATAACTTTGGGGTTAAGATTTTGGATGTATCATTGAAAATTCCCAAAATTATTTAATGTCTTTTCATTTTTTTTAAATGGCGAGAGCGTTGGAGCTCGGGAGCCAAAAGCATTTTTCCATAGATCACAAAAATTATTGGTTTTTTTGCGAAATGTGACAAACGTACATATATTATGAAGATGTACATGTATAAAATTTAATCACAAAATTTCAACACTTCAAAAATTTTTTTTTTTTGGTAGAGGAAGTATATATACCTTGGAGCCGAATTGAATTTCCGCTTTTTAGTATAAAGCAAAACTCCACTAACTGCAATTAATGTTAGTCTATCTATACATGCAAGCCATTCACATCATCTATGAAATATGTCAAAAGTTTTTTAAATTAGAGCATCTAGTTACTAAATATTGTTTAAATACGAATTCGCAAAAAAAAGTTGTTTAAATACCCGAATTTAGCCGACATGTTTCATGGAGCGGAGGGAGTACTTCAGTAGCCAGTCAAATATCCATATCATCTCCACTAACATTCGTTATTAATGCATGTTTACACTAAAGCTATATGAAAATTTAATTGGGCTTTGAGGTGTATACCTTTACAAAAAACACATTTACAAGTATTCAAAAAATTGACAAAAAAAACTTACATATACATCTCCACAATATATGTTCCTTCATCAAGTTGCACGAAAAAACAATAATTTTTATGGTGTATGTAGAAAAGAGAAATTTATCCCGTGGAAAGCTTTATTTTTAGGACCGAATTTTATCCTTTTTTTCACACGCCACGGACAAATCTATTTCATTAGCCAATCAAATATTTATATCATCTCGACTAACATTCATTATTAATGTATGTTTACATTAAATCTATACGAAAATTCAATTTGTCCTTCGAATGCATATTCCACCTTGACAAAAAAATACAAGTATTCCGAAAATTTAACGAAAAATGTTCTGCATCTCCACAATATATGTTTCGTCAAGTTTCGCAAAAATTAATAATTTTAATGGTAAATTTATCTTGTAGAAAGCTTTATTTTAGTATCGAACTCTATCTTTTTTCACATGTCACAGCATATGTCGATTTTTATGACACACCTTTGTAGGCGCGAATATGTACATATCGTTTTTTTGTTTCAAATTTTTTACATTTAAAAATGAACGTAAACATGCATTTCAAATAAAGGGAGGTTTCCTGTACAAACACATCTTTTATCTCTGCAGAAAACAGAGGCAAGAGCAGGGTACGTGCGTAGCTAGTCGATGCTCAGCGCCTGCACTGGGGACGCGTGCTTGTTGACCTGTTCTGTCGCATTTCCAGTTCAGCTCTGCAATGCCACAACTTAGCTATTTTGTCGATTGAGACATGAGATTTCTCAATCATGTGGTGTGCACTTTGCACTATGTTACAGCAAATCTTTTGTGCTGAGCAACGTGTTATATGGTAGTACATAGCAACTGAACTAACTAGAGGAATGCCATGCTGCTGAAAATGTTGTATGTGCTTACAATGGATACTTCTATTTTCTATTTGCTCGTTAGCTCTCCAATTTCACATCTTAGCCACTTCGCTGCTACTACCAAATGACAGCTGCAGTCACAGAATGCCCTGGCTACATGGTAGTCTGGAGTGCAACCATAGCTGCTAACTGACTACCTACTGCTAACTTACGAGCTTCTTTGCTCCGGGACGCCCAAAGCTGAATCAAACTAGACGAGCACAGACCCATCGTTGCAAGAGGTTGCGGACGCCGTCGTCGACGGTGGCTAACACCTCGTCGTCTCCCTCATCTATGCCTTGGTACCCTGCATCAGACGAAGAGTCGTCGTCCTCGAGCTGAACCACACCGGCTGCTAGCTCGCCGCCGCCGGCGCCCATGCTCTCCGCCACATGCTCCTCTGCGCCTACGTTGCCAGGACCAACCTGAGATATATTTTTTGTTCAGATCAGATACGCTCCTCGCAGGTGATTACAGTTATGGTGTCGATGGGCAGCTGAACTAACCTCAAGAGGAACAAACAACCGAATATGATCATTTCCACCCCTGTCATCAAGTTCTTGCTGCTCACCGTCGCTGTGGCCGTCATTATCCAACACTCACTTCGTCGGCTGCTTCATAACCTGAATCCCCAGGACCGATCTGAGAACAAATATGCAACCACCAACTGTGCATTTTTTACTCTGAAAATGCTCTGAATCCTCTTCTTCGGTGCTGTACTTTTTACTCCATGGTCCGGCGCCAGCGCCGCCGTATCCTCCGCTGCAACCACCACCTTTGCATCGATGGGCCGATGCGTCGTCGTCGCAGCTATCGCCGCCGCAACCACCTTCGGTGCTGCATCGATGGCCGCAATCGTCGACGTTGTCGTGTCCTCTGCTACTGCAACCGTCGACGCTGCCGCACCCGCCGCCGCATCCTCCGGTGGAGCCGCACCAGCCATCCGCCCCCGCTGCCCCAATCCTGCGGCGGAGCCGCACCCGCCGCCCCCTGAATCCGGCACCATCGCCGGTGCTGCTGCGCAGGGTGGACTGCGACATGGTGTTGCTCCGGTTGAGAGACGATGGTGGACGAGAATGGAATCGGGAGGAGCGGCTGCTGCCGGCCGTGTCGGGTGAGAGGGGAGACACAGCAGCGGGATGGTGGAGTCAAATCCGTGTCTGGTGGCTTTCTGCTACTGTTTAAGGACCCATCATTTTTACAGAAAAGAAGGAAAAGGAGAAAAATAACTTCTCTCACCTAGCATCTTTGTCCGAATCTCGAAGCATCCAATGGCTCCAGTAACACCCACGCCCATGCTTGGGTGTACAAATGTATTTCCGTTATTTTTAGCATTGAATTCTATCTTTTTTCACATGTCACAGGATAAGTCGATTTTTATGACATGCCTTTGTAGGTGCGTAGTAAGCAAATATGTACATATCGATTTAATTTGTGTTTCAAATTTTTTACTTTAAAAAATGTACGTAAATATGCATTTCGAATAAAGGGAGGTTTCCCGTCCAAACACATCTTTTATCCCAGCAGTCTGCAGAAAACAGAGGCAGGAGCAAGGTACGTGCGTAGCTAGTCGATGCTCAACGCCTGCACTGGGGACGCGTGCTTGTTCAAGAACTCGATGGCCACGGCGGCGTGCAGGGCCGCTCCGACGGGGAGCGCGTCCTCGTCGATCACCAGGTGCGGCGTGTGCACGTGATGCATCTCCTCGCCGGCGCCACGGACGCCCACACCGAAGAACGCCGCCGGGATCTTCTCGGCGTAGAACCCGAAGTCCTCCGCGGCCATGATCTGCGCAGACAACCTCACGTTCGCCGGGCCCAGCATGCCCTCCGCCACCGCCTTGACGTGCGCGTACACCCCTTGGTCGTTCACCGTGGCCGGGTACGGCCGGAGCTCCTCCTCCATGAAGTCCACGGTGGCCGCGCAGCGCCCCACGGCCGCCTGCCCCTCGACCACCTCCCTGATCCTCCGCATCAGGTACGACAGCCCCTCCGTGGTCATGCTCCGCAGGGTGCCGCCCAGCGTGACCGACTCCGGGATGACGTTGAACGCCGCCTCGCCTCCTCTGATGAAGGTCACCGACACCACCGCGCCCTGCAGCGGGTCCGTCTCGCGGGCGACGAGCTGCTGGAGGCTGAGCACGGCGGATGACGCGGCGACGACGGGGTCCACGGCGGCGTGCGGCGTGGCGCCGTGCCCGCCTTTGCCCGTGACGGTGGCCGTGAAGCGCGCCGCGCCGGCGAGGAAGGGCCCGGGTCTGGACCCGACGGCGCCGGCGGGGAGGTGGGTGTCGACGTGCATGGCGAAGATGGCGTCCACGTCGTCCAGGACCCCCTCCCGCAGCACGTGGTACCCGCCGGCGTGGCCCTCCTCCGCCGGCTGGAACACCAGCTTCACCGTGCCCGCGAGGCCGTCCTTGCGCGACTGCAGCAGCTTGGCGGCGCCCAGGAGCATGGCCACGTGCGCGTCGTGCCCGCACGCGTGCATCTTGCCGTCTTCTTTGCTCTTGAATTCCCATTCTACCATCTCCTGCACAGGCCAGTGGGAATTGATTTGTCAGGGAATCCTACCACACCGATTAAGAGACTGATTCTACTACGGAATCTATCAATTCCATACTGATTTACATGGCCTTGCTATTCGCAAACAAGTGATCTACTAATCACGTGCAGCATTTCTATTGGCAGTCGATATCCATTGCATATCTTGACCAGAATCAGTTTGCGTTGTCAGTCGTCATCAAATTACTAAATCTGTTCTGTTGGTATTGTACGCCGTCGCCGTCGCCCGTCGATTTCCGTATCGGCAGTTCGGCACGGTGCGGTTGCGAGACTGTATACGGAACAACCACAATGTATGCATGATGGATCCGAGATCCCTACACTCAACTTCCTTCTTAATCCTCCTTTCCTGAACCTATAGCGGCAAGAAGAAAGAACAGGCACATTGCATCCGAAGTTGTCATGTCAGACGTTCGCCTGAGCAGTTGCGAGATGTGTAATTTCTATGAACTCGATCTCGATGACTGCTTGCCTAATGGTTCCCGCCAACCTACTTAATCAGTGATATCTCAAGTCTAAGTGGAGTAAACACTAGTATATGTTTCGAATTTTATTAGGAGCCTCTCCTTCTGCATGAGCAATTACTAACAGCGAAGAGCACAGTAAAAGTAAGGACTGTCTGCATATATTATCAGTGACAGACCTGGATGGGCAGCGCGTCCATGTCGGCCCGGAGCGCGAACACGGGGCCAGGGCCGGCACCGCCGACGATGGTGGCGACGACGCCGGTGCGCGCGACGGGCCAGGCGTAGGGGACGCCGAGGGCGTCGAGCTCGGCGCGGATGAGCGCGGACGTGCGGTGCTCCTGGAAGGCCAGCTCCGGGTGCTGGTGGATCAGCCGCCGCAGGCCCCGCACCCACGCTGCCAACTCCGGCGCCCGCGCCTCCTCCAGGAGCTCCCTCCCCAGCTCCGCCATCGCTGGACGGGTGAGCTAGCTCCCTGGATCCTGGCCTGGCTATGCGAGCGAGGAGGAGATGTGGAAGTGTGGAAGGAGACGGATGGATCGATGCGTCGAGCTGAAACTGTTGATGGAGGGCGGCAGTATTTTGGGGCCTACCAGTAACGTGCTTGTCTCTTCGATCGTCGCGACATGGGCTTGGTGCTACGAAACTCCTACCTCCATGCCTGTTCGAAATGTGAAGTATCATAAATAGATGTCAAAAATTTATCTAAATTTAAATATATCTAGTCACGATTTAGTGTACAGATACATTCGAATTTAAATAAATTTTTGGCATCTATTTATGGACGGAGGGAGTATGTTCTTTGGAAATGGAAATGAAAAACACGAGATACTTTTTCTAGAAATATGGACTGATAAGGTGAGATCGATACTTTTCTAAGAGCAAGTACAATAAGGTACAATTAACTGGCTATAAAGATATAATGTTATATCTTTTCTCAGTTTGAGGAGTGAGAATAGAAAGTAAGTGCGCTTATGCAAGAGCCAACTCTAGCACGTGCTTCTAATTACTTTATGAGAGTGAAAAATGGACCATATTTCGATAAAATAGTACATTATTAAAGTTCAGTATTGTATATGATGGCTATAAGTTGTCTATAGATGACATGACAAACCACTACATCCAGCTATTGGCTATACTATTGTTCTTACTCTAACTTAGTTCAAGATCAACGGGAAAACAAATGCTAAGTTTACTGGAATACATATTACGAAATTTTGTAACGGGATTAGGTGTTAATCAAGGATTTGTCGTCGAATTCTTCTCTGCAACCGAACCAAAACTTCCTTCCAATGAATTGGTTCCACTTTTCCTAAGCTCTCTTTCGTAAGTGTAGCATTGTTGATAATAATTTGTTATACTTTCTATGTCCACAAAAGTATGTCCCAACTTTATCAAACTATGCATGCATCTAGATGATGTGTTTTAGTGCAGTGGTACGACACGAGATAGTTGCCGACATGGACAGTGTATAAGTTATTATGAGGCCCAACCATCCCCGCGTCCTCCCCACCCCCTTCGGGTCAGGCGGCTCGGGAGGATACCCTAACATCACTGCCTCCATGCCGCCGCCAGAGGTGACCACCGGCCGGTAGCGGGGGCTGGTCGGGGGCCGGCGTCGTGGGGTCCAGGGCGGGATCTGGGGCGGCGCGTCGCGCCAAGCTGCCTTGGCGAGGGCTGCGGCAGCTGGGTGATGGCTTGGCAATGCGGCTGGCGGGGGTCACCCGGACGGTTGCGGATGCAGCGGCGCGGTCGTGCTTGGTGGTTGCCGATGGGTCATCTGCGTCCCTCCCGCCCGGTAGCTCATGGTGGTGGCCTTATTCGGTGTTGGAGGCGGCGGACGACTCGTCGATGGGTCTGTGGTCGGTGGCGGTCTCATCTTCTACCGATGAGGTTGACCGGCGGGCGGCGGCATGGGGGCCTACCGATCTTCCTAATAAAGGTGGCTGGCCTAAGGTTCCTCTTGTGCAAAGATGGGGACCTTCCTGAGGCCGGTCCTTCTTGATCTGGCCGGAGTGGTGAGTTTCGGAAGGCTCCGCCGGCAAATGTAACGGTGCAACCTATGCGTAGAGTTTTGGTGGATCATGTGGCATTTGGTCGTGCGCACCCGTGCATGCTTTTATTCCGACTGTTTGGTTCTGTAGGGAGCGGCTCGAAGCTCCGTTCTTTGTTGCCATCAGGTAACATTTTGTTCCTTGGAAGTCTGAGACGGAGAATATCATGAAGGCTAGATTGGAGGACTAGCAATGGAGGTTCGAGTCTTTGCGTTGTTGAGGGACTTGTTTGGTGTTCTGAGTTTCGTAGCAGCAGTATGCAAGTGGGATGCAAGTGGGAGCGACAACACAAGTGAATTTCAGAGTCTTACCTTTCCGGGGGGGGGGGGGGGGGAAAAAAAGGTCTGACCTTAATTGATTTTGTCTTGCAATGACCTTGTTAAAGGCATTGTTTTAAGAGTACAGACTATCTTTAGAGTGAAAACCTAAAATCTTTGATCAGGCGATAACAATGCTTGTGCTATGTTCCCTTATTGGAAGCGTACTTTTTGAGAGCCTAGAGTTCATGTGTTTTCTTTGGTAGTGGATGTATTGTTGCTGTTAGAACTAAAATACCGTAGCGGTTTTTTTCTCTTAGTTTTTTCTTTTTTTACACGTGTGCATTCGTGCTACCTCTAGGGTATTACGTTGTTGTAGATGCTTAGTGTACTTGGTGCCTCTGGATATTAATACGTTCCTTCGTCGGAAAAACAAGTTGTAGTAACCGCGGCAGCCTGCACACGGTAATGCTCCTAAAATAGCACAACTTGTGAGAGGAAGCCGCCATGGCCAGCGACAAAGTGTAGGGGCTGGCCACATGAACCTCTATGTCCTTTATGTCTACAAGCGCCCGAGACGGCCAACCACCTCTGCAAAGATTGCCCCTTCACTATGGCCATTTGGAACCGGATGAAGACCTGGGACAACGATGATAGCCCTGACAATCGCCACGTCCACCAAACTATCTCCGAGTGGTGGGATGCCTTGTTCTCCGGAAAGGCTACAAAGGAACAGAAACGCATCAGCGGCCGGTTCCTATATGTCCTATGGAATGCTTGGAAGAAACGAAACAGATGCATCTTCACTAGGCGCCGACTTACCTATCTTGAGGTTGCGGATATCGCGAAGGAAGACGTCCTCCGGAGGGATCGTGCCATCAACGGCTTCGGGCCGGCCATCCCGGCCGAACCTGACTGACTTTCTTCCTTTTCTTCTTTTTCTTTGCGTGGTTTTCTGGGGCATATTTCCACCTTAATCTAAATATGCCCTCTCCTGTACAGTGGTCGATTTTTCTCCCTTATTTAATGAAAAGGCAGTGCGGCAGTGCTCCTGTCGGTTGCTAAAAAAAAGTGTTCGAAGGATGAAGTTTGTTACGGCGGTGTGGGTGGGTACAAAAGGCATCGAGGCAGGTGCATCCCTGTCTCTTCCCCAACCTATGGCAAACCGTTGTTTAATTTGAATCGAGGCTATCAATCTCAATCAGTCGTCGTCCACGGTCCACACGGTGTGCTCCTGCTAGTGCCCTACCACAGTTCACCTACTGAAACAATAGAATATGACGAGTTGACGACGATCCTTCCCTCTGGTCAAGCGGGCGCGACCATAAATCCGTCCATCGGCGATGTTCCTTCGGCACCCATCACCAATCACACAGCACTCTTCCTTCGTAAGTGCCATCACCATTCTGCAGACTGCAGTAAAGAAACGAAGTTGGGCCTCGCTCTCGCCCCTAGCTTGCTACTCTACGATGGCGGGAAAAGGTAAGGAATCTGCATGGTCTCACCAACCGGCGTCGTCTTCGGCGTTCACGTCGAAGACGAGCAAGACCAAGCTTCAACAAACTGACACCGCTCACCCGACCTCAAGGTTTGCTCGTCATGCATGTCCTTCAGCTCTGTCTCCCTCTCCGTTTCCGCCTCGAAGTCTGTACTGAACAATGCCTTATTATCCATTATGCTGCAGTCTCTCAGGAGCTCATCTGACCTCATCAGGGGCGTCGCACTCAGCAACTCATGGGAACACATCAGGGCCACCGCTCTACTCGACAGATCAGAAAACGATGTGCTCATCAGGGGCGCCGCCAATCTCAGGAACCCACGGGAACTCAGCAGTGTCATCCTTGTACTCGAACGTGGAGAAGACGGCGAAGTCATTGGCCTCGATGCTCCCTGACCCGATCGCGATGGCGAGGAGTTACACCATTTCAGGGCCAAACTTCCAATCAGGCTATCAGGTAAAATCAATCTGCAACCCAGCTCTTTTCAGAAATATTTTTCGTGTGTGTGTGTCTATATATATATATACACACTCAAACTGCTGTGCGTTCTCTCTTTCTTATAGAATCCGCAAGGCAGCAACACGAGCAACACGGCCGTCACAGGGCTGAAACTCCAGCTTGAAAAGGAAAAGAAGTCCGCTGCAAACTTACGAGGAGAGCTTGGCAGGGAGAGAGATGAGGTGGTAAGATTAAAAGGACTGCTGCTTAAAAAGGAGGCGGGATGTAAAGCAGATCATATAACAGAGCTTAAAACGCTGAAAGATGCCAACCACAGGTCAGAACTGCAATGTTCCTGAATTCTTTCCCTTTCTCAAAATGCACCCCTTTTAAACTTTGGATCGATTTTTTTCACGCAAAAAGAAACTTCAGATCTACTTACCACGGGGAGTTGTATATTTCTTCTGGTTAATAAAGCTGACAGCTTAGTAAACAAAATTTCAGATTATCAGGCCAGCTTACGGAGGAGAGAGATGCTGTGCGGGCGTTCAAAACAGAGCTTAGAACACAGAAAGATGCAGCCCACAGGTTAGAATTGCATTGTTTTCTCAAAATGAAATACAGTACCATATTTATTTATCACAACTAGTGGTACTCATGTAGTACAACTATGATAAAGAAAATTGACTCATATCATAATGCTCTTATCCAGTTTTACAACCATAAAAGCTCATAGCTAGTTGTTAGATGGGGTAGAGCACATTCTAACTATGACAGTACATCTCAGATTAATCTATTCTATTATGACTGGTGAAAAGGTTGAAGACTCAGCTTACACTGGAGCAACTCCAACTTGAAAAAGAGAGAGCGGCCATCAAAAGCATGCGAGGGGAGCTTCAAACCAAGGGAGCTGAGGTGTTACGGTTAAAAGGACTACTACTTATAAAGGAGACGGAAGTCGGGTGGGCGTTGAAAGCAGAGCATAAGACAGAGCTTAAAAAGCTAAAAGATGCCGTCGACAGGTCGGCACTGAAATGTTCCTTCGTTCTTCCCCTTTCTCATAATGCACGCCTTTAAACTTTGGATTTTATTAATTTCCTAGCAAAAAACAAAACAAAAAATCAGATATATTTACGACCGGAAGTGTCGTTTTTCTTCTGATCAATAAAGCTGTCAGCTTATCGTAATGGTAAACAAAACTTCAGGTTATCAGGTCAGCTTAAAGAGGAGAGAGATGCGGTGCAGGCGTTAAGAACAGAGCTTAAAACAGAGAAAGATGCGGTCCACAGGTTAGTATCGCAATCTATTCTCAAAATGAATCATCGGATTTTTTTTCACCAGAAATGGTAGTCATGTAGTACATCTATGATAAAGAAAATTGACTAACATCGTAATGCTTTTACAACCATAAAAGCTCATAGCTAATTGTTAGATGGGGTAGAGCAAATTCTAACTATGACGGTACATCTCAGATTAATTTATTTTATTATGACTGGTGAAAAGGTTGAAAACTGAGCTTGCACTGGAGCATCAACGCACTCCGGTGTCGCTTCAAAAGAAGGACCAAGAACTTATCAGCATGAGGAAACAGCTAGGAGAAGCAGAGTCAAACCTTAAAAGTTCAGTTGAGGTATCAAATATAATTAGAACATGAATATCCAATATGTGTATCCTGCATGAACTCAAATATTTACCTATGTTGCAGTCTTGGAAAGAGCTACAAATATCATATGACGAACTCAACAGAAAGAAAGAAGAACTCATTAGGTCGAAAACTATGGCGGAAGTTTATGAATATTACCGCCGATGGAGCGAGGATCAATCTAGCAGGTCACTTGGCATGAAAAAGTATGATTCTTGGCAGCTTGAGATGGCAGTGAACAGGGCAAGCAAGGAGTCTACTGGGAAGACCAGATGTGGCGCCGTGTATAATTCGGAACTTGACCACAAGGAAGTAGCCATTGAAATTCTCAATAACAAAAGCTACCAAAGGCAGCAAGATTTCAATCAAAAGGTAAACACACTATACTCCAAACTGCATTTTAGTTTAGCTAGCATAAGTTCAGTTTAGGAGGGTGAATTATATGTATGCATATGCCCTTACATCTTGCACGAATAATAAGTTCATTCTAGAATATGACGGAACCATAATAATGCAACAAAAGGCTATATGCATCAATCGATGCAGAGGCCGATGTCCTTCCCCTTTCCGAGAAAATGTATTATCACTTATCAGCAAAGTACACTTACATTCTCATTTATGACAAAAACTCTGAAATTTCAGGTTGATACCCTCACAAATATCAGGCATCCAAACTTGGTCAGTTATATAGGAGAATATGAAAAGAAATACGCACTCATCTGTGAACATTTACCTGACGGCACACTTCAAGATCGGCTTGTTAACAAGAGGCAAACTTCATGGGAAGAAAGAATTAGAATATCTGCTAGCATATGCTCCACTCTTTTGTTCCTCCATAACATGAAGCCTAGTCCGGTCATTCACGGCGATCTTGAAGCACAAAACATCTCTTTCGATGCAGACAACGTATGCAAGCTCAGTGTTTTCGGAATGTCCTATTCAACGCAACACACCACCACCACCACCACCAACAACAACAACAACATAGTTCCCTCAATTCAGTCGGACATATCGGCTTTTGGTATTGTGTTGCTGCAGATAGTTACAGGGCAAGCAGAAAAGGATTTGGTGAGAAAGGAGGTACTTAAGATGGGAGATCTTAATCAGTTCCAGGAGAAGGATATAGGGTGGCAGAGGGAAGTGCTTAGAAATAAAAAGATTGTGGATGATAAGTTAGATAACTGGCCAACCGAAGATGCTGTGAAGATGCTGGTATTGGGCCTCAGATGCAGCCACCCGGAAGAGAATGAGCGTCCAGACCTCGCAACTGAAGTTTGGACTCAAATATCGTCCATGAAACGGGGTGCGTCCGAAAGCCAGGGGAGACCAGGAGGCCTATTCGGACGATAAAATCCAAGTGCCTTATACTTGTACATGGTGTTTTAGTTTCCTTTCCTAAGTGTGTCTTGGAACATATACTTGTATTTTTTTTCTTTTACAAATTATCTGAATATTCTCGGACAAAATAAAAACTATGATTAATAATTTTTTAATGATACATACTTAGTGTTCTTTGATATCTTCCTGTTTTTTTTTTTTTTTGACGATCTTCCAGTGTTTTGATCATACACTATATAGAAGTGCAATTTCTGCTTTGTGAGGTGTGATTACTATTGAGGAGAGTGTCGCCATTTCTATTGTATATAGAAAAGGCCTCCCGTGTCACACCCCAGGTCGACACCGGGGGCGCAACTCTAGCGCGGCCAGAGACTCCTCCCTCACCGGCACCCTTCGCCGCCGCTGCCGCCGACGGTCTTCGCAGCGGGTGCTGGGATGGTGTGTGTCTAGGGCATCCACACGAACTGCTAGGGTAGCGGCGGTGGTTTTCCCATGTGCAGCGACCATGGTGGCACCTTTGCGTCGGGGTGGTTGTGGAGATCTCTGGCGTTGATGAAAGATCGAGATGTCGCCTAGAGGGGGGGGGGGGGGTGAATAGGCAATTACAAACTCTTGCGGATTTGTCTTGTATGAATGCGGAATTAAACTATCGTTTAGTTTACAAGCACAAACCCTAAATATGCTAAGCTCAACTAAGTGTAACAATAGCAACTAGAGCTAAGCAATATAGGCACAAGATATATGTAGCACAAGTGATAGCAAGATATATGTACTTCAAGCACGATGGCTATCACAAGGAAAGAGAGCTCGGGTATAGAAATAACCGAGGCACGCGGAGACGAGGATGTATTCTCGTGTTCCCTTGCTTTGCAACAAGGTACGTCACGTTTGGAGGAGTGGAGGTCCCACGAAGGATTCCCCGCGCCACGAAGGCTCACCCTATTCTCCGAACCACACCCACGAAGGATAATGGCCCTTTCCTTATGGTTAGCTTTTCCTCCGCTCCGGAGATGGCAAGCTCCACAACCACTTCACAAGCTCCACGAAGGAGAAGCCCGGGCCTCTTCACAATCTTCTTGAAGAGATCACCGGAGCACCAATCACCAAGCCAACTAGGAGGTCACCCTCCAAGAGTAACAAGCTCACGGTCTCTCACTCGAACAAATCGTGGTGGAGAGCTCAACACTATGCAATGATGCAAAGCAAGAACACCGGAGGTGTTCAAGTCCTTCACACTCAAATCCCACCAAAGCAACGAATGCTAGGATGAGATTGGAGAGGAAGAACAAGGGGGAAAGTCAACCAAAGACTCCAAGATCTAGATCCCAAGAGGTTCCCTCACTTAGAGAAGAAACGGTTTGGTGGAAGTGTAGATCTAGATCTCCTCTCTCAAATCCTCAAATATGAGCAAGAATGGTTGGAGGAATCAAGGGGGAGAGCAAGTTCTTCAAATAGCAACAATGGAGGTGAGAGAATAGGAAGAACTACTTGGGCTCAAGGTGGAAGAAAGGTATTTATAGCCCAAGTGGAAAAATAACTGTTGGGGGAAAAAGACAGAAAACGGGCAGCAAATTGGGCAGGAAAACGCAGCCGGTCACCAGGCCGGCCGACCGAGCAGCAGCCGGACAGCCGGTCGGCAGCCCGGTCGGACCGGCCCAGCAACCGGGCTGAGCAGCAGCCGCGCGGGCGGCAGGAAGCTGGGCGACGCGGGGGTTGCAGTCATGGGTGGGCCGCGCGGCGGTGAGGCGGCCCAGCTTGGGAAGCCGGTCGGACCGGGGCAGCGGCGGCAGGCCGGTCACGGACCGGGCCTGCGACCGGACTTGGGCCAAAAGGCCCCGGGAGGCGGCCCGGATGGCACCAGCGCCGGACCCGGTCGCGGACCGGGTGGGCCGGTTGCTGGGCCGGTCGACCGGCCGGCTCCCACCCCTTTTTCCCTTTTTCTTTTTATTCTTTTCTCATATTTCCTATTTCTTTAATAACTAATGCTCCCGAACTCCGATTGACATGAAACCAATTTTGTTGGAAAGATAACGACGAATAGAACCCCAACAAAAACTGGAAATATGGAGACTCCTCACATAACATTTTTAGATGATTTTAGAGAGGGAGTCTCCCACCGTCAGGAAACGGTAAAGACGTCCAAACTCGAAAACGCAATAGAAGATGCATGCGGATTCCGTTTTCGATGAACTTGGGCTTGTTGTAAAGCTAGCAACAAGCTCAAGAACCTCACACAGAGAAACACCAAGAAGCAATAGGGATATGCAAAGTATGCAAGGAATTGAGCTCCCTAAGACGATGCGATCAAGTTACCCAACCGAAAGCCCCTCTTAATAGTGCGGCTATCTATCCTATAATCCGGTCTCCCATCAACCACCTCGAGACCGGTAAAAGGAAAACCTATCAAGGTCATACCTTTGCCTTGCGCATCCCATCACTTGATCATTGTCGCTTCGTGTATACTCACAAATGCTCCCCCATACACAATGATGGGAAAGCTTCATTGATGCACATCTTCACATGTCCACTATCACCAAATGGACGGCAAGCTTCAAGCATGTGATCCACTCAAGATGCTCATCTTGAACTTGCCCAACTCAACCTTGTATCTTCACATACTCACATAAGATAGAGCATGGCTAATATTGAGTCTCACATAAGAACTCCATCTTCATTTCTTCTTATTGATCATATCACAAATATATATCTTCATACCGATGATCTTGATGCCAATATACAAGATATACCTTTATCTTCATGGCATCCATACTTGAATCCAACACATGGAGAGCAAGTAGTACCTATGGAATATTCCTTCATATAAACTCAATGAAAACATTAGTCCATAGGGGTTGTCATTAATTACCAAAACCACACATAGGGGCAATGTACCCTTACAGTTGACGATCTAGCAGTGGTGACACGTGGATTTGGGGATCTTCGGAAACCCAAGGTCGTGTGATACGTCTCCGACGTATCGATAATTTCTTATGTTCCATGCCACATTATTGATGTTATCTACATGTTTTATGCACACTTTATGTCATATTCGTGCATTTTCTGGAACTAACCTATTAACAAGATGCCGAAGTGCCAGTTCCTGTTTTCTGTTGTTTTTGGTTTCAGAAATCCTAGTAACGAAATATTCTCGGAATCGGACGAAATCAACGCCCATGTTCCTATTTTGCCCGGAAGCATCCAGAACACCCGAGAGCCGCCAGAGAGGGGGCACTGGGCCCCCAGACCATAGGCCGGTGCGGCCAGGGGGGCCCGCGCCACCCTATGGTGTGGGCACCCCTTCGACCCTCCTGCGCCGCCTCTTCGCCTATTTAAAGCCTCCGTCGCGAAAACCCTGAGGCGTTCGACGAAACCCACAGAAACCTTCCAGAGCCGCCGCCATCGCGAAGCCAAGATCTGGGGGACAGGAGTCTCTGTTCCGGCACGCTGCCGGAACGGGGAAGTGCCCCCGGAAGGTTTCTCCATCATCACCACCGCCATCTTCATCACCGCTGCTGCTCCCATGAGGAGGGAGTAGTTCTCCATCGAGGCTCGGGGCTGTACCGGTAGCTATGTGGTTCATCTCTCTCCTATGTACTTCAATACAATAATCTCATGAGCTGCCTTACATGATTGAGATTCATATGATGATGCTTGTAATCTAGATGTCGTTATGCTAGTCAAGTGAATTTTACTTATGTGATCTCCGGAGACTCCTTGTCCCACGTGTGTAAAGGTGACAGTGTGTGCACCGTGTGGGTCTCTTAGGCTATATTTCACAGAATACTTATTCACTGTTATGAATGGCATAGTGAAGTGCTTATTTATATCTCTTTATGATTGCAATGTGTTTTGTATCACAATTTATCTATGTGCTACTCTAGCAATGTTATTAAAGTAGTTTTATTCCTCCTGCACGGTGTAATGGTGACAGTGTGTGCATCCGTGTTAGTACTTGGTTTATGCTATGATCATGATCTCTTGTAGATTGCGAAGTTAACTATTGCTATGACAGTATTGATGTGATCTATTCTTCCTACATATGCATGAAGGTGACAGTGTGCATGCTATGTTAGTACTTGGTTTAGTCGAATTGATCTTTCATGCACTCTAAGGTTACTTAAATATGAACATTGAATTGTGGAGCTTGTTAACTCCGGCATTGAGGGTTCGTGTAATCCTACGCAATGTGTTCATCATCCAACAAGAGTGTAGAGTATGCATTTATCTATTCTGTTATGTGATCAATGTTGAGAGTGTCCACTAGTGAAAGTCTAATCCCTAGGCCTTGTTCCTAAATACTGCTGCGTTACTACTGCTTGTTTACTGTTTCACTGCGTTACTACTGCTGCAATACTACCACCATCAACTACACGCCAGCAAGTTATTTTCTGGCACCGTTGCTACTGCTTATATATATTCATACCACCTGTATTTCACTATCTCTTCGCCGAACTAGTGCACCTATTAGGTGTGTTGGGGACACAAGAGACTTCTTGCTTTGTGGTTGCAGGGTTGCATGAGAGGGATATCTTTGACCTCTTCCTCCCTGAGTTCGATAAACCTTGGGTGATCCACTTAAGGGAAAACTTGCTGCTGTTCTACAAACCTCTGCTCTTGGAGGCCCAACACTGTCTACAGGAAAAGGAGGGGGAAGTAGACATCAAGCTTATTTTCTGGCGCCGTTGCCGGGGAGGAAAGGTAAAAGGTACTCACACTCCGGATCTCGGCTACTAAGCTATTTCCCGCCGTTGTAAGTACTCGAAGCTATTTCCTTTAGATCCTGCAATTGCATCTTTTTGTTTCTTGTTTACACTAGTTTGGCATAATGGACAAGAATGAGCTTCTTATTCTATTTCCTGATTTAAAACATGGATTGTTTGATGCGAAAATTAAAAAACCTATGGAATCTTATTTGCATGTTGGTAGTAATATTAGTATGAACGCTTTGAACACCATTGTTGATAATGATATAGAAAGTTCTAAGCTTGGGGAAGCTGGTTTTCATGATCTTTTTAGTCCCCCAAGCATTGAGGAGAAAATTTTCTTTGATGATACTTTGCCTCCCATATATGATGATTATAATGATAGTGGTCTTTTGGTGCCACCTACTATGGAGAGTAAATTTTGTTGTGATTATACTATGCCTCCAACACTTGATGAGAATAATAATGATAGCTACTTCGTTGAATTTGCTCCCACTACATCTAATAAAATTGATTATGCTTATGTCACTACAAGAAAAGTTCTGATAGACAACGTCTCAAAATCGTCCGCTAAGGGGTATTTTTCGTCGCCTATGGGCCTAACCCGACGATATGGGTTCTGTTGTGGAAACTGCGTCAGGCAAAGTCCTACGACGATTTTTTCGGTCCGTCGCGCTTGGGCGCCCTTCCGCCACGGAAAATCGGACCGTTGCCCAAGTGTTTCCGGGAGCCCGTTGATCGCCGACGTCATGCAAATCGACACGTGCGTACGCCGTTAATCGCGCTAACGGCGTTAACCGCCGAAACCCCGTGGTAGATGGTAGGCCCACACGAGGCCCGCCACGTCTTAAGCGGGCCGCCCATTAAGTTTACGGGCCGGGCCAGCTGACTTAGTTTGACCGGTCAACTATATAGCTGGGCTGGTCCATTAGTTACGTGGGCCGGGCCTAACCTCTAAAGTTGACTGGTCAAAACTTTAATGGGCCGGCCCACTAAGCATGTGGGCCGGGCCGAATGCACTCGTTTGACCGGTCAACAGGCAAAAGGGCCGGCCCACAAGACATGTGGGACCCACTTTCCTGGTATCGGGCCGGCCCATTTACAAAGTGGGGTCCACATTATGGCAACTGGACCGGCCCAAGAAGTTATTGGGCCGGCCCAATTAGCATGTGGGTCCTACTTTCCTGCTATCGGGCCGGCCCATTTAGTACGTGGGGTCCACATTTGATCAAATGGGCTGGCCCAACAAGCCAAGGCCGGCCAAAAGCACCGTGGGTCCCACTTTCTGTTAAAGGGCCAGCCCATTTAGTATGTGGGGTCCACCATATAGCAAGTGGGCCGCCCAACAAGATAGTGGGCCGGCCAAAAACACAGTGGGTCCCACTTTCCACTTAAAGGGCGGGCCCATTTAGTATGTGGGGTCCACCATATAGCAAGTGGGCCGGCCCAACAAGATAGTGGGCCGGGCCAAAACACTGGCGGGTCCCACTTTCCTGTTAAAGGGCCGGCCCATTTAATATGTCGGGTCCACCGTATAGCAAGTGGGCCGGCCCAACACGCTAGTGGGCCGGCCCAACACGCGCAGCGGGCCGGCCAAAAACACAGTGGGTCCCACTTTCCTATTAAAGGGCCGGCCCATTTAGTATGTGGGGTCCACCATATAGCAAGTGGGCCGCCCAACACGCTAGTGGGCCGGCCAAAAACACAGTGGGTCCCACTTTCGTCTTAAAGGGCCGCCCGTTTAGTATGTGGGGACCACCACAAAAGCAATCGGGCTGGCCCAACTAGTTAGTGGGCCAGCCCAAAGAAGGTGGGGTCCACCTTAAAGCAAGTGGGTCGGCCCAATAAAAGTGTGGGGTCCACAAGAAATCAAGTGGGCCGGCCCAATAAGTAAGTGGGCCAGCCCGTTTAGTTGCCGTTTATATGCCGGCGTAATAGGCGCTTTAGGATTTTGCGGGCCGGCACATATGTGATTTCGCTTAATTGGGCCGTTTAAGGGATGGGAATTCGTGATTTAGATATCGAGAATATTTTCGCAAGATTGATTTCATCGATAGCCTCACTTACCACAAGCACCAAAGAAAAGATGTGCGAAAGAACTATAAAAACTAACTAAATATTACATCACCAAGGCATTGAAAAATATTACAGAACCCGTAGAAATTGAATGGTAATTAAACCTAGCAATACAATGAAGGGATCCGGCAATCTTTTAAGTTGTCCATGCGGCACCTATATCCGAAACAAAGACATTACAAGTTAAGACAGCAACAATGGAAAGGCAAAGACACTACAATATTGTTTGCCGAAGAATTTGGAACTCATCATTTCGTCGTTATAACAAGATCATTGTAATGCGCACAATAAGCAAACAAAGAGTGCATGCCGCATACCAACACCAATATAACAGAGCATGTTAGAATGAAACAAATAGACTTACTACATCGTCGAGTCCCATGCAAACCAACATGTTCAGGGAGTACAAAATTAGCATGAACAACATAGTAGCAAAGCTATAAATTTTGTAACAACGATCGAGCAAGATGAAGTTATGATGGCTACATCTACAGAGCAGGGAATGTAAACCAAAAATAGAAGTTACGATGGCAAAAGCTAAAGAGGAGGGAATGTGAACCAACATGTGCCAAGTGCAATTACTTCATTTTGGCCGTGAACTAAATAATACTCCTGAACTTATAGTGAAGGGGATGCAAATCAAGATGTTTCGGGATATAAACTTGTAATGAGCAACACATAGAGGATAGTTAATGCTGGAGCTTAGGATGGACCAGATACTTAATATTGTGGGATCACCGTGAACTTGTATAAGAGGGAATGCAAACCAATATGTTCAGCTTTCCATATGTGAGCGTCATGCCAAGTCGAGAGAAACAAGTCAATAATGCAATTTTTGAAGAACAAGATGGCACGCAAAATTATTATCAAGTAGTATGACAAGTTTATTTGTACTACGGGCTAGATAGCGAGTGATAGCATGCCAAACTAAGTCCTTACTTTGTTAGCTTACAATGAACTAGATACAAAAAATGGCATCACCCGTAGTACAGGGAATGCAAGCCAACATGTTCATGGAGTAAAAAATTGGCACAAACAACATAGTAGCAGGCCATAATTTTTGTAACAACGACTGAGCAAGATAAAGTTATGATGGCTAGATCTACGAGCAGGGAATGTAAACCAAATATAGAAGTTACGATGCCAAAAGCTATAGAGCAGGGAATGCGAACCAACATGTGCAATTACTTAAAATTGGCCATGAACTCAATAATAGCAGGATGTTACTCTAATTCCTATAATTTTTGTAACAACGATCGAGCAAGATAGAAGTTATGATGGCTACATCTACGAGCAGGAATGCAAACCAAAATGTTCAATCGCTTAAAGTTAGCAATGAAGTAGAAAATAGCAACGTGTTACGGTCATAGCTAGGAATGAACTAAAAGAGCTTCAGACAAACAAGAATCTGAACCCCGAACATGGCGCTAAAACAAGGCACTTACATTAGGAGAAGCACTCATGGGAGTCACAAGAGATCTTCCGGGGTTGATAGATCCGGTGATGAAGTACGCTACATGTGCTACTTGGGGTTGGAGAGACGGCCATTACACTTCATGATTACTCATCTCATCTCGCAAAAACGTAACGGCGCGTCGTTAGCACAAACAGGTTCCCCAAGATTAAACAAGAACTTGCAGGCAAGCAATAGAAAAGCGACAAGAGAAGAGTTTAGATCATGCACGGCGCCGGTGAAGGCAGATCCGGTTCGTGCACAGCGGTGCTCGGTGAGCAAGATCCGATGCGGTGGACGACGGATCCGGCGAAGCGGCTCCGGTGGGGTGGACGATACCGCAGCTGAAGCGACTGCGGTAGACTGCTAGATGAGCATATGGTTTCGAGGTTCGGCGGGGATGATCCGATCCGGTTGATGACGGCGTCGATGAAGCAGCTCCGGCAGGCAGCCGGATGACGAGGATCGCGAGGGCTCGGGTAGGCCAGGGAAGTCCGGCGGGGATGTTCCGGTGCGGTGGTCGTGGAGGTGGGAGAGAGGGACTTGGGAAGTTCCGGTGGGTGGTCTGAGGGAAATGAATTTTTTTTGGGAGGGTTTCCGGGCTAGGGAGGTGGTGATCCAAAAAATGACGGGCAGACCCCCCCACCAACCGACTTTGCTGCCATCTCCACAGGGGTAGAATAGGAATTTGGAAGCGTGTGAAATTTTTGTATTTTGTGGGCGGCAAGTTTTGCCGCTATGAGATTTTGAATTTGGCCACCGTCCAAGTATAATGATAAAAAATTGTGACACCGTACTAGTACCTCTGTTCAAGGCCGAGTGCAAAATCAAATCATCATCACGTTGAATATAGGTCACTACCATGATCATGATCTATCTTCTGGACAGAGATCCAGGCTCCCCACGTTCACAGGGCACAACGTGACCTGAGGCTTCCCATCCACCATTCGTTTCAATCCAACGGCAAGGAAAGCAACAGCGTGACCCGATTAATTTCTGCTAAGCTGAAGAGCTGCTGTGTTCTCTCGAACCTGAAGAAATAGAGAAGGGAACAGAAGATGATTTCGGTTCCGAGCGCATCTGTCCGGGCCAAAAATGTATCTGGTACAAACTCCAGCGGGACGACGCATAGTGACTGGGCCGTTCACAGCGACGCAAACATGCCCAAATATGTGTCTCGGATCCGTCGCGCGGACGCTGCGTGGACGCGTAAAGTGTCCGCTCGCGTCTGGAGAACGTTTCGTCGGGCCCGCTTGGCAGTGACCCAGCGTCGATGCGTCTTCTCAGCGGCGCCGCTTCGGCAGTCTGCGGTTGCGTAAAATGGCGATGCCTCGGGTGGCACGCGTCGTCACCTACCTCTGCGAATGGCGATGCCACGCGTGCAGCGGCCGTCGCGTGCCTCCGACCTATATAAACAGGAGCGTACGCATATCATCTCCTCCCACACTAAACCCTAGCCGCTGCCGCTCAACCTCCTACTGGGTTTTGTATAGAACTAGAACGCATAATTTAATCTCAAGTTTGATGTGCCCTGTGAACGTGGGGGCACTGGATCTATGTCCCTATCTTCGACCTATATAAACAGGAGCGTACGCATATCATCTCCTCCCACACTAAACCCTAGCCGCTGCCGCTCAACCTCCTACTGGGTTTTGTATAGAACTAGAACGCATAATTTAATCTCAAGTTTGATGTGCCCTGTGAACGTGGGGGCACTGGATCTATGTCCCTATCTTCTTAATCCCAATCAAAAATGCGTTTGAAATATTTCAGGATTGGTGGGAGATTTTGCCGCCCGACTGAGATTAAATTAAACCACGCGTTCGGCAATTCAAACTTGAGACCAAGGCTATGATACCATTTAAGTTCGAACTGATTGAAAAAGGCTATGCAATTAATTTATATAACATCCACAGGAACAACTACCAAGTTGATCCCAACCGCAGATAAATGCATCCACCAACAATAGTAGGAACGGTGCCTTATTCTAAGGAAACATTTCACAAGACCAATGTACTCACTATGTAGTGTTCATCTCCAATTATCTATGGCATTTTCTAAGTCTTTGGAAGATTATAACGAACTTGATTGGCCTCGTGCAATAGGGCATCACATGCTTCTAATCTCGATCTCAACATGTTAACTTTTGTTCTTAGCATAGCTGTTGCAACTCGTTCTACTTGGAGTTGTTCCTCCAAAACTTGAGCAGAGAAAGACTTGGACTTGGGCTTCAAAACCCAGCATTTCACAGGAAAGAGATATCTTTATCTTTCCCATGTTTTGCCATCTCGAATTTCATATTAGCATGACAAGTTTTGAGTTGTGTAAAAAGAAAAGTTATTACAAAGAAAAATGCAGATGGTGGATTTAATGTGTACGAACTACTTTTAATCATACAAGTTGGCATGCCTGACTATAATAAGGACCGTCTATCTTGCTAGCAGGCATAATTATTAAGGTATTATTAATGGGCTACCATGTTCATAGTCTTCGAAGAAACAGCCTTTATTGCATTACGAGCAGAAAACAGTTCACACGTGCACTCAGATTCAAATTTTCAGCATGCAGCCGATTTATGGTTTAATTGAAGTACACATCATTATATTATTTCACACAAAATACAGTAGCCACATGGAACATATCTAATTTTAGTACAACAACAAAATTTGCAATTATTACAGACCAGGAAATTTTGAACGAAATTTTGAGCAGTAATTAATTACAGCATTGGCATCAGGTCCACTTGAATGAACAACAGAATCAAAGTTTATTTAGACACCTTCAATTTCCAGACACATCACAACTGGCTTACCATGACAAGTGCATAGGAGATTCTTTAGAACATTTTCTGTCAAAGTTTGCCTATTTTTCAATTCATGTATCTCTTGGCGTGTGTTGGCAATTATTTCATCAGCATCTTTGTTTTCCCGCCCAAATATATCAATCGCCTCTTGGAGTGCATCCCAAATCTCTTTGTGCCGGATTAAGTTGAGCAATAGATACCATGGGCCTATGCGAGCAATATGCACTCTCACTGCTGCTTTGTGAAACATCAATACTTGAGGCATTGGCCCTTGCTTCTGGCTTTGTAGCTTTATTTGAAGCCTGAAATTTAGATAAAACAAGTTACAACATCATATGATGCAATAAAAGACCTCCAATTTCAAGAGCATCATTGAGCTGATATAACATAGCAAGCAATCCAAAATAGAGACTCGTACATCTATTTCTTCTGGAACGGTTGGTGTACTGGACTCAGTGGACCAATGAGAGCACGTGCCACTGTCACTGTTGCTCTGTGAAATGACCGCAACACTTGATAAATGGGTTGTCCCTACTGACATTACAGCTTTGTTTGCAGGCTGAAACTAAGACAAAACAAGTTAAAATGCAATACAAAACACGGCAAACAAACAGCACTGTTGACATAATTTTGAAAGAACCATGGGCAGATATAACAAAGAAACCAGTTAAGCCACATGCCTCTTAGAACAAACCAAACTAGATCATGGCGATGATGTATACAATGAACCAAGCAACTAGACATCATGTGCCCAATAACGAAGCCAGGTCACTGCATTTAAGAAATCTAGCAAATAGCCAAATACAAATAAACGTGCTACTTACTAGTAGATTACTAGAAAATGAATGAAGCAATTGAACATGGAGCGTATTATATAAACAGCCAGATCATTTGAATATGGATATACCACATCATGTCAATGGGACTCAGAAAAACAAAGCTAGACATTTAAACAAGTAATATAACTATTTTTTCACAATGTTTCAAGTAGAATAGGAAGCTAGGTTAGGAATAAAGCAATCATGTTTCAAGTAGAATAGGAAGCTAGGTTAGGAATAAAGCAATCATGTTTCAAGTAGAATAGGAAGCTAGGTTAGGAATAAAGCAATAAAAAAACACGAAGTGCATCATTTCAGCTAGGATCATTTCTATCAAACTTCATGCACTAGCCATGGAACAACAGCAAACTCAATGAAGCAACAGCAAAAAATTAACATAATAGAATTTTAGGACTTGTTTAACATAGCCAAATCATGTAACTTATACCTGTGCATGCCGGATGCCGATGGGTCAAAGGCAGTGTGCAATGTTCCATATGGTCATTGTTTATATTTTATTAGATTCCATTAGGCAACTTAGGTAGTGCAACATACGTAAAATGATGCAATTGAACTACGCACAGAGGTAAATTAACATTCCAAAAAAAAAACAGGAACTTACGTGAGCTTTTTTGAGTCACACGGACCTCATCGTGTACTTGGGCGTAAGAACCTGGTGCCACACTTGTTTCTCCTCTGCATGAAGGAGAGGCCAATTGTAAATGTAAACAGGATCCAAGATATAGAAGTTTGCATTAAGCAATATACAAAAAACAAAGCAGTACTTACATGATTATAGGTGAGCTTTACTCTACGTTTCGAGTGTAAGATGTGCCTCGTCGCACGTGTAATAACAACAAACAGTTACGAGTCAAGGATTTGCTATAATTAAATTGACACCAAACAGTAGTAGAAACATTATGACGTGCATAAACATGTAATACAGGATCGCAGAAAGATATCAAACATGATGTAACTAGAGCAGTAGCCTACGGCCAAATAGTGAGAAATTGTAATCGTGTCAATGGTGGACTTGTATAGCCTACCCCAACTTGTTTGGGAATAAAGCTTTGTTGTTGGTGGTGTTGTTGTTGTTGTCAATCGTGGACATGTAGAGCATTCAACGGCTCATGATTGGTGGCTCATATTTTGTAGAGTTTCAAATAATGGGTGGGTTAGGTCACTCGGACCACGACACTCTGTATTTATATCATCTGAGTTAGGGTTACAATACCATCGACATGGGCCTCTATGGGCCTCACACTGGATACAATATTACTACAACGCTACTACTAAACTCACTCATGGTCCAACACACCCCCTCAAGATGATCATGGGTAAACAACCATGGCCATCTTGCAACAACATGACACATATGACAACTACAAGTAATGAACTTTCAGCATAACTCCTAGGATACATGACAGCATTGCACTTTCCATCATCTTGTCATCTCGATTCATCTCTTCATCAGCAGCGAAGACATCCAGCTTCAACCATCTGGGATACGCACAACTCCTAACCATACACATCCTCAACAACCCCGGCTGCCTCACCACACAAGTTCCGCAGAACCATCCACACTCGCCTCAATGTCCTCGGCCTCTCTTCTCCACTCTGCCCGGCCACTGACCTCTTCCGTCTCTCCCACAAACCCCCAGCCAACTCCTGCCTCAACCATCCACTCCTCAAGCACCCATGCCTATCCCCCGGTCAGGCCTCAACCAGTCTCACCTCGTGCACGCATGCCTTTCCCCCGGACATATCCACAACCATCACCATCACCACTAAACCGCAGCCTCATCAACTCCATCACGACTCAATCGCAGCCTCATCAACTCCATCACAACATATCCTCACAGCCTCACATCTCCATTTTCTCCTCACTTCCACTCGGATGGCGCCTCGTCTGCGCGCCCTGGCCAACCCGTGCACCGCACCGCCACATCGACCGGCTCGCGCTGGTCAACGTCCAGCACCAACCTCCGGCTCTGCCCTGCGCTCAAAGGCTCGGCCCACTCCGCACGCCTCCAACATCTCCCCCTCGCATGGATCCAGATCTCTCTGCCACGGATTCACTTCCTCTTCTCTCCTTTCTAAACCAAAACGATCTTGACCCTCTTCTTTGTCCCCGCGCGAGCAGCCGCCGATCTCACACAACTCGCATCGCTGTGTGTGATAGCCGCAACCCATGCAGAGCACCTGATGCGGCCTCCCGCCGCCTGGATTTCTACATCTCAACGGTGGTTTTTGTGGTCAAAGGAAGAACTTGTATGGTACTGTTTGGGGCGGCTAGCACTAGCAGGAAGGAAACCTAGGCTCTGATACCATGTAGAGATTCAGCAAATGGGTGGGTTAGGTCACGGAAAAAAAATACTTATGCGTCGTGTTTAAATCTAAAGGATAAGGTGGTTACAAACGAAAGCACTTGTAAGTTAAAAATATACTAGCACGAATTCAGAAATACAACACCGCAATACTCCTAACAACAAAACGCGCAGGATGTCTCGGTTACCTATTTCTGGGCGGCGTTTAGACGTGTTCCGCGTTCTTACGGGTGACGTGGAGGTCGGCGAGGGGACTGCTGTTGCGGTGGGTGCCGGGGAAGCAGATCTTGGGGGGTCGGAGAAGGACATGCTGGGCGGTCGATGAAGTGTTCAGCGCGCCGGACGAAGTAGAAGGTCGGTGAAGCAGATGATGTGCAGTGCACGGGGACGTCGGTGTCGGCGAAGCTGGTCAGGTGCGGTGGTCGATAGAGTCGGCAAACGAGATACGGTGCGGTGGACGACGGAGTAGGTGCAGATCAAGCGGATAGGGCAGCCTCGAGGTTTGAAGCCGTGGCAGCTTGAACGGTGAAGTGCGGCGGTGATTTTCCGGTGCGGCGGCCGTGAAGGTGGGAGGTAGGTAAGAGGAGCGGTTTCTCTGAGGGCTTGCGGGCGAAACTAGGGCGAAGCTGGGCGATAGAGGAGAAAAAGGGAATTTCGCAGTCCTTCTTTTGAGGGAAAAAAATATTCGCAGATCTGAAACTTTGCGGCGCGAGATATTTGGGCGTTGGCGGGGAATTTTACCGCTCGATGAGATTAAATTTTGCCTGCAGTAGGTAATAATAATAAATAGTAGGCCCTACTAGTAGTACTGTAAGTCTGTTCAGTAATCCAAGGGGGGCGAGGTAGAGGAATCCATTATGTGAATCCACATTTCAAAGTGTCCAAAAATTCTAAACTGAAATTTTACATGTATATCTAGACATTTTATGTTGGTACATAAGTTTTTTTTAAAAATATGTGGCTCCTATAAAAAAAGACAAATTTTGATGCTGTAACACGACTACGTACATTTTTTGCCTTTTTTGTACACACCACACAAAATGTTGTTTTTCCACGAAAACTTATGAACGAACATAGGATGTCACAATGTATACCAAAAAATGTATATCAGATTTTTTTAACATTTATATAATTGTTTTTTTATTATTTCCAATAATCGGTGCATATGCACGTGTGTGCCAAAACGCCACCTCCAGGGGCTAGGAGTTTCTAAACTTCTTATGGCACATCAAATAAAATGTTGTTCAATCAATAATAATAATGTGCTTAAGATTGTTACTCCCTTCCACCATTAATAAAGTCCACATCGGTCTCGTGTCAAACTTTGACTCGAGATTTAGGTACCCACATGATAGTGCTAGTATCATAGCTAGTATCATACACATTGGTCCCACAAAACTGCTGATGTGGCAGCTAATTAAGTAGGAGAGAGGAGATTAGTGTAACATAGGTAGATATTGTATCATAGCGCAAACAACGAGATACATGCTTAGGGTTAGGGGTAGATACATGATTTTTCTGGCTTGAATATGTCTAGATCTTATTTATCAACTTAATTGAATGCTTACTATATAACATAAGAAGACCTTGTTTTTTTATTTTGTTTTTTAATTTTTATACGGATTTGAATCTTGGTCAAATCCTAGGTTTCACCAAGATTTGAATAAGTTTAAAACATGAATATGAAAAAGTAAGCATGCATGTATGCTTCATAATTAATCACTTCAAAATGAAGCTCTTGGGAGGGTTTTTGAAATTTCCATGTTTGAAACCAAAAACCACATATCATCATGCTTGAATTCATGAGACAGAGTTTAGGATATGGGGTAGATACATGATTTCTCTGGTTTGAATATGTCTAGACCTTGTTTATCAACTTAATTGAATGCTTACAATATAACATAAGAAGACTATGTGCCTTGGTTTTTCATTTTTTGTTTTTTTTAAATTATGCCCATTTGAATCTTTGTCAAATCCTAGGTTTGACCATGATTTAAACAAGTTTAAAACATGAATATGAAAAAGTAAGCATGTATCCTTCGTAGTCACTCCAAAATGAAGCTCGATCTTGAGAGGGTTTTTGAAATTTCCATGTTTGAAACCAAAAAACCACATACTTA
Organism: Lolium perenne; assembly: GCF_019359855.2. Lineage (NCBI taxonomy): Eukaryota > Viridiplantae > Streptophyta > Magnoliopsida > Poales > Poaceae > Lolium > Lolium perenne. The sequence goes on along the minus strand of NC_067245.2, from coordinate 41,834,820 downwards.
TCTTCATGCTTGACTTCATAAGACAGAGTTAATTAGGGGTTAGGGGTAGCTTGATACATGATTTTTCTGGTTTGAATATGTCTAGACCTTATTTATCAACTTAATTGAATGCTTACTATATGACATAAGAAGACCTTGGTTTTCATTTTTTATACCCATTTGAATCTTGGTCAAATCATAGGTTTGACCAAGATTTGAACAAGTTTAAAACATGAATATGAAAAAGTAAGCACGTACGTATGCTTCTTAGTCACTCCAAAATGAAGCTCTTGGGAGGGTTTTTGAAATTTCCATGCTTGAAACCAAAAACCACTTCTCTTCATGCATGCTTGACTTCATAAGACAGAGTTTAGGGTTAGGGGGTAGATACATGATTTCTCTCGTTTGAATATATCTATACCTTGTTTATCAACTTAATTGAATGCTTACTATATGACATAAGAAGACTATGTGCCTTGATTTTTTTAAAATTTTGCCCATTTGAATCTTGGCCAAATCCTAGGTTTGACCATGATTTAAACAAGTTTAAAACATGAATATGAAAAATTAAGCATGTATCCTTCGTAGTCACTCCAAAATGGAAGCTCTTGAGAGGGTTTTTGAAATTTCCATGTTTGAAACCAAAAAACCGCGTACTTCTCTTCATGCTTGACTTCATAAGACAAAGTTTAGGGTTAGGGGTAGATACATGATTTTTCTGGTTTGAATATGTCTAGACCTTATTTATCAACTTAATTGAATGCTTACTATATAACATAAGAAGACCTTGGTTTTCATTTTTTATACCCATTTGAATCTTGGTCAAATCATAGGTTTGACCAAGATTTGAACAAGTTTAAAACATGAATATGAAAAAGTAAGCACGTACGTATGCTTCTTAATTAGTCACTCCAAAATGAAGCTCTTGGGAGGGTTTTTGAATTTCCATGTTCGAAACCAAAAACCACATATCTTCATGCTTGACTTCATGAAACAGAGTTTAGGGTTAGGGGTAGATACATGATTTCTCTCGTTTGAATATGTCTAGACCTTGTTTATCAACTTAATTGAATGCTTACAATATAACATAAGAAGACTATGTGCCTTGGTTTTTCATTTTTTGTTTTTTTAAATTATGCCCATTTGAATCTTTGTCAAATCCTAGGTTTGACCATGATTTAAACAAGTTTAAAACATGAATATGAAAAAGTAAGTATGTATCCTTCGTAGTCACTCCAAAATGAAGCTCGATCTTGAGAGGGTTTTTGAAATTTCCATGTTTGAAACCAAAAAAACACATACTTATCTTCATGCTTGACTTCATAAGACAGAGTTAATTAGGGGTTAGGGGTAGCTTGATACATGATTTTTCTGGTTTGAATATGTCTAGACCTTATTTATCAACTTAATTGAATGCTTACTATATGACATAAGAAGACCTTGGTTTTCATTTTTTATACCCATTTGAATCTTGGTCAAATCATAAGTTTGACCAAGATTTGAACAAGTTTAAAACATGAATATGAAAAAGTAAGCACGTACGTATGCTTCTTAATTAGTCACTCCAAAATGAAGCTCTTGGGAGGGTTTTTGAAATTTCCATGCTTGAAACCAAAAACCACTTCTCTTCATGCATGCTTGACTTCATAAGACAGAGTTTAGGGTTAGGGGGTAGATACATAATTTCCTGGTTTGAATATGTGTAGACCTTGTTTATCAAAATAATTGAATGCTTACTATATAACATAAGAAGACCTTGTTTTTTTTGAATTTTTATACCCATTTGAATCTTGGTCATATCCTTGGTTCCACCAAGATTTGAATAAGTTAAAAACATGAATATGAAAAAGTAAGCATGTATGCTTCTTAGTCACTTCAAAATGAAGCTCTTGGGAGGGTTTTTGAATTTCCATGTTCGAAACCAAACACCACATATCTTCATGCTTGACTTCATGAAACAGAGTTTAGGGTTAGGGGTAGATACATGCTTGATTTTTCTTGTTTGAATATGTCTAGACCTTGTTTATCAACTTAATTGAATGCCTACTATATAACATAAGAAGACCTTTTTTTTTAATTTTTATACCCATTTGAATCTTGGTCAAATCCTAGGTTTCACCAAGATTTGAATATAAGTTTAAAACATGAATATGAAAAAGTAAGCATGCATGTATGCTTCTTAATTAATCTCTTCGAAATGAAGCTCTTGGGAGGGTTTTTGAAATTTCCATGTTTGAAACCAAAAACCACATATCTTCATGCATGCGCTTGACTTCATGAGACAGAGTTTAGTGTTAGGGGTAGATACATGATTTCTCTCGTTTGAATATGTCTAGACCTTGTTTATCAACTTAATTGAATGATGCTTACTATATGACATAAGAAGACTATGTGCCTTGATTTTTCATTTTTTAAAATTTTGCCCATTTGAATCTTGGCCAAATCCTAGGTTTGACCATGATTTAAACAAGTTTAAAACATGAATATGAAAAATTAAGCATGTATCCTTCGTAGTCACTCCAAAATGAAGCTCTTGAGAGGGGTTTTGAAATTTCCATGTTTGAAACCAAAAACCACTTCTTCTCTTCATGCTTGACTTCATAAGACAGAGTTTGGGGTTAGGGGTAGCTTGATACATGAATTTTCTGGTTTGAATATGTCTAGACCTTGTTTATCAACTTAATTGAATGCTTACTAGATGACATAAGATGACTATGTGCATTGGTTTTTCATTTTTTTTTTGAATTTTTATGCCCATTTGAATCTTGGTCAAATTCTAGGTTTGACCATGATTTAATCAAGTTTAAAACATGAATATGAAAAATTAAGCATCTATCCTTCTTAGTCACTCCAATATGTAGCTCTTGGGAGGGTTTTTGAAATTTCCATGCTTGAAAACCAAAAACCACTTTTCTTCATGCATGCTTGACTTCATAAGACATAGTTTAGGGTTAGGGGTAGATACATGATTTTCCTACTAGTTTGAATATGTCTAGACCTTGTTTATCAATTTAATTGAATGCTTACTATATGACATGAGCAGACATTGGTTTTAATTTTTTATACCCATTTGAATCTTCGTCAAATCGTAGCTAGGTTTGTTGACCAAGATTTGAACAAGTTTAAAACATGAATATGAAAAAGTAAGCATGTATGCGTCTTAACTAGTCACTCCAAAATGAAGCTCTTGGGAGGATTTTTGAAATTTCCATGTTTGAAACCAAAAACCACTTCTTCTCTTCATGCTTGACTTCATAAGTCAGGGTTTAGGGATATATAGGGGGTAGATACATGATTTTTCTGGTTTGATATGTCTAGACCTTGTTTATCAACTTAATTGAATGCTTACTATATGACATAAGAAGACTACGTGACTTGTGCTCACTGAAGTGTGGGACCTCACGCATGGGAACCACACGTAAGTGACAGACTTGTTGCTCTAATAACTCGGGTGATCATTATACTGTATTAGTACATAGTTTCCTATGGATCCTTCTTAGTCACTCCAAAATGAAGCTCTTTGAGAGGGTTTTTGAAATTTCCATGTTTGAAACCCAAAACAACTTCTCTTCATGCTTGACTTCATAAGACAGAGTTTAGGGTTAGGGGTAGATACATGATTTGTCTGGTTTGAATACGTCTAGACCTTGTTTATCAACTTTAATGCTTACTATATGACATACGAAGACTATTTGCTAACGGAGGGAGTAAGCACTCTAGCTATGAAAAGTACCAAACGATGCATACCAAAATGATTTTTTAGAGGAATACTAGTTCGGATTATATAATTTTATATTAGCAGGCCAAAATCGAACCCCGTAGTTGGATTTTCAGAAATTGATCCGTAGTACTGGGCAAAACCCTAGTTTAGCTTATTTAATAATAGATTCGTAGGTCGATTTTTTTACGTTATTATTATTATTACTAGGCAGCACATGTGTTTGCCCGTCCAGTGAAACTCTTTCATTTCATTTTTCTTTTCCGCAAGGTCGGGAGTCGGAGGAAGAGGGATCACACGGGAGGAGACGAAGGGAGAGCAGTCACGGGGCCCCACTTATTTATGGTGTCTGTCCTTTTTCGGGTGATGTTGACTGTTGTGCAGGGTTGTCAGTGCGCAGGGGGGTGCGAGCAAGCGAGCGAGAAAGGCCGAGAATGAGAGAGATGTTTTTTTAGAGGGACAACCGAACGATCCTGAAGGACCCAGATTTCCAATATGCATCAGAGCGGAGTTTACAGCAGGACACAAAATAAACAGGAAATTACGTCTAAATCCCTAAGATTTACATGGTAGACCCCATGCTGAAAGCAAGAAATGCGATCGGGTCCTTAATAGGCACCGTCCGGATTGATCCTCGTCGGAGCCGGGGACGAACCACTTGGCGCGACCAAATCGCCATGGCTACAGAGCCTGCACACCATGGCCTACGAGCTGAGCTAGAAACGACCTGCCAAAACCGGCAGCCAACGGAGGTGGATAATTGGAGAGAGAGAGAGAGAGAGAGAGAGAGAGAGTGTTGATGCCTCTCTCTTGACAAAGAAGATGGCCGGGAGTTTGCCTACCTAGCGTACGTGACTTGTGCTCACTGAAGTGTGGGACCTCATGCATGGGAACCACACGTAAGTGACAGACTTGTTGCTCTAATAACTCGGGTGATCATTATACTGTATTAGTACATAGTTTCCTATGGATCCTTCTTAGTCACTCCAAAATGAAGCTCTTTGGGAGGGTTTTTGAAATTTCCATGTTTGAAACCAAAAATAAGAAGACTATGTGCATTGATTTTTCATTTTTTAAAATTTTGCCCATTTGAATCTTGGTTAAATCCTAGGTTTGACCATGATTTAAACAAGTTTAAAACATGAATATGAAAAATTAAGCATCTATCCTTCTTAGTCACTCCAATATGTAGCTCTTGGGAGGGTTTTTGAAATTTCCATGCTTGAAACCAAAAACCACTTCTCTTCATGCATGCTTGACTTCTTCATAAGACAGAGTTTAGGGTTAGGGGGTAGATACATGATTTTCCTGGTTTGAATATGTGTAGACCTTGTTTATCAAATTAATTGAATGCTTACTATATAACATATAACAAGACCTTGTTTTTTTTTGAACTTTTATACCCATTTGAATCTTGGTCAAATCCTTGGTTCCACCAAGATTTGAATAAGTTAAAAACATGAATATGAAAAAGTAAGCATGTATGCTTCTTAGTCACTTCAAAATGAAGCTCTTGGGAGGGTTTTTGAATTTCCATGTTCGAAACCAAAAACCACGTATCTTCATGCTTGACTTCATGAAACAGAGTTTAGGGTTAGGGGTAGATACATGCTTGATTTTTCTTGTTTGAATATGTCTAGACCTTGTTTATCAACTTAATTGAATGCCTACTATATAACATAAGAAGACCTTTTTTTTATACCCATTTGAATCTTGGTCAAATCCTAGGTTTCACCAAGATTTGAATATAAGTTTAAAACATGAATATGAAAAAGTAAGCATGCATGTATGCTTCTTAATTAATCTCTTCGAAATGAAGCTCTTGGGAGGGTTTTTGAAATTTCCATGTTTGAAACCAAAAACCACATATCTTCATGCATGCGCTTGACTTCATGAGACAGAGTTTAGTGTTAGGGTAGATACATGATTTCTCTCGTTTGAATATGTCTAGACCTTGTTTATCAACTTAATTGAATGATGCTTACTATATGACATAAGAAGACTATGTGCCTTGATTTTTCATTTTTTAAAATTTTGCCCATTTGAATCTTGGCCAAATCCTAGGTTTGACCATGATTTAAACAAGTTTAAAACATGAATATGAAAAATTAAGCATGTATCCTTCGTAGTCACTCCAAAATGAAGCTCTTGAGAGGGGTTTTGAAATTTCCATGTTTGAAACCAAAAACCACTTCTTCTCTTCATGCTTGACTTCATAAGACAGAGTTTGGGGTTAGGGGTAGCTTGATACATGAATTTTCTGGTTTGAATATGTCTAGACCTTGTTTATCAACTTAATTGAATGCTTACTAGATGACATAAGATGACTATGTGCATTGGTTTTTCATTTTTTTGAATTTTTATGCCCATTTGAATCTTGGTCAAATTCTAGGTTTGACCATGATTTAATCAAGTTTAAAACATGAATATGAAAAATTAAGCATCTATCCTTCTTAGTCACTCCAAGATGTAGCTCTTGGGAGGGTTTTTGAAATTTCCATGCTTGAAAACCAAAAACCACTTTTCTTCATGCATGCTTGACTTCATAAGACATAGTTTAGGGTTAGGGGTAGATACATGATTTTCCTACTAGTTTGAATATGTCTAGACCTTGTTTATCAATTTAATTGAATGCTTACTATATGACATGAGCAGACCTTGGTTTTAATTTTTTATACCCATTTGAATCTTCGTCAAATCGTAGCTAGGTTTGTTGACCAAGATTTGAACAAGTTTAAAACATGAATATGAAAAAGTAAGCATGTATGCGTCTTAACTAGTCACTCCAAAATGAAGCTCTTGGGAGGATTTTTGAAATTTCCATGTTTGAAACCAAAAACCACTTCTTCTCTTCATGCTTGACTTCATAAGTCAGGGTTTAGGGATATATAGGGGGTAGATACATGATTTTTCTGGTTTGATATGTCTAGACCTTGTTTATCAACTTAATTGAATGCTTACTATATGACATAAGAAGACTACGTGACTTGTGCTCACTGAAGTGTGGGACCTCACGCATGGGAACCACACGTAAGTGACAGACTTGTTGCTCTAATAACTCGGGTGATCATTATACTGTATTAGTACATAGTTTCCTATGGATCCTTCTTAGTCACTCCAAAATGAAGCTCTTTGAGAGGGTTTTTGAAATTTCCATGTTTGAAACCCAAAACAACTTCTCTTCATGCTTGACTTCATAAGACAGAGTTTAGGGTTAGGGGTAGATACATGATTTGTCTGGTTTGAATACGTCTAGACCTTGTTTATCAACTTTAATGCTTACTATATGACATACGAAGACTATTTGCTAACGGAGGGAGTAAGCACTCTAGCTATGAAAAGTACCAAACGATGCATACCAAAATGATTTTTTAGAGGAATACTAGTTCGGATTATATAATTTTATATTAGCAGGCCAAAATCGAACCCCGTAGTTGGATTTTCAGAAATTGATCCGTAGTACTGGGCAAAACCCTAGTTTAGCTTATTTAATAATAGATTCGTAGGTCGATTTTTTTATGTTATTATTATTATTACTAGGCAGCACATGTGTTTGCCCGTCCAGTGAAACTCTTTCATTTCATTTTTCTTTTCCGCAAGGTCGGGAGTCGGAGGAAGAGGGATCACACGGGAGGAGACGAAGGGAGAGCAGTCACGGGGCCCCACTTATTTATGGTGTCTGTCCTTTTTCTGGTGATGTTGACTGTTGTGCAGGGTTGTCAGTGCGCAGGGGGGTGCGAGCGAGCGAGAAAGGCCGAGAATGAGAGAGATGTTTTTTTTAGAGGGACAACCGAACGATCCTGAAGGACCCAGATTTCCAATATGCATCAGAGCGGAGTTTACAGCAGGACACAAAATAAACAGGAAATTACGTCTAAATCCCTAAGATTTACATGGTAGACCCCATGCTGAAAGCAAGAAATGCGATCGGGTCCTTAATAGGCACCGTCCGGATTGATCCTCGTCGGAGCCGGGGACGAACCACTTGGCGCGACCAAATCGCCATGGCTACAGAGCCTGCACACCATGGCCTACGAGCTGAGCTAGAAACGACCTGCCAAAACCGGCAGCCAACGGAGGTGGATAATTGGAGAGAGAGAGAGAGAGTGTGTGTGTGTGTGTTGATGCCTCTCTCTTGACAAAGAAGATGGCCGGGAGTTTGCCTACCTAGCGTACGTGACTTGTGCTCACTGAAGTGTGGGACCTCACGCATGGGAACCACACGTAAGTGACAGACTTGTTGCTCTAATAACTCGGGTGATCATTATACTGTATTAGTACATAGTTTCCTATGGATCCTTCTTAGTCACTCCAAAATGAAGCTCTTTGGGAGGGTTTTTGAAATTTCCATGTTTGAAACCAAAAATAAGAAGACTATGTGCCTTGATTTTTCATTTTTTAAAATTTTGCCCATTTGAATCTTGGTTAAATCCTAGGTTTGACCATGATTTAAACAAGTTTAAAACATGAATATGAAAAATTAAGCATCTATCCTTCTTAGTCACTCCAATATGTAGCTCTTGGGAGGGTTTTTGAAATTTCCATGCTTGAAACCAAAAACCACTTCTCTTCATGCATGCTTGACTTCTTCATAAGACAGAGTTTAGGGTTAGGGGGTAGATACACGATTTTCCTAGTTTGAATATGTGTAGACCTTGTTTATCAAATTAATTGAATGCTTACTATATAACATATAAGAAGACCTTGTTTTTTTTGAACTTTTATACCCATTTGAATCTTGGTCAAATCCTTGGTTCCACCAAGATTTGAATAAGTTAAAAACATGAATATGAAAAAGTAAGCATGTATGCTTCTTAGTCACTTCAAAATGAAGCTCTTGGGAGGGTTTTTGAATTTCCATGTTCGAAACCAAAAACCACATATCTTCATGCTTGACTTCATGAAACAGAGTTTAGGGTTAGGGGTAGATACATGCTTGATTTTTCTTGTTTGAATATGTCTAGACCTTGTTTATCAACTTAATTGAATGCCTACTATATAACATAAGAAGACCTTTTTTTTAATTTTTATACCCATTTGAATCTTGGTCAAATCCTAGGTTTCACCAAGATTTGAATATAAGTTTAAAACATGAATATGAAAAAGTAAGCATGCATGTATGCTTCTTAATTAATCTCTTCGAAATGAAGCTCTTGGGAGGGTTTTTGAAATTTCCATGTTTGAAACCAAAAACCACATATCTTCATGCATGCGCTTGACTTCATGAGACAGAGTTTAGTGTTAGGGGTAGATACATGATTTCTCTCGTTTGAATATGTCTAGACCTTGTTTATCAACTTAATTGAATGATGCTTACTATATGACATAAGAAGACTATGTGCCTTGATTTTTCATTTTTTTAAAATTTTGCCCATTTGAATCTTGGCCAAATCCTAGGTTTGACCATGATTTAAACAAGTTTAAAACATGAATATGAAAAATTAAGCATGTATCCTTCGTAGTCACTCCAAAATGAAGCTCTTGAGAGGGGTTTTGAAATTTCCATGTTTGAAACCAAAAAACCACGTACTTCTCTTCATGCTTGACTTCATAAGACAGAGTTTGGGGTTAGGGGTAGCTTGATACATGAATTTTCTAGTTTGAATATGTCTAGACCTTGTTTATCAACTTAATTGAATGCTTACTAGATGACATAAGATGACTATGTGCATTGGTTTTTCATTTTTTTGAATTTTTATGCCCATTTGAATCTTGGTCAAATTCTAGGTTTGACCATGATTTAATCAAGTTTAAAACATGAATATGAAAAATTAAGCATCTATCCTTCTTAGTCACTCCAATATGTAGCTCTTGGGAGGGTTTTTGAAATTTCCATGCTTGAAAACCAAAAACCACTTTTCTTCATGCATGCTTGACTTCATAAGACATAGTTTAGGGTTAGGGGTAGATACATGATTTTCCTACTAGTTTGAATATGTCTAGACCTTGTTTATCAATTTAATTGAATGCTTACTATATGACATGAGCAGACCTTGGTTTTAATTTTTTATACCCATTTGAATCTTCGTCAAATCGTAGCTAGGTTTGTTGACCAAGATTTGAACAAGTTTAAAACATGAATATGAAAAAGTAAGCATGTATGCGTCTTAACTAGTCACTCCAAAATGAAGCTCTTGGGAGGATTTTTGAAATTTCCATGTTTGAAACCAAAAACCACTTCTTCTCTTCATGCTTGACTTCATAAGTCATGGTTTATGGATTTATAGGGGGTAGATACATGATTTTTCTGGTTTGATATGTCTAGACCTTGTTTATCAACTTAATTGAATGCTTACTATATGACATAAGAAGACTACGTGACTTGTGCACACTCAAGAGTCGGACCTCACGCAAGGGAACCACACGTAAGTGACAGACTTGTTGCTCTAATAACTCGGGTGATCATTATACTGTATTAGTACATAGTTTCCTATGGATCCTTCTTAGTCACTCCAAAATGAAGCTCTTTGAGAGGGTTTTTGAAATTTCCATGTTTAAAACCCAAAACAACTTCTCTTCATGCTTGACTTCATAAGACAGAGTTTAGGGTTAGGGGTAGATACATGATTTGTCTGGTTTGAATACGTCTAGACCTTGTTTATCAACTTTAATGCTTACTATATGACATAAGAAGACTATGTGCTTTGGTTTTTCATTTTTCTGATTTTTTTTATTTTTGATGCCCATTTGAATCTTGGTCAGATCCTAGGTTTTACCAAGATTTAAACAAGTTTAAAACATGAAAATGAAAAGGGAAGCATTTATCCTTCTTAGTCACTCTAAATGAAGTTTTTGGGAGGTTTTTGAAATTTCCATGTTTGAAACCCAAAACCACTTCTCTTCATGCTTGACTTCATAAGACATAGTTTAGGGTTAGGGTACATACATGATTTGTATGTTTTGAATATGTCTAGACCTTGTTTATCAACTTGAATGCTTACTATATGACATAAGAAAACTACGTATGTGCTTTGGTTTTTCATTTTTCTGTTTTTTTGAATTTTCCGCCCATTTGAATCTCTGTCAAATCCTAGGTTTGACCAAGATTTAAACAAGTTTAACACGTGAAAACGAAAAAGTAAGCATGGATCCTTCTTAGTCACTCCAAAATGTACCAATTGATAGATGTGTTAACTTTGCTTCATGGAAAAAATAATGTCATGTAAATGAGTTAACTTGGATTTCCTACCCTTGAATCCATAGGAAACTTTGTTCTAATGCACTATAATAATCAACCGAGTTTTTACACCAGCAGGTCTGTCACTTACGTGTGGTGCCCATGCGTGAGGTCCCACACTTGATGAGCACAAGTCACGTGCGGTAGGTACGCAAACTCCCAGCCATCTTCTTTGTCAAGAGAAGACGCATCAGATGCGTATTGGAAGTATGTGGGTCCTTCGGATCCTCGGTTGTCCCTCTCACAAAAAAAACAAATCTCTCTCATTCTCGGCCTCGCCGCTCGCTCGCTCGCACCTCCTGCTCACTGACAAACCCTGCACAAAAGTCAACATCATCACCCGAAAAAGGGGAGACACCATAATGCTCTCCCTCCTTCTTCTCTCCTTCCGAGTGATCCCTCTTCCTCCGAGTTTCACTCGACGGGCAAACACATATGTGCTGCATAGTAGAGTAATACTAATAAAAAGGAACGTAGAAAAATCGACCTACGAATCTATAATTAAATAGGTTAAACTAGGGTTTTGCCCAAGATTACAGATCAAGGTTCAAAAATCCAACTACGGGGTTCGAACAACCCCATTTCTAATCAAAGAATTTTTTCGATCGTCATCCAAATGGCCTCAAACTATAGCATGGGCGGATCCAGACTATAGCATGGGCGGACCAAGATAATTTAAACAAGTTTAAAACATGAAAATGAAAAGGGAAGCTTGTATCCTTCTTAGTCACTCTAAAATGAAGTTTGGGGAGGTTTTTGAAATTTCCATGCTTGAAACCAAAAACCACTTCTCTTCATGCTTGACTTCATAAGACAAAGTTTAGGGTTAGGGGTAGATACATGATTTTTCTGGTTTGAATATGTCTAGACCTTATTTATCAACTTAATTGAATGCTTACTATATAACATAAGAAGACCTTGTTTTTTTATTTTGTTTTTTAATTTTTATACGGATTTGAATCTTGGTCAAATCCTAGGTTTCACCAAGATTTGAATAAGTTTAAAACATGAATATGAAAAAGTAAGCATGCATGTATGCTTCATAATTAATCACTTCAAAATGAAGCTCTTGGGAGGGTTTTTGAAATTTCCATGTTTGAAACCAAAAAACCACATATCATCATGCTTGACTTCATGAGACAGAGTTTAGGTTAGGGGGTAGATACATGATTTCTCTGGTTTGAATATGTCTAGACCTTGTTTATCAACTTAATTGAATGCTTACAATATAACATAAGAAGACTATGTGCCTTGGTTTTTCATTTTTTGTTTTTTTTTAAATTATGCCCATTTGAATCTTTGTCAAATCCTAGGTTTGACCATGATTTAAACAAGTTTAAAACATGAATATGAAAAAGTAAGCATGTATCCTTCGTAGTCACTCCAAAATGAAGCTCGATCTTGAGAGGGTTTTTGAAATTTCCATGTTTGAAACCAAAAAACCACATACTTATCTTCATGCTTGACTTCATAAGACAGAGTTAATTAGGGGTTAGGGGTAGCTTGATACATGATTTTTCTGGTTTGAATATGTCTAGACCTTATTTATCAATTTAATTGAATGCTTACTATATGACATAAGAAGACCTTGGTTTTCATTTTGTATACCCATTTGAATCTTGGTCAAATCATAGGTTTGACCAAGATTTGAACAAGTTTAAAACATGAATATGAAAAAGTAAGCACGTACGTATGCTTCTTAATTAGTCACTCCAAAATGAAGCTCTTGGGAGGGTTTTTGAAATTTCCATGTTTGAAACCAAAAAACCACATATCATCATGCTTGACTTCATGAGACAGAGTTTAGGTTAGGGGGTAGATACATGATTTCTCTGGTTTGAATATGTTTAGACCTTGTTTATCAACTTAATTGAATGCTTACAATATAACATAAGAAGACTATGTGCCTTGGTTTTTCATTTTTTGTTTTTTTTAAATTATGCCCATTTGAATCTTTGTCAAATCCTAGGTTTGACCATGATTTAAACAAGTTTAAAACATGAATATGAAAAAGTAAGCATGTATCCTTCGTAGTCACTCCAAAATGAAGCTCGATCTTGAGAGGGTTTTTGAAATTTCCATGTTTGAAACCAAAAAAACACATACTTATCTTCATGCTTGACTTCATAAGACAGAGTTAATTAGGGGTTAGGGGTAGCTTGATACATGATTTTTCTGGTTTGAATATGTCTAGACCTTATTTATCAACTTAATTGAATGCTTACTATATGACATAAGAAGACCTTGGTTTTCATTTTTTATACCCATTTGAATCTTGGTCAAATCATAGGTTTGACCAAGATTTGAACAAGTTTAAAACATGAATATGAAAAAGTAAGCACGTACGTATGCTTCTTAATTAGTCACTCCAAAATGAAGCTCTTGGGAGGGTTTTTGAAATTTCCATGCTTGAAACCAAAAACCACTTCTCTTCATGCATGCTTGACTTCATAAGACAGAGTTTAGGGTTAGGGGGTAGATACATAATTTCCTGGTTTGAATATGTGTAGACCTTGTTTATCAAAATAATTGAATGCTTACTATATAACATAAGAAGACCTTGTTTTTTTTGAATTTTTATACCCATTTGAATCTTGGTCAAATCCTTTGTTCCACCAAGATTTGAATAAGTTAAAAACATGAATATGAAAAAGTAAGCATGTATGCTTCTTAGTCACTTCAAAATGAAGCTCTTGGGAGGGTTTTTGAATTTCCATGTTCGAAACCAAAAACCACATATCTTCATGCTTGACTTCATGAAACAGAGTTTAGGGTTAGGGGTAGATACATGCTTGATTTTTCTTGTTTGAATATGTCTAGACCTTGTTTATCAACTTAATTGAATGCCTACTATATAACATAAGAAGACCTTTTTTTTAATTTTTATACCCATTTGAATCTTGGTCAAATCCTAGGTTTCACCAAGATTTGAATATAAGTTTAAAACATGAATATGAAAAAGTAAGCATGCATGTATGCTTCTTAATTAATCTCTTCGAAATGAAGCTCTTGGGAGGGTTTTTGAAATTTCCATGTTTGAAACCAAAAACCACATATCTTCATGCATGCGCTTGACTTCATGAGACAGAGTTTAGTGTTAGGGGTAGATACATGATTTCTCTCGTTTGAATATGTCTAGACCTTGTTTATCAACTTAATTGAATGATGCTTACTATATGACATAAGAAGACTATGTGCCTTGATTTTTCATTTTTTTAAAATTTTGCCCATTTGAATCTTGGCCAAATCCTAGGTTTGACCATGATTTAAACAAGTTTAAAACATGAATATGAAAAATTAAGCATGTATCCTTCGTAGTCACTCCAAAATGAAGCTCTTGAGAGGGGTTTTGAAATTTCCATGTTTGAAACCAAAAAATCACGTACTTCTCTTCATGCTTGACTTCATAAGACAGAGTTTGGGGTTAGGGGTAGCTTGATACATGAATTTTCTGGTTTGAATATGTCTAGACCTTGTTTATCAACTTAATTGAATGCTTACTAGATGACATAAGATGACTATGTGCATTGGTTTTTCATTTTTTTGAATTTTTATGCCCATTTGAATCTTGGTCAAATTCTAGGTTTGACCATGATTTAATCAAGTTTAAAACATGAATATGAAAAATTAAGCATCTATCCTTCTTAGTCACTCCAATATGTAGCTCTTGGGAGGGTTTTTGAAATTTCCATGCTTGAAAACCAAAAACCACTTTTCTTCATGCATGCTTGACTTCATAAGACATAGTTTAGGGTTAGGGGTAGATACATGATTTTCCTACTAGTTTGAATATGTCTAGACCTTGTTTATCAATTTAATTGAATGCTTACTATATGACATGAGCAGACCTTGGTTTTAATTTTTTATACCCATTTGAATCTTCGTCAAATCGTAGCTAGGTTTTGTTGACCAAGATTTGAACAAGTTTAAAACATGAATATGAAAAAGTAAGCATGTATGCGTCTTAACTAGTCACTCCAAAATGAAGCTCTTGGGAGGATTTTTGAAATTTCCATGTTTGAAACCAAAAACCACTTCTTCTCTTCATGCTTGACTTCATAAGTCAGGTTTAGGGATATATAGGGGTAGATACATGATTTTTCTGGTTTGATATGTCTAGACCTTGTTTATCAACTTAATTGAATGCTTACTATATGACATAAGAAGACTACGTGACTTGTGCTCATCAAGTGTGGGACCTCACGCATGGGAACCACACGTAAGTGACAGACTTGTTGCTCTAATAACTCGGGTGATCATTATACTGTATTAGTACATAGTTTCCTATGGATCCTTCTTAGTCACTCCAAAATGAAGCTCTTTGAGAGGGTTTTTGAAATTTCCATGTTTGAAACCCAAAACAACTTCTCTTCATGCTTGACTTCATAAGACAGAGTTTAGGGTTAGGGGTAGATACATGATTTGTCTGGTTTGAATACGTCTAGACCTTGTTTATCAACTTTAATGCTTACTATATGACATAAGAAGACTATGTGCTTTGGTTTTTCATTTTTCTGATTTTTTTTTTTGATGCCCATTTGAATCTTGGTCAGATCCTAGGTTTTACCAAGATTTAAACAAGTTTAAAACATGAAAATGAAAAGGGAAGCATTTATCCTTCTTAGTCACTCTAAATGAAGTTTTTGGGAGGTTTTTGAAATTTCCATGTTTGAAACCCAAAACCACTTCTCTTCATGCTTGACTTCATAAGACATAGTTTAGGGTTAGGGGTACATACATGATTTGTATGTTTTGAATATGTCTAGACCTTGTTTATCAACTTGAATGCTTACTATATGACATAAGAAAACTACGTATGTGCTTTGGTTTTTCATTTTTCTGTTTTTTTTTTAATTTTCCGCCCATTTGAATCTCTGTCAAATCCTAGGTTTGACCAAGATTTAAACAAGTTTAACACGTGAAAACGAAAAGTAAGCATGGATCCTTCTTAGTCACTCCAAAATGTACCAATTGATAGATGTGTTAACTTTGCTTCATGGAAAAAATAATGTCATGTAAATGAGTTAACTTGGATTTCCTACCCTTGAATCCATAGGAAACTTTGTTCTAATGCACTATAATAATCAACCGAGTTTTTACACCAACAGGTCTGTCCCTTACGTGTGGTGCCCATGCGTGAGGTCCCACACTTCAGTGAGCACAAGTCACGTGCAGTAGGTACGCAAACTCCCAGCCATCTTCTTTGTCAAGAGAAGACGCATCAGCATGCGTATTGGAAGTATGTGGGTCCTTCTGGATCCTTCGGTTGTCCCTCTCACAAAAAAAACAAATCTCTCTCATTCTCGGCCTCGCTCGCTCGCTCGCACCTCCTGCTCACTGACAAACCCTGCACAAAAGTCAACATCATCACCCGAAAAAGGGGAGACACCATAATGCTCTCCCTCCTTCTTCTCTCCTTCCGAGTGATCCCTCTTCCTCCGAGTTTCACTCGACGGGCAAACACATATGTGCTGCATAGTAGAGTAATACTAATAAAAAGGAACGTAGAAAAATCGACCTACGAATCTATAATTAAATAGGTTAAACTAGGGTTTTGCCCAAGATTACAGATCAAGGTTCAAAAAAATCCAACTACGGGGTTCGAACAACCCCATTTCTAATCAAAGAATTTTTTCGACGTCATCCAAATGGCCTCAAACTATAGCATGGGCGGATCCAGACTATAGCATGGGCGGACCAAGATAATTTAAACAAGTTTAAAACATGAAAATGAAAAGGGAAGCTTGTATCCTTCTTAGTCACTCTAAAATGAAGTTTGGGGAGGTTTTTGAAATTTCCATGCTTGAAACCAAAAACCACTTCTCTTCATGCTTGACTTCATAAGACAAAGTTTAGGGTTAGGGGTAGATACATGATTTTTCTGGTTTGAATATGTCTAGACCTTATTTATCAACTTAATTGAATGATTACTATATAACATAAGAAGACCTTGTTTTTTATTTTGTTTTTTAATTTTTATACGGATTTGAATCTTGGTCAAATCCTAGGTTTCACCAAGATTTGAATAAGTTTAAAACATGAATATGAAAAAGTAAGCATGCATGTATGCTTCATAATTAATCACTTCAAAATGAAGCTCTTGGGAGGGTTTTTGAAATTTCCATGTTTGAAACCAAAAAACCACATATCATCATGCTTGACTTCATGAGACAGAGTTTAGGTTAGGGGGTAGATACATGATTTCTCTGGTTTGAATATGTCTAGACCTTGTTTATCAACTTAATTGAATGCTTACAATATAACATAAGAAGACTATGTGCCTTGGTTTTTCATTTTTTGTTTTTTTTAAATTATGCCCATTTGAATCTTTGTCAAATCCTAGGTTTGACCATGATTTAAACAAGTTTAAAACATGAATATGAAAAAGTAAGCATGTATCCTTCGTAGTCACTCCAAAATGAAGCTCGATCTTGAGAGGGTTTTTGAAATTTCCATGTTTGAAACCAAAAAACACATACTTATCTTCATGCTTGACTTCATAAGACAGAGTTAATTAGGGGTTAGGGGTAGCTTGATACATGATTTTTCTGGTTTGAATATGTCTAGACCTTATTTATCAACTTAATTGAATGCTTACTATATGACATAAGAAGACCTTGGTTTTCATTTTTTATACCCATTTGAATCTTGGTCAAATCATAGGTTTGACCAAGATTTGAACAAGTTTAAAACATGAATATGAAAAAGTAAGAACGTACGTATGCTTCTTAATTAGTCACTCCAAAATGAAGCTCTTGGGAGGGTTTTTGAAATTTCCATGCTTGAAACCAAAAACCACTTCTCTTCATGCATGCTTGACTTCATAAGACAGAGTTTAGGGTTAGGGGGTAGATACATAATTTCCTGGTTTGAATATGTGTAGACCTTGTTTATCAAAATAATTGAATGCTTACTATATAACATAAGAAGACCTTGTTTTTTTTTGAATTTTTATACCCATTTGAATCTTGGTCAAATCCTTGGTTCCACCAAGATTTGAATAAGTTAAAAACATGAATATGAAAAAGTAAGCATGTATGCTTCTTAGTCACTTCAAAATGAAGCTCTTGGGAGGGTTTTTGAATTTCCATGTTCGAAACCAAAAACCACATATCTTCATGCTTGACTTCATGAAACAGAGTTTAGGGTTAGGGGTAGATACATGCATGATTTTTCTGGTTTGAATATGTCTAGACCTTGTTTATCAACTTAATTGAATGCCTACTATATAACATAAGAAGACCTTTTTTGGTTTTTTTTTAATTTTTATACCCATTTGAATCTTGGTCAAATCCTAGGTTTCACCAAGATTTCAATAAGTTTAAAACATGAATATGAAAAAGTATGCATGCATGTATGCTTCTTAATTAATCGCTTCAAAATGAAGCTCTTGAGAGGGTTTTTGAAATTTCCATGTTTGAAACCAAAAAAACCACGTACTTCTCTTCATGCTTGACTTCATAAGACAGAGTTTGGGGATAGGGGTAGCTTGATACATGAATTTTCTGGTTTGAATATGTCTAGACCTTGTTTATCAACTTAATTGAATGCTTACTAGATGACATAAGATGACTATGTGCATTGGTTTTTCATTTTATTGTTTTTTTTGAATTTTTATGCCCATTTGAATCTTGGTCAAATCCTAGGTTTGACCATGATTTAAACAAGTTTAAAACATGAATATGAAAAATTAAGCATGTATCCTTCGTAGTCACTCCAAAATGAAGCTCGATCTTGAGAGGGTTTTTGAAATTTCCATTTTTGAAACCAAAAAACCACGTACTTCTCTTCATGCTAGACTTCATAAGACAAAGTTTGGGGTTAGGGGTAGCTTGATACATAAACTTTCTGGTTTGAATATGTCTAGACATTATTTATCAACTTAATTGATGAATGCTTACTTGATGACATAAGAGTTTTTGAAATTTCCATGCTTGAAAACCAAAAACCACTTCTCTTCATGCATGCTTGACTTCATAAGATAGAGTTTGGGTTAGGGGGTAGATACATGATTTTCCTGCTAGTTTGAATATGTCTAGACCTTGTTTATCAATTTAATTGAATGCTCACTATATGACATGAGCAGACCTTGGTTTTAATTTTTTTATACACATTTGATTCTTCGTCAAATCCTAGGTTTGTTGACCAAGATTTGAATAAGTTTAAAACATTAATATGAAAAGGTAAGCATGTATGCTTCTTAATTAGTCACTCCAAAATGAAGCTCTTGGGAGGGTTTTTGAAATTTCCATGATTGAAACCAAAAACCACTTCTCTTCATGCTTGACTTCATAAGTCAGGGTTTAGGGATATATAGGGGGTAGATACATGATTTTTCTGGTTTGAATATGTCTAGAGCTTGTTTTTCAACTTGAATGCTTACTATATGACATACGAAGACTATTTGCTAACGAAGGGAGTAAGCACTCTAGCTATGAAAAGTACCAAACGATGCATACCAAAATGATTTTTTAGAGGAATACTAGTTCGGATTATATAATTTTATATTAGCAGGCCAAAATCGAACCCCGTAGTTGGATTTTCAGAAATTGATCCGTAGTACTGGGCAAAACCCGAGTTTAGCTTATTTAATAATAGATTCATAGGTCGATTTTTTTACGTTATTATTATTATTACTAGGCAGCACATGTGTTTGCCCGTCCAGTGAAACTCTTTCATTTCATTTTTCTTTTCCGCAAGGTCGGGAGTCGGAGGAAGAGGGATCACACGGGAGGAGACGAAGGGAGAGCAGTCACGGGGCCCCACTTATTTATGGTGTCTGTCCTTTTTCTGGTGATGTTGACTGTTGTGCAGGGGTTGTCGGTGCAGGGGGTGCGAGCGAGCGAGAAAGGCCGAGAATGAGAGAGATGTTTTTTTAGAGGGACAACCGAACGATCCCGAAGGACCCAGATTTCCAATATGCATCGAGCGGAGTTTACAAAGGACACAAAATAAACAGGAAATTACGTCTAAATCCCTAAGATTTACATGGTAGACCCCATGCTGAAAGCAAGAAATGCGATCGGGTCCTTAATAGGCACCGTCCGGATTGATCCTCGTCGGAGCCGGGGACGAACCACTTGGCGCGACCAAATCGCCATGGCTACAGAGCCTGCACACCATGGCCTACGAGCTGAGCTAGAAACGACCTGCCAAAACCGGCAGCCAACGGAGGTGGATAATTGGAGAGAGAGAGAGAGAGAGAGAGAGAGAGAGAGAGAGAGAGAGAGAGTGTTGATGCCTCTCTCTTGACAAAGAAGATGGCCGGGAGTTTGCCTACCTAGCGTACGTGACTTGTGCTCACTGAAGTGTGGGACCTCACGCATGGGAACCACACGTAAGTGACAGACTTGTTGCTCTAATAACTCGGGTGATCATTATACTGTATTAGTACATAGTTTCCTATGGATCCTTCTTAGTCACTCCAAAATGAAGCTCTTTGGGAGGGTTTTTGAAATTTCCATGTTTGAAACCAAAAATAAGAAGACTATGTGCCTTGATTTTTCATTTTTTAAAATTTTGCCCATTTGAATCTTGGTTAAATCCTAGGTTTGACCATGATTTAAACAAGTTTAAAACATGAATATGAAAAATTAAGCATCTATCCTTCTTAGTCACTCCAATATGTAGCTCTTGGGAGGGTTTTTGAAATTTCCATGCTTGAAACCAAAAACCACTTCTCTTCATGCATGCTTGACTTCTTCATAAGACAGAGTTTAGGGTTAGGGGGTAGATACATGATTTTCCTGGTTTGAATATGTGTAGACCTTGTTTATCAAATTAATTGAATGCTTACTATATAACATATAAGAAGACCTTGTTTTTTTTGAACTTTTATACCCATTTGAATCTTGGTCAAATCCTTGGTTCCACCAAGATTTGAATAAGTTAAAAACATGAATATGAAAAAGTAAGCATGTATGCTTCTTAGTCACTTCAAAATGAAGCTCTTGGGAGGGTTTTTGAATTTCCATGTTCGAAACCAAAAACCACATATCTTCATGCTTGACTTCATGAAACAGAGTTTAGGGTTAGGGGTAGATACATGCTTGATTTTTCTTGTTTGAATATGTCTAGACCTTGTTTATCAACTTAATTGAATGCCTACTATATAACATAAGAAGACCTTTTTTGTTTTTTTTTAATTTTTATACCCATTTGAATCTTGGTCAAATCCTAGGTTTCACCAAGATTTGAATATAAGTTTAAAACATGAATATGAAAAAGTAAGCATGCATGTATGCTTCTTAATTAATTAATCTCTTCGAAATGGAGCTCTTGGGAGGGTTTTTGAAATTTCCATGTTTGAAACCAAAAACCACATATCTTCATGCATGCGCTTGACTTCATGAGACAGAGTTTAGTGTTAGGGGGTAGATACATGATTTCTCTCGTTTGAATATGTCTAGACCTTGTTTATCAACTTAATTGAATGATGCTTACTATATGGCATAAGAAGACTATGTGCCTTGATTTTTCATTTTTTTTAAAATTTTGCCCATTTGAATCTTGGCCAAATCCTAGGTTTGACCATGATTTAAACAAGTTTAAAACATGAATATGAAAAATTAAGCATGTATCCTTCGTAGTCACTCCAAAATGAAGCTCTTGAGAGGGGTTTTGAAATTTCCATGTTTGAAACCAAAAAACCACGTACTTCTCTTCATGCTTGACTTCATAAGACAGAGTTTGGGGTTAGGGGTAGCTTGATACATGAATTTTCTGGTTTGAATATGTCTAGACCTTGTTTATCAACTTAATTGAATGCTTACTAGATGACATAAGATGACTATGTGCATTGGTTTTTCATTTTTTTTGAATTTTTATGCCCATTTGAATCTTGGTCAAATTCTAGGTTTGACCATGATTTAATCAAGTTTAAAACATGAATATGAAAAATTAAGCATCTATCCTTCTTTGTCACTCCAATATGTAGCTCTTGGGAGGGTTTTTGAAATTTCCATGCTTGAAAACCAAAAACCACTTTTCTTCATGCATGCTTGACTTCATAAGACATAGTTTAGGGTTAGGGGGTAGATACATGATTTTCCTACTAGTTTGAATATGTCTAGACCTTGTTTATCAATTTAATTGAATGCTTACTATATGACATGAGCAGACCTTGGTTTTAATTTTTTATACCCATTTGAATCTTCGTCAAATCGTAGCTAGGTTTGTTGACCAAGATTTGAACAAGTTTAAAACATGAATATGAAAAAGTAAGCATGTATGCGTCTTAACTAGTCACTCCAAAATGAAGCTCTTGGGAGGATTTTTGAAATTTCCATGTTTGAAACCAAAAACCACTTCTTCTCTTCATGCTTGACTTCATAAGTCAGGGTTTAGGGATATATAGGGGGTAGATACATGATTTTTCTGGTTTGATATGTCTAGACCTTGTTTATCAACTTAATTGAATGCTTACTATATGACATAAGAAGACTACGTGACTTGTGCTCACTGAAGTGTGGGACCTCACGCATGGGAACCACACGTAAGTGATAGACTTGTTGCTCTAATAACTCGGGTGGTCATTATACTGTATTAGTACATAGTTTCCTATGGATCCTTCTTAGTCACTCCAAAATGAAGCTCTTTGAGAGGGTTTTTGAAATTTCCATGTTTGAAACCCAAAACAACTTCTCTTCATGCTTGACTTCATAAGACAGAGTTTAGGGTTAGGGGTAGATACATGATTTGTCTGGTTTGAATACGTCTAGACCTTGTTTATCAACTTTAATGCTTACTATATGACATAAGAAGACTATGTGCTTTGGTTTTTCATTTTTCTGATTTTTTTTATTTTTGATGCCCATTTGAATCTTGGTCAGATCCTAGGTTTTACCAAGATTTAAACATGTTTAAAACATGAAAATGAAAAGGGAAGCATTTATCCTTCTTAGTCACTCTAAATGAAGTTTTTGGGAGGTTTTTGAAATTTCCATGTTTGAAACCCAAAACCACTTCTCTTCATGCTTGACTTCATAAGACATAGTTTAGGGTTAGGGGTACATACATGATTTGTATGTTTTGAATATGTCTAGACCTTGTTTATCAACTTGAATGCTTACTATATGACATAAGAAAACTACGTATGTGCTTTGGTTTTTCATTTTTCTGTTTTTTTTTAATTTTCCGCCCATTTGAATCTCTGTCAAATCCTAGGTTTGACCAAGATTTAAACAAGTTTAACACGTGAAAACGAAAAAGTAAGCATGGATCCTTCTTAGTCACTCCAAAATGTACCAATTGATAGATGTGTTAACTTTGCTTCATGGAAAAAATAATGTCATGTAAATGAGTTAACTTGGATTTCCTACCCTTGAATCCATAGGAAACTTTGTTCTAATGCACTATAATAATCAACCGAGTTTTTACACCAACAGGTCTGTCACTTACGTGTGGTGCCCATGCGTGAGGTCCCACACTTCAGTGAGCACAAGTCACGTGCAATAGGTACGCAAACTCCCAGCCATTTTCTTTGTCAAGAGAAGATGCATCAGGATGCGTATTGGAAGTCTCTGGGTCCTTCAGGATCCTTCGGTTGTCCCTCTCACAAAAAAAAACAAATCTCTCTCATTCTCGGCCTCGCTCGACTCGCTTGCTCGCTCGCTCGCACCTCCTGCTCACTGACAAACCCTGCACAACAGTCAACATCATCACCCGAAAAAGGGGAGATACCATAATGCTCTCCCTCCTTCTTCTCTCCTTCCGAGTGATCCCTCTTCCTCCGAGTTTCACTCGACGGGCAAACACATATGTGCTGCATAGTAGAGTAATACTAATAAAAAGGAACGTAGAAAAATCGACCTACGAATCTATAATTAAATAGGTTAAACTAGGGTTTTGCCCAAGATTACAGATCAAGGTTCAAAAAAATCCAACTACGGGGTTCGAACAACCCCATTTCTAATCAAAGAATTTTTTCGACGTCATCCAAATGGCCTCAAACTATAGCATGGGCGGATCCAGACTATAGCATGGGCGGACCACGATAATTTAAACAAGTTTAAAACATGAAAATGAAAAGGGAAGCTTGTATCCTTCTTAGTCACTCTAAAATGAAGTTTGGGGAGGTTTTTGAAATTTCCATGCTTGAAACCAAAAACCACTTCTCTTCATGCTTGACTTCATAAGACAAAGTTTAGGGTTAGGGGGTAGATACATGATTTTTCTGGTTTGAATATGTCTAGACCTTGTTATCAACTTAATTGAATGCTTACTATATATATGACATAAGAAGATCGACTATGTGCATTGGTTTTTCATTTTATAGTTTTTTTAATTTATGCCCATTTGAATCTTGGTCAAATCCTAAGTTTGACCATGATTTAAACAAGTTGAAAACATGAATATGAAAAATTAAGCATATGTCCTTCTTAGTCACTCCAAAATGAAGCTCTTGGGAGGGTTTTTGAAATTTCCATGTTTGAAACCAAAAACCATGACTTCTCTTCATGCATGCTTGACTTCATAAGACAGAGTTTAGGGCTAGGGGTACTAGATACATGATGTCTCTGGTTTGAATATGTCTAGACCTTGTTTATCAACTTAATTGAATGCTTACTATATGACATAAGAAGACTACGTGCCTTGGTTTTTCATTTATTTTCATTTATTTTGAATTTTTATGTCCATTTGAATCTTGGTCAAATCCTAGGTTTGACCATGATTTAAACTAGTTTAAAACATAAATATGAAAAATTAAGCATCTATCCTTCTTAGCCACTCCAAAATGAAGCTCTTGGGAGGGTTTTTGAAATTTCCATGATTGAAACCAAAAACCACTTCTCTGCATGCTTGACTTCATAAGTCAGGGTTTAGGGATATATAGGGGGTAGATACATGATTTTTCTGGTTTGAATATGTCTAGAACTTGTTTTCCAACTTGAGCTTGTCTAGAGCTTGTTTTTAATTTTTTTATACCCATTTGATTCTTCGTCAAATCCTAGGTTTGTTGACCTAGATTTGAACAAGTTTAAAACATGAATATGAAAAGGTAATCATGTATGCTTCTTAATTAGTCACTCCAAAATGAAGCTCTTGGGAGGGTTTTTGAAATTTCCATGATTGAAACCAAAAACCACGTCTCTTCATGCTTGACTTCATAAGTCAGGGTTTAGGGATATATAGGGGGTAGATACATCATGATTTTTCTGGTTTGAATATGTCTAGAGCTTGTTTATCAACTTAATTGAATGCTTACTATATGACATAAGAAGACTATGTGCCTAGATTTTTCATTTTTTTAAATTATGCCCATTTGAATCTTGGTCAAATCCTAGGTTTGACCAAGATTTAAACAAGATTAAAACATGAAAATGAAAAATTAAGCCTTGATCCTTCTTATTCACTCCAAAATGAAGCTTTTGGAAGGTTTTTTGAAATATCTAGGTTTGAAACCCAAAACCACTTCTCTTCATGCATAGTTTAGGGTTAGGGGTAGATACATGAATTTTTGGTTTATAGTAAGCATTCAAGTTGATAAACAAGGTATAGACATATTCAAACTAGAAAAATCATGTATATACCCCCTAAGGCTAAACTCTGTCATATATATGAAGTCAAGCATACAAGAGGAATGGTTTTGGGTTTCAAACATGGCAAATTCAAAAACCCTCCCAAAAGCTTCATTTTTTGAGTGAATAAGAAGGATCCATGCTTACTTTTTCATTTTCATGTTACTGACTTGTTTAATTCTTGGTCAAACCTAGGATTTGACCAAGATTCAAATGGGCATAAAAATTCAATAAAGAATTCAAAAAATGAAAAACCAAAGCACATAAGCTTCTTAAGTTATAGTAAGCATTCATGTTGATCAACGGAGTCTAGACATATTTAAACATTAAAAATCATGTATATACCCCAAACCCTAAACTCTGTCTAATGAAGTCAAGCACGAAGAGAAGTGGTTTTCGGTTTAATTTTTTTTAATTGTTATGCCCATTTGAATCTTGGTCAAATCCTAGCAGGTTTGACCAATATTTAAACAAGTTTAAAACATGAAAATGAAAAGTAAGTTTGGATCCTTCTTATTATTTACTCCAAAATGAAGCTTTTGGGAGTTTTTTCAATTTCCCATGTTCGAAACCCAAAATGATATCTCTCCGTGCTTTACTTCATAAGACAAAGTTTAGGGGTAGGGGGTAGATACATGATTTTTCTGGTTTGAATATGTCTAGACCTTGTTTATCAACTTGAATGCTTATTATGTGACATCAAAAGACTATGTGTTTGGTTTTTTTGAATTTGTTATGCCCATTTGAATCTTGGTCAAATCCTAGGTTTGACCAAGATTTAAACCAGTTTAAAACATGAAAATGAAAAGTAAGCCTGGATTCTTCTTAGTCACTCCAAAATGAAGCTTTTGGGAGGTTTTTTAAATTTCCATGTTTGAAACCCAAAACCACTTCTCTTAATGCTTGACTTCATAAGACAGAGTTTAGGGTTAGGGGCCAAGTATATACATGATTTTTCTTGTTTAAATATGTCTAGACTTTGTTTATCAACTTGAATGCTTACTATATGACATCAAAAGACTATGTGTTTGGTTTTGATTTTTTTGAATTTGTTATGTCCACTTGAATCTTGGTCAAATCCTAGGTTTGACCAAGATTTAAACCAGTTTAAAACATGAAAATGAAAATGTAAGCCTGGATTCTTCTTAGTCACTCCAAAATGAAGCTTTTGGGAGTTTTTTCAATTTCCAATGTTTGAAACCCAATACCACTTTTCTTCATGCTTGACTTCATAAGACAGAGTTTAGGGTTAGGGGGTATATACATGATTTTTCTGGTTTGAATATGTCTAGACTCGTTGATCAACTGTAATGCTTACTATATGACATAAGAAGCTTATGTGCTTTGGTTTTTTTTATTTCTTTTTTGAATTTTTATGCCCATTTGAATCCTGGTCAAATCCTTTGTTTGACCAAGATTTAAACAAGTTAAAACATGAAAATGAAAAAGTAAGCCTGGCTCCTTCTTAGTCATGAAAATGAGTTAACTTGGCTTTCCAACCCTTGAATCCATAGGAAACTTTGTACTAATGCAGTATAATAATCACCCGAGTTTTTACACCAACAGTCTGTCACTTACGTGTGGTGCCCATGCGTGAGGTCCCAAACTTCAGTGAGCACAAGTCACATGCGGTAGGCGGTGCAAAATACCCGATCAATCCGGCGGTGGATGTTAAGGACCCGATCGCATTTCTTGCTTTCAAACTGGGTCTACCATGTAAAAGTTTGTTCCTTTTGGATGCATCACTCGTATTTGCAAGTTTTTTGGGGTCCCGCAAATTCAGGTAGCATCATGCCCCCTTCCCACGCCAACACAAACAGAGTTCAACACAACCTAATTAAGCAAGGTTCAACACAGGACATAGTTCAACAACCCCTAATTAAGCTAATAGGTTCACCACAAACGCTGCTGAGCAGCAAACATAAACAGAGTTCAACAAAAGATGCTGCTTTTGAAGCAGTAGGAGAGACAAACATGCACAACAGTTACGGAGTATATTTACCATCTTCTTCCTGTCGCCTCCTCCCGGTCCCGCTTCTTCTGCTTCTTGCTGCCCATACCTTTAATCTTTGGTGGCTTGGGGTTGGGAGGAGGCACACGACCGGTCTCGATAGCTTGGTTCAATTTCTTCCTTAGGAATAGCCCATAGGCCATGTGGTTGGCTATGAAGCCGGATCGGTTAACAGTTTCCCCAACTTTGAGACAGCCGGACCCACCGGCTTCGGCATGTCAGCAGACGCTTCGAAAGTCAACCTTTATGCTCTTTGTGCGTATAAGCAGCTGTTCCTGGCACCAGTCCAGGGTTCACTCCAATACTTGTCAAACTTCCCCGCCTTAAGCTTGTTGAGAGTGGCCCTGGCCTTCCTATGACGCGACTCGACATCGCTGTCAACCTCATCAGTAGCAACCTGATACATGCCAAATAAACAGGTGAAGCAAATATGTAGCAGTTGCAACTAATAATGAATATGAATCTAAAAAGATTCTGACGCTAATTCAAAACCCTATAGCGCAACAAAAAGAGGGAGAGACCATAGAGCAAATCGATACAGGGCTATGTTGAATAAGGGAGAGAGGTGAATCGGATGTGAAGCAAATATGTAGCAGTTGCAACTAATACTGAATATGAATCTAAAAAGATTCTGACGCTAATTCAAAATGCTATAGCGCAAAAAAAAAGAGGGAGAGACCATAGCGCAAATCGATACAGGGCTATGTTGAATAAGGGAGAGAGGTGAATCGGAACATACTTCCTCCCCCTCGTCGACGATATTCTCGTCGAAGGTCGGCGGCGGCGGTTCAAAGACGAGTTCAACCTCGTCCTCGTCATCTAGGGGATGCTTCCCAAGAGAGTGGACCCATCTACCAACAGCATCAGATGCCGATGAGCGACCGATGGCCCGAGCTTCGGCAATGGCCTCCGCTTCGTCTTTGGCATCCGCTGCGGCGATGATCGCCGCCGTTGCGGCCATGCGTGCTGCGGTCGCGGCTCTGGACGCCTCCTCTGCGGCTAAGGCCAGCCGCGCGGCTTTCGCTTTCGCTGCGTTGACGGCGTCGGTTGGGCTCTCCATCGGTGGAATGGGAAGGGGAAGTGAAGAGATGGTTTTTTCCTAGTCCGTGGAGAGAGGGAGAAGTGTGGACGTGAAATGGATAACTGACGATATTTCAAGATTTGGGAGACATAGCACGAACGGGCAGATGACAGCGCGTGGGTGCATTACCTCATACTGCCTCTGTCCTAGAAAGAGCGTACGTGTGGGTTTTCAAGGCATATTAAGGATTTTATTATTACCCACACACATTTATTTTGTACTTCTCTACAGTGTTGACCGTGCTACTACTATTTGTGTTAGTGCGCCAAAAACAAAATGTTATTTTCTAAGTGCCAAATTAATCTAGGGCGTTGGTTGTGAACCGGTGAACAAAAAAGAGATAGCCCAAAAGAGGAACACACCAAGGTACAAAAACTAGCATATATGCATGTTTCTATGTACATATATATGACCCTGGGTTTGTAGATAAAAAACATTCATATATGCGCTTACTATTAATATACATAAGTTTATGCTGATTCTCTTGGTTTAGGTATATATATGGTTAGGCATCACTACTAATTCAGAAAAAACAAAAATGTAACCCTTCAAGTGAAGTCATTTTAAGTGACCTAACAACTAAAATTCATATATAGGATTTGTATAGGAATTATGTAGGATTTAGATCACATGTGAATTTTCCCCACACTAGTTGTTTGATTCATAGGAACATATCCTATAGGAATCTTGCAAAGTGCAAATCCTATAAGAATAAAACATTAGGTCATACCTCATGGAAAATTTCCTTTGGCACAATCAAACACAACTCATCTTCCTATATGATTCAACTAGCCATTAAATCTCAATCCTATGTTTTTCATATTTCTATGGTTTTCCCATCCTATGAATCAAAGGAGCCTTAGGGCTTATATCTTTTTTTTAGAAAGGCAAACTATGTTAAGATTGGCCAAGTTTTACGAAAAACCTTTAACATGCAAAATACAAAGTTGAGTCATTTCGTTTGAATCGGAGGGAGTACATTTGACGTTATGGTACTATTTGACAATGCTTGGCAATCGTATTTTTCGAACCAAACTTCCCCCTTCATGAAGCTTTTATTTTAGCTTCGGTGACTTGATACATCCATATATCTAGACAAAGTTGAGTCAATTCATTTGAATCAGAGGGAGTACATTTGTCTATATGGGTATTGTTTGACAACCGCTTGGCACCTGCCTTCTTTTTCGAACCAAACCGCCCCTTCACGAAGCTTTTATTTTGGGTTAGAGCTTCACCGACTTGATACTTCCAAGTCTCACGGTGACTTGGTGCCACCATCCACCATCCATCTCAGATCCAATGTATGCGATCGACTTAGAATTTAAACTAAATAATTATTATAATTGCTCGTAAATATTTCAAGAACTTCCAGTTAATCGTGCATATTTCGATTTATATTTTGGTGAAGTTTCATTCGATTTGAATCAAAGGTTTGTGAGCAAATATATACTCCCTCTGGTTCATATTAATTGACTCTAATATGGATGTACTAGACACATTTTAGTTCTAGATACATCCATATTGAAGTCAATTAATATGAATCAGAGGGAGTATTTAGTTTAAACTAGTGCTCGTATACGTAAAAAGCTCTTAAATCACAAACTAATCATCCGAGTGGGATGAAATATTCACAGATTTTAGAACAAGGCATCTACATTTTACTGGATTTTTTTCATAATTTTTGTTTTTAGGTTCGAAATAAGAGATAGTTTGGAACGTTGGATCTCAAATGGTTGGTAGATGGTGGCACCAAGTCACAATGAGATTTGGAGACTTCAAGTCACTGCAGCTCTGTCCTTTTATTTTGACAAACTGCAGAGGCGCTGGTGCATCTATGGTTGCGTACGGCCGACGCCGTTTCTTAGCAAGGAAGTTCTTCCTATAAGTAGTAGTATCCATACTCCACTCCAAGGCATGTATAAAAAGAACCCATCCCGTTCGTTTTCCCGATCACTCTTCTCTCAAGATGGAGGAGGCCCTCTTGTTGTGCCCTCTCGCCCGCTGCCCTTCAAACCCACCATATCCAAGGTCTCTCCCTTCCGATTTCATTCTTAGGTTCACCTGTGAGAAATGTCAATGACAACTGATGCCACGTACGTTGTTCCGTGCAGTGCAAGGGCGGTCATATGGGCTGTCGGCGCTGCGTCGGCGAGCTTGCGCCGAACCCGTGCAAGAAGTGCGAGCAGCCGGCGAGGTTGCCGCCGTCGAATCGATCTGGGGCAAGATTGCCGCCGTCGAATCGATCTGGGGCAATGGTCAAGTGCGTCGGCTGCCAGAGCTTGGTCGCCTCCACGGAGTCCTACAAGCACTGTATCGCGTGCCCGCATGGTCCGTGCGGCTGCACAGAGGCCATCAATACCGGCTGCAGCTTCACCGGCCCGCCGCGGGAGCTCCTGGTACACCTCCAAGCATCCCACTCCATCCCAGTGTTTACGTTCCCGATGGCATACCCGCCTGGTGCATAGTTCGTGTTCCGGTACAACCGCGGGGACACCTGTTCATCGGCAGTGGGGAAGAAGACGGTAGCGTGTTCGCCATCACCGTTGGCGCGCTCGGCCCGACCACCATTGTGTCCTGTGTGTGCATCAGGTCGGCCGCGTGCTTGTTTCCGATGTACAAGGCGCAGCTGCTGGTGATTGGTCCGCCGGACACCTTGATGGCGGTAATCGAGCCGACGAGCTCCCCGACGCCTAGCTCGATCATGTTGCAGCAGCTCACTTCTTTCCTGGCGGTGCCGCCCCGTTACGCGAAGCAGAATGGAGGGCAGCGTGGGTTGCCTATCTGCGTTTGCATCAACAAGAAGGTTATACAATAATCTTCGTTTAGTCATACTGCAATGTAGTTACTCGAAGATCGGAGGGAGTAGTTTAGTTCGAAGTAGGGTTCGTTCGGATGTATTTTGGACTTGTATAGTAGTACTACTACTCCAGAACTATTAGCTAGCTAGTTGGAGTGCTAGAATGCAGCTCGGAGTATTATAGTATTTTGGCAGTACTACTAGTATATGTATGTGACTGCAAATTCAAACTAAAATGGAGTATTTCTTGCTAATGTTGTTCTTTTGGAGTCATCATTTTTTTCTGAACATGTTAACTATGCTATTGTCTAAGGATTCGTCTAGATTTCTTTGGTTGAATTCATATTTCGTCTCTTCCTAATTTGGCAAAACTGCACTGTCATGGGCATTCTTACAAGGTCGCTGAAGTTTCGAAGTTTCATGTATATTGCGTAGGGTGTACCCCCTTAACATGGATCTGTTGCATTTTTGGGTTGTATTTTTTTTGGCAATTTTCAGGACCATAAAATAGCACGCCTTCAGTTGAAATTTGAATTAGTGGCCGATACTAGCATGGAGTAGCCACGGAGTCGTAGTTGATGGCGAGAAGGTTGATGCCTTGCTAGGTTGGTGTACGTTGCAAAAAGAACAAGGTTGGTGTGTATTTGTTTTATTTGTTCACCATAATACTGACATGGCCATCGATTTGATTAGACAACACAAGCCTGGGATGTTTCACTTATTTATTGTAGGAAGCACGATTAATGTTCTGTAATGATGGGGCTACTCCTATAGTTCGTCTGCTCCTACTCGGGTGTCGGGTCACAGTCACACTCTCCTCTTTTTTTGAACACATTCACACTCTCCTCGAAACTGCAGTAGGCAGGAGTAGCGTCTCGGTTCACCTCCGTCGTCTATCCCCACTCCGCCCAGCTTCCATAGCACGCGCCTGCGTCTCCGCCATGGCGCTTTCGCATCCTATCCAGCAGTGCCCAGTTTGAGAGCCTCTGTTCTCCAACTCAAACCCCCACCTGCCGCCATTGATCGCCATCTCTCTCCCAAAGTTCGAATCAATAGATCTCCCAAGAAAATACCAACCCCATTGTACCACCTGCCTCATTGCGATGGCGAAATCGAGCAGGGTCTGTGGATCTGGGCTGTTTCACAAGGTGTTTACGGAAGGCCCCCTTGAAGTGCTCATCAGCCAGTGCGACGCCATCACCGCCGCGTCCCTAGTCGGTTCCTCCAAAAGTATTCTTCAGTCAGCCAAATACAGTGCCACTCTGCCTGCTTCTCAGCCGTTTGGCCTTCCGTGTGTTCTCTGTTGTGACCCGGCGGATAAAGCATGGGTGTTCAAGGAGGATTTGCCGGTGCACAGCAAGTGCAAACTACTGCCGCTGGACAGGTTCTCCTATGATGGCCTAATGCCACACGGTAAGGATGAGGAGCGGGTAGGCGCCAATGGAGATTGGATCGCCATGGTTGGCCCCGAAGGCAAGTGGAACCTCCTCAATGTCTACACTCATCGCAAGATTAAGCTTCCATCTTTGAGGAAGAAGTTGGAAACCACACGCAATCCACTTATATTCGAGTATCAGCGTTCTGCTATTCAACTGCAGAAGATAGCTATTTCCCAAGTTCCTACAAACTGCTAGGGGGTATAAAGATTTCTCCCTTGTCGCAATCTTCGACTTTGCAATTGCCTACCTCCATGGCGAATATCCTCGTACATGGATATTTCTTGAAAACCAGTTTCGATGCGGCGCCATATCTTTGCGATGCAATTATACATAACGGACTTGTGTTCGCCGTTACTGAGCTTGGAAATGTTTATGCATGGGATCCTAATCAATTTGGTAACATTTCCTCCCTATCTTTTTTATATACGTAACTTATATCACCTCTTATTTGTTGAACTGTCTTGGCATCTTTTGGCTTAAAGGAATTCCATAGGCGCACACCATAACCCTCTTGTGGTATGGACATATTTAGAATTTAACATCTACAGGAATTTTAGTATGGTCTAATGTGCATGTTGTTCCTTAGGAAAAAGGCCCCCTAGTAATTAAGTTTCTTTATTATTACTCCCTAGAAAATTTAAGGTAGAGTAGAAATAGAATCAATAAAGCTGCCATGCAATATTGATAAAGACTTTCATTTGTTTATATTCCCCCGGTTCTAGAGAATAAGGAGTACTATATTCAAACCATCTAAAATTTGGACCAATATTTTGGGGAACATGTTTTTAATCCATATGAAGTTTTACCAAGATGTTCGAAATATATTTCAAACCATCTTATGTTCGACCATTATTTTTTAAAGTACTAGTATTGGCATCCCAATATCAAATCAATATCACTAGTAGATAAATCATGAAATATATTTTCATGTGACGTGTTCTTTCCTTTTTCAAGGTCCTATAGTGCTCCCTCGCTCCATTCATTCCGTGGACGGCTGGATTTGATATCGATGATGATTTTGACTTTAATAGTCGTGACGTGGTGGCTGGCAAGATCTCAAGATCGTTCTAGACTTCTCCTGGTCTATGCACGTGGCGCAATGGATTTTGACGCTGACGGTGCTCCAACTTATTATGATAGTATCCCTTCGTCCATTGCGGTCGCCTGTTCACAAAGCTATTCGGTATACCCGCATGGTATTCTCGAATGACACTAGTCGGTTACTTCCAGCCAACCCGTGGGAAAGCGTTACTAATCTTGGAGACTATTCTATGTTCCTTGGGTTGAACTATCCGATTTTCATGCCAAAGTGGGTGGTGCAACATTTCCCCCAGGATCTTGGACAAGACGAAACCGCAGCTACCCCCCGCCTCCCACCAGTGGCTCTCAGTTTGCCACATCACATCAAGAAATTTTCCGCTTCAGTCTCACTGGCGAAGACCACCACAGCATCTCTTTCTCAAGCAGCGGTCCAGGGCCAAACGGCATACGAGGTTTTGGTTCATCCCAAGCTACACCAACGCTACTGGACTCGGAACAAAGACAATCGTAGTTAGGGATATTTATGTAATAGTAGGATCATACTACTAGCTAGCTC
Organism: Lolium perenne; assembly: GCF_019359855.2. Classification (NCBI taxonomy): domain Eukaryota; kingdom Viridiplantae; phylum Streptophyta; class Magnoliopsida; order Poales; family Poaceae; genus Lolium; species Lolium perenne. The sequence continues at coordinate 41,800,502 of NC_067245.2, read as the reverse complement.
AGTTGGTCTTGACTCCTATTTAACTATTTATAGCTAATGGACTTAGGTGATTAACTGATGCTATTTGCATGAACCGAGGTGCTTCTTTTAATTTGATCAAATACGGTCTATGCACATGCATGGTTGTTTGGCTGTTTCAGTGTCCCTAGAGGCATACATATATACTGTTATTTAGCAATCGTTATTACAGTACAAAGGTCTTAACCTCATGGTTCACAGAAAATATAAACGTAGATCAACCATCTAAACATAGAAGACATTCTAGTGTATGATTCTTACATATACACATCAACATCCTATCGTAAAATCTTAATGTGAATTGTACCGGGCTGTACAAACCCGTGCATCATTCTCTAGCCGGTTGCACCCAAAAACCAAATCGTGGTACTTCATAGTTGACTGTATGTAGGACAATATACAGATCCAATGCGAAGCCATGGGTATCACCTGCATGATAGAACCATATTTCACATGGTTGGAGGTACTCCATATGGCATTTAAAATCATTCCTTGTCCTTCATATGGCCCTAAAAATAGTACAGTTGGATTTGTGGGTTTTAATTTTTTATTAACACACTCAATTGATTGCCCAAACATTGATTAATAATATTATTAAGGGGTGTGATGTTGAAAGCCATAAGAACAATGTGCCAAACATTCTTTGCTAGCGGACGGTAAATGTATACCCATCGAAATAATCAGCAGACGTGCATGTTTCTTTGGTCGTAATAATCTGCTGCACCATCTTAAAAGTAAATGGCATGACCATTTATTTGATTTGATAGCGTGCAGCTAGATGGCGTATATTACTATCTCTACTTCCTTGGGTCGCCCAAATCTGGAGTACTAAAAGCAAATCCTGGTGATTCATTTGACAAGACAACACAGATGCGTCCAAATTTCTCCGCCCATATTATTATAGTAATATACGAAATCTGGAGTGCGTTGCCTCGTTGCCTTCCAAGAGAAGCTGCATTCCTTGCCAAAAAAGAGAGAGAGGCTGTATTTATAACTACCTCACCGGCCGCCACTAGTACAAACCATCACTCCCTCTCCACCTCCACCTCCATCTCTTCCCTAGTAGCTCCACCTCCATATCGGCGACGGACCACAATCGCGCGGCTTCGACTTCCTCTTCGACGGCGGCGGCGACAGAGGCGTGAGGCACCTTCTCCGCGGCGCATCACTCATCCTCGTCCCGCGGCAACAATGGCTGTATGTGAAATCACCATACCCTTGTGTATGGTAGAGATGATGATGTGCGGATAAAATTTTATTGGCGGTTGCTCATCCTTGTTTGAATATTTGGTGTAGATTCACATCTAGGGCAGGGTGTCAAGCGGGGTGGGTAGCGGGCTAGCTAGTTTCAAGTATGCGAGTGCTTTAAATCTGCTCTAATCTCAACCACTATTTGCTCTAATTTTCTGCTTTATGACGATTCGCGGACGCCGCTTGCAACCCTAATCTAGGGTATTGATCCTAGTTTAGTAGACTACTAGGATTTACATGCCAATTTGTTTTTAGACTAGATCCGGATATTTGTCAATACTACTACGTACTTCTTTCGTTCGTATTTAATTGACTCTAGTTGAAAGCATCGACAGTTCATTTTCTTCTCTCCCTCGCGTCAACTAATTAAAACCGAACAGAGGGAGTATTAGGAATCCATGTGCATCCGTACTACCGAAGAAGGTATTGCATTGTTGCGAGGCTCGGTGTAATCAATATCTTTCGATATTAATATACTCACTTTATCGAAAAATAAATTAGTAATCCATGTTCAAACTTGCTAGTTTGATCGACGTTTGATGATGATTTGTGAGGCCATGTATGGGCCTAGTTTGTTTTGCACGGTGGTCGTAGGCTGATGATTTATTTTTTTGCTTGGTCGATCTGTGGTCGTTCCATGGCCACTGCTGATTAAGCATTACTAGAATCAACAATTTTTTGCTTGTCTGGTGATTGGAAGTGTATGCGCTAGCACCATCGCACGATGATTAGTCTTAATGGAGATGCAGATGTCGATCAAGAGGGAGAAACATATCTTGATCATGCATTTCTCACGAGATTACTTGGTGATTGGAAGTAGAATCCACAATTTGTTGTGCAAACTTCTCAACATATGCATATATTCAATGAATTGGCTTTATGTGATCAATAGTACTTCTTATTGCAGATGGATGGAGGGGAAAGAGCGAAAAAACCGATACTTAGTGAGATGACTTCTCATTCTCGTGACTTCGATATCCCGTATAACAAGGTAAATATATAGAACGACGATTCGTAGGTGATAAAAGCAGAATCCACAATTTGCCGTGCAAACTTCTCAACATATGCATATATTTGATTAATTAGTTTTATGTGATCAATAGTATTACTTATTCCAGATGGACGTAGGGGAAGGAACGAAAAAGCGGATGCTATGTGAAATGACTTCTAAATCTATGTGTTCTGATATCCCGTATGACAAGGTAAACATATGGACCGACGCTTGTTTTGCCGCTGCCCCTGTTAGATGGCTAGATGCTCTGGTCTAATTTCTGTTCATGTGCTTATTATTGCGAAACATAGAGTTGAAGAAAACTCTATATTGTCTCGATGACAAAGGTGAAATGGCATGCCAGTCTTTTAAACCTCCGACGCCACCTTGTTCTACCGTCTATGGAGACCGATGCAGCTGGACCTGGTGCGATGAGCCTATACCTGCATCATCGTGCCACATGAAGAAGGTTGTGGATTGGGTTTACCCCCGCTCGTAGAAACTGGTGGTGCAGCTGGAGCTGCTAGTGTAGAGCCTCTAGTGAACGGTGTCGCGCCACGGGAATTCTCTCGAATCGGAGCAAAACGGTTTACCTATTGTCAAGACCGATTTAACCGGTGCCGATGCCGGAGTTGCTACCGATGATCCCGCACCCGAAGGAGGTTTTGTATTGGTAGAACCCGTCATGACTATGCCCACAAGATCTTGACCGGTGGTGGACCCGGAGCTGGTAGGGTAGAGCCTCTAGCGAAAGGTGTCGTGCCACAAGAATCCTCCGAAGTGGATATTGGTGGTTTACCCTCTCGTAGAGACTAGTGGTCTACCTGGAGCTGGTATTGTAGAGATTTCAGCAAACGGTGCTGTCCCACCCGACTCCTATGAACTGGAGCATGTACCGATGTGCCTTCGTAGAACTCGACGCACCTGTAAGTAGTGGTGATGATTCCGCTGAATCTGATCAAGAAGGATCTGCATCTCTAGGACAAGATGTCACCGTCATTCACACTCAACTCGAGCTGAAGTCGCAACGGTAGCTTATATAGCACGGACTGTCCTTCAAGCTCTAAAGATCCAGCTTGGGTGGTTCACAGACCAGCTACTCCAAGCCATTGTCACTACAAAGACCAGCCCGGCATGCTTCGTCATCTCATGCATACTGTTTGACAAGTCAAGCACCGCAATCGGGCGCATTGTTCAATCCCATCAGCATGGAGAGAGGAGCTATGTTTATGTCAAGATGATTCATGCTGATTTGGTAAGGTTCCATGATAAGATGTATGGGTGGGGTGAGGCAAGAGCCACATTTTGCAGCATTCACACAGTCTTCGCTCTTGAGCCAGACCCCATGGATGCTTACCCGGGGTGCACTGTCCTGACTTGATATATGTTTTATGATCGGTATGTCATTGTCGTGGAACTGTGATGTGGAGCTACCTTTCTTATGGTTTCTAGGCTTTTGGTTTCAACATGTATTATGGAGCTTACCTTAGGACTTTCGCATGCATTTGGCTGTTGACCTGTAATGTTTGTGGTTGGTTGTCTAATCTACTTGGCACAATCACATTGCAAAGGCAAATGTTCCTTTTCTCTTTAATTGTTATTATGACTTATGTGTTATAACCAGGAAAGAATATGCAATCTTGGTTCTCTGACCGATATATATGTACACACAACTTTTGTTCACATAATAACACTTACACGGGAAAAGAGTAGCTGAAAGTGCATGGAGCCCCCATGTGTGGTTTTGGTAATTAATGACAATCCCTATGGACTAATGTTTGCATTGAGTTATATTTGTAGGAGTTGTCCATAGGCAATTCTTGAACCATATGTTGGCTTCAAGGTTGCAATAAGAAGAAATTGATGAAGGATATCAAGTGTCAAGTATGTCTTGAAGATGAAGATGAAGTGAGCCCTCAAGCTACTTCAAGACATCAACATGATGAAGAATGAAGAAATGAAGTGCAAGTTCAAGATGAGCCATCTCGAAGAGATCCTTTGCTTGAGTCTTGCCATCCATATGGTGATCATGGATATGTGAAGATGCGCCGAAGAAGAAGCTCTCCCATGGTGGATTATGGGGGAGCAATCCACAAGACTTCGTCAAGCAAGCACAAGCAAGAAAGGCGTTCCATCTTGTTGAGGTCAAGATCGTCGTCATCGAGCTCAAGTGGAATGCGCAAGTATAAGGTTTGCTCTTGATAGGGTTTGTTTCTCACCGGTCTCATAGTGTAGTTGGAGACCGGTTTATAGTTTAGTTGCCGTACTATCAAGAGGGCTCTCGAGTGAGTAACTCGATCGTATCGTTCGGAGAGAGCTCAAACCTTTGCATCCTTGCATCATCTTTCTTGGTTGTTATTTGGACCTTATCCATGTGATGTTTTAGAGCTTGTGCTTATTCTCATGACAAGCTCTAGTTCATCGAAAACGGATTTCGCATAGATCACTTGTTGCGTTTTCGAGTTTGGTTCATCATCTTTCTTGGTTGTTATTTGGACCTTATCCATGTGATGTTTTAGAGCTTGTGCTTATTCTCATGACAAGCTCTAGTTCATCGAAACGGATTTCGCATAGATCACTTGTTGCGTTTTCGAGTTTGGTTCATCATCTTTCTTGGTTTTATTTGGATCTTATCCATGTGATGTTTTAGAGCTTGTGCTTATTCTCATGACAAGCTCTAGTTCATTGAGAATGGTTTTTCCATGGGCAACTTGTTGCATTTTCAAGATTGGAGGTTTTACCGGTATGTCTTTTTGAGATAGGTCAAACCTTTCTTCATTTGTTTCTATCCTCCTTTGCTGGACTATGATGTTTCTATGCATATTGTTGTAGAGCTCGTTGTTGTGATTTCAACGAGCCCAAGATCATCGAAATCGGAGTCCGGATGCAAAAGTTATGCCCGTTTTAGTTTTGGTGTTTCGCAGTTTTCTTAGGCCGGATATTTTGGAAATATCCGGGTCGGATTATCCGGGCCGGATATTTCGGAAATATCCGGCCCCCCCGATATCGTCTAAGGACCGGAAGAGGTGCAGCGCGGGCTAGGGGCCGGATTGTTGGCCGGTTTTTGTCCAGGTTTTGTCCCCGAGGCCGGATTATCCGGCCCGGATAATCCGGCCCCAACTTGGGCCGGATTATCCGACCCCGGTTTTGCCCAAACGGCTCGATTTTCTTGGGGGTATAAATACCCCCTTCTTCCTCCTTGGGCTGGTGCTTCTCTCACTCTCTCCCTCCATTGTTGAACTAGAGAAGCTTGCTCCATCTCTCAATCCCTCCATGATTCTTGCCCCCATTTGAGGGAAAAGAGAGAGGAGATCTAGATCTACATTTCTACCAATCAAATCCATCTCTTTGTGAGTGGAACTCTCTAGATCTTGATCTTGGTGTTCTTTGTGAATTCCTTTGTTCTTCCTCTCTTATTCCCCCAATAGCTTTTGTAGCTTTGTTGGAATTTGAGAGAGAAGGACTTGAGCATCTTTGTGGTGTTCTTGCCATTGCATTTGGTGCATCGGTTTGAGTTCTCCACGGTGATTCGTGGAGGTGAAAGCAAGGAAGTTGTTACTCTTGGGTTCTTGGAACCCTAGACGGATTCTAGGCCTTTGTGGCGATTTGTTGGGAGCCTCCAATTAAGTTGTGGATGTGTGCCCCAATCTTTGTGTAAGGCCCGGTTTCCGCCTCGAAGGAAATCCCTTAGTGGAACCGTGACCTAGGCCTTTGTGGCGAGGGTCACCGGAGATTTAGGTGAGGCGCCTTCGTGGCGTTCGGTGTGTGGTGAGTACCGCATCTTGGGGTGAGGCCTTTGTGGCGTTGGTGTGCATCGAGCAACCACACCTCAAGGTGAGCCTCTTGTGGCGTTCGGGAGCACTAAGCAACCGCACCTCTCCACCGGAGATTAGCACTCGCAAGAGTGTGAACTCCGGGATAAATCATCGTCTCCCGCGTGCCTCGGTTATCTCTATACCCGAGCTCTTTACTTATGCACCTTACCTTGTGATAGCCATCGTGCTTGAAGTTATATATATCTTGCTATCACATACTTGCTTGTATTGCTTAGCATAAGTTGTTGGTGCACATAGGTGAACTCTTGCTTAGAATAAGTTGTTGGTGCACATAGGTGAACCATAGTATATATGCTTTGGGCTTGACAAAGTAAACGCTAGTTTTATTCCGCATTTGTTAAGCCCATCTCGTAAAAGTTTTAAATCGCCTATTCACCCCCCCTCTAGGCGACATCCGTGTCCTTTCAAATGGTATCGAGCAAGGTCTCTCATTCTTAGGCTTCACCGCCTTGAGAGTAAAGATGTCGGTTAGGGGATTAGATCACAATAACTTGTTTATATTTGATGGCACAAATTATGATCTATGGAAAATTTATGTGCTTAATATTTTGCGGGGTATTTCCCCGAACATGGAGCGATTTCTTGACATGGGTTTTTCTTCTCCTAAGGATCCCCAAAATTTATCTTATGAGGAGAAGAAAAACTCTTGTCTCGATGCTCTTGCTTCTCATGTGTTTTCCATTGTTGTGAGCAATGTAGTTACTTCTTCAATCATGCCTTTTGGGAGCGCTCATGAATTATGGACAAAGCTTCGAGATAAATATGATGTGTCCAATATCATTGAGGATGATTGTATTGCTTCCACTTCCGGCCGTGATGAGTTCTCATCTTCATCCACTTCACCAAAGTGTTTCAAGACACAAGGTAATGATATGGTGAGTGGTGATGGAAATTGCAATGTTGGTATTGAGCTTACTATTGATGATCCTTCATCTATATCTCATTGCAATGGTTCATCTTTGGACTTAAACACATCTAGCACTAGAAATGATTTACATGCTTGTGTTGATAGTCCTTGCATATCATGTGTAAGTTGCTTGAAAAATCTAATGATGATATGCTTGCATTGTCTTGTGGCCATGATAAAAATGATTCTATTTCCTCTAGTTGTTGTGTGTCTAACAATGTAGAGGAAACCAAAGATTCTATTGGTCAAGACAAGATCTTGAAAGGAGCCTCAAGTAACTCCTCATCTTTATTTCACGGTCCTCATATATGCCTTATGGCCAAGGGTTCCACGGTACCTCCTACCATGGAACCTAATATGTCTCGTGGTGATAAGAATGAGGATGAATATGAAGAAGAGGATTGGGTTGTCTCTCTACGCGATAAAGGTGAGAGTGTATTCAAGGTTCTTTACAAAGATAAAATTGCTAGCTCTCACTTCTTTGAAATCTTGACTACCGCTATTGAGAGCCAAAAACTTATTTGGATGCATGAGAACACCATTGATAAAAAGGGTGCTCTTGAACGAGAGTATGCCGATGATGTAGCATCTTTAAAGAATGATCTTGAAGAAGAACAAGAGACCGTAGCCTCTCTTGAGGAGCAACTTCAAACCCTTGAGGTGTCTCAAAATGAAATATTTGCTAAACTCACTAAAGAAAGAGACCATGCTAAAGCTAAATTAAAATTGCTTAAAAATGAAAAGTTCAAAGTTGGTGTTGGCCATGATAAACTTGTTAAGGATCTAGATGATCTAGACAAGGCCCACAAGGCCTTGGAGAGCGAACACTCTATCCTCACCAAGTCATATGAGCAACTACAAGCTTCATATTTAAAAGAGCATGCTATGTTACCTTCTCTTCTTAATATGTCTTGTGATGATGCTTGTGCTACTAACTCTACTTCTTGTGAAGCATCTATCTTGAAGGAGAATGTTGAGCTAAGGGCTCAACTTGAATTGCTAACTAGCAATTATGGGAAATTGGAAGAAAATCATGGAAAGCTTTCTAGCTCCCATGAGGATCTTCTAGCCTCCCATGATAGGCTAAAGTTAGCTCATGAGACTATCATATCGAAGGCAACACCTTGTGAGCCTCATGTGGATACTAGCACTACTACCCAAAATGCTATATTGCCATGTGCTAGTCCTAGTAATTCATCCACTCATAGTATTGCTAAATCTTGTGATGAATTATCTTCCTTGCCTTGTTGCTCTAACAATGAAGGTTCTACTTCCTCTAGTACTTGTGTTGTTACTAACCATGTAGAGGAAATCAAAGAGCTCAAGGCCCAAGTCACTTCTTTGAAGACCGACTTGGTAAAGAGTCATGAAGGGAAATGCAAACTTGACACGATGTTAAGTGTGCAACAATCCCCCAATGACAAGAGTGGACTTGGATTCAAATCCAACAACAAGAACAAGTCCAAGAACAACAACAACAAGAAGGGCCAAGTACAAGTCAAAGACCCGGCCAAGATTGTTTGCTTCAAGTGCAAAATTGAAGGGCACCATGTTAGATCTTGCCCTTTGAAGAAGAAGCAAAAAGGGAAGCGGCCTCAAGCTCAAACTCATATTCAACCTCAAGTTGAAGAAATTCCACTTCCCAAGAAGAATCAAGCCAATGCTCCCATTGTGGAGAAATCTAGTGAGAAGAAGGAGAAGAAAAGAACTTGCTACATATGCCGTGAGAAGGGCCACATCTCCTCTTTTTGCACTATTGGTACCTCATCCAACTCTATCTCCATTGATGATGTTTATTCTCTTTGTAAGGATGAGGGTGGCAATGTGTTTGCCAAATATGTTGGTGCTCAAAGTGGTGTCAAGAAAAGAACCATTTGGGTTGCCAAGCCTATTGTGACTAACCTCTTAGGACCCAACTTAGTTGGGGACCAACAATCCAAAACTTGATCAATAGGTGCTTTTTGGAGGGCATTGGAGACTTGGCTACATCATGAAGAGTTAAGGGATCTTCATCATTTATACTATCTCAAGCCAAGTCTTTTGGTTATCTTACTTCTATCATACACCCAATGTTCCTCCTTGCGGTAACATGTGCTCAACTCATTTATATTGAAAGTTACTCGCCCCTTTGCATGTGTTAGTTTTGTTCCTAACATGTGTTTGTATATGTTGTGCATCCTACGTGTTTTTCTTGAGAAATCAAGGCTATGTATGTTAGGTTGCACACCATGTATTTGTGCTTGTGTTGGAGCCTCTTTGCATCTTGTTGTATCTTATATGGCTCTTATGAGAGATTATTGGACTATAACATTTTGGGGGAGTGATATGCCTTTAGGAATTTCACAATCCTAACAATGTGTGTACATGAGGAATATCACTTAGAATTGATATTGCAAGATTATCTAGTCTCTATGTGGTATGTCATCTTCATGAGAAATTCAAATTCTAATGTTCATTAATATCTCTAGTTGGATCTTATTTGCCTCTTGTGAAAATAAATTCCTTATCACATTATGGGGGAGTAATAAGCTTTGTGCATATTACAAGCCTAGGAAATGTGAACATTTGAGGTTGTGTCACATAGAATTGATATTGTAGATTATCTCTCCTATGTGGCATGTTTGCTCAAACAAGCTCCAATTTGCTTAAATGGCTTCATTGCTAATATCTTTGTGGATCTTATTTGTGTAAGTTTTTCTTGGCATGGTTTTTCACAACGTGTCCCTCAATACATTTTTGGAAAACCATGTGCTTCAAGTCATACTATTAATTGCTTTGCATGTTGGTATGAATACTATTAATTGCTTTGCATGTTGGTATGAATACTATTAATTGCTTTGCATGTTGGTATGAATACTATTAATTGCCTTGCATGTTGGTATGACTAAATGAAGCTATCAAGAAACTTTCTTTGCATGATGGTTAACTCTTATCTTTTACCATATGCTTTGTTCGTTGTAAATATGATCTTATGTATACTTACAAACTACCACCGGAAATATTTCCTAATACCTCTTGTCCTAGGACAATTGGTAATCAATTATGAGGTAGATATTTATTGATCATATCTACATTGGCTCTTGTGTTTAAATTGCCTTATTTATTGCCATGAATTTGTTGTGCTTTGACTCCCATGTGTCTTCCTTGCATCTTATGGATCTTGTGTTTAAATTGCCTTATTTATTGCCATGAATTTGTTGTGCTTTGACTCCCATGTGTTCTTTTTTCTATTCAAACTTTCTTAGCTTTTTTTGTAGATATAGGTAGTGTGATGATCCTAGTTGTGTGCATTTTGTATCCATATTCTAAATCCTAGATAATGCACTAATCTTGGGGGAGCTCTCCTATATTTGTTATATAAACTTCTCTTGATCTTTATCAAAAATTTGGTTTTGGGAGTCATAAATTTTCTTTTTGGTACTGTGTGCCATCATAAAAAGTGTCGAGGGTTTGGTTTATTTGTTGGAACCTTGCTCTCTTGGGAGTTGGTTATCTCATTCCTTTGTGCTTAGGTTTAATTAGCTTCTTATAATGAGATAAGTCTTTGGAGTCAATCTTGTGTTGATTTGATTCTTTGATATAATTTGGACAACCATTGTCTCTTGGTTTATTTGGTGTTTTGTCCAAATTGTATCTTCCTTTGGTTCTTGAAAGTATTGTGCATGCATATTTAATATATGTATATCTTATGGCATGTGTCACTTTCTTTGATCCAATATATAGGGTAAACTCCATCAAATCCTAATTTGGCTAAGATGTGCATGAAATTCAATTTCATATCTATATGCACATAGAATTGTGGAGTTTGTCCTATATGTTGTAGTGTGTCTAACTACTTCGACCCAATTAGTTTGGGGACCATTTTGTACTTACCTTTGTCTTAGGTAAAATGTATAAGCATTGAATGCTTGTCTCACTCTTTGAAAGAATTGGTGACTAAATGGTAACGTTAGGCAAGCTAGGATGATCAACTAACACATATCTACTACATCCACACCAATGCTATCTTGGTAACAAGTATCTTCTCATGCATACTTTTCTTGTATCCAACCTTATGGTTGCATCTTGGCATGAATCTCTTGATTTGCAAATGTTGTGCTTCTTGCAAAAGTCTTAATGAAACCTCTTTATTGTGAATGTGAGTAATTTGAGATGAGTGCATGTGTTGGGAAGTATTTTAAATCATGCTCATGATTCATCCATCCCAACTATGCCTATCTAGCAATTTTGTTGCATATCAATTCCTCAAGGCTCTCACATGTGCAATATAGATGAAAGTGCAAATTTAGTTACTTCTTTTGGTATCCCCGTTTGTGATACTTGTTGCCTTTCTCAAATGCATCCCAACTATCTTCTATCCCTTGTTGATATTTGTGATGTATTTTAGTTGTTTGTGGTTGAAGTTCATGAATGTACAATAAGATAATATTGAGCCTTTGGCCATGCTATTAAGCAAAAATCTTATTGGTATATTGCATGACTTCGTCTTGGATATCATGCTATTTTTCTTGTGTATCTATTTGGTGTGTGCATGTTTCTTTGTGGATAAATATCTTTGTGATATTGTCCACTTAGAGAAACTTATACACATAAGAGATGATACATCTCCATTTGATATCTTTTTTATTTGTTGCATGTTGATTGGTCATGCTAAGAAATATAATTCATTGAAGACTATGATGATGCTTTTTGCTCATCCATATAATAGTCTTATAATATGCTTTATCATGCCTTTCACATATCTTCTTGGTTGAGCCTTTTATTATGGTGCCTCTTACTTTTTGCTCAACTATTTGTTTGTTGCAAGTGTTAAGCTTATTTCTCTATCTATGATCTATTCCAAATGTTTGTGTTTTAAATGGTAATGAGGGAGTGAGGATTCCATGTTATGCATATTGTATTCAAATACAACATTTTAATTTATGCATGTACCTTGGGGAGCTTCCTCATTTGATTTAGAGCACTATCTTGTGGTGATCATTAGAGTTTGATTCACTTGGTATCTTTTGTTTTTGAATGATATTATGGGAGTGATGATTCCATGTTTGTGCACTTTATACTCCAATGCAAATTGTCTAGTTTTGTGCACAAACCTTGGGGAGCTTCCTCATATTATTTAGAGCAATCTTCTTGATCTTATCATAATATCTATCTTTCTTTTGGTATCCTCTTTGTGACTCATTTGGTTGCTTGCTTCATTTGTTGAAGCTTCTTGACTTTGTTATCTTTTTGCAATCTTTGATCCTATCTATAGTGTGATTCCTTCCGAATATTCGCCATTGGATATGTGCATTTGATTCCACTCAAATTATGAGAAATGCACACGCTATGGAGGAACTCTCACTATATTAGCCTTTTAAATTTTTCACCCATTTCGGCAATTGGTGCCAATGGGGGAGAAGTTTGGAGGGTTTAAGGGAATTTGGTTATGTCTTTGCTTTGTGCTTAAGCATGTGCCTTTATTGCATTGCATCTTGTTGCTTTGCATAGTTGAATATTTAGAGGAAACTCCACTAGGCTTTGAATGCCAATATATGCAATGAAAGTCAAGATCATTCACACATGCATATATTATGGGGGAGTTTGCTCTATATATTCAACTTATTTGTTACTTAAATTCCTTATATAAACCCTCTCAAAGAGATTGTCATCAATTACCAAAATGGGGGAGATTGAAAGTGCATGGAGCCCCCATGTGTGGTTTTGGTAATTAATGACAATCCCTATGGACTAATGTTTGCATTGAGTTATATTTGTAGGAGTTGTCCATAGGCAATTCTTGAACCATATGTTGGCTTCAAGGTTGCAATAAGAAGAAATTGATGAAGGATATCAAGTGTCAAGTATGTCTTGAAGATGAAGATGAAGTGAGCCCTCAAGCTACTTCAAGACATCAACATGATGAAGAATGAAGAAATGAAGTGCAAGTTCAAGATGAGCCATCTCGAAGAGATCCTTTGCTTGAGTCTTGCCATCCATATGGTGATCATGGATATGTGAAGATGCGCCGAAGAAGAAGCTCTCCCATGGTGGATTATGGGGAGCAATCCACAAGACTTCGTCAAGCAAGCACAAGCAAGAAAGGCGTTCCATCTTGTTGAGGTCAAGATCGTCGTCATCGAGCTCAAGTGGAATGCGCAAGTATAAGGTTTGCTCTTGATAGGGTTTGTTTCTCACCGGTCTCATAGTGTAGTTGGAGACCGGTTTATAGTTTAGTTGCCGTACTATCAAGAGGGCTCTCGAGTGAGTAACTCGATCGTATCGTTCGGAGAGAGCTCAAACCTTTGCATCCTTGCATCATCTTTCTTGGTTGTTATTTGGACCTTATCCATGTGATGTTTTAGAGCTTGTGCTTATTCTCATGACAAGCTCTAGTTCATCGAAACGGATTTCGCATAGATCACTTGTTGCGTTTTCGAGTTTGGTTCATCATCTTTCTTGGTTGTTATTTGGACCTTATCCATGTGATGTTTTAGAGCTTGTGCTTATTCTCATGACAAGCTCTAGTTCATCGAAAACGGATTTCGCATAGATCACTTGTTGCGTTTTCGAGTTTGGTTCATCATCTTTCTTGGTTTTATTTGGATCTTATCCATGTGATGTTTTAGAGCTTGTGCTTATTCTCATGACAAGCTCTAGTTCATTGAGAATGGTTTTTCCATGGGCAACTTGTTGCATTTTCAAGATTGGAGGTTTTACCGGTATGTCTTTTTGAGATAGGTCAAACCTTTCTTCATTTGTTTCTATCCTCCTTTGCTGGACTATGATGTTTCTATGCATATTGTTGTAGAGCTCGTTGTTGTGATTTCAACGAGCCCAAGATCATCGAAATCGGAGTCCGGATGCAAAAGTTATGCCCGTTTTAGTTTTGGTGTTTCTGCAGTTTTCTTAGGCCGGATATTTTGGAAATATCCGGGACGGATTATCCGGGCCGGATATTTCGGAAATATCCGGCCCCCCCGAAATCGTCTAAGGACCGGAAGAAAAGCAGCTCTGGATAGGGGCCGGATTTTTGGCCGGATTTTGTCCAGGTTTTGTCCCTGAGGCCGGATTATCCGGCCCCCGGATAATCCGGCCCCAACTTGGGCCGGATTATCCGGCCCTGGTTTTGCCCAAACGGCTCGATTTTCTTGGGGGGTATAAATACCCCCCTTCTTCCTCCTTGGGCTGGTGCTTCTCTCACTCTCTCTCCCCTCCATTGTTGAACTAGAGAAGCTTGCTCCATCTCTCAATCCCTCCATGATTCTTGCCCCCATTTGAGGGAAAAGAGAGAGGAGATCTAGATCTACATTTCTACCAATCAAATCCATCTCTTTGTGAGTGGAACTCTCTAGATCTTGATCTTGGTGTTCTTTGTGAATTCCTTTGTTCTTCCTCTCTTATTCCCCCAATAGCTTTTGTAGCTTTGTTGGAATTTGAGAGAGAAGGACTTGAGCATCTTTGTGGTGTTCTTGCCATTGCATTTGGTGCATCGGTTTGAGTTCTCCACGGTGATTCGTGGAGGTGAAAGCAAGGAAGTTGTTACTCTTGGGTTCTTGGAACCCTAGACGGATTCTAGGCCTTTGTGGCGATTTGTTGGGAGCCTCCAATTAAGTTGTGGATGTGTGCCCCAATCTTTGTGTAAGGCCCGGTTTCCGCCTCGAAGGAAATCCCTTAGTGGAACCGTGACCTAGGCCTTTGTGGCGAGGGTCACCGGAGATTTAGGTGAGGCGCCTTCGTGGCGTTCGGTGTGTGGTGTGAGTACCGCATCTTGGGGTGAGGCCTTTGTGGCGTTGGTGTGCATCGAGCAACCACACCTCAAGGTGAGCCTCTTGTGGCGTTCGGGAGCACTAAGCAACCGCACCTCTCCACCGGAGATTAGCACTCGCAAGAGTGTGAACTCCGGGATAAATCATCGTCTCCCGCGTGCCTCGGTTATCTCTATACCCGAGCTCTTTACTTATGCACCTTACCTTGTGATAGCCATCGTGCTTGAAGTTATATATATCTTGCTATCACATACTTGCTTGTATTGCTTAGCATAAGTTGTTGGTGCACATAGGTGAACTCTTGCTTAGAATAAGTTGTTGGTGCACATAGGTGAACCATAGTATATATGCTTTGGGCTTGACAAAGTAAACGCTAGTTTTATTCCGCATTTGTTAAGCCCATCTCGTAAAAGTTTTAAATCGCCTATTCACCCCCCCCCCCTCTAGGCGACATCCGTGTCCTTTCAGTAGCTTTCTCTGTTGGACAAACACCAAACCACAAAAGGGTAACAACACAATATCCAAACTAGGTACGGCACCTGTTGAGCATACATGACTTTTGGCGTAAAATCACGTTAACCAACACTAGCATCATCTTGTTCTTTGCAAGGTGCTATGCTTATCGTCTAATCCCAATACACCACCTACTTCAGGTGGCACGATGATGTCAAGTGCAGGCTCACCAGTACCAACTCTCTTGCATCGGTCTCCATTGAATGTACGCCATCGTCGCAAGAGACACCATTAGCAATGCAAGCTGAAGTTGTTCTTATCCTCATATCAGGATCAAATAATACAGGTGTCAAGCTTCATGCACTAGCCAACACAATAAAAAGTCCGAACTAGGATAGCTAGGAAAAAACATGAAGATCTTTTTTCGAATCCCACACCGAACATCTTTTTTAACTAATTAGGTAAGCTCCTCGCCGACAAACATATTACAAGCAACTCCAAAGAAGTGGCTCTATATTTTGGCGCTGTGGGCTGAATGGCTGATGCTGCGCATGGAGCCGGCAATAGCTTCACCGGAAGCTGCAAACTGTGGCGGCCAAATGCAGGGCTGAAACAGCGTATTTTCAGAGGCGCTATAAATGCAGCGCCAAAAACAGAATATAATGAAAAATAGAGTGCAGTAAAACAGAAGATCAAACAAAGACTAGAAATAGACATAAAATAGGATAAAATTAGCTTGATAGATACTCCGTAGTTCATATTTTTACAAAGTAGTGCGATAAAACTAAACTAAAACTCGACATCTGACGAGTCCGGTGTCGTGCCCGACACCGGATCCGACGAGAAGAGGTCAATCCAACGGGGTCGTCCTCGCCAATGGTGGTCGGCCGGCGAGCTGCGCTTCGATGAAGGCCCGCTTCGTCGCCTTCTCCGCCCTCCGTCGTGCGCGGTCCTCCTTCTTCGCTGCCCGCCTCGTCGCCTTCTCCGCCCTCCGTCTGCGGAAGTGCTCGTTCTCGGCGGCAACGTCCTCGGGGAAGCGGGCCGCCCACTCGCGCGCCGCGCGCTCGTCCCGCTCGGCGATGCGCAAACGGCGCTCCGTCTCGCGGCGGCGGTGCTGTTCCTCCTGTCTAACGATGTACGGCGGCGGCGCGAGATCCTCGGCCTGCCGGCGCGTCCACACGTCATGGAAATTCATCGACGATCGCGGGCGCCCGAGCCGCCACGCCACGGCGTCGTACGCGCGCGCAGCCTCGTGCGTGGTCTCGTAGGTGCCGAGGCCGATGCGCTCGCCGCCGTCACGTATCTCCGCGTAATACGTACCTTTGGGGCGCGCGCGGACGCCTCGGTACCCCGTGCCCGAGACGCGGCAGTACCGCGAGCTCGACGCGAGACGAGGCATGGCGGCGGCGGCGGAAGCGGAGCCGCGGCGGCGATATTAGGCGCAGATGGGCAAATTTCAGCAACCCGTGTCCATCTTTTTTTTTGGCAGGATTACGCCATGTACCACCTTCCAATTAGTAAATAGTACTGTTCAGCCTTCCCCTGTTGGGCCCAATATTTCACTTTGGGTTGCCAACGGCCATCTACATGGTAATTGCTCTCGGCCTACTTGCTCCGGCTGTCAAAGCCCAATAACTACAAATGGGCCTTTCGCTCATGCAATTTTGGCCCTTTTCTAATGAAACACAGATCCTATGAATGGCAAAAGAAAAAAAACGCGGAGATTCTACATAAAAGTTGTTTTTATTTATTTTGAATTATTGGGTTCCAATTTTTGAAACTGCTCATGCCCAATATGAAAATCCTTGTTTGCTCCATACCCACATGGATAACGGTATTTTTAATAATTCATAAAGTGGATTTGAAATTTAAAACATATCCAAATAATTCCATGATTTAATCTATCAACTTGCAAGATCTTGGAGAGAAAAAGCTTGTATTAGTCTGCAGAATCCTCACCGTTTCAAAGGCGGCAGTGGATCAAAAGAAAAAAGGAAGTAGCCAGAAATTAGGGGTCAAAAATAACTCCAAGAAATGTAACTTTTATTGTTCGTAGAGGATGACATGCGGGACCCATGAGCCAGCAGCTTACTCAACGTTTCAAAGGCGGCATGAGATCGGAAGAAAAAGGCAAGTGACCAAATATCGAGCCAAAAATAATCCAAGAAATGAAACTTATTGTACATAGAGGATGACATGCGGGTCCCATTTTGCAGCGGTTTCAGCGTTTCAAATGCGGTTTGAGATCAAAAGAAAAAGAAAGTAGCCACAAATTAGGGGGTAAAAAAACTCCAAAAAAAGAAAGTTGATTGTACATAGAGGATGACATGCGGGTCCCATGAGTCAGCAGCTTACTCAACGTTTCCAAGGCGGCAGGGGATCAAAAGAAAAAGGAAATAGCCAAAAATCAGAGGTGAAAAAAAACAAGAAAAGAAATTTTATAGTACATAGAGGATGACATGCGGGTCCCATGAGCCAGCAGGTTCCTCAACGTTTTCAAAGGCCGGTGGGGATCAAAAGAAAAAGGCAAATAGCCAGAAATTAGGGGTAAACAATAAATCCAACAAAGGAAAGGTTTATTGTTCATAGATGCTGACATGTGGGACCCATGAGCCAGAAGCCAAGGCAAGTGACCAAAAATCAGGGGTAAAAAAATCCAAGAAAAGGAACTTTATTGTACATAGAGGATGACATGTGGGTCCCATGAGCCAGCACCTTACTCAACGTTTCGTAGGCGGCTTGAGATCGAAAGAAAAAGGAAAGTGACCGAATATCGAGCTAAAATAATCCAAGAAAGGAAACTTTTATTGTACATAGAGGTTGACATATGGGTCCCATTAATACAAGCTCTTTTGCTCGAAGATCTTGCAAGTTGATTGTACATAGAGGATGACATGCGGGCCCCATGTGTCAGCAGCTTACTCAATGTTTCCAAGGCGGCAAGGATCAAAAGAAAAAGGAAATAGCCAAAATCGTAGGATGAAAAATAAATCCAACAAAGGAGAGGTTTATTGTCCATGGAGGCTGACATCTGGGACCCACGAGCCAGCAGCGTCCTCTACGTTTAGAAGGCGACTGGGGATCGAAAGAAAAAAGGAAAATAGCCACAAATTAGGGGTACAAAATAACTCCAAGAAAGGAAGTGTTTATTGTCCATAGAGGTCGACATGTGGGACCCATGAGCCAGCAAAGTCTTCAACGTTTCAAAGGCGGCAGGGGATCAAAAGAAAAAGGCAAGTATCCATAAATTAGGGGTACAAAAAAACACCAAGAAAGGAAGTGAATATTGTTCATAGAGGATGACATGCGGTACCCATTTAGCAGCAGCGGTCTCAACGTTTCATAGGCGGCACGGGATCAAAAGAAAAAGGAAGTAGCCAGAAATTAGGGTTCAAAAATAACTCCAAGAAAGGAAACTTTTATTGTTCGTAGAGGATGACATGCGGGACCCATGAGCCAGCAGCTTAATCAACGTTTCAAACGAGGCATGAGATCGAAAGAAAAAGGCAAGTGACAAAATATCAGGAGACAAAAATAATACAAGAAAAGAAACTTGATTGTACATAGAGGATGGCATGCTGGTCCCATTTAGCAAAGAACGGTCTCAACGTTTCAAATGCGGCTTGAGATCAAAAGAAAAAGAAAGTAGCCGTAAATTAGGGGTAAAACAACTCCAAGAAAGGAAAGTTTTATCGATGAGCCAGCAGAGTCCTCAACGTTTCAAAGGCGGCAGGGGATCAAAAGAAAAAGGAAATAGCCGAAAATCGTAGGGTGAAAAATCCAAGAAATTTAACTTTTATAGTACATAGAGGATGACATGCGGGTCCCATGAGCCAGCAGGTTTTTCAACGTTTCAAACGTGGCATGAGATCGAAAGAAAAAGGCAAGTGACCAAATATCAGGATCCAAAAATAATTCAAGAAAAGAAACTTGATTGTACATAGAGTATGACATGCGGGTCCCATTTAGCAGCAGCGGTATCACCGTTTGAGAGGCGGCAGGGGATCGAAAGAAAAAGGCAAGTGACCAAATATGAGGTGCCAAAAAAAATCGAAGAAAAGAAAGTTTTATTGTACATAGAGGATGACATGCGGGTCCCATCAGCCAAAGAGGTTTTTCAACGTTTCAAACGTGGCATGAGATCGAAAGAAAAAGGCAAGTGACCAAATATCGGGAGCCAAAAATAATTCCATAAAAGAAACTTGATTGTACATAGAGTATGACATGCGGGTCCCATTTAGCAGCAGCGGTATCACCGTTTGAGAGGCGGTAGGGGATCGAAAGAAAAAGGCAAGTGACCAAATATGAGGTGCCAAAAAAAATCGAAGAAAAGAAACTTTTATTGTACATAGAGGATGACATGCGGGTCCCATGAGCCAGCAGGTTTTTCAACGTTTCAAACGTGGCATGAGATCGAAAGAAAAAGGCAAGTGACCAAATATCAGGAGCCAAAAATAATTCAAGAAAAGAAACTTGATTGTACCTAGAGTGTGTCCTGCGGGTCCCATTTAGCAAAGCGGTATCACCGTTTAAGAGGCTGCACGGGATCGAAAGAAAAAGGCAAGTGACCAAATATCAGAGCCAAAAATAATCTAAGAAAAGAAATTTTACCGTACATAGAGGATGACATGCGGGTCCCATTTTGCAGCAGCGGTCTCAACGTTTCCAAGGCGGCACAGACCAAAAGAAAATGAAGTAGCCGTAAATCGGGGGTGAAAAAATTCCAAAAAAAGAACGATTTCAATTGGGCTGCATGTGGACATCTGAGCATTCGAACTATCCTCGCCGGGCCTTTTGACTCGTACAATTTCAGCCCACTCCAAAACAGGATAGTTCGGATTTTTCTAAAAAAACAGGAAAGTCCTATGCTTCGCAAAAACAAAAACAAGGAGATTCAGCATATAAATTTGTTTATGTAAAAATAAATATTTAATTTATCCGTTGAAATAGCTCAGAGCGCAATACACTGTTTATTGTCTGCAAAATAATCAAGATATCACATGTTTCTTGTACGGGGAGCTGACATCGGGGACCCATGAGCCAGCAGCGTCGTTTTAAAGGCGGCAGGGGATGGAAAGAAAAAATAAACCAAAAATCTGTTGGTAAAAAATCCAAGAAAAGAAACATTTTCGTTCTGAGAGGATGACATGCGGGACCCATGAGGCAGCAACATCCTCGCCGTTTATTGTTCATAGAGGCCGACATGTGGGACCCGTGAGCCAAAGCGTCCTCAACGTTTTAAAGGCGTCAGGATATCGAAAGAAAAAATAAGCCAAAAATCATTTGGTAAACAATATCCAAGAAAAGAAACATTTACCGTTCTGAGAGGATGACATGCGGGACCCATGAGGCAGCAGCATCCTCAACGATTCCAAGGCGGCAGGGGATCAAAGAAAAAAAAAGGAAATATCCAGAAATTAATTAGGGGTTCAAAAAAAATCCATCAAAGGAAACTTTTATTGTTCATAGAGGATGACTTGTGGGACCGACCTGCCAACAGCGTCCTCATCATTTCAAAGGGGCAGGAGATCAAAAGAAAAAGGCAAATAGCCAGAAATTAGGGGTCAAAAATAACTCCAAGAAAGGAAACTTTTATTGTTCGTAGAGGATGACATGCGGGACCCATGAGCCAGCAGCTTACTCAACGTTTCAAAGGCGGATGAGATCGAAAGAAAAAGGCAAGTGACAAAATATCAAGAGCAAAAGATAATCCAAGAAAAGAAACTTTATTGTACATAGAGGATGACATGTGGGTCCCATTTAGCAAGAGCCGGTATCACCGTTTGAGAGGCGGCAGGGTTCAAAAGAAAAAGAAATTGCCAAAAATCAGAGGGTGAAAAAAACCAAGAAAATGACTTTTATAGTACATAGCGGATGACATGCGGGTCCCATGAGCCTGCAGGTTCCTCAACGATTCAAACGTGGCATGAGATCGAAAGAAAAAGGCAAGTGAAAAAATATGAGGAGCCAAAAATAATTCAAGAAAAGAAACTTTTATAGCACATAGAGGATGACATGCGGGTCCCATGAGCCAGCAGGTTCCTCAACGTTTCAAACGTGGCATGAGATCGAAAGAAAAAGTCAAGTGCCCAAATATGAGGTGCCAAAAAAAACTCCAAGAAAAGAAAGTCGATTGCTCATAGAGGATGACATGCGGGTCCCATTTAGCTGCAGCGGTCTCACTGTTTGAGAGGCGGCAGGGGATCGAAAGAAAAAGGCAAGTGAACGAATATGAGGTGCCAAAAATAATCCAAGTAAAGAAACTTTTACAGTACAGAGAGGATGACATGCGGGTCCCATTTAGCAGCAGCGGTATCACCGTTTGAGAGGCGGCAGGGGATCGAAAGAAAAAGGCAAGTGACCAAATATGAGGTGCCAAAAAAAATCCAAGAAAAGAAAGTTTTATAGTACATAGAGGATGACATGCGGGTCCCATTTAGCAGCAGCGGTATCACCGTTTGAGAGGCGGCAGGGGATCGAAATAAAAGGCAAGTGACCAAATATGAGGTGCCAAAAAAAATCCAAGAAAAGAAAGTTTTATAGTACATAGAGGATGACATGCGGGACCCATTTAGCAGCAGCGGTATCACCGTTTGAGAGGCGGCAGGGGATCGAAAAAAAAAGGCAAGTGACCAAATATGAGGTGCCAAAAAAAACTCCAAGAAAAGAAAGTTGATTGCACATAGAGGATGACATGCGGGTCCCATTTAGCAGCAGCGGTCTCAACGTTTCCAAGGCGGCAAGGGATCAAAAGAAAAAGGAAGTAGCCAGAAATCAGGGGGTCAAAAAATCCAAGAAAAGAAAGTTTTATAGTACATAGAGGATGACATGCGGGACCCATGATCCTGCATCGTAAACGGCTCGATCGGAGAACGTTGAACGAGATGGCGCGATCGAGAAAAAAACAATGCCAGAGAGGCTGCCATCTGGGCCCTACATCCCTCGGCGGTGCGGATTTGCGTTGACTCGGCCGGCGAACCCGAGATTTCGAGATGCACCACGTCCCGGGCCACCATACGCGACGTTTTGGCCGCTTTCGTCGGGCTAGGTGGCCTCAAAAACGAGAAAAAAAAAGTTTTGACATGCACCACGGAGGGACCCAAAATCGTCGGCCATGGTACACCAGCAACCACGGCGCGACTTCAACTTCGTCGGCCATGGCAACTTTTCTTGTAGTGTGTGGAGAGTAATAATTTTATGCATGAGACTCATGATAAGAATGCTTTATGTGATAGTTATATTGTTGAGTTTGCTCATGATGCTACTGAAAGTTATTATGAGAGAGGAAAATATGGTTGTAGAAATTTTCATGTTACTAAAACACCTCTCTATGTGCTGAAATTTTTGAAGCTACACTTGTTCTATCTTCTTATGCTTGTTACTTTGCTCTTCATGAACTTGTTTATTTACAAGATTCCTATGCATAGGAAGCATGTTAGACTTAAATGTGTTTTGGATTTGCCTCTGGATGCTCTCTTTCGCTTCAACTACTATTTCTTATGAGTGCATCATTAAAACTACTGAGCCCATCTTAATGGCTATAAAGAAAGAACTTCTTGGGAGATAACCCATGTGTTATTTTGCTACAGTACTTTGTTTTATATTTGTGTCTTGGAAGTTGTTTACTACTGTAGCAACCTCTCCTTATCTTAGTTTTGTGTTTTGTTGTGCCAAGTAAAGTCTTTGATAGTAAAGTCAATACTAGATTTGGATTACTGCGCAGAAACTGTTTTCTTGCTGTCACGAATCTGGGCCTAATTCTCTGTAGGTAAATCAGAAAATTATGCCAATTTACGTGAGTAATCCTCAGATATGTACGCAACTTTCATTCAATTTGAGCATTTTCATCTGAGCAAGTCTGGTGCCATTTTAAAATTCATCTTTATGGACTGTTCTGTTTTGACAGATTCTGCCTTTTATTTCGCATTGCTTCTTTCGCTGTGTTGGGTGGATTTCTTTGTTCCATTACCTTCCAGTAGCTTTGGGCAATGTCCAGAAGTGTTAAGAATGATTGTGTCACCTCTGAACATGTGAGTTTTTGATTATGCACTAACCCTCTAATGAGTTTGTTTCGAGTTTGGTGTGGAGGAAGTTTTCAAGGGTCAAGAGAGGAGGATGATATACTATGATCAAGAAGAGTGAAAGCTCTAAGCTTGGGGATGCCCCGGTGGTTCACCCCTGCATATATCAAGAAGACTCAAGCGTCTAAGCTTGGGGATGCCCAAGGCATCCCCTTCTTCATCGACAAATTATCAGGTTCCTTCTCTTGAAACTATATTTTTATTCGGTCACATCTTATGTGCTTTGCTTGGAGCGTCTGTATGTTTCTTACTTTTGTTTGTGTTTGAATAAAATGGATCCTAGCATTCTTTGTGTGGGAGAGAGACACGCTCCGCTGTTGCATATGGACAAGTATGTCCTTAGTTTCTACTCATAGTATTCATGGCGAAGTTTCTTCTTCGTTAAATTGTTATATGGTTGGAATTGGAAAATGATACATGTAGTAATTGCTATAAATGTCTTGGGTAATGTGATACTTGGCAATTGTTGTGCTCATGTTTAAGCTCTTGCATCATATACTTTGCACCCATTAATGAAGAAATACATAGAGCATGCTAAAATTTGGTTTGCATATTTGGTCTCTCTAAGGTCTAGATAATTTCTAGTATTGAGTTTGAACAACAAGGAAGACGGTGTAGAGTCTTATAATGTTTACAATATGTCTTTTATGTGAGTTTTGCTGCACCGGTTCATCCTTGTGTTTGTTTCAAATAACCTTGCTAGCCTAAACCTTGTATCGAGAGGGATTACTTCTCATGCATCCAAAATCCTTGAGCCAACCACTATGCCATTTGTGTCCACCATACCTACCTACTACATGGTATTTCCCGCCATTCCAAAGTAAATTGCTTGAGTGCTACCTTTAAAATTCCATCATTCACCTTTGCAATATATAGCTCATGGGACAAATAGCTTAAAAACTATTGTGGTATTGAATATGTAATTATGCACTTTATCTCTTATTAAGTTGCTTGTTGTGCGATAACCATGTTCACTGGGGACGCTATCAACTACTCTTTGTTGAATTTCATGTGAGTTGCTATGCATGTTCGTCTTGTCTGAAGTAAGAGAGATTTACCACCTTATGGTTAAGCATGCATATTGTTAGAGAAGAACATTGGGCCGCTAACTAAAGCCATGATTCATGGTGGAAGTTTCAGTTTTGGACAAATATCCTCAATCTCATATGAGAAAATTATTAATTGTTGTTACATGCTTATGCATAAAAGAGGAGTCCATTATCTGTTGTCTATGTTGTCCCGGTATGGATGTCTAAGTTGAGAATAATCAATAGCAAGAAATCCAATGCGAGCTTTCTCCTTAGACCTTTGTACAAAGCATAGAGGTACCCCTTTGTGACACTTGGTTAAAACATGTGCATTGCGATGATCCGGTAGTCCAAGCTAATTAGGACAAGGTGCGGGCACTATTAATATACTATGCATGAGGCTTGCAACTTGTAAGATATAATTTATATGATACATATGCTTTATTACTACCGTTGACAAAATTGTTTCATGTTTTCAAAATCAAAGCTCTAGCACAAATATAGCAATCGATGCTTTCCTCTTTGAAGGATCATTCTTCTACTTTTATTGTTGAGTCAGTTCACCTATTTCTCTCCACCTCAAGAAGCAAACACTTGTGTGAACTGTGCATTGATTCCTACATATTTGCATATTGCACTTGTTATATTACTCTATGTTGACAATATCCATGAGACATACATGTTATAAGTTGAAAGCAACCGCTGAAACTTAATCTTCCTTTGTGTTGCTTCAATGCCTTTACTTTGAATTATTGCTTTATGAGTTAACTCTTATGCAAGACTTATTGATGCTTGTCTTGAAGTACTATTCATGAAAAGTCTTTGCTATATGATTCACTTGTTTACTCATGTCATATACATTGTTTTGATTGCTGCATTCACTACACATGCTTTACAAATAGTATGATCAAGGTTATGATGGCATGTCACTCCAGAAATTATCTTTGTTATCGTTTTACCTGCTCGGGACGAGCAGAACTAAGCTTGGGGATGCTGATACGTCTCCGACGTATCGATAATTTCTTATGTTCCATGCCACATTATTGATGTTATCTACATGTTTTATGCACACTTTATGTCATATTCGTGCATTTTCTGGAACTAACCTATTAACAAGATGCCGAAGTGCGCTCCGTTTTCTGCTGTTTTTGGTTTCAGAAATCCTAGTAACGAAATATTCTCGGAATCGGACGAAATCAACGCCCATGTTCCTATTTTGCCCGGAAGCATCCAGAACACCCGAGAGCCGCCAGAGAGGGGGCACTGGGCCCCCAGACCATAGGCCGGCGCGGCCAGGGGGGCTCGCGCCACCCTATGGTGTGGGCACCCCTTCGACCCTCCTGCGCCGCCTCTTCGCCTATTTAAAGCCTCCGTCGCGAAAACCCTGAGGCGTTCGACGAAACCCACAGAAACCTTCCGGAGCCGCCGCCATCGCGGGCCAAGATCTCGGGGACAGAGTCTCTGTTCCGCACGCCGCCGGAACGGGGAAGTGCCCTCGGAAGGCTTCTCCATCATCACCACCGCCATCTTCATCACCGCTGCTGCTCCCATGAGGAGGGAGTAGTTCTCCATCGAGGCTCGGGGCTGTACCGGTAGCTATGTGGTTCATCTCTCTCCTATGTACTTCAATACAATAATCTCATGAGCTGCCTTACATGATTGAGATTCATATGATGATGCTTGTAATCTAGATGTCGTTATGCTAGTCAAGTGAATTTTACTTATGTGATCTCCGGAGACTCCTTGTCCCACGTGTGTAAAGGTGACAGTGTGTGCACCGTGTGGGTCTCTTAGGCTATATTTCACAGAATACTTATTCACTGTTATGAATGGCATAGTGAAGTGCTTATTTATATCTCTTTATGATTGCAATGTGTTTTGTATCACAATTTATCTATGTGCTACTCTAGCAATGTTATTAAAGTAGTTTTATTCCTCCTGCACGGTGTAATGGTGACAGTGTGTGCATCCGTGTTAGTACTTGGTTTATGCTATGATCATGATCTCTTGTAGATTGCGAAGTTAACTATTGCTATGACAGTATTGATGTGATCTATTCCTCCTACATATGCATGAAGGTGACAGTGTGCATGCTATGTTAGTACTTGGTTTAGTCGAATTGATCTTTCATGCACTCTAAGGTTACTTAAATATGAACATTGAATTGTGGAGCTTGTTAACTCCGGCATTGAGGGTTCGTGTAATCCTACGCAATGTGTTCATCATCCAACAAGAGTGTAGAGTATGCATTTATCTATTCTGTTATGTGATCAATGTTGAGAGTGTCCACTAGTGAAAGTCTAATCCCTAGGCTTTGTTCCTAAATACTGCTGCGTTACTACAGCTTGTTTACTGTTTCACTGCGTTACTACTGCTGCAATACTACCACCATCAACTACACGCCAGCAAGTTATTTTCTGGCACCGTTGCTACTGCTCATATATATTCATACCACCTGTATTTCACTATCTCTTCGCCGAACTAGTGCACCTATTAGGTGTGTTGGGGACACAAGAGACTTCTTGCTTTGTGATTGCAGGGTTGCATGAGAGGGATATCTTTGACCTCTTCCTCCCTGAGTTCGATAAACCTTGGGTGATCCACTTAAGGGAAAACTTGCTGCTGTTCTACAAACCTCTGCTCTTGGAGGCCCAACACTGTCTACAGAAAAAGGAGGGGGAAGTAGACATCATCGTGCCATGGCTGTTGCCTTTCTGTGTCCACCTAGAGGTTACATCGCTGGCAGCCACGACATCTGGCCTAGGCCTGGTGCGAGCCGGAGTGGCGAGGCAAGGGTGTGTGGGTCGCTGTCCGCACAACTGCTTCGGCGGTGGTGGCAGGCGGGCAACACCACAGTAGCTTTCTCCTTCGCTTTTCTGACCGGCAGTGTGGGGGGCAACCGGTTTTGCTTGCATAATGGAGGCAGTCCTAGTATTCTTTCTTGCGCCAAGACGGTGTTCTACTTGATGCTTGTTCAGGAGAGAGCGGCGTGAAGCTTTGCTATTTGTTGTCATCATGGGACATGTATTTTTTGTTCCACGAGGAAGTCAGATGCAGATAATGGCATGGAAGCCCATATCTAAAGACTAGTAATGGTGGTTCGAGTCTTTGCAGCGATGATAAATTTGATTGGTGAGTCGGGATTCGTCGCAGCGGCATGCTAGTGGGGGCGACAGTGCATGAGAAATTCAAATGCTTATCTTTTTGTTGAAGACTTTGTTTTGAGAGTGAGAACTTTCTTCAGGGTAAAAACAAATTTTGTTCTTGCAGACATCGCTTTTTTTGGAAGCCTTGAACTTCGGTTGACGAAGATGCTTGAGCATCATTTTCTTCTTGGATGCGTCGGTTTTAGAGAACTTGACCTTCGGGGGTTGCATTGGTGATGCTTGTGCTTCTACAAGAATAGAAACATTGTGCCCTTACTTTTCTTTTTTATCTTTTTTGTGTGTATATTATTAGGTTATTGTGTTTTTGGAGGTTGATTGTATTGATATCTCCGCGATATTAATATACTTTATTTATCAACTTTTTTATATTGTTTGTAAACTACGTATAGGGCGCGTTTGGTAGGCTGCATGCTCCTTGGCTCGCATGGGACCAGCAATTTTCGGTCCGTTTGGATGCCTGAGCCGAGCAGCGTTGTTGCACATGGGCGCCACACATGCCCATATGGCGCTCCTAGCAAGATCTATGAAATTAGTGGATGAATGGAGAAGATTCGAAGGGGATTACCTTGAGAAATGGATGGGGAACGATCTCCACTGACAGATCTGGTGATTTGGTGGTGGATTTGGTGGGGGGAAAGGGGGGAGAGAGAGGAACCGCCGGCCACATCCTGTTCTTCACGGGAAGAAGAGAGGAGAAAGAAGATGGTCGGGCTGGGCGGGCGCGCGCGGCCGAAACTTAAGTGCATGTGTGGCGCCCTTGCCACGGGCGACACACTTTCAAAGTGTGGCGCCGGCGAGAGCGGCGCCACACATGCTGCCACGTCGGATCGGGATCACCAGCTCAGCGTCGACGGGCCACGTCGGATGGGTTTGTGGCGCCGGCAGCAGGGGCGCCATATGGGCATGTGTGGCGCCCATGGGAGGGGCGCCACACAAAAGGGTTAGATGAGTGAAATAGTTTCGCCGGAGGGTCAGTCTGTGCTTTTCTTTAACTTTTGGGTTATTTTTATGCAAATCGCCGGTGTCTTCAGGTAGAAAATGAGAAATCAAAAAAACTAAAAAGGAACGGAAAGGAAAGGCTTTAATTTGCCCAGTAGACCCCGACAGAGAAGATAACAGAAGAGACATGAGACACCGCTGCGCCAAGAGTCGTGGCCACATCGACGGTGAAAAAAGTGACTGTGCACTAATTGCAAAACAGCTAGCTGTTTACTAGGAAAACTGAAAAAATAAACACCCAAAGTTTAACGCCAAACAATATTGTAGCACATATTAATAAAATATTAACAAACTTAGACTAGCATGGAGATTGTCTGAAGAAATTGAGCATGGGAACACTTTTGAATTTTGATGGTATAGTGAAAGCTCGAGAGTGATACAAAAAGATTCATAATTTGGAGTAGCAATATATTCTTTTTTTACTACGTCTATTCCAAATTAATTGACTCAACTTTGTCTCGATACACATGTCATGTTTAGACATGTGTATTCAGAAACATGTCCCGCCCGAGCGACTCTGGAGACGCCACATCTCGATCCCGCGAGCCCCCCAGACCCCCACCCCATCCCCTGCTCCTGGCCACCGCCGTTGTTGACATCGACAACGGTGGCGGCACACTTCTCGTATAAGACGAATGGGCAAGGGAGGGCATCCCGGGGATGCTCCATGGGCAATGGCCGGGCGGTGGCGCGGTATTTAGGTTCTAGGCCTGATGTCAGAGCTACTAGGTGGAGACGGGTGCGCGTCTTCAGCGTGATCTCCGATGGCACGGCTGACAGGTCAGATTTGGGCCATCCAGTTCTGCTCGTCGAGTGATGCTGGCATGGAGGTGTTGCGTCTGGTTTCTCCTTAGTTGCTCTGTCCGGCGGCGTGGGGAACTACTGGTTCGGAATAAAGGTTGTGTAGCCCCTTGTTGTTCTTCGAGTGCCAAGTCGTCGATCTGCTTCATGTTGGCCTGCTCAATCTAGACGCCGACGGGTGATGGTCTTGCTCTTAGGTATTTCCGTTGAATGGCGCATGGCGCCATTGGATATCTGGATTTAAATTGATTCGGTGGTGCACACCCTTATCTTTGGCCAGTGTGGCTTCATGAGGGTGTGGTTTCCCTGTCTTGCTAGTGCCATGGGCCATGTCTAAATATAGATTTCCATGATATTGACATATGTGGATAAAGTCATGGGGCTTCGACCGGAGGTTTGCAACGGTAGAGAGGTGTATTGTTTGTGATCAAGAGTTGCTCCACAGGTCCTTCCTTTGTATCGGGTGTTTGCTGACTTGCAGCAGCGACCTTTGCAAGAGGTGTGGGGGGGGGGGGGGGGCAGTACAAGTGGACTGCATTTTTCATCATGCTCTTCAAGAGTACCGAGCCGCGATTTTTAGGGTGAAACTCAAGATCTTCGATCAACTCTTTTGCATTGTTTTATCCCTTTTTTGATGTGTTGCTTTTGGGGAATCGATTTTGTAGTCTAGGTGTTACTGTTGCCTGCCAAAACCCACCGGCGGGCAGCGGCCTGGCAACACGGTAGAGCCGGGAAGAGCCTAGAGCTGCGGCTGGCTGAGACCCCTCCGAGCGACGGCCCGCAATGCTCTTCTGGTCACACGCGGCGATGCGAAGTGCAAGGGCGTGCCACCTGACCTATACCTGGTCAGGAAGGTGATGGGGATGCCTCGCTTAGTTCCTGCATGGCATACACGTAAACGTTAAATACGAGCCTCGATCGGCTCTCAGGTTATCCTGTGAATCGG
The DNA here is from genome assembly GCF_019359855.2 of Lolium perenne. Taxonomy (NCBI): domain Eukaryota; kingdom Viridiplantae; phylum Streptophyta; class Magnoliopsida; order Poales; family Poaceae; genus Lolium; species Lolium perenne. The sequence goes on along the minus strand of NC_067245.2, from coordinate 41,770,276 downwards.
CTCAAAGAGCCGATTCACCCATGATCCGTACGGGGTGCACGAATACTTGGTGATCCTTCTTGATCAAGATATAGCTAATGAGATCTACGACGATTTAGGGTTTTCACCGCATAATCGGATCATCCTACTCCAAAGCCAGGCCTCGCGGCCACGCACGGTGCTCATAAGCCGATCCTAAACAAGGCCTAAAAACCAACATGACGTTGATCCTCGGAACATCCTGTTTAGGACTTGCGAACGCCACCCTACGTGCCGCTGGATCCTCCACCCCTTTGTAAGGCCTAACTATTGCAGATATTAAACTAATCCTTGCAGAGCAAGGAGCAATCGTAACGGATCAGATCTACTAGATGATGAACAAGCAGGGTGCCGCCCCCACGCCTGAGATAGGCGTGAGGGCGGCTAGACATGCAAGGGCTGCACTACGTAAGCATATTATACGAAGAGCTATGCTAACCCTAACACATCTATGATAACTACGTTGCTCGCCATCAAAGACGCTTCAGTACGAGCAACGCATGAACAACGTGGAGCTTGTGCTGCCTAGATCGCAAGATGCGATCTAGGCAGCATGTCGCTTACCTGATTGAAACCCTCGAGATGAAGGAGTTGGCGATGCGCCGAGATTGGTTTGTTTTGGGTTGAACGTGAGTTGTTGTTTATTCCATAAACCCTAGATACATATTTATAGTCCAGCGGACTTTCTAATCGTGGGAATAGTCCCAACCGGGCACGGGCCCAAATCTAACTAACCGACACGTATCCTACTATGTTACAGATACAAGGGCAAACTAGCCCAAACTTGCTAAGCAAGGCCGATTCACGTATATTCTTCAACATAAAATCTTCAAGTCCACCTTGGTCGCGGCCCACCTCTGACTCGGTCAAATTCTGGTGATAACACATGCCCCCCTGGTTTTGGAATTGGTAATTCCAAAATCACTCCTTCGTCGGGTCATGTCGTGGCAGAACCGTCGCAGTATCCTTCATCATGATGTCCTGCCTTCTCAACTTCTCCGCGTGATCTGGCAGTTTTTTTTTTTCTTTAAGCACCACTTCCTCGGAAACTGCTGTGGCATTGAATTTCCACTATATCCCCCTTTTATTTAACCGCCATGAACAGTTCTCCTCTGCATCTCCTCCGCATTAGCACTCCAAAAGCCCTCCTGCCACCATGTCTTCCTCCTCCTCTGCCCCATCGGACCTTTCCAGCCAGTCTTCCACATCCCGTGAGCCGACGCCGGAGTACAGCCCGGCAGAGGTCCACGCGGCAAACACCCGCCACGCCATTGCGGCCGGGGAGGAGTCAGACCACGACTTCTCCATCTGGTCCGAGGACGACCAATCCTCGACGGACGGGGAGAGCGACCTCCGCTTCCTCGCCGTTGGGGAAACGGAAGAGGAGAGTGACGACGACAGCTTCTCCTGTGACTTCACCTCTTCCGGGGAGGAGAAGCAGGGAGAGGAGGAGGAGGACGACGACGAGAGCTCCTCCGACGAGCCGCCGGCCAAGCGGTTCTGCCCTTGGCCGGGCAATCTTAGCGACTTCGACAGCGACGAGGGCGACGCTGACGAGGAAGATGAAGACAACGAGGGCCCGGTCGACGGCCATTGGAGCGATGACGAGCCCGCCGGGAGCAGCGCCGATAGTGGCGACGACGGCGACGACGAGGGCAATGACGGCCCATAGATAGGGCCTCTAGAATAGGGCCAGTAGTAGTAGATGGGGCAATGGATCCCCTAGTATTTCCCTTTTGAGAGCAATTAGCTCTTTATGTAAGAAATCTCATCTAATCAATGAAGAACTTTTCCCCAATTTTGATTTTGCCGATTCCTTCTGAGTTTAATTGAGCCGATTCCCTCTTCTACTGACCTTGCCGATTCGTCCCCTTTGCCAATGTGTAATGAGCCGATCGCACCGCATCGGTCCTTTGAAATTCACCCTTCTCTTCTTCAGCTGATGATTTTCCAAATCTGGTAGAAAATGCAGGATCTTCAGGAAAATCTTTAAACTTTTCCAACCAAACCCAATAATCCTTTTCAGTACCCATCATTGTGAAGAAGGTTGCAATGAAGGACCAGCCGATGGTATCCCCATCGGCTCTTTAAGCAAAGTATCCACTAGGCCTGCTGCCCCCCGAGCCTTACTCGAGCCTGCTGCCCCCCGAGCCTCACTCGAGGCGAGAATGTCAGAGAGAATGCGCCACAGCCGATCCTCTTTCTTCCTCCACCAGCCGATAATCTTCCGTTTCAGCTAAACTAGCTCCAAAGATTGGAAATCCTTGACAAAAAAGGTTCAGGAACCCGGATCGGCTCGAAGCAGCTGAAGAAGTTTCCATTGTTATACTCCCTCGAGGCAACAGAAGGCACCACCGTTGGTCTAGATATGGTGGAGACTCGATAAACGTTGCATAATTCCACTAAAGTCGATGGCTGCGCATCGGCTGCCTCTCAATTCTAAAGTCGATGCCCTTGCATCGGCTATCAATTCTAAAGATTTTTTTTTTTTTTTACTGGCCGATTTTTCCTATCGGCCCCCAGTATTTCATTGCACACATGTACCCTTGCATCTGGTTCCCCTGTTTAGGTGCCCCCCGAGCCGAAGCTGTCAAAGAATGGCAGATATCGGCTCTGTAACTCGCACGTCGGCTCCTGATAGGGTCGAGGGTGAACACAAGCAGAACATGTGGCGAGGATAATTTTGGCTGATTGCTGGGATCGGCCTCCATAATGATTGGGGCGCTGACTGAAGGTTCTGTAATGTCCCTTCATAGACCTTTGGGGCCGATCACAAGGATCAGCCTCGCACGGTTTGCTCATTGATTTAATCTTGCTACTCGGTTAGGCTGGATAAAACCAATCCAACCTCTGACTTGATGCGCCTGCTTTCGTCCACCTTGAGTGCATCATATAATCGTGGAGCACTAAGCTCTGTCGGCAAGACGAGCACCATGTTTGTGCCAGCCGATGTTTCATCATCGGCTTTCTTTTGCTTGGGACGCCACTCCATTCTCCGTGGACGACCTTCTTCATCCAGGGCTCGCTGAACCTTTGCAGCCAGATCAGGTCGTGCCTTCCTTAGCGTGTGCAAGTATAACCTTTCGGCTTCCTCCAGGCCGCGCAACCGCTGAACCCTGCGTTTTTGTGAACGGCCGAGTCCGTCAGGGCACCACCTTGGACGGTGGTACCTGTCTTCTCCTTCTTCTAGTCCCTCGTCTTCGGAAGCCTCAAGATCTGCCCAACGAGGTGACTCAAAGACGTTTGCTCTGTGGCGGGAGAGGCCCTAAGCGCTTGAACACGTACACGTTGGCTGCCTCCTTCTTCTTCGGTTGCATTCTGGGCAATTGCCGATTGTGGGCAATCGGCTCATTCCCGAATCCCAGCAAGTCCGAAGAAAGGGCAGTCCCAGTGTCCGGCGTTGTCATCTTGCTCCTTGACTTGTCCGTGGTACGGCGCTCGTGTTCCTCCTCATCGCGATCCCGCCGACGATGTCTTCTCGGCTTCTCTAGCCGCACGATCTCCTTCATCATCATAGTTGGACCGTCGGCGTTGGTCATACCGACTCACATATTTGTTGAGGAGGTGATCGAGAGAGGTCGTTGATATCTTATGTTCTTCACTTCTCCCTCTCGTGACGTAGCGCTTACCATCATGATGGAGCCGATCGCGTGGAGCGGCCTCCTCTGTGTCCTTGCTATGAGAGCAGCTGCCTCATCTCCATCTTTGCTGAGTGGTTCCTGTGTCCTACCATGTTGATGCCGAACGTGGGACCTGGCCGGCAACCCTCGGGGTAGGTGACTTCCACCATGTTAACGGCGGGGAAGGGTTGGGTGTCAACCTTCATGGCGCATCGGTTGAAAATTAGACGCCCCTTCTCTATCGCCGCTTGGATGTGCCGACGCCACACCCGCAATCGTTGGTGGCATGGGAAAGCGAGTTGTGGAATTTGCGCACGGCTTCCCGTTTAGCTCTTGCGCCGTGGGGAACTTGAGACCTTCAGAATCGTCAACCTGTTTCTCCTTGAGCAGGAGGTCGAAGATTTGTTCACTCTTGGTCACGTCAAAATCAAATCCCCGGGCGGCCCCGGTGGCTTTACCCATTTGCAGGATACGGGGGTTCCTCCCCGAGTCCACTCAGCCCCTGCTACTTCTTGGTCCCCCGCAGGCACCTCATCTTCCTCTGTATCGACCATGACTACTGCATGCTTGAACTTGTCTTGGTACAGGTCTGGGTGGCGCTGTTCATATGCTGATAGTTTCTGAACCATGTGCGCCGCCGAGGGATAATCCGCTTGGGAGGCCATGTCCTTGAGCTGCGTTGCAAGGCCAGCCATCGCCAACTCGATCGCTTCCTTTTCAGCTTATACGAACCGAATAACATCGGTTCCTAAGATTCCCGAAGCGCTGGATGTACTCGTCACCTGTTTCTCCGCGCTTCGACGTAGTTGTGCTAGATCGGCAATGCTAGACTCGGAAGCTTCGAATGGTATTGCGTATGGAATTGTTCTTCCAATTGCTTCCAAGACCGGATGGAGTTTGTCGGGCAGAGAGGTGTACCATCCAAAAGCCGATCCCGTGAGGGACTCGTGAAAAGAGCCTCACGCGTAGCTGATCCGACACCGGCCGGTCCTAGTTGCGCCAAATATCGGCCGACGTGCTCGATGGAGCTGGAGCCATCCGATCCACCGAATTTGGAGAAGTCGTGGAGCCGATATTTAGGTGGCAGCGGGATCATCTCGTACTGCTGTGGTACGGCTTGGAATAGCCGATTGCCCTTCTTTTTCGGCACCATGCCGAATCGGTCTCTCGCATGGTACTGATCTGATCCGCCGTGGCGGCCGCGAAGTTGCACTCGAAGGTTCGCCGGGCGGCGTACTTAGCCAGCCATGCTTGCTTTTCCAGCTCGAGCCAACCGCAGAGCCGGGCTCGGGAGTTTCGTCGGGGTGGCGTACTTAGTTAGCCACGCCCGCTTCTCAAGCTCGTTGCCGACGTTTCTCCCGTTTTCGCCGGAGTCCCCGATGTTGTGGCCTGGTTTGAGAGTGCCCGCTTGCCACACAACCGGCACATACGTGCACGCGTATCCTTGAGGGATCTCCTTAGGCGCCTCGGTCAAGAATCGGTAGTCACTAGGATCACCACCAATCTTGTAGACGACGAATGCCGGTGTAGCCGGCACTTTCAGTGGTGCCGCCAACGCATATGGCAGCGGTGGACGGGATCGGAGCGGCAACTCTCCTTGATGCGTCCCGAGAGCTGGTCCCGACGGCGAGTACCGGTGGCTCATGATCTCCTCGGATCACGCGCAGAGCGAGACGCTCCAACACGTTGACCAGGTTTTCGCAGTGGCGGTGTAGCGAGTGAGCCACCAAGTAGTTGATCTCGTGCCGTAGGCCCCCGGTGCGTTCCTCCGACGGGGCAGAGAGATCTATCCCATCGAGTGCACCTTGCGGTGAGAATCCCTTCCATCTCGATGCCATGGGAACGGGTTCTTCCGGAAAGAGCCGATGAGGTCTGGCTTCGAGGGTGACCTTGATCTCGTCGTATCTCTTCTTGAGCTCGTCAGCAGCTCCTCGTAGGTGATCGGCGTGCCATCCGCCGCCATCTCGATGTAGATGGCGATGTGGTTGATGTAGACGATTGTCCCACCGGCGTGCTGCATGTGTTGCTCGCCAAAACCCACCGGCGGCGCGGCCCGGCAACACGGTAGAGCCGGAAGAGCCTAGAGCCGCGGCCGGCCGAGACCCCTCCGAGCGACGGCCCGCAATGCTCTTCTCGTCACACGCGGCGATGCGAAGTGCAAGGCGTGCCACCTGACCTATACCTGGTCGTGAAGGTGATGGGGATGCCTCGCTAGTTCCCGCATGGCATACACGTAAACGTTAAATACGAGCCTCGATCGGCTCAAAGTTATCCCGTGAATCGGCTCAAAGAGCCGATTCACCCATGATCCGTACGGGGTGCACGAATACTTGGTGATCCTGCTTGATCAAGATATAGCTAATGAGATCTACGACGATTTAGGGTTTTCACCGCATAATCGGATCATCCTACTCCAGGTTGGGCCTCGCGGCCACGCACGGTGCTCATAAGCCGATCCTAAACAAGGCCTAAAAACCAACATGACGTTGATCCTCGGAACATCCTGTTTAGGACTTGCGAACGCCACCCTACGTGCCGCTGGATCCTCCACCCCTTTGTAAGGCCTAACTATTGCAGATATTAAACTAATCCTTGCAGAGCAAGGAGCAATCGTAACGGATCAGATCTACTAGATGATGAACAAGCAGGGTGCCGCCCCCACGCCTGAGATAGGCGTGAGGGCGGCTAGACATGCAAGGGCTGCACTACGTAAGCATATTATACGAAGAGCTATGCTAACCCTAACACATCTATGATAACTACGTTGCTCGCCATCAAAGACGCTTCAGTACGAGCAACGCATGAACAACGTGGAGCTTGTGCTGCCTAGATCGCAAGATGCGATCTAGGCAGCATGTCGCTTACCTGATTGAAACCCTCGAGATGAAGGAGTTGGCGATGCGCCGAGATTGGTTTGTTTTGGGTTGAACGTGAGTTGTTGTTTATTCCATAAACCCTAGATACATATTTATAGTCCAGCGGACTTTCTAATCGTGGGAATAGTCCCAACCGGGCACGGGCCCAAATCTAACTAACCGATACGTATCCTACTATGTTACAGATACAAGGGCAAACTAGCCTAAACTTGCTAAGCAAGGCCGATTCACGTATATTCTTCAACATAAAATCTTCAAGTCCACCTTGGTCGCGGCCCACCTCTGACTCGGTCAAATTCTGGTGATAACACATGCCCCCCTGGTTTTGGAATTGGTAATTCCAAAATCACTCCTTCGTCGGGTCATGTCGTGGCAGAACCGTCGCAGTATCCTTCATCATGATGTCCTGCCTTCTCAACTTCTCCGCGTGATCTGGCAGTTTTTTTTTCTGTTTCCTTTTTTACTTTTATTTTCAGATTCGAAAAAAAGAAATATTTAAAAAAAAAATTAAAAAATGTTCAAATATAAAAAACCGTTCAAAATCTGAAAACCGTTCAAATTTAAAAATCGTTCAAACATGAAAAATGTTCAAATTTAAAATTCGTTCAAATTTAAAAACCGTTCAAATTTAAAAATCGTTCAAACTTGAAAATTGTTTAAACATGAAAATTATTCATATTTAAAAACCGTTCAAACATGAAAATGTTCAAATTTTGAAAAATATAATGTTTGAAAAATATTCAAAATATAAAATCGTTCAAATTTTAAAACTGTTGAATTTTAAAATGTTCATATTTTTGAAAAAAATCTTGAAAAATAATTTCATAAAAAATGTTAGATTTTGAAAAAGAAAAATATTAATAACAGAAAAAAAAACAGAAGAAAGAGAAGAAGAAAAAAAGGAAAAAAAATCGTACCTGAGCTAATGGGCCGCGGCCCAAACTACCCGACCTGGTCGCTGGGGGTGTCGGCGTATAGCAGTTCCCCCCAATATGGCCTATAACGGCCCCCCATTTCCGATCTCTCTCACCCGCCACCACCGCCACCGCGAGCTAGTGGCCGCCGGCAGCGATCTCGGCGATGCCGCCTCTCACGACTCCCAAGTCGGGCGACGCCCTCTTCGCCAGCGTCGAGCGCGTGGTAAGCTTCCGAACCCCATAACTAGCCTGTTCGCCCGTTAGATCTGCCCCCTCACTGATCTGGTTTCGCTGGTTCATTGTTGCTCTGCAGAACGCGGAGCTCTTCACGCTCACATACGGCGCTATCGTGCGGCAGCTCCTCACGGATCTGGAGGAGGTCGAGGAGGTCAACAAGCAGCTTGATCAGATGTAGGCCCGCTCCCCTTGTTCATCTATTTCTAACTTTCTGGGAAAATTCAGAAACTTCTCATGGGGGTCTATTTGATGGAGTACGTGGATGATCTTGATCTAGGAGTAGAAATCTGGGAATTTGCTATGGACTTCTCACCCAAGTCAACTGAAGTGCGTTTAGTGTGTGAATGTAGTTTTGTTTTTGTCGCTATGGTGCTGTCATTGTTGGCGTGGCAACACATAATTCACGTACGTACCATTGTTCAATGGATGAAGCAGAATTGTGCAATTGCATTGTATATTGAGGATTCGTGGACTTAGGGATTAGGCTCTTCCATCCATGCACTGTTGTAGATGACCTTATAGCAATCACTGATAGAGGAAAGATGGCAAGCTAGATCTGATGTAGAATCACATATGACGTGCCGATATGTCTCCTAATGTGATTGCTGTTTACAGACTTTCTAGCGAATTAAGCAATATACCTGTTGGCAGTGGCAGCCATACGATTTGCCGTGTCTGAACCTCGCGCACAGGCTCTTCATACGTGTTATACTCTTTTATTTTTCAGGGGTTATAATATTGGAACTCGATTGGTGGATGAATTCCTAGCCAAGTCAAATGTATCAACGTGTGTTGACTTCAAGGAGACTGCTGATACCATAGCGAAGGTCTACTGTTATTCTTTCTGTACTTCATGAAATTAGCACAGATGTAATGCATCCCATAGTTACTGAGTATGTTTCCCTTATGCATATTTCCTACACTTGTATGGAAAAACGTTCACAGGGGGGCAGAAAGACTCAATCATACAGATGTTTAATATATGTTTTGCATCTGGAACCATAAGTATGTTTCATATTATTGCTATTGCATATTATTTATCCAACAGAAGTTTCAAGAGCATAGCAGTTTTCCCATTGCATAACAGTGTTTTCGGTTTTATTAGATGTAGGCACTCAGCTGTGTTTTTATCCATTGATAGCATTCTTTCCTGCTGCACAGTGCACAGTGATACATCACTTAGGGACATTTGATGCCTACTCTTACTTCACCAGATTCTACATATATTGTGTTAGCTCATTTGTTTTATATATATCTCAACTTGTTCATTACTGAAGGTCCAGGGTTCATCACCATATCTCCAAGATGCCACTCATTTTCTTACTAGAACTGTCAAACTTGTGGGCTATCTGATTTCCCCTTCCGTTTTATCCTCCTTATGGCTTTATGGTCTGACATTTTTTACATTTTTAAAACAGCTTGGATTCAAAATGTTCCTGGGAGTGACTGCAACGGTAACCAATTGGGATGCTGAGGGTACAACATGCAGCTTTGTATTGGAGGACAACCCACTTGTAGATTTTGTTGAGCTTCCTGATACTTGCCAAGGTCTTCAGTATTGCAATGTTCTGAGTGGAGTTATTAGAGGAGCACTGGAAATGGTTTGTCTTCTATAACTGGCATCTTTTATATTTTTCTCTTGTCAAACTGATGATGAATAAATATGTTCTTATATTTGGAAGAACATATATTTTACAAAACGAAGCTGGGGTCCCTGAACCTTATGCCTCTATGTAGTAACTAAACAAAGATAATATGCACCTTTTCCCCTTGCGAGTTGAATGATGTTGATATCCTGATTTAAACGCACATCATGGCGAATTTATTGAAACCACTGGTATGGTACCACATAATTGTCTGCTCTAATATGGAGTATTATCTTTTTATTAAATGAAAATGATGTAGTAGGGGCCCCTTCGCTAATGTTTTTCCGTAAAAAAGTATGGACTATTATCCACTGGTGTTCTAATAACTATTAGTTGCAGTGTTTTAATGGAACTGTCTACTAGCAGCTTTTGATAATTGTAGATATGTGTTCCAGTACTATGATCTTACTAGTCCCTGAAATCTTTCATCATCTGCTGCTCTAATCTAATTGCTTGTGGTTTAGGTTTCCATGAAAACAGAGGTCACATGGGTCCGCGATATGCTTCGTGGGGATGACGCCTATGAGATGCGAGTGAAGCTCACCAAGCAAGTCCCAGAGGAATACCCCTACAAGGATGACGACTAGTTTCTTCTTAGGGATAGTTTATGCCACACTGTGTTGCTCGTTTTACTTCCGTGTTGAGTTCCTCCGTGGCTGTAATTTTGGTATGACATGATTTTTGCATGAGGTACCTGTGCATTATATTTTGCAGCTCTACTGCGTACCGTTGATGTGTTTTAAATATATTGTATGTATACTTTTCCTGCTTTGGATCAGTGAGATAAATTTGTTCAGATCAACTGTGCTGACGATGTGATTTCCTACCACATTGCAAGGAAATGATGTATTTTTACTCTGCTTACCTGCCAAGCCTATCCGAAACAATTTGTCCAAAGAAAGATAATTTCAAAACAAATAAGTAGAACTGATATTACTTTTCTACAAATAAGTATAAGTACTTGGCATACTGTTCGTTGTCTGCAAGAAGTCGATAGCCCTACCTAGCAAGTTAGGTTAGAATAGTTGCACCAAACCGGAGCGTGAAGATCGTCTTCATCTGAGCATAATTCGTGATCGGGGTCCCGATGTAAGGACGATGCCTCGGTTAGCGCTGCAATCCACAAGGAAGAACTATTAGTGCGGACGACATTCACGTATAGATCTATGAAGGAACTCAATGAGGCTTACTACCTGAATGTACTCGTTCGCCGTATCTTCATCAACAGCATAGAAGTAGCAACCATCTTCGCTCCAGTCCAAAATGTGATATGTTTTCATCTTCAGTATGATGTTCCACTTGGTCTCCCAGTTTCTGATGTGGTTGTAGAGCTGAAAAGTGGTCACATGTATGCAAACGAATGCAGGCAGCAACTACCTTCTTCATCTGCTCTTTTGAATCCCATGTTGAAACAGACGCCGCTACGGACGAGCTGAACCAACCGGTTGAGTACAAACTCTGAAAACTCCGATTTCCAAACCATGGCTGGTTTGCATGAAATCAGACATTGCTCAGCATTGATAGAAGGAGCAGAAAGATCAGAGAAGCCCAATGATATGATCGCCTACATGACAAATACTAGCGGATCAATAAACTACCGCTAGCACATCTACATCCTTAAGCGGTACCACTAGCAGATCAAGGAACTACCACTGCCCACATCCACGTCCTTAAGCAGTACCAGTACCACATCAATGAACTACCACTACCGCATCCACATCCTTAAGCAATACCACATCAATGAAGAGCGAGAAAAGTAAGACCGACCCACAGTCAGAGGAGCCACACGCAGCACCGACGTCGAGGAAGCAGGGGACCCTAGCGAAGATGCAGGTAGCACCAGCGTCCCAGTGGTAGAGTCAGATGCAACCTAGACAACCTCCACAACCTTGACCAGGGACGAAGGAATGTCCTACAATGAATTCGTTCAGATCCCCTTGTGTACCCACAAGATCTAGATCTAAGTCCAGGGTTTGCAGAAGCTTACTACAACCGAAGTCATCGATGCAGAGGAAGAGGACGACCATCCGCGACCAATACCCGCCGCCACAGCCACCGTCGCCGCCGCAAGCCTCACCGACCGTGCGGGTGAGGTAGAGCCGACCATGTCGTTAGATCGGGAAGGGTGGATGAGCTCGAAATGGGAGGAAATGGGGGATTTGAATTTGGCGATGAGAGAGCCGCCCCTATATACGGTGGCGAAATTTCAAGCATGGTGACCGAATTCATCCCGCCAATATTCCTCATCCCCCGCGAGCTCGCGCCATCTTCTGCGAAAAACGCGGTATTCTAGAGTTCTACCGAAGTGGAGGACAGGGATCAGGTGACATGCAGACAGCATGTCACGCTGCAACATGCACCCTCCCCGATGCTCTCCAAACCTCATCCAAAGGCCCAGAATGATCCAAGGTAAAAAAGATCCCAGGACCAATCCTCACACGGAACCAACACAGGCGCGTGCGTGTTCTAGTCTCAGGGCATCTCTAACTGCATGACACCGGGCCGAAAAATACGTCTGGTACCACCTTTAGCAGAGCGATGCAAAGTGACCAGGTCGGCGGCGATACAAACCTGGTCCAAATATGTGCCTCAGATCCGTCTCTGCGGACGCTGTGCAGACGCGCAAAGTGCCCGCTCGCGTCTGGCGGACGTTTCGTCTGGCCGGCCTGGCAGTGCCCAGCGTCGATGCATCTTCTTCGCTAGTATTGGCGCCGAGGCGTCGCTTCGGCAGTCTACGGCCGCGTAAATGGCGATGCCTCTTGCAAGCACTGCTGCAGCCTCGCGTTGGCGGCGTCGTCCTTGAGCGTCTCGAAGGACTCGACTATAGCCCTCTGCTCCGCCGCCCTCTCCTCCGGGGTAGGCGCATCAGGGTCATCGGAAGACCATGATATGTCGGAGTCAGAGTCCTCTGCGGCTGCGGCGGCCGCCACCCTGCGCTGTTCCAGCTCGGCGTCGACCGCCGCATGGGCGCCCGCTCCTCCTCTGGTTCCTTATCCGCTTCAGCCAGGGCCTCGGCGTCCCTGACCGGGTCGAGGAGGTCGGTGTTGTCGTCGGAGTCGAACTTCTCGTCGGAGCTCGAGGCCGGGGGAGGAGGAGGTGGAGGTGGAGGTGGAGGTGGAGGCGCGGCAACCTGGCCGCTGCCGGCGCTGCTCATGGTGGCTCCGGCGGAGGCTGAGCGGCAGCGGCGCTACGGTGGAGGTTGTGCGGCGGCTAGGATTTGTGGGGAGGAGATGAGATGCTCGCGCCCTGTTTATATAGATCGGAGGCAGGGCGACGGCCGCGGCACGCGTGACATCGCCATTACTTCGTGCGCAGAGGTAAGCGGCGGCCGCGCGCCACGCGAGGCATCGCCATTACTTCGTGCGCAGAGGTAGGCGGCGGCCGCGCGCGCACGCGAGGCATCGCCATTACTTCGTGCGCAGAGGTAGGCGGCGGCCGCGCGCCACGCGGATTGGTTCTGGGATCTTTTTTGCCATGGATCATTCTGGACCTTTGGATGAGATTTGGAGGGCATCGGGGAGGGTGCATGTTGCAGCGTGACATGCTGTATGCATGTCACCTGATCCCTGTCCCGGAGTGGAATGGTTTGTTAGAAACGGCCGAACCGAGAGACATTAGAGCATCTCCAGTCGCGTCCCCCAAACCGTCCCCCAAAGGGATTTGGGGCGCGCCGGACAGAAAATGTGTTCCAGCCGCGTCCCCCAAAGCCCTTTTTTGTCCGGCGCGCCCCTATACGGTGTCCGGCGCCCCGAGCCCGTCCCCGTCCCACAGGGGACGCTCCGGGGACGCCGGACACAACGAAAAGCGAGGCGGGGAGTGGTGGGGCCGACCCGTCAGCGGCACAATTAATTTAAACCTAACCGTCGCCTACCTCGCGACGGAAGTTATTGGCGCGCAGCGACGGTGCAGTTCCCGCAGAGGGCGCAGCGACGCGTCCCGTCGCGCCTAGCTCTGCGTGCCGGCGTTAATGAGCGCCACCGCTCCTCCGCCTCCCTCCGGCCTATAAAAAGGGGCGCCTCTCATCGTCCCTCTCACACACAAACCCTAGCGCCTCTCTCCCAAACCCTAGCCGCCACCATCTCTCAACAAGACTCGACGCTATGTCTGGTAGAGGCGGAGGCCGACCTCGCGGCCGCGGCCGTGGTCGTGGTCGTGGTCGTGGCCGCGGCATAGCTGAACGCTCGCCGTCGCCTCCCACGCCGTCGTCTTCATCGTCGGAGATGGACGTGGAGCCGGACGTCCTGTTCGAGTTCGTCCACGTCCTCGCGGCGACCCGCGCGGCATCCGCAGGTCGCCGACTCCTTCGCCGAGCACGTCGGCGGCGTACGCCCGCGCACGATGCATCTGCGGGAGCATTCGTGCGGCCATCGCCGGTGGATCGTCAAGGCGATCTACGACGCGCGCGGCAAGATGTACCTCAACATCGGCTGGGAGACGTTCGCGCGCCACCACAGCCTCGAAGCCGGCTACAACCTCGTGTTCTCCTACATCGGCAAAAGAGACAAGAGCGTCAAGGACTTCGACGAGAGGCGCCGCCTCCGGACTACCACGTCGACAAGGACTCCCACGACGACAGCACCGACGAGGAGGACGACTGAATGAGTGTTGTTTCTTCGCAGCGAATACGTGCACGGAGGTTTCTGCCTGTTCGCCTCATCGGTAGAACCAACAAGGGCACCATCCTCCCGCTGGATTTTCCAGTTTAGGTGACTGGGTGTGCCCTCGAGTGTTCTTTCTTAGCAGCGAACACAGGAAACCTTCGATGCACGGCCTAGTTAGGTTTAGTTTCTTTGCAACATTTTATATTTGTGTTCACGACGGTTCAAACTATGTATTAGTTTGTGGAAAACCACGTTCCCAATTATGTTTTCGTGTAAACCACGTTTCCAATTATGTATTAGTTTGTGGAAATTGAAATAAAAATGCCAGAAAAATTATTTTAAATGTTTGGGGGCGGCGTTTGGGGGACGCGGCTGGGAAGCGACGTCCCCCAAACACGGCACAAACGAAACACGTCCCCCAAACGCTCGATCCGACGCGGTTTGGGGGACGGTTTGGGAGACGCGACTGGAGATGCTCTTAGCGTGGCTCGCCAAAAACGATGCGAGTCAAGGGGCGCGATGCGAGTCAAGGGGCGCTGGTAATGGGAGCAACCAATCAGGCCTGTATGTCCTAAAAGAAATCCCCACTCATTGCCCTAGCCCAAACCCCTCTCGACCTTTCCGCACACGCCGCCTTTCAGTTTCAAACCCCTCCCAACTCAGCCGCCGCCATGGCCGCCTCCTCCTCCCGCGGCGGCGGCGACGACGACGAGCCCTACCTCCTGGGCTTACTCGTCACCAAGATCGTCGGCCTCCACCACTACAGCGGCACCATCACCGGCCGCGCGAACGTCACCCTCGTCCGCGAGCCCCTCAACCCTCACGACGACAACGCCATCGCCGTCCACAACAACCGCGGCGTCAAGGCCGGTCACATCGAGCGCCGCGCAGCCAGTGCCCTCGCCCCGCTCCTCGATTCGCTCCTCATCGCCAACAACATCGCCATCGTGCCCAAGGCCCCTTCCTCCAAGAACGGCGGCAAGCCCTACAGCCTCATCTGCCAGGTACACATCTTCGCCCGCCCAGCCGCCGCCGAAACTGTGAAGAAGGCTATCAAGGACAAGGGCCTCGCCCTCGTCGCCCCCAATAACCCCGAGTTCTTCTTCTCCGAGTCCGCCTTCGTGCAAGAACGGACCAAGAAATCCGACCGGGATGTCGATAAGCTGTTCGCGCATGTGGGGAAGGACGGCGACTGCCGCCGGATTGAGCCCATGGAGGCGCCGGAGGATGTGGTGCTGTCGGCCCTGTTCCAGCACCAGAAGGAAGCTCTGGGATGGCTGGTGCACCGGGAGGAGTCCTGCGACCTGCCACCATTCTGGGAAGAAGATAAAGATGGGGGATACAAGAATGTGCTTACAACCCAGGATGCCAAGGAGCGGCCGGCACCACTGAGAGGCGGGATTTTCGCCGATGATATGGGGCTTGGCAAGACGCTCACTCTGCTCTCATTGATTGCCAGAAGCAAAGCCCCCAATGTGGGGGTAAAGAAGACGAACAAAGGGGCTAAAAGGAGGAAGATTGATGCTGCTGAGGAGGGATCACGGACTACACTTGTGGTATGCCCGCCCTCGGTGTTCTCGTCTTGGGTGACACAGCTGGAGGAGCACACCAAGGCAGGAAGCTTGAAGGTGTATATGTATCATGGAGAGCGGACAAATGATAAGAATGTGCTGCTGAAGTATGACATTGTGATTACCACTTACAGCATCTTGGGCACGGAATTTGGCCAGGAGGGCTCGCCGGTGAATGATATTGAGTGGTTCCGGGTGATTCTGGATGAGGCCCATGTGATCAAGAACTCTGCAGCTCGGCAGACTAAGGCGGTTACTGCTTTGAATGCACAGAGGCGGTGGGTAGTCACTGGGACACCAATCCAGAACAGCTCGTTGGATTTGTACCCGCTCATGGCATTTTTGAAGTTCGAGCCTTTTTCATTTAAGAGCTATTGGCAGAGCTTGATCCAGCGCCCCCTAGGGAAAGGGGATAAGGCTGGGTTGTCACGATTACAAGTAAGTTAGGACGGTTGTCCCTCTCTCACCCCATTACTCTGTTTTTGTCATTCCACAGTTTTAGAACTACTAGTAAATATTGCCAGTTGAATCAGATGTTTCTCAACAGTGGCAGGTGATCACTGGTAAACCTGCTTCTAGAGTTAGAAAGTTAAGTCACTATGTTCGTTTGCTTGCAATCTTTATGTTCTGATAGCTTTTGGTCCTGTAATCTGTATATGCTCTTGCACATCAGACTCTCCTACTACTTGCCATAACTCATCAAACTGCCTTACATGTATATTATTTTGTTTTGATTATGCTGATTCTACCATCAATGTCGGTCGATCTTCTTATGGGGAGAATAATGAGTATTTTTATAACGGTGTTGGAAAGGGAGTCAAACATATCTGCAATGTAAATTTGTTGTCTGTTTATTGTAGAACCTCCTAGGTGCTATCTCACTGCGCAGAACAAAAGATGCAGAGAGTGGAAGTAAGAGTGTGGTTGCCCTTCCACCTAAAACTGTTGTAGCATGTTACATTGAACTTTCTACGGAGGAACGGGAGTACTATGATCAGATGGAAATGGAAGGGAGAAACAAAATGCTGGAGTTTGGTGACAGAGAATCGATTTTGCGTAACTACTCAACCGTGCTGTTTTTCATTCTGAGGCTCCGCCAGCTCTGCAACGATGTAGCACTGTGCCCTATTGACATGAAGTCATGGTTTCCTACTAGCTCTTTTGAAGGTATATAGGATTATGTTTTTGTGTTCACTATTCATGCTTTATGTTATTGGTATAATAAATTAATAATCCATAATTCAATCTTTTTGTCACATATGAAAAGTGTAACGATTTAAATTGATTCATGTTGTTTCTAAAGAAGTATCACATCTGTGTTGTTGTATATTGGTATTTAAATGAAGCTCCATCTTACTTTCTCTGAAAGTAGACCATCGTACTGTACTAGCATCCAACTAGCAACTACTGATTACTGAAGTCCTGTTGGTTTATCTATTCAAAATGAAACCAATGTCAGTAAGTCCATTGGTAGTTCATTTAATAAATAATAATTATGTTGTATTGCAACGCTTCTGTTATTTGTATAAGCTACATTGTGTGCCAATCTTGCAGATGAACTGTGATTATTTTTCACCGAAACCGGATATCAATTAGTACTCTATACTAGTCCTGGTAACATTGCTTATGAACCTTTGTAAGACGCTGAATACATTTGTTAATTCAGTAATATACCTGGACCTTGCAGAAAATTCCTTTGTATTATCAGGGCCGGCAAAAAACTTAAGGTTTTATCATCCACAAAATATCAGATCAAGCTTTTCTAAATCCCCATACCAATTAGGTTGAATGCTTAGGTTTTGTAGTGATCCTTATTTGTGGTATAGGTTGGTTGTACGGAATGCTTTATCAGTAATCATCATACAATTTAACACATGTTTTGGAGTTTGGAAAAATGGAAGTTGCATTTAGTACCAATGTGAAGTACTGTTTTCAGAATTCTTTTTGTTAATTTATTCTACTTTTGGTACTATAATAAATAAGTAATGGTGAAATCAATTGTTCCTATCGCTATTCAGTTATTCTTATTCCTGCATTACTTATCTTATTGTATCTTACCGCAACACAATTGTGTCTATCTCTATCGTTATTCTTGTACTGTACACTGGAAATATCTTTATTCTTACTCATATAGAAATCTGTTGCCCTTGTTGCAGATGTGTCTAAAAACCCAGAGTTGTTGAAGAAGTTAGCCTCATTGGTTGACGATGGAGAGGACTTTGACTGTCCAATTTGCTTATCTCCTCCATCAAAAACTGTGATAACAAGTTGCACTCACATATATTGCCAAACCTGCATCCTAAAAATCCTCAAGAGCTCTAGTTCCCGCTGTCCAATATGTCGGCGGTCTCTATCTAAAGAAGACCTCTTTATTGCTCCGGAGGTACAGCATGCCGATGAAGATGGCTCAGAAAACCTTGGCTCTGACAAACCGCTGTCTTCCAAGGTGCAAGCCCTGCTGGAACTACTGAAGCGTTCGCAGAAGGAGGACCCTTCATCAAAGTCCGTGGTCTTTTCCCAGTTCAGGAAGATGTTGCTTTTGTTGGAAGGGCCTCTCAAGAGAGCAGGCTTCAACATACTGCGCCTCGACGGCTCCATGAGTGCGAAGAAGAGGTCAGATGTTATAAAGCAGTTCGCCGTTGTTGGCCCTGACGCCCCAACTGTGCTGCTGGCCAGCCTGAAGGCTGCAGGAGCTGGCGTGAACCTGACCGCGGCATCGACGGTTTACCTCTTTGACCCCTGGTGGAACCCTGGGGTGGAGGAGCAGGCCATGGACCGGGTGCACCGGATCGGGCAGACGAGAGCGGTGAAGGCAGTGCGTCTGATTGTGAAGGGCAGCATCGAGGAGAGGATCCTGGAGCTGCAAGAGAGGAAGAAGCGGCTGATCAGTGGTGCGTTCGGGAGGAAAGGTGGAGCCAAGGAGAACAAGGAGATGCGCATCGAGGAGCTGCGCATGATGATGGGCTTGTAAGCGGTAGTTCTGGCAGTGGTAAGTTTTGCCCTCTGGTAGCATGTTCTGAATGCGCTATCTGACACAAGTGAACGATAACTTTAGCTCAGATTATGGTGCTGCTACATGCATGTATTTTTGTCCCGTGTGGTGAACATGCACGAGAGCAACGGTGGAGCAGGGAGAGTTGCTAAAGAGCTCCCTGTTTTGCAGAACTTGGCTGTAGCGTCTCATATCAGTGCATGACTAGGGAGTGGTGTATGTGAATTTCCTACAGGGGTGTATGTATATGTATGCCTGTGATGATAAACAGTAACCAGGTTCAGAAAGATCAATGTTCTGTAATTCTGATGTCGTGCGTCCTGTTTGTTGATGATCTAGAGCGTATTATCAGTTCCTTTCTTCTTCACATTTTTTTAATCCTCAAATCCTTGGTTTTCTTGTGCTGATTTTTTCTGATAGAACAAAATTATATCTCAAATCCAGCTGGATACAGAATTTGGTTCGATTTGTTTGAGCTGACAGTGGATACACAATGCCTGTAGAAGTGGTGGTGAATGATTATCCTGGCTTAACCGGGTTGTTGGCTGCAGTCGTCGTGGTGCTGGTTGTGGGTACTTTGGTCAGACTAAGTCAGGCGATTTGCATTTGCTGGGTGGAGAGAAAGACAGTAACGCCAGGGACGCAGCAGCGTCAGTTAATTGTAATTTACACAACCAAGTTATGTTGCCAACATTTTCTAGGATCCAGCTACGGTTTTGTTTCAAGAAAATGCTTTTGTATTATTGTGTCCTACAGTTCCATCTTTGCTTTTTGTACCACTTGTTTCCACATTACTTTCAGAATACTATTTCCACATTTTTTTTTCTCATCCTACTCTGTTTGTTAGATAGAAAGAAATTAGAAGACACCTAATCATCAAATGCACGGGCTAGCAACTAGTAGGACCACACAAAGAGTAAAAGCCAATGTCAACCATTTGAGCTTGTCTGTGAGATTTTCTTTTCTCCACTGAGCTGTGTGTGAGATTGTGCTCGCCATGTTCCAGCTTGACTCAAACACACTACATGCAACCCACCATCAAAAGGAAAACAAATATTGGATGAACCATAAGTTCGTGCTTGCATATTTTATAGGCCACCTGAGACCTATAAGTAGGCCCGCAACACACCAAGTTTCCTTCACCCAACTTCGATCGTTTCCCTCCCGCAATCTCTCGGGCTAGCTTCAGGAGCAGCCTTTCAGAGCAACATACGAACCATGGCTAGTGAAAAGCTTGCCGCCTTGGCTCTGCTACTAGCATTGTTTGGCTGCATTGCCCACACGTGCCAAGCGAGCTACGGGTATCCCTACCCGTTGTCGGCACCAGCAAAGAGTACTCCTGCTGCCCCGGCGCTTAGCTACGCTTACTACTACAAGACTTGCAAAGGAGCAGAGAAGATCGTGAGGGATGTTGTGCAGGCGGAGATTAAACGCAACCGTGGCATCGGCGCCGGGCTCATCCGTCTCTTCTTCCACGACTGCTTTGTCCAGGTATGTAAATACACATACCCATCTATCACTTCTAACATGTTCCTGATATACACATTAGTCAAATGTAGCTAGGGTAGATGTTTACAATTTGACGTGATGAATTCATTTATCTTCTTTTCAGGGATGCGATGCATCGGTTCTCCTTGACAAGACCCAGTCCAATGAACAGACGGAGAAGTTCGGCCTTCCTAACATAGGCAGCCTTCGAGGGTTCGAAGTGATCGATAAGATCAAGACTAAGCTCGAGGCCAAGTGCAAGGGTGTCGTCTCCTGCGCGGACATTGTCGCCTATGCTGGACGTGATGCCACCTACTTCCTCAGCAATAAGAAGGTATACTTTGAAATGCCGGCCGGCCGCTACGATGGACGCATCTCTTCTGCGAATGAGACCCTCTTCAACCTACCCCCTCCTTTCGTCAATGTCACGGTGCTCGAGGCTATGTTTGCAGCCAAGGGGCTCAGCCTCGACGAGATGGTCACCCTATCCGGTGCGCACACTATCGGGATCTCCCACTGCTCGTCCTTCGGTGACCGTCTCCCGCGCAACGCATCAGACCCAATGGCTATGAACTCTAGGTTTGCCAAATCGGTGACAAGGAAGTGCAAGAGTGGTAGCTCTACGGTGGATCAGGACATCTATACCCCTAATACCCTGGACAACCGGTACTACAAGAACGTTCTCAACCATGAAGTGTTGTTCACATCTGATGCCACGCTCGAGTCGTCCAAGACAAACTATTTGGTGAAACAAAATTTGAAGCCGTATGTGTGGGAGACAAAGTTCAAGCAAGCCATGAGGAAGATGGGCAGCATCGGGGTGAAGACCAGCGCTAATGGGGAGATCAGAAAGAGTTGTCGCCTTATCAACTAGCAACCTTCATGCAACGAAACCGAGCTGGTGATGATGCATGCCTAATCATCATGGCCCCTGGAAGTTGGAAACCGACCAGAATGCATGACGTTTTTTGTGTGTGATTTTTTTATATACTTCCCAATAAGGATTTTATTCATTTTTGTTTTACATTTTATTTTACTGGAATTGTTACATGTGTGCTTCTATTGATTAATTAATGAGACCGTTATTTTTTTTGTGTAAAGCGCATTTTTATTATATT
This sequence comes from Lolium perenne, assembly GCF_019359855.2. NCBI lineage: Eukaryota > Viridiplantae > Streptophyta > Magnoliopsida > Poales > Poaceae > Lolium > Lolium perenne. The sequence goes on along the minus strand of NC_067245.2, from coordinate 41,749,192 downwards.
ATTTTGTTATCTCCCACAAGTTAGTTTTTCACTCTAAGAGCTTTGGTTTGTGGTTGTCGGTAACTCTACAAATTTATGGGTACACATCTCCGCATTACATATTGAATTATGAATTTCAGCTTAAGGATTCTACGGAACCAAGTGAATGTCATTTGTACCTAGTTTATGTGTGAGTATGTGGATGTCTAGCTAGCCCCTGGTCAGATTAAGCAATGTTCAGAAAGATACAATGTTCTGTAATTCTGGTCTTTGCAGATAGTTTCTTGATGATATCTAGAGCGTATTGCTAGTGCCTTTCTTCTTCACGCTTTGTTCTTCAATTCTCAAGTTGGGATCTCTTCTCAAATCTTTGGCTTTTGTGTGCTGATAGTGATAGCCCCAAAATACATGTAGGAGTAGGTGCTTGCCACTGTAGTTATTATTAGTTAACAGTAAAACTCACCTAGCTAGGAGCCACCACAGTGTTTTGGCGTCCTGGGTCGTCGGATCTGGTCATCCAACGTTGTAGATCAGCCAGTAATACCGAAGGGTCGCTAAACTCGTTTCTACGTCGTTGCGATCGCGTTAAATGGGCCAGCAAACCGTTTTAGGGCAGCTACTCCACAAAACAAGTTGGGTCGCCCCTCATTAATTGGGCCACGGGATTGATCTAGCCAAATTGTGTGTACTTTTCATATGGCCCGTGAGGCTTTTTTTTCCCTTCTTCCGTATCGTTGGCTGTACAGGAAACCAGACGAAGCGACAACGTTTCTTTTCCGCTCTCTCCCTCCTCGTCACGCCGTCCTTTTTCCTCCGCCTGCGACACACCTCAGCGACGCCCAGCTCCACGCGTGGTTGGATCTGGCTTAGAAACCGGCGAGGCGACGCTCGCACCGGTGGATATGAAGTTCGATGGATTTTGATGGCCACCGACTTCCTTCCCTTCTTCTTGGCTGACATTACCCTTTTGAGATCCTCTTTGGACTCCATCGCCGTCTATGATTTTACTGCAGATTCTCGTTCCTCCGACAACCCCTTTTCCACATATAGGATTTTCAGTTTGGAATCCTAATTTGTGCTATATTTTCATTCTATATTTTACAGGTTGTCGCTGGCAGCAGAAGACTTGGGTAAGAGGAGAAGAGAGGAGGCAGAGCAGATGAGCCTACTCGTATACCCCTGCTGTTGGTTGCCTTTCCTACACATGCAGATCGGAGGTCAACAAATTTCCATAAAGTCAAGTAGGTTAGTTCTTGTACAAAACGAACATCTTACATTCCATAAATGGTTGCAATTGTAATGCGCAACTAAACTTAAAAGAAGGGACATGGTCAATGAAATTATAAGCTCTCTGCCAGAGCTCATTCCAAACCGCAGGATGATCCATGCTGCAACCAAGCCCTCTCAGTTTACCTAGATTTTTCCACCCGGAATCTGTAAAATCATTGGTATGTTTTTCTATCTTTTTTCACACGAGGTATTTGGTCACAATCTATTGTGTTCCTTGTTGATGAGCACCCAACTATCAATAAATAAATTGCATTGAACTCAGCTTTGTTTTGGCTGCAGATACACATCAATTCATACAAAAATAACTTTGCCATTTTAAAGGATGGAGCAACTCAATTGTTGGATTCATGTACTACAGATGGATATATTAGTAATGGCATTGATATGACTTCCTTCTTTGATTTGATTTTTCATGATGTAAGTAAATGTCTTGTAATATTGATATATATATTATAGCAATTTTGACCAATCTGAGCTTTTTTATCTAAAGAGTTTTCATACAAACCTTGCCTATATTATCTAAAAGGTGGATGCACTGGTGGAGGTGCGGCAGGGAGCCGGTTCTGCCCCTTGTAAACTCTCTGTCAACCTCATCTGACTTTTGACTAGACCCCTAGATTTGAGCCGTAAGCTAAGTGCATCTTTGCTTTTGTTAAACATTCAGTGAAATAGTTCTGATTATATTATGTCAACTCCAGCGACAGTTTACGATATGTATCTCTCTAAGTTTTTGCATGCATGTCCATGTGTGAGTCTCCAACAGACTAAATATGGCCCAAAATTAGGGGTGAGCGAGTTTTCGGCATTGACCCACAAGAGGTGAAAACTTCAATTTTTTTGATGTAAGTTGGTACAACTAATTCTAATTTTCAATATTAATATATGCTTCTAAATGCCTATGTTTGGCTGTTTGTCGGATTCCATTATAGGATTGGGAAGAAGCCATGAGAGTTACCTGATTGATTTGGGGAATCTATATGTTGTGTGTATCCATGCACAACTATAATTACTGAGCAAATCTCTTGGATGGATAACATCGTAAATGTGATAAGGATTTTAGCTGGTTGTTTCATCTATTGTGAGATAACAGATAAATCTGGCTCGATTAATAAAGGTAAGTCAGATTTATTACTCTAATTTTGAACTCTTTTTGCTCAACCTAATGGTGACCTTGATAAAAGATCTACTCAAGAAGCATACACCATCCTTGGTGAGATGAGGAGATCAGAGATTTTCAATACTAAGTTGGCGTGAATAAATTATAATAACTCAAAAGAGGCTCCTTTTGAGCCATCACCATAAAGATGTAAAAATACTGAAAAATCTTGTGTATGTTCCTGTAAATTTTATACATGAAAATATGACAACTAAATTATCTAGAAAGAAGTTTGTGGGAACTCACTTGAGTATTGCTGCAGCTGGTAGGAACTTAATTGAGTTTATAATATTTTTTTACAGTAATAAAATCAGGTTTACATTGCTGTGAATATTGTTCATTTACTACCATCATATTGAGCATACATACAAAAGTCAGTTAAGAATGACCATTAAGTCTACCCGAGAAAGTTTCTTCCAACATTGTCAATTGTAGATCTGCTTGATTATGTTTAGTTGCTGGTTGCCTTCAGCTCTGGTACACTATTAATTATATCCTAGATCTCATATACACAGTCTATAGTTTAAATTGTTTACTGTATTAGCACATCCCATGGTTTAGAGCTTTCTTCGAACATAAGGATTTGTACGTCGCGATTTTTTTTGTGTTGGCCGATTTAGTTCTCGATTTCAAGATTGCATTTGTTTTCTCCTTGTATTTTGCACCTAATGTTCCCCTTTAAAAGAAATGATGTTGAAATTTGGCATGGTGCAACTTTGTTAAAGACATGCATCTGACCAAAGGGTGACATAGGACTTGTTAGAAGTGTTTTTCGAGTTTAGTGAATTTCTTATATATTTTTCCAACGGTATGTATGAAACATTAATGGTATGTTCTATTAAGGCTTCCTTCAGATTTAGTACTGAAGTTTATGAAGATCTAAAATATGGTATGTCGATTTTGCCTTGTGTATATCAGTCATGCATTGTTTAGATCTTCCGATGTATTTGTACCATCTGCTTAATTTGTCCGTTATTGAGTATCTGTTGATTTTTTTTTCCTTAAATGCTTTATAAATAGATAGTTAAAAATGTTGCATCACTTTATCAATGGATTGATTGGTATTAAATAAAGAACATAGCTGATGGTAACCGAACATCATAACTTTTCATTATCTTTCCACGGACCTTTGAGCTATCATGATGAAAAAATATTAAACTAAAGCTTAAAGGAATCCAACCAGACGAAAATAGTAACAGGTCCTCAAGAAAAACATTGGCATGCTGACACGATTAAGAACCAGTCTGGAAGACATTGTATGTCATGATAATCTAATAGTACAAAAATTTACCTCTTATTATCTTAACGAAAGGTGAAACTATTCATAAGTTTGTGCACTATTTTTTTTCATAAATATTGGCGGGTGCAGCAAAGCGCGCTTTTATGGTCTAGTTTATAGTAAAGCTTACCTAGCTAGACCATCACACATCGATTTGAACCTGTCAACCGTCGGATCATGCTCATGAGCGCACATGATTTACAGTGGCGGATGTAAGGGGATGTGAGCAGGTGGGCCAAGCAGAGAAATATAGCACACCGACGACATATGGGCCAGGAATTATGGAATTATGGATGGGATCGCTGTGAGACTATGCGCGGAGCTCGGCTTGATCGATCTCCATCACCCGTCCGCCGCCGGCCACCGCCTTGAAAATGCCTCGAATGCTTTGTCAAACGCCAGCGGCCACAGCCGCACACCACGAGAACTACTAGCCTATGCTAGACATAAGGTGATGCGCCCTGCGTTGCGACCTACGATGCTAGTTTTTTTTTCTTCTGGAATACCCCAAACACCACAATATCCTCCATGGAATACCGACCACCGAGATACGCTCATGTACCAGCACTCTTACCTGAATTTCTAGTATCTGTTGAAAGAGAGATTGTATGATCGGTCGAGACTGTGTTATCAATATTAGCTTGGGGAAAATGTGAGTTTAACAAAATATTTAAATAAGAGAGAAGCTCTTGCTCCTTACTTGTGGCCGTACTCATACCTTTGCTATTGTCAGTTGTAGGCGATCCACTTGATGCCACCGTAGTAACATCCATCTGTTGGAGCTCCACAGTATCTGAAATATTAGGACACATATTCACAACAGTCGGAGTAGCAGATGGACTAAAAGGATTCAAAACAATAGGAGACTCTAGCTCGTTTACTAAGACATTCGACACGACCAATAGAATGAGTATAGTTCCGTCTCCCTTCGCTGCACTGTGAGATCGTGTAGAAGGTCCTCATTACATGGCGACACGACCACCTTATTGAAACCATAGTCAGAATCAGTTCTTGTAGCGGTAGAGAAAACAGGAGGTATTTTGCCGAGGTAGCAACTCCTTCCACGGCAGAGAAAATAGGGACATCTCCTGCCATGCTAGAGGAAACAGCGAAATCTTCCGCGGTAACATCACCTGCCATGGCAGAGGAAACAACTTTTCCTTCCACTGTAGAGACCCTCGAGTGCACCTCCATGCATTCAATGAACTCATCCACATGTGATGCCAAGCGAAGGCAAAGGTGAGGGAAGAATATCATGGTCCTTAGATTCTAATCACCCCAAAGTCTACGAGGTGCATTAGCTTTACTTTGTGACAAGAATAGTTCTACCCGCAGGACTCGAGCTGTTCCCGCTGCGGGGCTGCCCCTTCGATCTACTCCGCCTCCTCCGCGGTGAGCTCGCGCGCGCCATTGTAGATGGTGAAGATGGCGGCCGAGCACGCACCCTCGTTTACTCCTAGCGACTACGTCGAGGACGCGGAACTCGAAAGGATCCTTCCCACGCTCAAGGATGCGGCTGGCTTCGCGCCTGGCGACTTCGTCAACAACCACCACCTCCCACCACCCTTGGTCTCGTGTCGGAGATGAGCCCCCGCGAAGCCGAGAAGGCGGAGGAATGGCGCGTGGTGGCGAAGGAGCATGACAAAGTGTACTACGATCTCTTTAGCGATGACGAGTGAAGCCGCCGCCGCAACGCCGTCCACGTTGCCGCCACGGCAAGAGGCTCCGGTGAGCATCCCGCAGCCGAATTTTCTATGTAGTTCGCCGTAGCGGCGATTTCCTTAGATTTAGGTCGCACTTTTTGCAAATTCACTGCACTATTTTATGTATGCACCTACCAAATGTCGATGAAAATGCATGTTCTATCTCCCGTGTGTTTTTTTTATTTACAGTTTTGTTTACCGTATCTGGTATGCGGACATATTTTTCGGTCCTCAATCGCGATTTGTGCAAATAAAGGTTACGGTTTGAGGGATCTGCTAGAGATGCTCTTACATCAACATATATACAACTGGGACTTGATCCATCCACTACTAATCTGACAATGTCATTCAATAAATGAAACCAGATGAAGCTAAAAAAAAAGGTCCACTACACGGCTGTTTCATGCGTATAGGTCTCCACACACTCCTCTTCATTTAACAAGCTAGCTGGACACAGAATTTGGTTCGATTTGTTTGAGCTGACAGTGGACACACAATGCCTGTAAAAGTGGTGGTGAATGATTATCCTGTCTTAACCGGGTTGTTGGCCGCAGTCGTCGTGGTGATCGTTGTGGGTACTTAGGTCAGACTAATTCAGGATATTTGTACTTGCTGGGTAGAGAGAAAGACCAGTAACGACAAGAATGCAGCAACATCAGGTAATGTGATGTGTTTTCCTCTTCTCTAGGCCAAATGTTGTTTTCGTTTCAACAATGCGCTAATTGTAATACTGCCTGAGCATGAATTAATTTACACAACCAAGTTATCTCGCCAACGTTTTCTAAGATCCAGCTACGGTTTTGTTTCAAGAAAATGCCATGTATTATTGTGTCCTACCGTTCGCTCTTAATTTTTTGTATCACCTTTTTCCACATAACTTTTAAAATAATATTTGCGCAAAAACATTTTTCTCATCCGACTGAAAGGAATTAGAACACATCTAATCATCAAATGCACGGGCTAGCAACCAGAAGAACCACACACGAAGAGTAAAAGTCAATGTCAACCATTTCAGTGTGTGAGATTTTTCTTTCTTCGAATGAGCTGTGTGTGAGATTGTGCTTGCCATGTTCCAGCTGACTCGAACACAAAACTAAACCCACCATCAAATGATTTTTTTTGCAGGAACCACAAGCCGTGGGTGCATGTTCTGAATGTCAGCTTAGATCTATAAGTAGACCTGCAACACACCGAGTTATCTTCATCCAACTTCGATCGTTTCTCTCCGGCACTCTCGAGCTAGCTTCAGTAGTAGTCTTCCAGAGCAACGTACGAACCATGGCTAGTCACAAGCTTGCCACCTTGGCTTTGCTTCTAGCATTGGTTGGTTGCGTGGCCCACACATGCCAAGCGAGCTATGGGCATCCCTACCCGTTGTCAGCGCCTAGAAAGAGCACTCCTCCTTCTGCCCCGGCACTCAACTACGCTTATTACTACAAAACTTGCAAAGGAGCAGAGAAGATCGTGAGGGACGTCGTGCAAGCGGAGATTAAACGCAACCGCGGCATCGGCGCCGGGCTCATCCGTCTCTTCTTCCACGACTGCTTTGTTCAGGTATATAAATACTCAAACCCATCTATCACTTCTTAGAAACCCATATATCAGCCAAATGTAGCTAGCATCGGTGTTTACGATTTGACACGATGAGTTTATATATCTTCTTTTCAGGGTTGTGATGCATCGGTTCTTCTTGACAAGACCCAGTCGAGTGAACAAACGGAGAAGTTCGGCCTCCCTAACATAGGAAGCCTTCGTGGTTTCGAAGTGATTGACAAGATCAAGGCTAAGCTCGAGGCCAAGTGCAAGGGTGTCGTCTCTTGCGCGGATATTGTCGCCTATGCTGGACGTGACGCCACCTACTTCCTCAGCAATAAGAAGGTATACTTTGAAATGCCGGCCGGCCGCTACGACGGACGTATTTCTTCTGCGAACGAGACCCTCTTCAACCTGCCCCCTCCTTTCGCCGATGTCGCGGTGCTCGAGGCTATGTTTGCAGCCAAGGGGCTCAGCCTCGACGAGATGGTCACCCTATCCGGTGCGCACACTATTGGGATCTCCCACTGCTCGTCCTTTGGTGACCGTCTCCCGCGCAACGCCTCAGACCCAATGGCCATGAACTCTAGGTTTGCCAAATCAGTGACAAGGAAGTGCAAGAGCGGTAGCTCTACGGTGGATCAGGACATCTATACCCCAAACACCCTGGACAACCGTTACTACAAGAATGTTCTCAACCATGAAGTGTTGTTTACATCAGACGCCGCGCTCGAGTCGTCCAAGACAAAGTATTTGGTGAAACAAAACTTGAAGCCTTATGTGTGGGAGGCAAAGTTCAAGCAAGCCATGAGGAAGATGGGCGGCATCGGGGTGAAGACCAAAGCTAATGGGGAGATCAGAAAGAACTGTCGCCTTATCAACTAGCGACATTCATGCAACGAAATGGAGACAATCTTGATGCATGCCTGATCGTCATGTCTCCGGTCGGTCGGAAACAGTTCTTTTTCTTTATGTATACTTTCCACTAAGGTTTTCGTTCATTCTTGTTTTACATTTGGCTTTAATGAAACTGTTACATGTGTGCTTCTATTGATTAATTGATGAGAATTTTATTGTTTTTGTGTAAAGGGAATTTTTTATTAACTATATTTTTGTCATCACTCACAATATTTGATGACGATATGGAGTTCAGCGTCGATGATTACATGAACGACCATCGGTACGGTGATGAACACTTCATGGCTCATGTTGGAGAACACTACATTGTTAAATACATTGGCGATCCAACTTATCCCATGGTTAAACCTAATTGTAACAAACTTCTATTCAGTTCTGAGACTCAAACTACTTGTTCCATGGGTATGCCGATGCTAACTGAGCGTCTTCTCAAGGCCGCAACTGGAGATATAAGAATTGTGCATTACGGTATTCTGACTATAGAGAAGCGGCATCTTCTCGAGAAAGATCAGGCATACCTGGCGTATTTTGGGTAACTCTAAAAATTTATGGGTACATGTCACCGCATTCTCTAAAAATTTATTGGTGATATTGCAAAACACTTGTTTGTCAAAGAACAATTAAAGGAGGAGAAATTAGATTTGATCGCCTTATTGGAGACGGGAAGATCTAATTTTTCAATTCCTTTTCGTAAAAAATTGGCAAATGGGTTTGACTTTTTCTGATTTTGTCTTCCCCCTCATGGAAGGTCTGGATGTATTCTGGTTGTAATTAATAATGCGTCACTACAAGTGGGTTTAGTCGAAACTGGGGATTTTTGTGTCAAATTACATGTTAAATGTAAACATGATGGATTTGAGTTGGTATTAGTGCCAGTCTATGGTGATGCTCAAGATACCCATAAAGCACAATTTCTAGCCGAACTAGCCAGGTTGGGTGATTCGGGAAACAAACCTTCTCTTATTGGGGGTGATTTTAATATTTTGAGAAGAAAAGAAGATAAGAATAATGATAACTTCAAGCCACACTGACCTTTTGTTTTTAATGCTATTATTGAAAGCTTTAATCTGCGAGAGATTGCTCTCTCAGATAGGCAATTTACCTGGGCCAATCGAAAGGAAAATCCAACCTATGAGAAGCTCGACCATATTCTTTCGACAGTTCAGTGGGAACAAAAATTTCCTTTAGTCACAATTAAAGCTTTGACAAGGACTGATTCTGGTCATGCTCCTTTGTTAATTATTTATGGCAATCAGGCTCATATTGGCAATAAAGCTCATTTCTCTTTTGAAACATCATGGTTGAAACATGAGAATTTCTATGAGATAGTGAGAGCTGAATGGGTGGCTGAAACTCATGGGAATACTCCTGTTGCCATTTGGCTGAATAAAATCAGACATTTGAGGTATTTTATTAATGGTTGGGCAAAATGTTTAAGTGGATAATATAAAAAAGAGAAATAAAATTTCTATTGTTGATAGATGAATTGGATTTGAAAGCTGAGTCAATTCCTCTAGATGATGAAGAGAGAGCAAAGTTAAGAAAGGCAAATGATGATTTAACAAAACTTCATAGAGATGAAGAATCTAATTGGGCACAAAGAGCTAAAGTAAAACATATTCAAGAAGGAGGGAATAATACAAAATATTTTCATCTAATTGCAAATGGCAAACACCGAAGGAAAAAAATATTCCAATTAGAACAAGAGGAAGGAACCATAGTGGGTGATGCGAATTTACAACTTTATATCTGTGAATATTACAAGAAGCTGTTTGGAGAGCCAACTGCTTCTACCCTCACACTGAGTGAGGGGTATACACATGATATTCCGCAATTAACACCAGAGGAGAATAATATTCTTGTTGCCGAATTCACTGAGAAGGAAGTTAGGGATGCTATTTTCCAAATGGAATTAAATAAATCTCCAGGACCTGATGGTTTTCCAGCTGAGTTCTACCAAACTTTTTGGGAAGTTATCAAGGGTGATTTAATGTCAATGTTCAATCAACTACATTCAGGGGAATTACAGTTGTTCAAACTGAACTTTGGTGTTATTACCCTATTGCCCAAGAAGGAGAACACATTTCAGATCCAGTAATATAGACCTATCTATCTGCTCAATGTTAGTTTTAAAATATTCACGAAAGTTGCTACTATTAGAGCTAATACTGTTGCTGAAACAGTTATTAGTCCTACACAGTCGGCATTCATGCCAGGACGACATATTCTTGAAGGAGTAGTTGTCTTACATGAAACCATTCATGAACTTCATCGGAAGAAATTGGATGGAGTGATATTTAAAATTGATTTTTAGAAAGCATATGATAAAGTTAAATGGCCTTTCCTTCAACAAGTTATGCGAATGAAAGGTTTTGACCCCAAATGGTGTCAACTCATCGAGCAATTTGTTAAGGGAGGAAGCGTAGGGATCAAGGTTAATGATGATATTGGTCATTATTTTCAAACTAGGAAAGGTCTTCGGCAAGGTGACTCGTTGTCACCTTTGTTGTTTAACACTATTGCAGATATAATGACTATCCTAATAGCGAGAGCGAAGGAGGATGGTCAGATAGGAAGTCTCATCCCTCATTTAGTTGATGGAGGAATTTCTATTTTGCAATATGCCAATGATACGATTCTTTTTATGGAACACGACTTTGAGAAAGCTGTAAACATGAAATTAATTTTGTGTTTCTTTGAAGAGTTGTGAGGACTCAAAATAATTTTCATAAGAGTGAGATTTTCTGTTTTGGTAGGGCCAAAGAGGAAGAGGAACAGTATAAACAACTATTTGGTTGTGAATCTTGTTCTTTACCCTTCAGATATTTGGGAATCCCAATCCATTATAGAAAGTTAAAAAACTCTGAATGGAATCCGTTGGAAGGTAGATTTGAGAGAAAATTGGGTTCTTGGGCTGGAAAATTGCTATCATACGGGGATTGCCTTGTATTGCTTAATTCGGTTCTTACTAGTTTGCCGATGTTTATGCTATCTTTTTTTGATTTACCTAAAGGGGTAAGGAAGAGATTAGATTTTTTCCTATCACGTTTCTTTTGGCAGTGTGAGGAAAATAAAAAAGAAATATAGGTTAACTAAGTGGAACTTGATTTGCAGGCCTAAGGACCAAGGTGGTCTTGGAATTGAAGTTCTTGAGATTAAAAATTCTTGCCTATTAAGTAAATGGTTATTTAAACTTCTCTCTGAAGAAGGGATTTGGCAACAACTTTTAAAAAACAAATACCTCTCGCGGAAAACATTGGTTGAAGTTGAAAGAAAACCTACTGATTCACCATTCTAGAAAGGGCTAATGAAGGTTAAAGGGGCTTTTTTTAGTACAGGAAAATTTAAAGTAGGTTCTGGGGAAGGAGTGCGGTTTTGGGAAGATAGATGGTTATGTGATCAGACCCTAGCATCCCAATATCCACAATTATATAACATAGTCAATCGTAAACACGATACGGTGGCAAATGTTATGAATTCTACTCCTCTAAATATTGGTTTTCGAAGAAGATTGATAGGCGATAAATGGGACCAATGGGTGCATCTTTGCCAAAGATTAATGGAGGTAAACCTAAATGAAGACCAAGATAAGTTTGCTTGGGACTTAACATCTTCATGGAAATTCTCTGTTAAATCTATGTATGGCGATATGTTAAATGGGCACACTAGATATCTTCGTAAATACATATGAAAGATAAAAATCCCACTGAAAATTAAAATCTTTATGTGGTTCCTCAGTAAGAGAGTCCTCTTAACCTGTGATAATCTAGCAAAAATGAATTGGAATGGAAATACAAAATGCTCTTTCTATGATGATGCGGAATCAGTTGAACATTTGTTTATTTTTTTGTCCTTTTGCTAAGCTTATTTGGCGAGTGATTTTTGCTGCATATAATATTCCACCTCCATCCAATGTCACAAACATGTTTGGGAATTGGCTTAATGGAACTAACAAAACTGATAAAGCTAGAATTCACATTGGTGTTTCGGCTTTATGTTGGTCAATCTGGAATTGCAGGAATGATATTGTTTTTAATAGAAAGGACTCTACTAGTTTTTGCAGGTTATCCACACTATGGTCCACTGGATCCAGCTCTGGCGTTTCTTGCTCCCGGAGGATCAGCGAGAGTGCACGGTTTCTGGATGCAACCGCCTAGGATATTTTCTACCAGGCTACTTGGCGGCCTATTAAGAGATTACATGATGCCTAGCTTGCTTACCAATCTTTTCCTTTTTCGATGGTTGATTTTTGTATCGACCCTCGTTGGTCCTTGAATTGTAAACGTTGAATATTCGATTCTTTAATAAAAGGCTGTGTGCATCAACCGATGAAGAGGCCGGGGTACACCCCATTTCGAAAAAAGCTTAAGAATCCTATGTAAAAGAGTGAATTTCATTTGTACCGAGTTATATGTGAGAGGATGTGAATGTCTAGCTAGACTTTTGTCAGAATAAGCTCGTGGTTGTGTATGTTATTCCTCTGGTACCATGTTCTGATTATGCTGTTGTTGCAAGCAGGAGGAAGATTTGCTGAATAGAGCTCCCTGTTTCGCGGAACCTCAATGTAGCATCTCATATCGTGTAGGACCTTTTTTTCTTCAAACTGGTGGAGCCACTGCCTCTGCATCAATCGATGCATATAGGTTTTATTTAGATCTTATTCAACATATAAATGTCAAAGGCATACATCACAAACCCGAAGTACCACTCAACACCTAGATACCCGCCAGTGGGTGAACAAACATCCCGCCGGGCCTAATGCCCTAAAAATAGAAACAACACCCCACTAGCTAAATATTGGGGGTATTAGTAGGTCACCCTGTGGTGAAAAAAGAGCACATGCCCGGTGGAGCAGACCCTCTACGCGCGCCTCATGCCCTGGCTTTAGAAGCCGTCACCACCATGAAACCACCGGTCCATCTTCAAGGTAGAGCTCCGCATAGCCCCTGCCAGACCTGCCATCAATGCCACCATAGCTCCACATAGCACCTCCACCCAGTGCGAATCCATCACACCGCAGCCATCATCGAGACCCCACCGTACCACTCGAGACTCGCCAATGACGACGTGGTAGAAGCACACCACTCCACCTCCTAGCTCCACCATCCGACAACTGCTCCTAGAAACAATGCCCTCATGAGAGAGAGAGAGCGACGCCATTGTCCAATCCAAGATACCCAGATCTAGGGTTTCCCCGAAAGCAACTGGAGTGAGGTGGAAGCAGACCGCAATAGCGACGCTCTCAACAAGAAAACAGCGTGCGCGCACTGCCATCGCGCGCCATGACCAGGGTCGAAACACAATTTTAGATACATATTTAGATTAAAGTTAACTCACCTTACATGATAGCACCAAAATTATGTCGAGATGGTCCGCTCGGCCTCCAGCGGCTCAAAAGTGTACGCCAACACATTTGCCTGACGACGATGCTCCGGCTGGACATCAGCGGTGTGTTACTTCATCTTAGGACATCTCCAACAGGGCGACGCATTTCAGACGCCCAAAAGTGGTCGCGAGCATCCGTTTGCGTCGCCCCGCGGACATATTTTGTCCGCGCGTCCGTTTGCGTCTGGGTGTGCTCCCACCGGGGCGACCCATTTTTAGATTTGCAACACATTTAAAAATATAAAAGTAGTACATTTAAATGCATAAAAACTATACAATGTAGATCTAGAAGACTAGACTACTTGCTTCCGGACGGGCCGGTACCGTCGTTGCGTCGTTCCATCGCCTGCTTCTCCGCCGCCTCCCGTGCGGCTGCTATGGCTCGGTGCGCCGCCGCGTCCTCTTGCAAGCACTGCTCCAGCCTCGTGTTCGCGGCGTCGTCCTTGAGCGTCTCGAAAGACTCGACGATAGCCCTCTGCTCCGCCGCCCTCTCCTCCGGCGTAGGCGCATCAGGTTCATCGGAAGACCAAGATATCTCGGAGTCGGAGTCCTCTGCGGCTGCGGTGGCCGCCAGCCTGCGTTGTTCCAGCTCGTTGTCCAATGCCGCATGGCCCGCCCGCTCCTCCTCTGCTTCCTTCTCCGCGAGTGCCAGGGCCTTGGCGTCCCTGACCGGGTCGAGGAGGTCGCCCGTGCTGTCGTCGGAGTCGAACTCCTGGTCGGAGCTCGAGGCCGGGGGAGGTGGAGTGGGAGGTGTAGGTGGAGGTGGAGGCGCGGCAGCCTGGCCGCAGCCGGCGTTGCTCATGGTGGCTGTGGCGGAGTCTGAGCGGCAGCGGCGCTACGGCGGAGGTTGTGCGGCGGCTAGGGTTTTTGCAGGGAGGAGATAAGATGCTGGCCACCCCTGTTTATATAGATCAGAGGCAGGGCGATGGCCGCGGCACGCGTGGCAACGCCATTATTTCGTGCACAGAGGTAGGCGACGGCCGCACGCCACGCGAGGCATCGCCATTTACGCGGCCGCAGACTGCCGAAGCAACGCCTCAGCGCCAATACTGGCGGAGAAGACGCATCGACGCTGGGTCACAGCCAGGTGGGCCAGACAAAAACGTCCGTCAGACGCGAGCGGACAGTTTCCGCGTCCGCGCAGCGTCCGCACAGACGCATCCCAGGCGCATATTTGAGCTAGGTTTGCGTCTCCGCGGACGGCCTAATCACTTTGCGTTTCCCCGACCCTTTTCGTGGTGCCGCTGGAGATGCCCTTATACGCAAGCATGGTGCGGTGGCCTGGAGAATTTGCACCAGCTGATCTGACTGCGCATATTGTGCCTCCGATGTTAACACATTGGGTCAGCCTTGGTTGCGCCCAGAAAAATATTGATAGTTCGCTGCTTGTTTGCGTCGTGAAAAACTTGCACCAGTGATATTCAGTCAATAGGTGAGTATCGATGGATCATGTAGACATTTTCGTGCTTAGTGTGATCGAGCCTCTGTACGTCTGGTCGTCTGTACGTGCCATGACTGAATCTCCAGTGTTTTTTCTTTTTCAGTTTCCTAGCTAGAAGATAAGCCAGAGCCATGGATTCTTGTTGCAATTTCATAGTCAATCTCTCTTTCTTGAATCCCCACGGCTGCTATCACTAGACCAAATCTCAGCCGTCCTTTAGCAACTTTAAATCCCACAGTAATATATACTAATAATACATAGATGATCTTATATGCTACCTATGGGAAGATCCTACCTAAGTTGCCGATGTACATTCTATGTTTTCCTGAACTGCCATTGTACTTCCAATTATTGCTTCATTGAGCTACTATAATCGAGGATTTTGTTACTTGGCCGTGTTTGTGACATTCCCCTAGTAGTCTCTCTCCACCCACCATGCACTCTTTCAGAGCAAATGGCTAAGCCAATGACCAACCATTTGAGCTGTGTGTGTGCTCTCCATGTTCAAATTTGACCTCTCTTTTGATTTTTTGTTTTGACAACACGTTCCAGCTTGACTTGAAAACACACATGTAATGTACCAATACGCTCCTCCTACCTTACACTCTTTCACGATGCGATATTAACACTTAACGGAAAAACCTCATCCACGATAGACGCACGCATTATCAAAGAGATGACAAAGCGAATGTCAACCATTTAATGGTAGGTAGCATATGTTGTATTTTTAAGTAAAGCTGGAATATAATGTCCCAAACTGGAACATGGAGAGCACAATCCCACACACGCATGCATTCTCTCAAGGTCAGCCTAGACCTATAAGTAGACCTACAACACACGAAGTTTTCTTCACCCAACCTCCAGCACTCTCTCGGGCTAGCTTCAGTAGTATATTTCGGAGCAACATACAAACCATGGCTAGTGAAAAGCTTGCCGCCTTGGCTCTGCTGCTAGCATTGCTTGGTTGTGTGGCCCGCTCATGCCAAGCGAGCTACGGGTATCCCTACCCATTGTCGGCGCCCACAAAGAGCACTCGTCCTGCTGCCTCGGCACTCAGCTACGCTTACTACTACAAGACTTGCAAAGGAGCAGAGAAGATCGTAAGGGACGTTGTGCAAGCGGAGATAAAACGCAACCGCGGCATCGGTGCTGGGCTCATCCGTCTCTTCTTCCACGACTGTTTTGTCCAGGTATATAAATACTCAAACCCATTATCACTTCTAACCTAGGCAACACTCCTTATATATGTATCATCCAAATGTAGCTAGCATAAATCTTTACCATTTGACATGATGAATTCATATATCTTCGATTCAGGGTTGCGATGCATCGGTTCTCCTCGACAAGACACAGGCCAATGAACAAACGGAAAAGTTCGGCCTCCCTAACATAGGCAGCCTTCGCGGGTTCGAAGTGATCGACAAGATCAAGACTAAGCTTGAGGCCAAGTGCAAGGGCGTCGTCTCTTGCGCCGACATTGTCGCCTATGCTGGACGTGATGCTACCTACTTCCTCAGCAATAAGAAGGTATACT
The DNA here is from genome assembly GCF_019359855.2 of Lolium perenne. Lineage (NCBI taxonomy): Eukaryota > Viridiplantae > Streptophyta > Magnoliopsida > Poales > Poaceae > Lolium > Lolium perenne. The sequence continues at coordinate 41,732,974 of NC_067245.2, read as the reverse complement.
TTGAAATGCCAGCCGGCCGCTACGACGGGCGCATCTCTTCTGCGAACGAGACCCTCTTCAACCTGCCCCCTCCTTTCGCCGATGTCACGGTGCTCGAGGCTATGTTTGCAGCCAAGGGTCTCACCCTTGATGAGATGGTTACCCTATCCGGGGCGCACACTGTTGGGATCTCCCATTGTTCATCCTTTGGTGACCGTCTCCCGCGCAACGCCTCGGACCCAATGGCCATGAACTCTAGGTTTGCCAAATCGGTGACAAGGAAGTGCAAGAGTGGTAGCTCTACGGTGGATCAGGACATATATACCCCTAATGCCCTGGACAACCGTTACTACAAGAACGTTTTGAACCATGAAGTGTTGTTCACATCAGACGCCGCACTCGAGTCATCCAAGACAAAGTATTTGGTCAAACAAAATTTAAAGCCTTATGTGTGGGAGGCAAAGTTCAAGCAAGCCATGAGAAAGATGGGTGGCATCGGGGTGAAGACCCGCACTAATGGGGAGATCAGAAGAAACTGTCGCCTAATCAACTAGCATCCTTCATGCAACGAAATGGAGACTATGCTTATGGATGCCTGATCATCATGGCTCCTGCGGGTTGGAAACAGATCAGAATAATCTCATGGTTTTTTCGGTGCTATTTTGTTTCTTTATATAATTTCCACTAAGGTTTTCATTCATTCTTTTTTTTACATTTGGTTTTACTGAAACTGTTACATATGTGCTTCTATATATTGATTATTAATGAGAATTTTATTGTGTTTGTGTAAAGGGAATTTTCATTAAATATTTTCCGTCATCTCTCATAATTAAGTTTTTTTCTCTACGAGCTCTGGATTGTGGTCATCGGTAGCTCTAGATATTTATGGGTACATGTCTCCACATTGTTGGAGATATGCCCGAGAGGCAATAATAAAATAGTTATTGTTATATCTTAGTGTTCATGATAAATGTTTACACTCCATGCTATAATTGTATTAACCGGAAACATTGATACATGTGTGTTGTGTAAACAACAAGAGTCCCTAGTAAGCCTCTCATTTAACTAGCTTGTTGATTAATAGATGATCATGGTTTCCTGATCATGAACATAGGATGTTATTAATAACAATGTCATATCATTAGGTGAATGATGTGATGGACACACCCATAGTAAGCATAGCATGAGATCAAGTCATTAAGTTCAACTTGCTATAAGCTTTCGATACATAGTAACTTAATCCTTTGACCATGAGATCATGTAAATCACTTATACCGGAAGGGTACTTTGATTACATCAAACGCCACTGCGTAAATGGGTGATTATAAAGATGTGATTAAGTATTCGGAAAGTATGAGTTGAGGCATATGGATCAAGAGTGGGATTTGTCCATCCCGATGACGGATAGATATACGCTGGGCCCTCTCGGTGGAATGATATCTAATTAGCTTGCAAGAATGTGACTGGTTCACAAGGGATATCATATCACGGTACGAGTAAAGAGTACTTATCGGCAACGAGGTTGAACTAGGTATGGAGATACCGACGATCAAACTTCGGATAAGTAAAATACCGCGAGACAAAGGAGATTGTTATTTTATGTGAACGGTTCTTTCAATCACGAAGTCATCGTTGAAGATGTGGGAGCTATTATGGATCTCCAGGTCCCGCTATTAGTTATTGATCAGAGAGGAGTCTCGATCATATCCGCATAGTTCTCGAATCGTAGGTTGACACACTTAAGGTTTGATGTTGTTTTAAGTAGATATGGAATATGGAATGGAGTTTGAATGTTGTTCGGAGTCTCGGATAGGATCCAAGACATCACGAGGAGTTCCGGAATGGTCCGGAGAATAAGATTCATATATAGAAAGTCACATTCCAAGTTTGGGAGTGGTCCGGTGAATTTATGGAAGGTTGTTTCTAGAATCATCCGGAATAAATCACTATGGAAGGAGGAGTGACACACGTACAGCACGCGACCGTTGGGAACCCCAAGTGGAAGGTGTGATGCGTACAGCAGTAAGTTTCCCTCAGTTAGAAACCAAGGTTTATCGAACCAGTAGGAGTCAAGAAGCACGTTGAAGGTTGATGGCGGCGAGATGTAGTGCGGCGCAACACCAGGGATTCCGACGCCAACGTGGAACCTGCACAACACAACCAAAGTACGTTGCCCCAACGAAATAGTGAGGTTGTCAATCTCACCGGCTTGCTGTAACAAAGGATTAGATGTATAGTATGGATGATGATTGTTTGCAGAGAACAATAGAACAAGTATTGCAGTAGATTGTATCGATGTAAAAGAATAGGACCGGGGTCCACAGTTCACTAGAGGTGTCTCTTCCATAAGATAAATAGCATGTTGGGTGAACAAATTACAGTTGGGCAATTGACAAATAGAGAGGGCATGACAATGCACATACATGATATGATGAGTATAGTGAGATTTAATTGGGCATTACGACAAAGTACATAGACCGCTATCCAGCATGCATCTATGCCTAAAAAGTCCACATTCAGGTTATCATCCGAACCCCTTCCAGTATTAAGTTGTAAACAACAGACAATTGCATTAAGTATGGTGCGTAATGTAATCAATAACTACATCCTCAGACATAGCATCAATGTTTTATCCCTAGTGGCAACAGCACATCCACAACCTTAGAACTTTCTGTCACTGTCCCAGATTTAATGGAGGCATGAACCCACTATCGAGCATAAATACTCCTGATACGTCTCCGACGTATCGATAATTTCTTATGTTCCATGCCACATTATTGATGATATCTACATGTTTTATGCACACTTTATGTCATATTCGTGCATTTTCTGGAACTAACCTATTAACAAGATGCCGAAGTGCCGATTCTGTTTTCTGCTGTTTTTGGTTTCAGAAATCCTAGTAAAGAAATATTCTCGGAATTGGACGAAATCAACGCCCAGGGTCCTATTTTGCCACGAAGCTTCCAGAAGACCGAAGAGGAGACGAAGTGGGGCCACGAGGTGGCCACACCCTAGGGCGGCGCGGCCCAAGCCCTGGCCGCGCCGACCTGTAGTGTGGGCCCCGCGTGTGGCCCCCAGACCAGCCCTTACGCCTACAAATAGCCTCCGTCGCGAAACCCCAGCATCGAGAGCCACGATACGGAAAACCTTCCAGAGACGCCGCCGCCGCCAATCCCATCTCGGGGGATTCAGGAGATCACCTCCGGCACCCTGCCGGAGAGGGGAATCATCTCCCGGAGGACTCTACGCCGCCATGGTCGCCTCCGGAGTGATGAGTGAGTAGTCTACCCCTGGACTATGGGTCCATAGCAGTAGCTAGATGGTTGTCTTCTCCCCATTGTGCTTAATTGTCGGGTCTTGTGAGCTGCCGAACATGATCAAGATCATCTATCTGTAATTCTATATGTTGCGTTTGTTGGGATCCGATGAATAGAGAATAATTGTTATGTTGATTATCAATTTATATCTATGTGTTGTTTATGATCTTGCATGCTCTCCGTTACTAGTAGATGCTCTGGCCAAGTAGATGCTTGTAACTCCAAGAGGGAGTATTTATGCTCGATAGTGGGTTCATGTCTCCGTGAATCTGGGGAAGTGACAGAAATCTCTAAGATTATGGATGTGATGTTGCCACTAGGGATAAAACATTGGTGCTATGTTCGAGGATGTAGTTACTGATTACATTACGCGCAATACTTAATGCAATTGTCTGTTGTTAGCAACTTAATACTGGAGGGGGTTCGGATGATAACCTGAAGGTGGACTTTTTAGGCATAGATGCATGCTGGATAGCGGTCTATGTACTTTGTCGTAATGCCCAATTAAATCTCACTATACTCATCATAATATGTATGTGCATGGTCATGCCCTCTTTATTTGTCAATTGCCCAACTGTAATTTATTCACCCAACATGCTGTTTATCTTATGGGAGAGACACCTCTAGTGAACTGTGGACCCCGGTCCAATTCTCTATACTGAAATACAATCTACTGCAATACTGTTCTACTGTTTTCTGCAAACAATCATTATCCACACTATACATCTAATCCTTTGTTACAGCAAGCCGGTGAGATTGACAACCTCGCTGTTTCGTTGGGGCAAAGTACTTGGTTTGTGTTGTGCAGGTTCCACGTTGGCGCCGGAATCCCTGGTGTTGCGCCGCACTACATTTCGCCGCCATCAACCTTCAACGTGCTTCTTGGCTCCTACTGATTCGATAAACCTTGGTTTCATACTGAGGGAAAACTTGCCGCTGTACGCATCACACCTTCCTCTTGGGGTTCCCAACGGACGCGTGCTGTACGCGTATCAAGCACTTTTTCTGGCGCCGTTGCCGGGGAGATCAAGACACGCTGCAAGGGGAGTCTCCACATCCCAATCTCTTTTACTTTGTTTTTATCTTGCTTAGTTTATTTACTACTTTGTTTGCTGCACTAAATCAAAATACAAAAAAATTAGTTGCTAGTTTTACTTTATTTGCTATCTTGTTTGCTATATCAAAAACACAAAAAAATTAGTTACTTGCATTAATTTATCTAGTTTGCTTTATTTACTGTTGCTAAAATGGGTACTCCTGAAAATACTAAGTTGTGTGACTTCACAACCACAAATAATAATGATTTCTTATGCACACCTATTGCTCCACCCGCTACTACAACGGAATTCTTTGAAATTAAACCTACTTTACTGAATCTTGTTATGCGAGAGCAATTTTCTGGTGTTAGTTCTGATGATGCTGCTGCCCATCTCAATAATTTTGTTGAACTATGTGAAATGCAAAAATATAAAGATGTAGATGGTGACATTATAAAATTAAAATTGTTCCCTTTCTCATTAAGAGGAAGAGCTAAAGATTGGTTGCTATCTCTGCCTAAGAATAGTATTGATTCATGGACTAAATGCAAGGATGCTTTTATTGGTAGATATTATCCCCCTGCTAAAATTATATCTTTGAGGAGTAGCATAATGAATTTTAAGCAATTAGATACTGAGCATGTTGCACAAGCATGGGAAAGAATGAAATCTTTGGTTAAAAATTGCCCAACCCATGGACTGACTACTTGGATGATCATCCAAACCTTTTATGTAGGACTGAATTTTTCTTCGCGGAACCTATTGGATTCAGCTGCTGGAGGTACCTTTATGTCCATCACTCTTGGTGAAGCAACAAAGCTTCTTGATAATATGATGATCAACTACTCTGAATGGCACACGGAAAGAGCTCCACAAGGTAAGAAGGTAAATTCTGTCGAAGAAACCTCTTCCTTGAGTGATAAGATTGATGCTATTATGTCTATGCTTGTGAATGATAGGACAAATGTTGATCCTAATAATGTTCCGTTAGCTTCATTGGTTGCACAAGAAGAACATGTTGATGTGAACTTCATTAAAAATAATAATTTCAACAACAATGCTTACCGAAACAATTCTAGTAACAACTATAGGCCATATCCTTATAATAATGGCAATGGCTATGGTAATTCTTATGGGAATTCTTACAACAATAATAGGAATTCACCCCCTGGACTTGAAGCCATGCTTAAAGAATTTATTAGTACACAAACTGCTTTTAACAAATCTGTTGAAGAAAAGCTTGGGAAAATTGATATACTTGCTTCTAAAGTCGATAGTCTTGCTGCTGATGTTGATCTTTTGAAATCGAAAGTTATGCCTCATGAGAATCTTAATAATAAAATTACTACTACAGCAAATTCCATCCAAGTTAGAATTATTGAGAATATAAGATTGATGGCCGAATTGCGTGCTAGGTGGGAAAGAGAAGAAAATGAAAAAGAAGATAATATAGCTAAAGTTTGGACTATTACCACCACTAGTAATGCTAATGCTACACAAGTTGCTGCACCTCCTACTACTAATAATAAAAGAATTGGTGTTAGCAATGTTTCCACTTCTAATGCAAAGCGCGAGAAACTGCCTGAAACTGCTAAAACTGCTGAAACTGCCTGTGATAAAACTGCTGAATTTTTTTCCAACATTGGGGATGATGATCCCATTGCTTTAGATTATAATGGTTTGAATTTTGATAATTGCCACATCTCTGAAGTTATAAAGTTCTTGCAAAAACTTGCTAAAAGTCCTAATGCTAGTGCTATAAATTTGGCTTTCACGCAACATATTACAAATGCTCTCATAAAAGCTAGAGAAGAGAAATTAGAGCGCGAAGCCTCTATTTCTAGAAAGCTAGAGGATGGTTGGGAGCCCATCATTAAGATGAAGGTTAAAGATTTTGATTGTAATGCTTTATGTGATCTTGGTGCAAGTATTTCTGTTATGCCTAAGAAAATCTATAATATGCTTGACTTGCCACCGCTGAAAAATTGTTATTTGGATGTTAATCTCGCTGATCATTCTACAAAGAAACCTTTGGGGAAAGTTGATAATGTTCGCATTACCGTTAACAATAACCTTGTCCCCGTTGATTTTGTTGTCTTGGATATTGAATGCAATGCATCTTGTCCCATTATATTGGGAAGACCTTTTCTTCGAACTGTTGGTGCTATCATTGATATGAAGGAAGGTAATATAAAATATCAATTTCCTCTCAAGAAAGGTATGGAACACTTCCCTAGAAAGAGAATGAAGTTACCCTTTGATTCTATTATTAGAACAAATTATGATGTTGACACTTCGTCTCTTGATAATACTTGATACACACTTTCTGCGCCTAGCTGAAAGGCGTTAAAGAAAAGCGCTTATGGGAGACAACCCATGGTTTTTACTACAGTACTTGGTTTTTATTTTGTGTCTTGGAAGTTGTTTACTACTGTAGCAACCTCTCCTTATCTTAGTTTAGTGTTTTGTTGTGCCAAGTAAAGTCGTTGATAGTAAAGTTCATACTAGATTTGGATTACTGCGCAGAAACAGATTTCTTTGCTGTCACGAATCTGGGCTGTTTTCTCTGTAGGTAACTCAGAAAATTATGCCAATTTACGTGAGTGATCCTCAGATATGTACGCAACTTTCATTAAATTTGAGAATTTTCATTTGAGCAAGTATGTTGCCTCGATAAAATTCGTCAATACGAACTGTTCTGTTTTGACAGATTCTGCCTTTTATTTCGCATTGCCTGTTTTGTTATGTTCGATGGATATTTCGATTCCATTGACTTTCAGTAGCTTTGTGCAATGTCCAGAAGTGTTAAGAATGATTATGTCACCTCTGAACATGTATATTTTGATTGTGCACTAACCCTCTAATGAGTTGTTCTAAGTTTGGTGTGGAGGAAGTTTTCAAGGATCAAGAGAGGGAGATGATACAACATGATCAAGGAGAGTGAAAGCTCTAAGCTTGGGGATGCCCCGGTGGTTCACCCCTGCATATATCAAGAAGACTCAAGCGTCTAAGCTTGGGGATGCCCAAGGCATCCCCTTCTTCATCGACAATATTATCAGGTTCCTCCCCTGAAACTATATTTTTATTCCATCACAGCTTATGTGCTTTGCTTGGAGCGTCGGTTTGTTTTTGTTTTTGTTTTGTTTGAATAAAATGGATCCTAGCATTCACTTTGTGGGAGAGAGACACGCTCCGCTGTAGCATATGGACAAGTATGTCCTTAGGTTCTACTCATAGTATTCATGGCGAAGTTCTTCTTCGTTAAATTGTTATATGGTTAGAATTGGAAAATGATACATGTAGTAATTTGCTATAATGTCTTGGATAATGTGATACTTGGCAATTGTTGTGCTCATGTTTAAGCTCTTGCATCATATGCTTTGCACCCATTAATGAAGAAATACATAGAGCATGCTAAAATTTGGTTTGCATATTTGGTTTCTCTAAGGTCTAGATAATTTCTATTATTGAGTTTGAACAACAAGGAAGACGGTGTAGAGTCTTATAATGTTTTCAATATGTCTTTTATGTTAGTCTTGCTGCACCGGTTCATCCTTGTGTTTGTTTCAAATAGCCTTGCTAACCTAAACCTTGTATCGAGAGGGCATACCTCTCATGCATCCAAAATACTTGAGCCAACCACTATGCCATTTGTGTCCACCATACCTACCTACTACATGGTATTTCTCCGTCATTCCAAAGTAAATTGCTTGAGTGCTACCTTTAAAAATTTCCATTCTTCACCTTTGCAATATATACCTCATGGGACAAATAGCTTAAAAACTATTGTGGTATTGAATATGTACTTATGCACTTTTTCTCTTATTAAGTTGCTCGTTGTGCGATAACCATGTTCACTGGGGACGCCATCAACTACTCTTTGTTGAATTTCATGTGAGTTGCTATGCATGTTCGTCTTGTCTGAAGTAAGAGCGATCTACCACCTTATGGTTAGAGCATGCATATTGTTAGAGAAGAACATTGGGCCGCTAACTAAAGCCATGATCCATGGTGGAAGTTTCAGTTTTGGACAATATCCTCAATCTCAAATGAGAAAATTAATTGTTGTTACATGCTTATGCATAAAAGAGGAGTCCATTATCTGTTGTCTATGTTGTCCCGGTATGGATGTCTAAGTTGAGAATAATCAATAGCGAGAAATCCAATGCGAGCTTTCTCCTTGGACCTTTGTACAGGCGGCATAGAGGTACCCCCTTTGTGACACTTGGTTAAAACATGTGCATTGCGATGATCCCGGTAGTCCAAGCTAATTAGGACAAGGTGCGGGCACTATTAGTATACTATGCATGAGGCTTGCAACTTGTAAGATATAATTTACATGATACATATGCTTTATTACTACCGTTGACAAAATTGTTTCTTGTTTTCAAAATCAAAGCTCTAGCACAAATATAGAAATCGATGCTTTTCCTCTTTGAAGGACCATTCTTTTACTTTTATTGTTGAGTCAGTTCACCTATTTCTCTCCACCTCAAGAAGCAAACACTTGTGTGAACTGTGCATTGATTCCTACATATTTGCATATTGCACTTGTTATATTACTCTATGTTGACAATATCCATGAGATATACATGTTACAAGTTGAAAGCAACCGCTGAAACTTAATCTTCCTTTGTGTTGTTTCAATGCTTTTACTATGAATTATTGCTTTATGAGTTAACTCTTATGCAAGACTTATTGATGCTTGTCTTGAAGTACTATTCATGAAAAGTCTTTGCTATATGATTCACTTGTTTACTCATGTCATATACATTGTTTTGATCGCTGCATTCACTACATATGCTTTACAAATAGTATGATCAAGGTTATGATGGCATGTCACTCCAGAAATTATCTTTGTTTATCGTTTACCTGCTCGGGACGAGCAGGAACTAAGCTTGGGGATGCTGATACGTCTCCGACGTATCGATAATTTCTTATGTTCCATGCCACATTATTGATGATATCTACATGTTTTATGCACACTTTATGTCATATTCGTGCATTTTCTGGAACTAACCTATTAACAAGATGCCGAAGTGCCGATTCTTGTCATTTCTGCTGTTTTTGGTTTCAGAAATCCTAGTAAAGAAATATTCTCGGAATTGGACGAAATCAACGCCCAGGTTCCTATTTTGCCACGAAGCTTCCAGAAGACCGAAGAGGAGACGAAGTGGGGCCACGAGGTGGCCACACCCTAGGGCGGCGCGACCCAAGCCCTGGCCGCGCCGACCTGTAGTGTGGGCCCCTCGTGTGGCCCCCTGACCTACCCTTCCGCCTACAAATAGCCTTCGTCGCGAAACCCCCAGTACCGAGAGCCACGATACGGAAAACCTTCCAGAGACGCCGCCGCCGCCAATCCCATCTCGGGGGATTCAGGAGATCGCCTCCGGCACCCTGCCGGAGAGGGGAATCATCTCCCGGAGGACTCTACGCCGCCATGGTCGCCTCCGAAGTGATGAGTGAGTAGTCTACCCCTGGACTATGGGTCCATAGCAGTAGCTAGATGGTTGTCTTCTCCCCATTGTGCTTAATTGTCGGGTCTTGTGAGCTGCCGAACATGATCAAGATCATCTATCTGTAATTCTATATGTTGCGTTTGTTGGGATCCGATGAATAGAGAATACTTGTTATGTTGATTATCAATTTATATCTATGTGTTGTTTATGATCTTGCATGCTCTCCGTTACTAGTAGATGCTCTGGCCAAGTAGATGCTTGTAACTCCAAGAGGGAGTATTTATGCTCGATAGTGGGTTCATGTCTCCGTGAATCTGGGGAAGTGACAGAAATCTCTAAGATTATGGATGTGCTGTTGCCACTAGGGATAAAACATTGGTGCTATGTTCGAGGATGTAGTTACTGATTACATTACGCGCAATACTTAATGCAATTGTCTGTTGTTAGCAACTTAATACTGGAGGGGGTTCGGATGATAACCTGAAGGTGGACTTTTTAGGCATAGATGCATGCTGGATAGCGGTCTATGTACTTTGTCGTAATGCCCAATTAAATCTCACTATACTCATCATAATATGTATGTGCATGGTCATGCCCTCTTTATTTGTCAATTGCCCAACTGTAATTTGTTCACCCAACATGCTGTTTATCTTATGGGAGAGACACCTCTAGTGAACTGTGGACCCCGGTCCAATTCTCTATACTGAAATACAATCTACTGCAATACTGTTCTACTGTTTTCTGCAAACAATCATCATCCACACTATACATCTAATCCTTTGTTATAGCAAGCCGGTGAGATTGACAACCTCGCTGTTTCGTTGGGGGCAAAGTACTTGGTTTGTGTTGTGCAGGTTCCACGTTGGCGCCGGAATCCCTGGTGTTGCGCCGCACTACATTTCGCCGCCATCAACCTTCAACGTGCTTCTTGGCTCCTACTGGTTCGATAAACCTTGGTTTCATACTGAGGGAAAACTTGCCGCTGTACGCATCACACCTTCCTCTTGGGGTTCCCAACGGACGCGTGCTGTACTGTACGCGTATCAACTCCCTCTTGGAGTTAAGAGTAAAAACTTTGCCAGAGCCTCTACTAATAACGGAGAGCATGCAAGATCATAAACAACACATAGGTAATAGATTGATAATCAACATAACATAGTATTCTCTATCCATCGGATCCCAACAAACACAACATATAGTATTACAGATAGATGATCTTGATCATGTTAGGCAGCTCACAAGACCCGACAATGAAGCACATAAGGAGAAGACGACCATCTAGCTACTGCTATGGACCCATAGTCCAGGGGTGAACTACTCACTCATCACTCCGGAGGTGACCATGGCGGTGAAGAGTCCTCCGGGAGATGATTCCCCTCTCCGGCAGGGTGCCGGAGGTGATCTCCTGAATCCCCCGAGATGGGATTGGCGGCGGCGGCATCTCTGGAAGGTTTTCCGTATCGTGGCTCTCGGTACTGGGGGTTTCGCGACGAAGACTATATGTAGGCGGAAGGGCAGGTCAGGAGGCGTCACAGGGGCCCCACACGCTAGGGCCGCGCGGGCCCCCCTTGGGCCGCGCCGCCCTAGTGTGGCGGTGCCCCGTGGCCCCACTTCGTCTTCCCTTCGGTCTTCTGGAAGCTTCGTGTGAAAATAGGCCCCTGGGCATTGATTTCGTCCAATTCCGAGAATATTTCCTTACTAGGATTTCTGAAACCAAAAACAGCAGAAAACAGCAACTGGCTCTTCGGCATCTCGTTAATAGGTTAGTGCCGGAAAATGCATAAATATGACATAAAGTATGCATAAAACATGTAGATATCATCAATAATGTGGCATGGAACATAAGAAATTATCGATACGTCGGAGACGTATCAGCATCCCCAAGCTTAGTTTCTGCTCGTCCCGAGCAGGTAAACGATAACAAAGATAATTTCTGGAGTGACATGCCATCATAACCTTGATCATACTATTGTAAGCATATGTAATGAATGCAGCGATCAAAACAATGTAAATGACATGAATAAACAAATAAATCATAAAGCAAAGACTTTTCATGAATAGTACTTCAATGCAAGCATCAATGAGTCTTGCATAAGAGTTAACTCATAAAGCAATAATTCAAAGTAAAGGTATTGAAGCAACATAAAGGAAGATTAAGTTTCAGCAGTTGCTTTCAACTTGTAACATGTATATCTCATGGATAGTTGTCAACGTAGAGTAATATAACAAGTGCAATATGCAAGTATGTAGGAATCAATGCACAGTTCACACAAGTGTTTGCTTCTTGAGGTGGAGAGAAATAGGTGAACTGACTCAACATAAAAGTAAAAGAATGGGCCCTTCGCAGAGGGAAGCATCGATTGCTATATTTGTGCTAGAGCTTTGATTTTGAAAATAAGAAACAATTTTGTCAACGGTAGTAATAAAGCATATGTGTTATGTAACTTATATCCTACAAGTTGCAAGCCTCATGCATAGTATACTAATAGTGCCCGCACCTTGTCCTAATTAGCTCGGATTACCTGGATTATCATCGCAATGCATATGTTTTAACCAAGTGTCACAAAGGGGTACCTCTATGCCGCCTGTACAAAGGTCTAAGGAGAAAGCTCGCATTGGATTTCTCGCTATTGATTATTCTCAACTTAGACATCCATACCGGGACAACATAGACAACAGATAATGGACTCCTCTTTTATGCATAAGCATTCAACAACAGTTAATTTTCTCATATGAGATTGAGGATATTTGTCCAAAACTGAAACTTCCACCATGGATCATGGCTTTAGTTAGCGGCCCAATGTTCTTCTCTAACATTATGCATGCTCTAACCATTCTAGCGGTAAATCTCCCTTACTTCAGACAAGACGAACATGCATAGCAACTCACATGATATTCAACAAAGAGTAGTTGATGGCGTCCCCAGGAACATGGTTATCGCACAACAAGCAACTTAATAAGAGATAAAGTGCATAAGTACATATTCAATACCACAATAGTTTTTAGGCTATTTGTCCCATGATCTATATATTGCAAAGGTAGAGGATAGAAATTTTAAAGGTAGCACTCAAGCAATTTACTTTGGAATGGCGGAGAAATACCATGTAGTAGGTAGATATGGTGGACACAAATGGCATAGTGGTTGGCTCAAGGATTTTGGATGCATGAGAAGTATTCCCTCTCAATACAAGGTTTAGGCTAGCAAGGTTTATTTGAAACAAACACAAGGATGAACCGGTGCAGCTAAACTTACATAAAAGACATATTGTAAACATTATAAGACTCTACACCGTCTTCCTTGTTGTTCAAAACACTTTACTAGAAATTATCTAGACGTTAGAGAGACCAATTATGCAAACCAAATTTTAGCAAGCTCTATGTATTTCTTCATTAATGGGTGCAAAGTATATGATGCAAGAGCTTAATCATGAGCACAAAAATTTCCAAGTATCACATTATCCAAGACATTATAGCAATTACTACATGTAGCATTTCCCGATTCCAACCATATAACAATTTAACGAAGCAGATTCAACCTTCGCCATGAATATTATGAGTAAAGCCTAAGGACATATTTGTCCATATGCAACAGCGGAGCGTGTCTCTCTCCCACACAATGAATTCTACGATCCATTTTATTCAAACAAAAACAAAAACAAACCGACGCTCCAAGCAAAGTACATAAGATGTGATGGAATAAAAATATAGTTTCACTAGAGGAACCTGATAATGTTGTTGATGAAGAAGGGGATGCCCAAGGCATCCCCAAGCTTAGACGCTTGAGTCTTCTTGAAATATGCAGGGGTGAACCACCGGGGCATCCCCAAGCTTAGAGCTTTCACTCTCCTTGATCATATTGTATCATCTCCCTCTCTTGATCCTTGAAAACTTCCTCCACACCAAACTCAAAACAACTCATTAGAGGGTTAGTGCACAATCAAAATTCACATGTTCAGAGGTGACACAATCATTCTTAACACTTCTGGACATTGCACAAAGCTACTGAAAGTTAATGGAATCGAAAAATCCATCAAGCATAGCAAAACAGGCAATGCGAAATAAAAGGCAGAATCTGTCAAAACAGAACAGTTCGTAAAGATGAATTTTATTGAGGCACCAGACTTGCTCAAATGAAAATGCTCAAATTGAATGAAAGTTGAGTACATATCTGAGGATCACTCACGTAAATTTGCATAATTTTATGAGTTACCTACAGAGAATTAGGCCCAGATTCGTGACAGCAAAGAAATCTGTTTCTGCGCAGTAATCCAAATCTAGTATGAACCTTACTATCAACGACTTTACTTGGCACAACAATGCACAAAACTAAGATAAGTAGAGGTTGCTACAGTAGTAACAACTTCCAATACTCAAAAATAAAATAAAGGTACTGTAGTAAAAACATGGGTTGTCTCCCATAAGCGCTTTTCTTTAACGCCTTTCAGCTAGGCGCAGAAAGTGTGTATCAAGTATTATCAAGAGATGGTGCACCAACATTACCTTGGGCTTTACATTTACCTTTCTTGTTCTTTTTCTTACCCTTTGATTTAGGGAATACATGTCTTCCCCCCGGTGTAGAGGTGAATTTCAGGGTGCCTTCTCCCATATCTATGACTGCTCCCAATAGTTTCAGCAGGGATCTTCCGAGTGTGATTTGTCCTGTTCCTACACATTCAATAACAAGATAATCAATGGATATTGTTCTTCCAAGAATGGTTGTATGCACACCTGCGGCTATTCCCTTAGGGATTATAACAGAGTTATCAATAAGAGTTATTCCTTCTCCCCCTTCAACGAATCCCCAAAGTTTCAAAGATTCATGAATACTCTTAGGCATAAGGCAAAATTCAGACATAATATCACAATTGGCATGAAGAGTTTGATCACCGATAACAATTTTAATAGTAGGATCCCATAATGAAGGTTCAGAGTTCACTAAAACTTGTTCAAGACGGTTATGAACATAGCGATAGTTGTCATTCAAGCGAGATGCACTTGTCTCAAGAGTGTTTAATCTATTATAAATGCTAATAAGGGCCGAATCAAAGTTATTAGCTGAATCATGTGATGCAACCAACTTCTTTATGGCATTAAAAGCTTGATCCCCATTGCAATGAAGGAAATCTCCTCCCACTAAAGCATCCAAGGCATATCTATAGCGAATCATAAGACCAAAATAAAAGTTACTAAGAAGCAAACTTAGAGTCATTTGAGGTTCAGCTTTACGATAAGAATCAAAAATTCTGGACCAAGCATCTTTAAAACTCTCCTCATCCCCTTGTTTAAAAGTGAAGACTAATTCCTCAGGTGAGGAAGTAACAGGTGCAGAACTAGACATGGTAACAGAAGTAAAATGCAAGAAACTAAGTAAAATGCAAGTAACTATTTTTTTTGTGTTTTTAATATAGCAAACAAGATAACAAATAAAGTAAAACTAGCAACTAATTTTTTTGTGTTTTGATATAATGCAGCAAACAAAGTAGTAAATAAAAGTAAAGCAAGACAAAAACAAAGTAAAGAGATTGGATTGTGGAGACTCCCCTTGCAGCGTGTCTTGATCTCCCCGGCAACGGCGCCAGAAATTTAGCTTGACACGCGTACAACACGCGACCGTTGGGAACCCCAAGTGGAAGGTGTGATGCGTACAGCAGTAAGTTTCTCTCAGTTAGAAACCAAGGTTTATCGAACCAGTAGGAGTCAAGAAGCACGTTGAAGGTTGATGGCGGCGAGATGTAGTGCGGCGCAACACCAGGGATTCCGGCGCCAACGTGGAACCTGCACAACACAACCAAAGTACTTTGCCCCAACGAAACAGTGAGGTTGTCAATCTCACCGGCTTGCTGTAACAAAGGATTAGATGTATAGTATGGATGATGATTGTTTGCAGATAACAGTAGAACAAGTATTGCAGTAGATTGTATCGATGTAAAAGAATAGGACCGGGGTCCACAGTTCACTAGAGGTGTCTCTCCCATAAGATAAATAGCATGTTGGGTGAACAAATTACAGTTGGGCAATTGACAAATAGAGATGGCATGACAATGCACATACATGATATGATGAGTATAGTGAGATTTAATTGGGCATTACGACAAAGTACATAGACCGCTATCCAGCATGCATCTATGCCTAAAAAGTCCACCTTCAGGTTATCATCCGAACCCCTTCCAGTATTAAGTTGTAAACAACAGACAATTGCATTAAGTATGGTGCGTAATGTAATCAATAACTACATCCTCGGACATAGCATCAATGTTTTATCCCTAGTGGAAACAGCACATCCACAACCTTAGAACTTTCTCACATCGTCCTGCATTTAATGGAGGCATGAACCCACTATCGAGCATAAATACTCCCTCTTGGAGTTAAGAGTAAAAACTTTGCCAGAGCCTCTACTAATAACGGAGAGCATGCAAGATCATAAACAACACATAGGTAATAGATTGATAATCAACATAACATAGTATTCTCTATCCATCGGATCCCAACAAACACAACATATAGTATTACAGATAGATGATCTTGATCATGTTAGGCAGCTCACAAGACCCGACAATGAAGCACATAAGGAGAAGACGACCATCTAGCTACTGCTATGGACCCATAGTCCAGGGGTGAACTACTCACTCATCACTCCGGAGGCGACCATGGCGGTGAAGAGTCCTCCGGGAGATGATTCCCCTCTCCGGCAGGGTGCCGGAGGTGATCTCCTGAGTCCCCCAAGATGGGATTGGGGGCGGCGGCGTCTCTGGAAGGTTTTCCGTATCGTGGCTCTCGGTACTGGGGGTTTCGCGACGAAGACTATATGTAGGCGGAAGGGCAGGTCAGGAGGCGTCACGGGGGCCCCACACGCTAGGGCCGCGCGGGCCCCCCTTGGGCCGCGCCGCCCTAGTGTGGCGGCGCCCCGTGGCCCCACTTCGTCTTCCCTTCGGTCTTCTGGAAGCTTCGTGTGAAAATAGGCCCCTGGGCGTTGATTTCGTCCAATTCCGAGAATATTTCCTTACTAGGATTTCTGAAACCAAAAACAGCAGAAAACAGCAACTGGCTCTTCGGCATCTCGTTAATAGGTTAGTGCCGGAAAATGCATAAATATGACATAAAGTATGCATAAAACATGTAGATATCATCAATAATGTGGCATGAAACATAAGAAATTATCGATACGTCGGAGACATATCAAGGAGTCCCGGAGGGACTCCACCAACCCTAGCCAACCCACCAAGTGAGAAGGTGGAGTCCATGGTGGACTCCACCTAGTTGGCCAGCCGTGAAGCAACGAAAGGGAGCAATCCCACTTGACCTAGGTTTCACCAATATGGAAGTTTTTGAGTTGGACTCTTATTCGGATTTTGGGCAAACCCTAGGGGGTTCCACCTATATAATGAGGGGGAGAGGGAGGGGGCTGGCTACATGATACGTCTCCAACGTATCTATAATTTTTGATGTTCCATGCTTGTTTTATGACAATACCTACATGTTTTGTTCACACTTTATATCGTTTTGATGCGTTTTTCGGAACTAACCTATTGACGAGATGACGAAGTGCCAGTTCCTGTTTTCTGCTGTTTTTGGTTTCAGAAATCCTAGTAAGGAAATATTCTAGGAATTGGACGAAATCAACGCCAGTATCTTATAATTCCACGAAGCTTCTAGAACACCCGAGAGGGACCAGAGGAGAGCCACAGGGGGCCTACACGTGTGGGCGACGCGGCCCAAGGGGGGGGGGCGCGCCCCCTATTGTGTGGAGCCACCGCAGCCCTTCCGACTCCGACTCTTCGCCTATAAGAAGCCCCCTGACCTAAATCTTCGACAAGAATAAGCCACGGTACGAGAAACCTTCCAGAGCCGCCGCCATCGCGAAGCCAAGATCTGGGGGACAGGAGTCTCTGTTCCGGCACGCTGCCGGGATGGGGAAGTGCCCCCGGAAGGCATCTCCATCGACATCACCGCCATCTTCATCACCGCTGCTGTCTCCCATGAGGAGGGAGTAGTTCTCCATCGAGGCTAAGGGCTGTACCGGTAGCTATGTGGTTAATCTCTCTCTCCCATGTACTTCAATACAATGATCTCATGAGCTGCCTTACATGATTGAGACTCATATGAGCTTTGTATTACTATTAATCTATGTGCTACTCTAGTGATGTTATTAAAGTACTCTATTCCTCCTCCATGATGTAATGGTGACAGTGTGTGCATCATGTAGTACTTGGCGTAGTTTATGATTGTGATCTCTTGTAGATTATGAAGTTAACTATTACTATGATGGTATTAATGTTATCTATTCCTCCTTTCATAGTCTGTCAGTGATGGTGTGCATGCTATGTTAGTGCTTGGTATAATTGCGTTGGTCTATCATGCACTCTAACGTTATTTAAATATGAACATCGAATGTTGTGGAGCTTGTTAACTCCGTCATTGAGGTTCTCTTGTAGCCCTACACAATTAATGGTGTTCATCATCCAACAAGAGAGTGTAGAGTGGTTTTATTATGTGATCAATGTTGAGAGTGTCCACTAGTGAAAGTATGATCCCTAGGCCTTGTTTCCAAATACCGCAATCATCGCTTATTTACTGTTCTACTGCATTTGTACTTCCTGCAATATTACCACCATCAACTGCACGCCAGCAAGCTATTTTCTGGCGCCGTTACTACTGCTTATATTCATTCATACCACTTGTATTTCACTATCTCTTCGCCGAACTAGTGCACCTATACATCTGACAAGTGTATTAGGTGTGTTGGGGACACAAGAGACTTCTTGTATCGTGATTGCAGGGTTGCTTGAGAGGGATATCTTTGACCTCTTCCTCACTGAGTTCGATAAACCTTGGGTGATCCACTTAAGGGAAAACTTGCTGCTGTTCTACAAACCTCTGCTCTTGGAGGTCCAACACTGTCTACAGGAAAAGAAGCGTGAGTAGACATCAAGCTATTTTTTGGCGCCGTTTCCGGGGAGGAAAGGTAAAAGGCACTCACACTCCGGTCCCAGGTAACTAAGTTATTTTCTGGTGCCGTTGTAAGTGCTCGAAGCTATTTCCTTTAGATCCTGCAATTGCATCTTTTTGTTTCTTGTTAAACACTAGTTAGGCATAATGGAAAGCAACATGGAGCTTTTTAAGCTATTTCCTGAGTTAAGACATGGATTGTTTGATGCGAAAATTAAAAAACCTATGGAACATATTAGTATGAATACTTTGAACACCATTGTTGCTAATGATATGAAAAATTCTAAGCTTGGGGAAGCTGGTTTTGATGAGCATGATATTTTTAGTCCCCCAAGCATTGAGGATAAAATTTTCTTTGATGATACTTTGCCTCCTATTTATGATGATTATAATGATAGTGGTCTTTTGGTGCCACCTACTATGGAGGATAAATCTAATTATGATTACAATATGCCTCCTACACTTGATGAGAATAATAATGATAGCTACTTTGTTGAATTTGCTCCCACTACAATTAATAAGAATGACAATGCTTATGTTGGGAGTAGTAATAATTTTATGCATGAGACTCATGATAAGAATGCTTTATGTGATACTTATATTGTTGAGTTTGCTCATGATGCTACTGGATATTATTATGAGAGAGGAAAATATGGTTGTAGAAATTTTCATGTTACTAAAACACCTCTCTATATGCTGAAATTTTTGAAGTTACACTTGTTTTATCTTTCTATGCTTGTCACTTTGCTCTTCATGAACTTGTTTATTTACAAGATTCCTTTTCATAGGAAGTGGGTTAGGCTTAAATTTGTTTTGAATTTGCTTTTTGATGCTCTCTTTTGCTTCAACTCTTATTTCTTGCGAGTGCATCATTAAAATTACTGAGCCCATCTTAATGGCTATAAAGAAAGCACTTCTTGGGAGATAACCCATGTCTTTATTTTGCTACTGTTTTGTTGAGTCTTGGAAGTTGTTACTACTTTAGCAACCTCTCCTTATCTTACTTTATTGCATTGTTGTGCCAAGTAAAGTCTTTGATGGTAAGGTTGATAATAGATTTAGATTACTGCGCAGAAACAGATTTCTGTCTGTCACGAATTTCGGCAGGGTTCTCTGTAGGTAACTCAGAAAAATCTACCAATTTACGTGCGTGATCCTCAGATATGTATGCAACTTTCATTCAATTTGAGCATTTTCATCTGAGCCAGTCTGGTGCCTCTAAAAAATTCGTCTTTACGAACTGTTCTGTTTTGACAGATTCTGCCTTTTATTTCGCATTGCCTCTTTTGTTGTGTTGGATGGATTTCTTTATTCCATTAACTTTCAGTAGCTTTGGGCAATGTCCAGAAGTGTTAAGAATGATTGTGTCACCTCTGAACATATGAATTTTTGATTATGCACTAACCCTCTAATGAGTTATTTTGAGTTTGGTGTGGAGGAAGTTTTCAAGGGTCAAGAGAGGAGGATGATATATGATCAAGAAGAGTGAAAGCTCTAAGCTTGGGGATGCCCCCATGGTTCATCCCTGCATATTTCAAGAAGACTCAAGCGTCTAAGCTTGGGGATGCCCAAGGCATCCCCTTCTTCATCAACAATTTATCAGGTTTCTTCTATTGAAACTATATTTTTATTCCGTCACATCTTATGCACTTTAGTTGGAGCGTCTGTATGTTTTTGTTTTTTTTTGTTTGAATAAATTGGATCCTAGCATTCATTGTGTGGGAGAGAGACACGCTCCGCTGTTCATATGAACACATGTGTTCTTAGCTTTTAATGTTCATGGCGAAGGTTGAAACTACTTCGTCAATTGTTATATGGTTGGAAACGGGAAATGCTACATGTGGTAATTGGTATAATGTCTTGAATAATTTGATACTTGGCAATTGTTGTGCTCATATAGATCATGTTTAAGCTCTTGCATCATATACTTTGCACCTATTAGTGAAGAAATACATAGAGCTTGCTAAAATTTGGTTTGCATGATTGGTCTCTCTAAGGTCTAGATATTTTCTGGTAAGGGTTTGAGCAACAAGGAAGACAGTGTAGAGTCTTATAATGCTTGCAATATGTTCTTATGTGAGTTTTGCTGTACCGGTTCATACTTGTGTTTGCTTCAAACAACCTTGCTAGCCTAAGCCTTGTATTGAGAGGGATTACTTCTCATGCATCCAAAATCCTTGAGCCAAAAACTATGCCATTTGTGTCCACCATACCTACCTACTACATGGTATTTCTCTGCCATTCAAAAGTAAATTGCTTGAGTGCTATCTTTAAACACTTCAAAAGTTATTACCTCTTATTTGTGTCAATGTTTTATAGCTCATGAGGAAGTATGTGGTGTTTATCTTTCAATCTTGTTGGGAAACTTTCACCAATGGACTAGTGGCTTCATCCGCTTATCCAATAATTTTGCAAAAAGAGCTGGCAATGGGATTCCCAGTCCCAAATTAATTAACCTTCATAATTTTACAAAAAATAGACACTCCTTCATGGTATGTGATTGTTGGACGGCACCCGAGGATTCGGTTAGCCATGGCTTGAGAAAGAAAAGGTGGGGAGGAGTGTCATCTAAATAAAACTAAAATAAAAAGGCACTCCTTCATGGTATGAGATTGTTGGCAGGCACCCGAGGATTTGGTTAGCCATGGTTTGTGAAAGCAAGGTTGGAAGGAGTGCCACCCAAAAATAAAAATGTTTCATGGGAGCCGCTCTTTGAAGGTTTGTCTGGCAAGGGGGTTAGAGTGCCCATTACCATTCGTTGACAACAACAAACACCTCTCAAAATTTACTTTTATGCTCTCTTTATATTTTCAAAATAAAAGCTCTAGCACAAATATAGCAATCAATGCTTCCCTCTGCGAAGGGCCTTTCTTCTACTTTTATGGTGAGTCAGTTCACCCACTTCTTTCTGTCTTAGAAGCAAACACTTGTTTTAACTGTGCATTGATTCTTACAAACTTGCATATTTGCATTCATCATATTACTTTGCATTGACAACTATCCATGAGATATACATGTTACAAGTTGAAAGCAACTGCTGAAACTTAATCTTCCTTTGTGTTGCTTCAATGCCTTTACTTTGAATTTATTGCTTTATGAGTTAACTCTTATGCAAGACTTATTGATGCTTGTCTTGAAAGTACTATTCATGAAAAGTCTTTGCTATATGATTCAGTTTCTTAGTCATTGTCTTTACCATTGCTTTGAATCACTTCATTCATCTCATATGCTTTACAATAGTATGATCAAGATCATGTTGATGGCATGTCACTACAGAAATTATCTTTGTTATCGTTTACCTACTCGGGACGAGTAGGAACTAAGCTTGGGGATGCTGATACGTCTCCAACGTATCTATAATTTCTGATGTTCCATGCTTGTTTTATGACAATACCTACATGTTTTGTTCACACTTTATATCGTTTTGATGCGTTTTCCGGAACTAACCTATTGACGAGATGCCGAAGTGCCAATTCCCGTTTTCTGCTGTTTTTGGTTTCAGAAATCCTAGTAAGGAAATATTCTCGGAATTGGACGAAATCAATGCCCAGTATCTTATAATTCCACGAAGCTTCCAGAACACCCGAGAGGGACCAGAGCAGAGCCACAGGGGGCCCACACGTGTGGGCGGTGTGGTCCAAGGGGGGCGCGCCCCCCTATTGTGTGGAGCCACCGCAGCCCTTCCGACTCCGACTCTTCGCCTATAAGAAGCCCCCTGACCTAAATCTTCGACAAGAATAAGCCACGGTACGAGAAACCTTCCAGAGCTGCCGCCATCGCGAAGCCAAGATTTGGGGGACAGGAGTCTCTGTTCCGGCACGCTGCCGGGACGGGGAAGTGCCCCCCGGAAGGCATCTCCATCGACATCACCGCCATCTTCATCACCGCTGCTGTCTCCCATGAGGAGGGAGTAGTTCGCCATCGAGGCTAAGGGCTGTACCGGTAGCTATGTGGTTAATCTCTCTCTCCCATGTACTTCAATACAATGATCTCATGAGCTGCCTTACATGATTGAGATTCATATGAGCTTTGTATTACTATTAATCTATGTCCTACTCTAGTGATGTTATTAAAGTACTCTATTCCTCCTCCATGATTTAATGGTGACAGTGTGTGCATCATGTAGTACTTGGCGTAGTTTATGATTGTGATCTCTTGTAGATTATGAAGTTAACTATTACTATGATGGTATTGATGTGATCTATTCCTCCTTTCATAGTCTGTCGGTGACGGTGTGCATGCTATGTTAGTACTTGGTATAATTGCGTTGGTCTATCATGCACTCTAACGTTATTTAAATATGAACATCGAATGTTGTGGAGCTTGTTAACTCCGGCATTGAGGTGCTCTTGTAGCCCTACACAATTAATGGTGTTCATCATCCAACAAGAGAGTGTAGAGTGGTTTTATTATGTGATCAATGTTGAGAGTGTCCACTAGTGAAAGTATGATCCCTAGGCCTTGTTTCCAAATACCGCAATCATCACTTATTTACTGTTCTACTACATCTGTACTTCCTGCAATATTACCACCATCAACTACACGCCAGCAAGCTATTTTCTGGCGCCGTTACTACTGCTTATATTCATTCATACCACTTGTATTTCACTATCTCTTCGCCGAACTAGTGCACCTATACATCTGACAAGTGTATTAGGTGTGTTGGGGACACAAGAGACTTCTTGTATCGTGATTGCAGGGTTGCTTGAGAGGGATATCTTTGACCTCTTCCTCCCTGAGTTCGATAAACCTTGGGTGATCCACTTAAGGGAAAACTTGCTGCTGTTCTACAAACCTCTGCTCTTGGAGGTCCAACACTGTCTACAGGAAAAGAAGCGTGAGTAGACATCAAGCTATTTTTTGGCGCCGTTGCCGGGAAGGAAAGGTAAAAGGCACTCACACTCCATTCCCAGGTAACTAAGTTATTTTCTGGTGCCGTTGTAAGTGCTCGAAGCTATTTCCTTTAGATCCTGCAATTGCATCTTTTTGTTTCTTGTTAAACACTAGTTAGGCATAATGGAAAGCAACATGGAGCTTTTTAAGCTATTTCCTGAGTTAAGACATGGATTGTTTGATGCGAAAATTAAAAAACCTATGGAACATATTAGTATGAACGCTTTGAACACCATTGTTGCTAATGATATGAAAAATTCTAAGCTTGGGGAAGCTGGTTTTGATGAGCATGATATTTTTAGTCCCCCAAGCATTGAGGAGAAAATTTTCTTTGATGATACTTTGCCTCCTATTTATGATGATTATAATGATAGTGGTCTTTTGGTGCCACCTACTATGGAGGATAAATCTAATTATGATTACAATATGCCTCCTACACTTGATGAGAATAATAATGATAACTACTTTGTTGAATTTGCTCCCACTACAATTAATAAGAATGACAATGCTTATGTTGGGAGTAGTAATAATTTTATGCATGAGACTCATGATAAGAATGCTTTATGTGATACTTATATTGTTGAGTTTGCTCATGATGCTACTGGATATTATTATGAGAGAGGAAAATATGGTTGTAGAAATTTTCATGTTACTAAAACACCTCTCTATATGCTGAAATTTTCGAAGTTACACTTGTTTTATCTTTCTATGCTTGTCACTTTGCTCTTCATGAACTTGTTTATTTACAAGATTCCTTTTTATAGGAAGTGGGTTAGGCTTAAATTTGTTTTGAATTTGCTTTTTGATGCTCTCTTTTGCTTCAACTCTTATTTCTTGCGAGTGCATCATTAAAATTACTGAGCCCATCTTAATGGCTATAAAGAAAGCACTTCTTGGGAGATAACCCATGTCTTTATTTTGCTACTGTTTTGTTGAGTCTTGGAAGTTTTTACTACTTTAGCAACCTCTCCTTATCTTACTTTATTGCATTGTTGTGCCAAGTAAAGTCTTTGATGGTAAGGTTGATAATAGATTTGGATTACTGCGCAGATACAGATTTCTGTCTGTCACGAATTTCGGCAGGGTTCTCTGTAGGTAACTCAGAAAAATCTGCCAATTTACGTGCGTGATCCTCAGATATGTATGCAACTTTCATTCAATTTGAGCATTTTCATCTGAGCAAGTCTGGTGCCTCTAAAATATTCGTCTTTACGAACTGTTCTGTTTTGAAAGATTCTACCTTTTATTTCGCATTGCCTCTTTTGTTGTGTTGGATGGATTTCTTTATTCCATTAACTTTCAGTAGCTTTGGGCAATGTCCAGAAGTGTTAAGAATGATTGTGTCACCTCTGAACATATGAATTTTTGATTATGCACTAACCCTCTAATGAGTTATTTTGAGTTTGGTGTGGAGGAAGTTTTCAAGGGTCAAGAGAGGAGGATGATATATGATCAAGAAGAGTGAAAGCTCTAAGCTTGGGGATGCCCCCGTGGTTCATCCCTGCATATTTCAAGAAGACTCAATCGTCTAAGCTTGGGGATGCCCAAGGCATCCCCTTCTTCATCAACAATTTATCAGGTTTCTTCTATTGAAACTATATTTTTATTCCGTCACATCTTATGCACTTTACTTGGAGCGTCTGTATGTTTTTGTTTTTGTTTTTGTTTGAATAAATTGGATCCTAGCATTCATTGTGTGGGAGAGAGACACGCTCCGCTGTTCATATGAACACATGTGTTCTTAGCTTTTAATGTTCATGGCGAAGGTTGAAACTACTTCGTCAATTGTTATATGGTTGGAAACGGGAAATGCTACATGTGGTAATTGGTATAATGTCTTGAATAATTTGATACTTGGAAATTGTTGTGCTCATATAGATCATGTTTAAGCTCTTGCATCATATACTTTGCACCTATTAGTGAAGAAATACATAGAGCTTGCTAAAATTTGGTTTGCATGATTGGTCTCTCTAAGGTCTAGATATTTTCTGGTAAGGGTTTGAGCAACAAGGAAGACAGTGTAGAGTCTTATAATGCTTGCAATATGTTCTTATGTGAGTTTTGCTGTATCGGTTCATACTTGTGTTTGCTTCAAACAACCTTGCTAGCCTAAGCCTTGTATTGACAGGGATTACTTCTCATGCATCCAAAATCCTTGAGCCAAAAACTATGCCATTTGTGTCCACCATACCTACCTACTACATGGTATTTCTCTGCCATTCCAAAGTAAATTGCTTGAGTGCTATCTTTAAACACTTCAAAAGTTATTACCTCTTATTTGTGTCAATGTTTTATAGCTCATGAGGAAGTATGTGGTGTTTATCTTTCAATCTTGTTGGGCAACTTTCACCAATGGACTAGTGGCTTCATCCGCTTATCCAATAATTTTGCAAAAAGAGCTGGCAATGGGATTCCCAGTCCCAAATTAATTAACCTTCATAATTTTACAAAAATAGACACTCCTCCATGGTATGTGATTGTTGGACGGCACCCGAGGATTCGGTTAGCCATGGCTTGAGAAAGCAAAGGTGGGGAGGAGTGTCATCTAAATAAAACTAAAATAAAAAGGCACTCCTTCATGGTATGAGATTGTTGGCAGGCACCCGAGGATTCGGTTAGCCATGGTTTGTGAAAGCAAGGTTGGAAGGAGTGCCACCCAAAAATAAAAATGTTTCATGGGAGCCGCTCTTTGAAGGTTTGTCTGGCAAGGGGGTTAGAGTGCCCATTACCATTCGTTGACAACAACAAACACCTCTCAAAATTTACTTTTATGCTCTCTTTATATTTTCAAAATAAAAGCTCTAGCACAAATATAGCAATCAATGCTTCCCTCTGCGAAGGGCCTTTCTTCTACTTTTATGTTGAGTCAGTTCACCCACTTCTTTCTGTCTTAGAAGCAAACACTTGTGTTAACTGTGCATTGATTCTTACATACTTTCATATTTGCATTCATCATATTACTTTGCATTGACAACTATCCATGAGATATACATGTTACAAGTTGAAAGCAACTGCTGAAACTTAATCTTCCTTTGTGTTGCTTCAATGCCTTTACTTTGAATTTATTGCTTTATGAGTTAACTCTTATGCAAGACTTATTGATGCTTGTCTTGAAAGTACTATTCATGAAAAGTCTTTGATATATGATTCAGTTTCTTAGTCATTGTCTTTACCATTGCTTTGAATCACTTCATTCATCTCATATGCTTTACAATAGTATGATCAAGATCATGTTGATGGAATGTCACTTCAGAAATTATCTTTGTTATCGTTTACCTACTCGGGACGAGTAGGAACTAAGCTTGGGGATGCTGATACGTCTCCAACGTATCTATAATTTCTGATGTTCCATGCTTGTTTTATGACAATACCTACATGTTTTGTTCACACTTTATATCGTTTTGATGCATTTTCTAGAACTAACCTATTGACGAGATGCCGAAGTGCCAATTCCTGTTTTCTGTTGTTTTTGGTTTCAGAAATCCTAGTAAGGAAATATTCTCGGAATTGGATGAAATCAACGCCCAGTATCTTATAATTCCACGAAGCTTCCAGAACACCCGAGAGGGACCAGAGGAGAGCCACAGGGGGCCCACACGTGTGGGCGGCGCGGCCCAAGGGGGGGCGCGCCCCCCTATTGTGTGGAGCCACCGCAGCCCTTCCGACTCCGACTCTTCGCCTATAAGAAGCCCCCTGACCTAAATCTTCGACAAGAATAAGCCACGGTACGAGAAACCTTCCAGAGCCGCCGCCATCGCGAAGCCAAGATCTGGGGGACATGAGTCTCTGTTCCGGCACGCTGCCGGGACGGGGAAGTGCCCCCGGAAGGCATCTCCATCGACATCACCGCCATCTTCATCACCGCTGTTATCTCCCATGAGGAGGGAGTAGTTCTCCATCGAGGCTAAGGGCTGTACCAGTAGCTATGTGGTTAATCTCTCTCTCTCCCATGTACTTCAATACAATGATCTCATGAGCTGCCTTACATGATTGAGATTCATATGAGCTTTGTATTACTATTAATCTATGTGCTACTCTAGTGATGTTATTAAAGTACTCTATTCCTCCTCCATGATGTAATGGTGACAGTGTGTGCATCATGTAGTACTTGGTGTAGTTTATGATTGTGATCTCTTGTAGATTATGAAGTTAACTATTACTATGATGGTATTGATGTGATCTATTCCTCCTTTCATAGTCTGTCGGTGATGGTGTGCATGCTATGTTAGTACTTGGTATAATTGCGTTGGTCTATCATGCACTCTAACGTTATTTAAATATGAACATCGAATGTTGTGGATCTTGTTAACTCCGGCATTGAGGTGCTCTTGTAGCCCTACACAATTAATGGTGTTCATCATCCAACAAGAGAGTGTAGAGTGGTTTTATTATGTGATCAATGTTGAGAGTGTCCACTAGTGAAAGTATGATCCCTAGGCCTTGTTTCCAAATACCGCAATCATCGCTTATTTACTGTTCTACTGCATATGTACTTCCTGCAATATTACCACCATCAACTGCACGCCAGCAAGCTATTTTCTAGCGCCGTTACTACTGCTCATATTCATTCATACCACTTGTATTTCACTATCTCTTCGCCGAACTAGTGCACCTATACATCTGACAAGTTTATTAGGTGTGTTGGGGACACAAGAGACTTCTTGTATCGTGATTGCAGGGTTGCTTGAGAGGGATATCTTTGACCTCTTCCTCCCTGAGTTCGATAAACCTTGGGTGATCCACTTAAGGGAAAACTTGCTGCTGTTCTACAAACCTCTGCTCTTGGAGGCCCAACACTGTCTACAGGAAAAGAAGCGTGAGTAGACATCACTACACACTTGGCCGTACCCACCAAGGGGCTCCCTGGACGGCGCCCCAAGCCCCCCTCTCCCCAAACTATAGCTACTCCATCCTCCTAATTCTCCCGTGGTGCTTACAGCGAAGCGCTGCCGGAGATCTCCGCCACCACCGTCACCACGCCGTCGTGCTGGCGGGATTCCGAGTAGGATCTACTACATCCACTGCCCGCTGGAACGGGGAGAAGAACGTCGTCATCAACTCCGAACGTGTGACCGGGTACGGAGGTGCTGCCCGACTGTGGCACCGTCAAGATCTTCTACGCCCTTTTGAAAGCAGCAAGTGATCGACGACATCAACAACGAGATCTAATCTCGTAGGCTTTGAAATCTTCGAGGGTTAGTCTCATCTTCATCTCGTTGCTACCATCTACTAGATTAAATCTTGGCTTGTTATTCGGTCTTGCGGTAGGATTTTTTTTGTTTTCTATGCTACGAATCCCATCACACATTCCCATATCAAATTATAGATTTCAGCTTAAGAATCCTATGTAACAAAGTGAATTTCGTTTGTACCAAGTTTTGTGTGAGAGGATGTGGATGTCTAGCTATCCCTTGGTCAGAATAAGATCATTGTTGTGTATGTTATTCCTCTGGCACCATGTTCTTATTATAATGTTGTTGCAAGTAGGATGAAGAGTTGCTGAAGAGGGCTGCCTCTTTTGTGGAACTTGGCTTCAGCATCTCTTATCGTGCAAGAATTTTTTGGGGGTGTAGCTATTTCTCAGTTGACTGAAACTAACTTCGTTCTCAGTCAGATGATGTCATCAAATTTCATGTTGCAACTGATAACTAGCACGAATCATGAAACAAATCTAACTGTGTAGGAGTTAACTCAGCACGAACTTAGTTCTCAACAAGCATCCGATCGGCAAGAACACCTTCCATGACCAATCCGAATGGCGCAAGTTCACCACCCACGCCACACCCTCCAGCCTCTGCTTTGTCTCGGTATGCTCCTTGCCGCCGAAGTACGGATGGGGTTATCAGTGGGAGGCGGGGTGGAGGAGGTAAACCACTGGGCCACGTGGTGAACGATATTGCCGCCGGTGCTATCCACGGCGAGGAAGCAGCGGGAGAAGTCCCATGGTTGGCTCTATCTTTCGCGTGGCCCTTGGCCGAGCTGATGAAAGAGACACCTAAGACTAATACGCATTGCCTAGATTTACTTGCAAAATATTGAAAATTTACATCCAACCATACACTTATAGTCTGAAATGTATATAAATAATTGTTAAACAATAAGAAATGTCCTATAATGATAGGTAGACAAAACAGAGTAGCAAAATATAACAAAGTAGTATTTCCTGCTAGTTTTATTATCTCAAATAAAACCAAATTCCAATGACTCCATCGATAATAGTGCTTCAGTTTAAAAAAAAACTTCTTCGGGCATTTCTAAATGCAAAATCATTGAGGATAACTTCAAGTCAATGTTGTCCAAGATATCCTTCTCAATACAACACATAGCTAAGCCATTCAATCTGTCTTGTAAAATAGTTGACCTCAGACAATTTTTCAGTAGTTTCAGTTTAGAGAAACTTCTTTGAGTTGATGCTACCGTCATGGGTATAGTCAAGAGGATCCGATAAGCAAATGATACATCTGGGTAGCAATCAACGGCTGTAACAAACCGAAGAATCGCGCTGACATCAAGTTATTGGGAAAAAAATACTTGCAACACTTTTAACTCACAGAAAAATCATCAAGATCAACATCATGCGCCTCTTTATGATTAAAAGTTTTGCAAAAGTAGTGCAAGATTTTCTTAGATTGATATCATCCAAGGACTCCAACTTATTTAAGTTGTATAAGAACCCAAACACCTTTTCAAATTCCTTTATCTACACAAATCGATCATTCAATGAAGCAATTGCAGTCTCTACAATGACAAAAATTAAGTAACTTTGAAGGATTCAATAGCTGAAAGTTGTAGTTCATCATCTTAATCATTGGTTTCATCAAAATTCTTCTTCCTTTTATATACTTTGATGTGTTGTACGAAATTTTGGCTCTATGCCCAGATAGGATGCAATAGCTTTGGCACTCTCAATACTAGAATAAAAACCTACATCTCTATACTTCTGAAAATAATCAATGACCCCATCAATGTGTTGGAGAGTAGCATCAATGCACACAATTTTCTCCTGTAACTTTTTGCTCACCATATTTACAGAAAATAGAATATCATGACAAATAACCATACTAACTAAAGTCTCAAATTTCCCAAGCGCGTCACTTACTGCAGCTGGATCATCAGTAGAAGTCTTTTCCAAATCCTTCAAAGCTGATCTTACTTGGAGAGTTTGGTGCCTTATAGGTTGCCCACTCTTTATTCGACTCTCCCAACGAGTATTAGACAATGATTTAAGAGTCAAGTTTGGTACATTATCTAGCAAACCCTTCTACCTTTTAGTAGAACGTGAAAACGGTACATATATACATTGTATAATGCCGAAGAATGAAATAGCTTGTTCGCAAGATTTTTCCATATCACAAGAGTGATATTCAAACTATGACATGCACATGGCATATATAATGCTTTGGAGTTAGCTATAAGCAAGAGGTTCTGAACACCTTGATTTTTTTCCTTCATGTTGGAATCATTGTCATAACCTTGCCCTCTCACATCATCGACGTTCAAATCAAGAGAATCCAATGTATCTATCAATAAATTAAAAAGCGTCAATCCTGATGTGTCATCAACCTTTAAGAACTCTAGGAAAGAGTCCTCCACTCTCCGAATGCTACTTGACATATGGACTTGACACATTGACGCAATGTACAATTAGAGCCATTTGTTCTTCATGACTCACGTCCAGGGTACAGTCCAATAGAGAAATACTTGGCATCCTTGATGGTGCTTAAGATAAACTTTTTCACGGCATGAGAAAGAAGTAAGATCAACTCATTCTGAATAGTGTGGCCAAAATAATGGTGATGTATTTCATTATTTTGAATATGCCTAATATGGTCTTAAATAACAGGATCAAATTCAGCAATCATTTAATTGTACCCAAAAAATTACTATTATTATCTTGATACAACTTCTCATTTGATCCTCGGGAGGCCAAATTATATTTTGCAAGAAACTTCACTGCAACAACTATTCTTAGCAAAACCTGTCTCCAACGCTCTTTTTTTCCTTTGCAATGTTCCGCTGCATGTCATCATCAATTGTTTGATTTGTGCTTAACCTCAACCTTATTGTCAAGTGCTTAGAACTACTCTAATGTCCTTTGAGTCTTCCACTAAGACGCTTCCAGTCCCTCATACTATCAACACCCGGATTTTTAAGTCCAGATGCCTATTATGCCATACATCGCAATCCCAGGAATATTGTTTTTGCGAGACATAATAGATTGATATCACAGAACTTCATTCATTACAACTCATAATTGTCTTACATCAAAGGATCACATGATCCAGTCTTAATACAACATAGTGGATCTAAGGATCCAATACAAAACACACACAGCGGAAGAAAACGTAGTAGAGGTCCATCTGCTCCACATGCAACTTTTGACGTCAGGAGTAGTCCTAGTTGTCGTAGACGTCCTGCTGTCCGTCATCCTGATACTGCTGCTCTTATTCATAGTCTGGCCATTTGAATAGCCAGGGACAAAGCCATGAGTACTTTAAAGTACTCGCAAACTAATACTAATGTAAGCACTATCAACTATAGTAAGGGGGTTCTAAGCTCTAGGTTTATCTGCGTAAAGCCAGTTTTATTTCATAAGTATTTAGTAAACAAAGACTCTTTCTTTGCCTAACGTAACTCAAGTGGGAACATTAGTGTCCTTCCCACAACTCTGTTGTGATTCAAGTCAAAATTCATCTTTCAAGTTCAAATCACAAATCACCAGTCACATGTAACCTTTTTGAAAAGTTCTGATGACGGAACAGTATGGCCTTTCCAACTGTCCATGACCGCGGACGCGGCTACTCGAATAGTTTTACACTCTACAGAGGTTGCACACTTGTGCCACAACATTTGATTACATCCGTCAGGGATAACCCTGAATAATCATAACCCAGTATGCAGATCATTGACACGCGTACAACACGCGACCGTTGGGAACCCCAAGTGGAAGGTGTGATGCGTACAACAGTAAGTTTCCCTCAGTAAGAAACCAAGGTTTATCGAACCAGTAGGAGTCAAGAAGCACGTTGAAGGTTGATGGCGGTGGAGTGTAGTGCGGCGCAACACCAGGGATTCTGGCGCCAACGTGGAACCTGCACAACACAACCAAATTACTTTGCCCCAACGTGACAGTGAGGTTGTCAATGGTGTGGATGGTGATGTTTGCAGAGAATAGTAAGAACGAGTATTGCAGTAGATTGTATTCGATGTAAAGAATGGACCGGGGTCCACAGTTCACTAGTGGTGTCTCTCCGATAAGAAATAGCATGTTGGGTGAACAAATTACAGTTGGGCAATTGACAAATAAAGATGGCATGACAATGCACATACATATTATGATGAGTAGTGTGAGATTCAATTGGGCATTACGACAAAGTACATAGAATGCTATCCAGCATGCATCTATGCCTAAAAAGTCCACCTTCAGGTTAGCATCCGCACCCCTTCCAGTATTAAGTTGCAAACAACAGACAATTGCATTAAGTATGGTGCGTAATGTAATCAACACAAATATCCTTAGACATAGCATTGATGTTTTATCCCTAGTGGCAACATCACATCCACAACCTTAGAACTTTCTGTCACTGTCCCAGATTTAATGGAGGCATGAACCCACTATCGAGCATAAATACTCCCTCTTGGAGTTACAAGTAACGACTTGGCCAGAGCCTCTACTAATAACGGAGAGCATGCAAGATCATAAACAACACATAGATGATAGATTGATAATCAACATAACATAGCATTCATTATTCATCGGATCCCAACAAACGCAACATGTAGCATTACAAATGGATGATCTTGATCATGTTAGGCAGCTCACAAGATCCAACAATGATAGCACAATTAGGAGAAGACGACCATCTAGCTACTGCTATGGACCCATACTCCAGGGGTGAACTACTCACACATCACTCCGGAGGCGACCATGGCGGTGAAGAGTCCTCCGGGAGATGATTCCCCTCTCCGGCAGGGTGCTGGAGGCGATCTCCTGAATCCCCCGAGATGGGATTGGCGGCGGCGGCGTCTCTGGAAGGTTTTCCGTATCGTGTCTCTCAGTACTGGAGTTATTATCGACGAAGGCTTATGTAGGCGGAAGGGTAGGTCAGGGGGCGCCACAAGGGCCCCACACGCTAGGGCCGCGCGGCCCAAGCCCTGGCCGCGCCGCCCTGTTGTGTGGGCGCCTCGTCGCCCCACTTCGTTCCCCTTTCAGACTTCTGGAAGCTTTGTGGAAAGATAAGATCCTGGGCGTTGATTTCGTCCAATTCCGAGAATATTTCCTTACTAGGATTTCTGAAACCAAAAACAGCAGAAAACAGCAACTGGCTCTTCGGCATCTTGTTAATAGGTTAGTGCCGGAAAATGCATAAATATGACATAAAGTATGTATAAAACATGTAGGTATTGTCATAAAACAAGCATGGAACATAAGAAATTATCGATTTGTTGGAGACGTATCAGCATCCCCAAGCTTAGTTCCTACTCGTCCCAAGTAGGTAAACGATAACAAAGATAATTTTTGAAGTGACATGCCATCATAATCTTGATCAATACTATTGTAAGGCACATGAGCTGAGATCAAATCATTCAAAGCAAATATCTATATTGATATAAGAGATGATAATGCAAGAGTTAAACAAGCTAAAAGTTTTCATGAACTATTGCTTTAAAGACATGAAACCGTACAAAGTTCATTAAGGATGTGTTAAGTATTCAGCGTAGAAGTTCTATCCTTCATTCCAAGCATCAAGTAAATATAACATGAATGTCATGAATCAACTGTTTCGAAGTCTACTCAACCGGTGAGCGCAAGCATTTGGTATTAGCACCAGGATGTTATGGCATAAAGAACGTTAATGGGGGTTTGGAAGGCCAAATGGAAGAAAGTCTTACAAAGCTATAAGTGATCATTAGACAAGAGGAAGCCTTATGATCGAAGCTATGCAAGGAGTAGTGATTGCCATGCAACGGATGCACATAGAGCTATATGTGTATGAAAGCTCTCCAATGGAACTAGTGGGGGTGCATCCAACTTGGTTGCTCACGAAGACCTAGAGCACTTTTGAGGAGGCTCATCATTGGAATATACAACCCAAGTTCTATAGCGTAAATTCCCCACATAGTTATACTCGTAAAACATGAAAACTCTCTCATATGGAGTATAGGTGCTAAACATGATCACAAATGATGACTATGAATACTGCAGGTGCTAAAACATGAGCACAAGTGTGGATAGAAGATAGTAACGCTGCCCCCTTTTTCTTTCTCTTTTTTTTTTCTTTTTTTCTTTTCTTTTTTTTTCTTTTCTATTTTTTTTCTTTCTTTTCGTTTTCTCTTTTTGATGGCCTCCATGGCTCTTTTCACTTTTAGGGGCAACATCCTAATATGACAACACACTTTTTGGTACAAATAACTCATAATGAATGAAACATGATGTATGAAACTGTATGCCTCTACCAGTGTAGCAGGATGTGCAATGACCTAGAGTAACATGGGTAAACCACACATAAGCTGTATATGATCACGCAAAGCAATATATAAATAATAAATGACAACATGACATGTAATGTAAAATGGATGTTGCATGGCAATATATCTCGGAACAGCTATGGAAATGTTGTGGTAGGTAGGTATGGTGGCTGTTTTGAGGAGATGTATGGGCTTATGTGTAGGAGAACAAGAGAAAGTCCTCCCCCGGGTTTGGATGTACTGGCGAAGTATGCACAATTCTCAATGTGAGCAAAAGGCAATGCACAGTACCGAAGAGGCTAGCAAATTTGGATGGTGGAAGTGCCAAAAACCGTAGCTTAACATTAGTCAAAAAGAACTCACAAGCTTATTGCAAACATCTAGCAGGTTCAACATTAAGAGCATGATTAAAATTTACTCCAAGGAGGGCCGTTCACGGTGGCACAAGTACCCCGCTAGCTCCCTCGACCTTCAGCACAACTTAGTTATTACGATGAACTCTCAGACATGAAAAGCTATCAAGTCCAACTACACCTTCAACTATTTAAATAGAGTTTGTAGTACGACACAAGCTTAAAGACAACAATCCACTACTAATTTTAACTTATTTATCCAGCAAGCCTCACCAGCTAAATACCTCAAAACATTTGCAAGGAATCAAATCATCAAAGCTCAATGATCTACAAGTATTTTATTATACACTACCACATGCAACATTTCGTGTTTCCAACCATATAACAATTAACGAAGCAGTTTCAACCTTCGCCATGAACATTATGAGTAAAGCTAAGGATATATTTGTCCATATGCAACAGCGGAGCGTGTCTCTCTCCCACAGAATGAATGCTAGGATCCAACTTTATTCAAACAAAACAAAACAAAAACATACAGACGCTCCAAGTAAAGCACATAAGATGTGATGGAATAAAAATGTAGTTTCACTAGAGGAACCTGATAATGTTGTCGATGAAGAAGGGGATGCCTTGGTCATCCCTAAGCTTAGATGCTTGAGTCTTCTTGAAATATGCAGGGATGAACCACGGGGGCATCCCCAAGCTTAGAGCTTTCACTCTCCTTGATCATATTGTATCATCCTCCTCTCTTGATCCTTGAAAACTTCCTCCACACCAAACTCAAAACAACTCATTAGAGGGTTAGTGCATAATCAAAATTCACATGTTCCGAGGTGACATAATCATTCTTAACACTTCTGGACATAGCACAAAGCTACTGAAAGTTAATGGAATAAAGAAATCCATCAAACATAGAAAAACAGGCAATGCAAAATAAAAGGCAGAATCTATCAAAACAGGACAGTCTGTAAAGACAAATTTTTTAGGTGCACCAGACTTGCTCAAATGAAAATGATCAAATTGTATGAAAGTTGCGTACATATCTGAGGATTACTCACGTAAATTGGCAGATTTTTCTGAGTTACGTACAGAGACTACTGCTCAAATTCGTGACAGCAAGAAATCTGTTTCTGCGCAGTAATCCAAATCTAGTATGAACCTTACTATCAAAGACTTTACTTGGCACAACAATGCAACAAAATTAATATAAGGAGAGGTTGCTACAGTAGTAACAACTTCCAAGACTCAAATATAAAAAAAAGTGCAGAAGTAAAATCATGGGTTGTCTCCCATAAGCGCTTTTCTTTAACGCCTTTCAGCTAGGCGCAGAAAGTGTGTATCAAGTAACATCAAGAGACGAAGCATCAACATCATAATTTGTTATAATGATAGAATCAAAAGGTAACTTCATTCTCTTTCTAGGGAAGTGTTCCATACCTTTCTTGAGAGGAAATTGATATTTAATATTACCTTCCTTCATATCAATAATAGCACCAACAGTTCGAAGAAAAGGTCTTCCCAATATAATGGGACAAGATGCATTGCATCAATATCTAAGACAACAAAATCAACAGGGAAAAGGTTATTTTTATCCGTAATGCGAACATTATCAACCCTCCCCAAAGGTTTTGTTTGTAGAATTATCAGCAAGATTAACATCCAAATAACAATTTTTCAATGGTGGCAAGTCAAGCATATTATAGATTTTCTTAGGCATAACGGAAATACTTGCACCAAGATCACATAAGGCATTACAATCAAAGTCATTGACCTTCATTTTAATGATGGGCTCCCAACCATCCTCTAACTTCCTAGGAATAGAAGCTTCATGATTTAATTTCTCTTCTCTAGCTTTTATGAGAGCATTTGTAATATGTTTCGTAAAGGCCAAATTTATAGCACTAGCATTAGGACTTTTAGCAAGTTTTTGTAAGAACTTTATAACTTCAGAGATATGACAATCATCAAAATCTAAACCATTATGATCTAAAGTAATGGGATCATTGTCCCCAATATTGGAAAAAAATTCAGCAGTTTTATCACAGGCAATTTCAGCAGTTTTAGCAGGTTCCGGCAGTTTTGCAAGCTTTGCATTAGAAATGGAAACATTGCCAACACCAATTATTTTACCATTGATAGTAGGAGGTGTAGCAACATGTGAAGCATTAGCATTTCTAGTGGTGGTAATAGTCCAAACTTTAGCTATATTGTTATCTTTAGCATTTTCTTCTTTTTCCCACCTAACACGCAATTCGGCCATCAATCTAATATTCTCATTAATTCTAACTTGGATGGCATTTGCTGTAGCAAATGACTTAATATCTTTATTTTCATTAGGCATAACTTTCGATTTCAAAATATCAACATCAGCAGCAAGACTATCAACTTTAGAAGCAAGTATATCAATTTTCCCAAGCTTTTCTTCAACAGATTTGTTAAAAGTAGTTTGTGTACTAATAAATTCTTTAAGCATGGCTTCAAGTCCAGGGGGTGTATTCCTATTATTGTTGTAAGAATTCCCATAAGAATTATCATAACCGTTACCATTATTATAAGGATATGGCCTATAGTTGTTACTAGAATTGTTCCGATAAGCATTGTTGTTGAAATTATTATTTTTAATGTAGTTCACATCAACATGTTCTTCTTGGGCAACCAATGAAGCTAAAGGAACATTATTAGGATCAACATTAGTCATACCATTCACAAGCATAGACATAATAGCATCAATCTTATCACTCAAGTAGGAGGTTTCTTCGATAGAATTTACCTTCTTACCTTGTGGAGCTCTTTCCGTGTGCCATTCAGAGTAATTAATCATCATATCATCAAAAAGCTTTGTTGCGGCGCCTAGAGTGATGGACATAAAAGTACCTCCAGCAGCTGAATCCAATAGGTTCCGCGAGGAAAAATTCAATCCTGCATACAAGGTTTGGATGATCATCCAAGTAGTCAATCCATGGGTTGGGCAATTTTTAACCATAGATTTCATTCTTTCCCATGCTTGGGCAACATGCTCATTATCCAATTGTTTAAAATTCATTATGCTACTTCTCAAAGATATAATTTTAGCAGGAGGATAATATGTACCAATGAAAGCATCCTTACATTTAGTCCATGAATCAATACTATTCTTAGGCAGAGATAGCAACCAATCTTTAGCTCTTCCTCTTAATGAGAAAGGAAATAATTTTAATTTTATAATGTCACCATCTACATCCTTATATTTTTGCATTTCACATAGTTCAACAAAATTATTAAGATGGGCAGCAGCATCATCAGAACTAACACCAGAAAATTGCTCTCTCATAACAAGATTCAGTAAAGCAGGTTTAATTTCAAAGAATTCTGCTGTAGTAGCAGGTGGAGCAATAGGTGTGCATAGGAAATCATTATTATTTGTGTTTGTGAAGTCACACAACTTAGTATTTTCAGGAGTACCCATTTTAGCAATAGTAAATAAAGCAAACTAGATAAAGTAAATGCAAGTAACTATTTTTTTTGTGTTTTTAATATGACAAACAAGACAGTAAATAAAGTAAAGCTAGCAACTAATTTTTTTGTATTTTGATATAGTGCAGCAAACAAAGAAGTAAGTAAAATAAAGCAAGACAAAAACAAAGTAAAGAGATTGGAAGTGGAGACTCCCCTTGCAGCGTGTCTTGATCTCCCCGGCAACGGCGCCAGAAAAAGAGCTTGACACGCGTACAACACGCGACCGTTGGGAACCCCAAGTGGAAGGTGTGATGCGTACAACAGTAAGTTTCCCTCAGTAAGAAACCAAGGTTTATCGAACCAGTAGGAGTCAAGAAGCACGCTGAAGGTTGATGGCGGCGGAGTGTAGTGCGGCGCAACACCAGGGATTCCGGCGCCAACGTGGAACCTACACAACACAACCAAATTACTTTGCCCCAACGTGACAGTGAGGTTGTCAATCTCACCGGCTTGCTGTAACAAAGGATTAGATGTATAGTGTGGATGATGATGTTTGCAGAGAACAGTAAGAACGAGAACTGCAGTAGATTGTATTCGATGTAAAGAATGGACCGGGGTCCACAGTTCACTAGTGGTGTCTCTCCGATAAGAAATAGCATGTTGGGTGAACAAATTACAGTTGGGCAATTGACAAATAAATATGGCATGACAATGCACATACATATTATGATGAGTAGTGTGAGATTCAATTGGGCATTACGACAAAGTACATAGACCGCTATCCAGCATGCATCTATGCCTAAAAAGTCCACCTTCAGGTTAGCATCCGCACCCCTTCCAGTATTAAGTTGCAAACAACAGACAATTGCATTAAGTATGGTGCGTAATGTAATCAACACAAATATCCTTAGACATAGCATTGATGTTTTATCCCTAGTGGCAACAGCACATCCACAACCTTAGAACTTTCTGTCACTGTCCCAGATTTAATGGAGGCATGAACCCACTATCGAGCATAAATACTCCCTCTTGGAGTTACAAGTAACGACTTGGCCAGAGCCTCTACTAATAACGGAGAGCATGCAAGATCATAAACAACACATAGATGATAGATTGATAATCAACATAACATAGCATTCATTATTCATCGGATCCCAACAAACGCAACATGTAGCATTACAAATAGATGATCTTGATCATGTTAGGCAGCTCACAAGATCCAACAATGATAGCACAATTAGGAGAAGACGGCCATCTAGCTACTGCTATGGACCCATAGTCCAGGGGTGAACTACTCACACATCACTCTGGAGGCGACCATGGCGGTGAAGAGTCCTCCGGGAGATGATTCCCCTCTCCGGAAGGGTGCCGGAGGCGATCTCCTGAATCCCCCGAGATGGGATTGGCGGCGGCGGTGTCTCTGGAAGGTTTTCCATATCGTGGCTCTCGGTACTGGAGTTATTATCGACGAAGGCTTATGTAGGCGGAAGGGTAGGTCAGGGGGCGCCACGAGGGCCCCACACGCTAGGGCCGCGCCGCCCAAGCCCTGGCCGCGCTGCCCTGTTGTGTGGGCGCCTCGTCGCCCCACTTCGTTTCCCTTTCGGACTTCTGGAAGCTTCGTGGAAAAATAAGATCCTGGGCGTTGATTTCGTCCAATTCCGAGAATATTTCCTTACTAGGATTTCTGAAACCAAAAACAGCAGAAAATAGCAACTGGCTCTTCGGCATCTTGTTAATAGGTTAGTGCCGGAAAATGCATAAATATGATACAAAGTATGTATAAAACATGTAGGTATTGTCATAAAACAAGCATGGAACATAAGAAATTATCGATACGTTGGAGACGTATCAATCATCAACCATTAACCTTTCACTTACACATCCTAGTATAGGCACCTCTCCCCATGACCTTGGCCTCCCAGTGATAGCAAACCGCCAACCTGGGAGCTGCACAAGGCTTGGGTAGGACATTCACCTCATTTCACGTCATTTCATTTTCAACGGAGGCAGCCTCGGCATAACCCCTATGACGTTTGTTCAGAGGGAACCCATACTAAGACACATAAATTTCCAGCTAAAGCCTTACCCATAATCATGTATTGTGGGGGTACTCAAAAATTGGAATGGTATCGCATCCGAACCCAATCATCAGTTTTTATCGAAATCACCATGTCATTGAAGTCACCTTCACCTTCAAAATCTTTCAATAGAATGACTCATCATTCCAAGGTTTTCAAAGTCAAGAATTTTACAAGTTCCCATCTAGAGTAGTCAATTTTAATTTTAGCACTAGCAACTAGTCATGAGGGGTGCTAACTAGCTTGTAGCTCTCTAGGCTAACTTTGATGTTCTTATACTACTCCTTATCTAGACTCAAGTTAAATATAAAAGTAAACCTTGATAATCAAAGTAAAAGCCTTGCAAGATAAAAATTGGGACTTGGAAAGTAAAACACAAAGTAGTATGGTAGTGGTGCCTTGCTCAAGTTGAGCTTGCACTTGGGTAACTTGCAAGAGTATAGCTTGCCTTGATTGGTACAGTGATCAAAGCTTTCTTCTTCCTCTTGGTACAAGACCTTTTCTTCCTCGTAGTCTCCAGTACTACACTAGTAGGAAAAGCCTTATAGATGGATCTTATTTCTGTGGCGCACTAGCCGAATATGCGCCACATAAATTGTTTCTGTGGCGTACCAGACCTGGTGCGCCACAAAAATAGCTTATTTTTGTGGCGCACCACAAGCCAATGCGCCACAGAAATAAGGTTGGGACCACACCCAATCATTGGTTTTGCTATTTTTGTGGCGCACGGTACCATGGGCGCCACAGAAATAAGACATTTTGTGGCGCATAGGACTAGGGTGTCACAAAATTAAGTCATTCTGTCGCGCACGTGGGATGGTGCGCCACAGAAACTACACATTTTTGTGGCGCACATGAGCTTCATGCGCCACAGAAGTCTTTTTTGCTCCCCACGCAACTCCACACACCCCCCCCCCCCGTGGATCGCCTTTTTGACCTCTGTACAAAATAAAAGAAATAGATAGAAATTACAAAAAATGAAATCCTTCGAGATGCCCATGTACTATGTCATCTAGCACCACTGAAAATTAACAAACATGAATTTTGATTTTTTTCTCCAAATTTACGTTGCAAAATCATCAAACTGGATTTCTGGTTGCAT
The DNA here is from genome assembly GCF_019359855.2 of Lolium perenne. Classification (NCBI taxonomy): domain Eukaryota; kingdom Viridiplantae; phylum Streptophyta; class Magnoliopsida; order Poales; family Poaceae; genus Lolium; species Lolium perenne. The sequence continues at coordinate 41,690,903 of NC_067245.2, read as the reverse complement.
ACGAACTCGAAAAAAACGCATAATATATCAAAATATTCCCACGAAAAATCTACATCCGAATTCATCGGGGCTTGCCCGGTTGGACAATTTTTAGAATCTCCAAATTCGAAAAGAGTAAAAAGATACGGCAAAATAAAGATTTTTTGCTACAAAATAAAAAATTCGAAAACAATTATGTGGCGCACCAAGTGCCCATGCGCCACAAAATTAAGCTTCGGAAATTGAATTTCCTGCCGCCCTCCTCCACTTCTCCTCACTTCTCCTCCTTAGATGCAAACTTCTCCTCCTCCTCCTCCTCCTCTCCACCACCACCACCACCTCCTCCGGCCGGCCTCCTCCTCCTACTACTCCGGCGACCACCTCCTCCTCCGGTGACCACCTCCTCCTCCTCCACCTCCTCCGGCGACCACCACCTTCTCCTCCTCCTCCGGTGACCTCCACCTCCTCCTCCGGCGACCTTCACCTCCTCCTCCGGCGACCTCCACCTCCTCCTCTTCCTCCAACACCACCACCTCCTCCTCCACCACCACCTCCTCCACAACCTCCTCCTCCTCCACCACCACCACCTCCTCCTCTTCCACCACCACCACCACCACCACCACCACCACCTCCTCCGGCCGGCCTCCACCACCACCTCTTCCGGTCGGCCTCTACCACCACCTCTTCCGGCCGGCCTCCTCCTCCACCCACCCACCCATCCCCCCACCTCCGGCGACCTTCCAGCTAAATTTCAAAAAAAAAATCGGCGGCCCTAGATCTAGATCTAGATCTGGCCGCCATTTAAAAAAAAATAAAAAAAATTCTGTGGCGCACCGGAGGGTGGTGCGCCACCGAAATTAGAATTTCGCTTTCTGTGGCGCACCACCCGCCGGTGCGCCACAGAAATAAGACTTTCTGTGGCGCATGGGCAGATGCGCCACATAATTCTTATTTTTGTGGCGAGAATTCTGTGGCGCACCGCCCATGCGCCACAAAATTGATTTTTGGTGCGCCACTGATGAGCCTTTTCCTACTAGTGCTAGCGTCTATAAACGAATACAAGGATACAATCACCAAACAATACTTAGGAAGACTATGTAGCCTTAATGGCTCACACAAGATGATCTAACATCATCACAATCACCATTCAACATCATACTAGGGTTTCCTTTATTTGGTGTTTAGTAATTCAATTCTACTATTTGAGAAGTACAAGATTTAATACCCATTAGGGTTTCCATTTATTTCCTTTGATAGTAATCTCATCTCACTGAACATTGCAAAGATTTAGTTTCCTCAAATGATAAGAATGAGATCATGTTGACCAAAGTCACCACTTCACATTTATCCATTTGGGAAAATGATTTAAATGAGATACTACCTCTCATACAATTTAATTACTACTTTGATTTAATATCCTCAAGTAAGCAAGTATGAGACCATGCAACTAAGGTCATCACCTTACTTCACATTACTTGGGAAGATGATTTAAATGAGATGCTACATCTCATAGATTTGACATTCAAAATTTGAAATGATTTAAATGAGCTAGAAATGGCTACATAGCCATTATTTGAATCTAGCTCATGATCATATGAAGCAACTATGTAATATTTTAAATAATAAATTAGGCAATATGAAATGTGATTTATTAGAGTTGGAATCAACTAAAAATCATTTATGGTTGATTTTTTATAATTGTTTGAAATTGGAAAAGTTACTGCCTTGTCATTTTTGTTGCTGATGATCTATGATGAATTAGGGTTTGAGACCAGTGGGGTTGGATAGATATATTAATTATATTTCACCCAAAATTGGATTCACTCAATTTGGATTGATGATTTTAGTTTTATTCAAATTCTAGTAAAGCACCAGTATTGAATTTGTGTTAAAAATCAATTTAAACGAATTTTGAATGGATGGGCTCGCGCGGGAAAACAAATGGGTCGGCCCAACTGTGCTCCAGTGCGTAGCGGGCCGCCTGACAACGGACCCCATGTGTCAGTGGGTTTTAAAGAGCGAAGCGGTACGCAGCGATGTGAGCCGTCGGATTAAAAGCAAATCGAGCGGCTGAGGGTCGTCACCTTCCTCGACAGGGCTCGCCGGAGAGCAAACCCTACTGGCGGTAGAGGGGTTGCGATGGGGAGCTTACCGGCGTCCAGCGAGGTCGGCGAGGCGGGCAATCAGCGGCGGAGACGACGGCGAGTCGATGGAGGTTCACAGGAGGTACAGAGGTGGGCGAAATCACCGTCTCGATGTCACGGCTACTGCGGGTACTCCGGTGAAATTCCGGCGACTGAGGGCTCAATGTGGTGCAGCAAGAGATCGAGGAGACTCAGGGATGAGAGGAGAGGTGAGGGGTGTGAAGAAATCATCCAGGGAGTGCCTCTGTTTATAGGGTCCAGAGGTGACCGAGGGGTGCGGGGCAGGTCAATGGTGACGACGGGGCTAGAGGTCACGCGGGGCCAGGGTAAGGGGCACGTCGTGTTGGCGATGTCACCGCGGACCTAACGCGCGTCATGGCACTGAAAACGGAGGACTGGGGCGTCGTCATCGTCCTCGCGTACCCGTGTACTGTGGCGGACGATCGTCGTTGATGGCGTCGGCTACAGGGCGTGCGCGTGCAGGAGAGCCTGTCTACGAGGTCGCTGGTGTCGCGGAGAGTCTGTGGGAGAAAGGAGGGAGCGAGAGAGAGTGTGAGGCGATGGGGCAAGCTCATGTACTGGCGCGTCCAGAGCGTGGTCGTGCACGCTCTGGCGCGTCCGATCATCGTGGGCACGTCACGTTCCGAGCGTTGGCGTGCTCTCCTTGGCCAGGGCTCGCGCCAGTGGGATCAGGGGAGTGAGGTCAACCTTGTTGACAAGGTCAGAGAGAGGAGAGAAGAGGAGCAGGTTGGGCATGGTGGAGGTGACCATGGGGAATGGCATGGCTTGGCATTGGATCTTTTGTGCATGGTCTTGATCTCTGAGTGCACGACCAGCTTTATTGTGGTGAAACCAGTGTATCTGACAAGGTGGGCAAGGTGAGAGAGGTCTAGGGCATGCACATTTGATCAAAGCCAAAAGTGTGTGACATATGACATGGCATGGAGAGTCCTTGTGTCATGGTGATCATGGTAAGGCTAGGTGAGATCATTGGGAGTTGTTAGGGGTACAATGCACTATAGATGAGCACAAGAGAGAGAGGGTGAGGTGGTACATAGTGGTTGGAATAGTGGTTGTACCCTAATCTACCCTATGTGATCAACATATGTGATATGCAATGGTCACATTTGTTTTTGATTTGGGCCAAATTACTTCATAGATGTGTTTTACATAAAGTTTGGCATCAATTGGTGGCATTGGTTTGAATTTTGGAATTAATTTGTGAAAATTCTAAAAATTGAGGCAATCTAGAATCTGTTTCAAAGTTGCCACTTTGAATGCTTATATTAAGAGTTTGACTTTGAATCAGAAAGGTGGACTTTGACCAGGTTGTTCACTTTTATGAGTACAATAGATTTGGGCAAAAAGATTAGAAAGTTTAGTTTAGAAAAATTTAACCAAAGTGGCTCAAAGTAGGTAACATGTTAAAAGTGGAAGATTTGACCATTATCATATGTGGCTTGGTTTTTGATTTTTCTTTTGACTTGTTTTGGGTTTCTTTGACCAAAAGGTGTTCTTTTGAGTTTAGAAAGGTTTTCAAGTCATTGACACAAGGTAAGATGGCCTAGGTCAAAGATTTGCAAAAATGGCCATAGCCGCATATGTGGATTTCATATTTTTTTTTTATTTCCTTTTTCTTTAACCAAAGGTCATTGTTTTGGGTTCATTGAGGATTAGTTTAAGTTTACTAATGGTTTCCAACCATTTTGGCAAAGTAAAATATGGCATAGTTCCTTATTTGCAAAAATGGCTATTTGCTCTCATATGCTTTTTCTTTTATTTTGTTTCTTGTAGCCTCAAAGAGCAAGGTTTAGGGTTTAGGAGCATGGTTAATCAACTTCAAACAATTATCATAGCAAGATCACAACATATAAGCATGAGCACTATGCACAACCTCTAACTCAATTAAAGTTTTTGTTGGTTCCAAATTTTGGAAATAGGGAAATTTATTTTCTCTTTGTTTTAAAATTTGGGATGTTACACATACCATCAGACGCTAGCGAAGATCTGCTATGACTTGATTAGAACAACTTGCAGCAAAAGCAATAAACTTGTCCGTCTCTTTGGAGTAAACCAACCACTTCCTATCAATAACCTCACAATTAGCTAACTTTCTGGAGTAGTAAGCTTCCTAAAAATGTCTACCAAAGGCATATATTTAAAGCACCTCTTTGTGATTCAGTTAGTTGATCCACTCGGTTTTTTCATTCCTTTTCAAAACACCCGATTTATGTTTCCGTTTCGGCATTGGAACACCGAATATTATGAAGAAATTTAATACATCTCTCACAATATGTAATGATGATAGGAAGGAATTACCAGGGAGGGGATCACACAATTATAATCTGTAAAGAAATAAGATGTAGAGCGGATATGCCTTGGGAGAGGGTCAGTGGAGGGAATTACCTAAAAAATAAGATCTGCAAGGCCCGGCGTTGGCGATCTGGGACTGGGAAGGACTGGGATCAGGTGCCTTGCTGAAGACAAGGCACACGTGAACAGTGTTGTGCCTTGACCCCTTTCCCCTGCCGTTGGATCGAGGATCAGTGGCCGGACGAACATCTACAGTGTGCACGCTACAGTACCAATCTACAGTGCGCGTGCTACAAGGACGTCTACTACACAGTCATCTACAGTGTCGTTCTACAGTGCTTGCACTGCGGCAGTAAGATCCTGTTCATCCGTTTTCAATCTAACGTCCAAAATAGCAAGGCATGACACTGTTCACGTGTGCCTTGTCTTCAGCAAGGCACCTGATCTCAATCCCGGTGGAAGGTGTCAAATGCACAACACAAATCACAAACAGAGAACGGACATTGCAGATAAGCCCGGGACCCCAACAACTATTTAGAATCGCTGCATCGGTTTCGTTTGGTTGGGCGCATGGGCCTTTGGCCCTTTTCTATACCGAGGTAGCGGAGCACGTGGATGCAGTCTTCATAGGCCGCGGGTAGTGATGCTCCGGGGCGAGGTGGTAATTTACTTCACTTTAAAATTTGTTTAAAAAAAAAATAGAAAAAGAAAAAAATCAAAAAAATCGAAGAAAAATTGAAAGAAAACCACAATCCAAGAAAAACCAGAAAAAGAACTCGACAAAAACCGGATAAATCCGAGACCTACTGGCTCCCTGCTTGTTGATGAGCCGCGGCCCAAACTCTCCCCGTTAGGAAACCACACGGGGCGATGGTTTGTACTCATCACCTGCGGGTGATGAATAGGATTTCCCTGAGTTGACGGAGACGATGATGGCGCCTAGCTCACGGCATAACTGCAGAAGTGGCGGCTTATGTCGTCCAGAGGCGTGGAGGCGGGGGAGAGGAACACGAACCCGCCGCCATGGAAGTAGTGAAGTACACAATGATAGGAAGGGGTGCCGTCCCAGGTTAATCCGCCGCCGCTGGGACGTAGACGCGCACCCAGAGGTCCCGGCCTTCCGGGTGGCGTCGACGGTGATGTCGGCGGAGCGCACGCCGCGCTCGTCCTGGCGCAGGTCTGGCGGTCGGCAAGAGAGAAGAGGAAGCGGTTGACGGTGCCATCTGGGCACTCGGAGATATCGCAAGCGACCTCGAGGGCTCGAGGGCGAGGACCTGGAGCCGCACCTTCCATGGCAGCGCCGGCGGTGTGATCTTGGTCTCAGCCGTCTCTCGGCTCTTTTTCTTGGCCTCCATTGTGATTCTTGACATGTGAAAACCATGTTAGTGTATGTGCTTTACATACGTGTACGTGTACGGAGTAGTACTCCGACCGTACACGTATCCTCTTTGTACTGCCACGTAGGGGCTTTTCCCTACCTATATAACATGCAACCGATGGCCCAAAAGGGTACGCATCGTTACACCAAAGTTATCATGGTATCAGAGCAGGCCTCCTCTAGCTGCCGAAACCCTAGCCGCAAAACCGCCGCCGCCGCATCTCTGTCGCCGCCGCATCCTTGCCGCCGCCTCAGCCCTTGCTGCCGCCGCCGATACACACAAGTCAAAGACATCTGCCGCCGCCGCCGCTCCTTGCCGCTGCCGCCGCCAACGTCCAAAACCCAAAATCAAAACCTAGACACCTGCCGCCGCCGCCGCTCTTTGCCGCCGCCGCCGCCGCTACACCCAAAACCCAAACCTCGATCTCCAAACCTTAAACCCTAGACACACCAGTTTCCGATGGCTTCATCAACTGCTATGTCTACCACGGCTCTCGCTGCTGCACTCGGGTCGCCGCCATCGCAGCCCCTGACGCGGGAGAACGCCCTCATCTGGAAGGCCCTCGTCATCCCGGCACTTCGTGGTGCCCGTGTCCTTGACCTTGTTGAAGGAGTCGACAAGGCGCCCGCCGAAACTCTTGCCGCTGAAAATGCAAACAGCAAGAAGATCACCATCGCCAACCCTGAGTACAAGTCCTGGATTGCTCGTGATCAACAAGTGCTGAGATGGCTTCTTAATGGCCTCTCACCCGATGTTCTTTCCCATGTCATTGGCTTGGAGACTTCAGCCGAAGTCTGGGCCTCCCTTGACAGCCATGTTTCTGCCAAGTCCAAGACACGCGTTCAGCAGCTTCGTTCCGCGCTTAATGACACTCGCAAGAATGATCTCTCCGCATATAAGTATTTTGCAAAGATGAAATCCATTGCCTCTGAATTTGCTGCCGCTGGCAAACCATTAGATGATGATGAGCTCGTGTACTATGTGCTGCATGGTCTTGGAAGTCGGTATAACAGTCTTCGTGTTGCAGTCCGTGCTAATCCTAATACGAATCTAACTGAGCTCCTTAGCCAAGTGCAAGAGTTTGACAGGGAAAACAGAATCGAGGACCCTGGTTTTGTCTCTTCGGCCAACACTGCTCGCCGGGACACTCGTCCTCGCCAAGATGATCGTCGTCCTCGCCATGATGATCGTCCTCCTCGCCAGGACAACCGTCCTCGCCACGATGATCGCGGCCGCCAAGATCGCCCTCGACAAGATCAGCGCGGGTACAGAGATGAGCGCCCTAGGCGCTATGACGATGAGCGCCCCCGGCGCTATGATGATGAGCGTCCCCGACGCTATGATGATGACCGCCGTCGTGATGGTGGTCAGAGGCGTGACCGCCAGCCTACACCCTATGTGGACACCACTTGTCAGATTTGCTCTATTCATGGACACCCTGCCCGTGACTGCTGGTGGCGTTATGGAGATGATCGTGATGGTGACCGTGGACAGAAAGGGGCAAACTTTGCCTCCAATGGTGTTGATACAAATTGGTACTATGATACTGGGGCTACTGATCATATCACTGGCGAGTTGAACAAGCTTTCTACTCATGAGCCTTATACTGGACATGACAGTGTTCGTACTGCTGAAGGCACAGGTATGCACATTAGCCATGTTGGTCATTCAATTTTGCGCACTCCTCATGATTCCTTTCAGCTTAAATCCATTCTACATGTTCCTAATGCATCTAAAAATTTGCTCTCTATTCATCGGTTTACTCTTGATAACCATGTCTTTATTGAATTCCACCCTTTCTTCTTTTTGATAAAGGACACAGAAACTCGAAGAACTCTGTTTAGGGGTCCATGCTATGGAGGCCTTTATCCCTTGATGCCTATCTCCACTACCTCCTCCAAGCATGCTTTCATCACAATAAAGTCGTCGTCTTCTACATGGCATCGTCGATTAGGACACCCTTCCTCGTTTGTGGTTCAACAAGTTCTTAGGAGAAATAAGCTAGCTTACACCCGAGAGACTACACCATATGTTTGTGACTTTTGTCAGTTAGCCAAGAGCCATCAACTACCATATCCCATGTCTACCAGTACATCTTATGTTCCTTTGGAGCAAAATTTTTCTGATGTATGGGGTCCTGCTCCTCTCTCTGTTGGGAAACATGCATACTATGTAAGCTTTATCGATGACTATAGCAAGTTCACATGGATTTATTTGCTCAAAAAGCGTTCTGATGTTTATCAAGTCTTCCTCAATTTTCAGCAATATGTTGAGTGTAAATTTGATCGTAAAATTGTTACTATGCAAACTGATTGGGGGGTGAATATGAGAAACTTAACGCTTTCTTTCAACAAGTTGGCATCTCTCATCATGTCTCATGTCCTCATGCTCATCAACAAAATGGCTCCGCTGAACGCAAACACCGTCATATAGTGGAAGTTGGTCTTGCTTTACTTGCCAATGCATCCATGCCATTGAAATACTGGGATGAAGCTTTTCTCACTGCCACGTTTCTCATTAACCTGCTTCCCACTAAAGTCATTAACATGGAGTGTCCTGCTGAACGTCTCCTTCATGTTGCTCCTAATTATGATGCTCTTCGTGTTGGAGATATGCCCAAGAGGCAATAATAAATGGTTATTATATATCTTTGTGTTTATGATAATGTTTACATACCATGCTATAATTGTATTAACCGAAACATTGATACATGTGTGTTATGTGAACAACAAAGAGTCCCTAGTAAGCCTCTTGTATAACTAGCTTGTTGATTAATAGATGATCATGGTTTCGTGATCATGAACATTTGATGTTATTAATAACAAGGTTATGTCATTATATGAATGATGTAATGGACACACCCAATTAAGTGTAGCATAAGATCACGTCATTAAGTTATTTGCTATAAGCTTTCGATACATAGTTACCTAGTCCTTTCGACCGTGAGATCATGTAAATCACTTATACCGGAAAGGTTCTTTGATTACATCAAACGCCACTGCGTAAATGGGTGGTTATAAATATGGGATTAGGTATCCGGAAAGTATGAGTTGAGGCATATGGATCAACAGTGGGATTTGTCCATCCCGATGACAGATAGATATACTCTGGGCCCTCTCGGTGGAATGTCGTCTAATGTCTTGCAAGCATATGAATAAGTTCATAAGAGACCACATACCACGGTACGAGTAAAGAGTACTTGTCAGGAGACGAGGTTGAACAAGGTATAGAGTGATATCGATGATCAAACCTCGGACAAGTAAAATATCGCGTGACAAAGGGAATTGGTATCGTATGTGAATGGTTCATTCAATCACTAAGTCATCGTTGAATATGTGGGAGCCATTATGGATCTCCAGATCCCGCTATTGGTTATTGGTCGGAGAGAAGTCTCAACCATGTCTACATAGTTCGCGAACCGTAGGGTGACACACTTAAGGTTTGATGTCGCTTAAGTAGATATGGAATATGGAATGGAGTTCAAAGTTTTGTTCGGAGTCTCGGATGGGATCCAGGACATCACGAGGAGTTCCGGAATGGTCCGGAGAATAAGATTCATATATAGGAAGTCATTTTCTAGGTTTGAAAATGATCCGGTATTTTCTCTGGAAGGTTCTAGAAGGTTCTAGAAGAGTCCGGAAGAAATAAGGATGGAAGGTGGAGTCCCAGAGGGGCTCCACCCACCTTGGCCGGCCAGCCTAAGGGAGGAGGAGTCCCAAGTGGACTCGTCCCCATGGTGGCCGGCCACCCCACCAAGGAAAGGGGGGAGTCCCACTCCCCCTAGGTTTGGTCACATGGAAGGTTTATGTTGGGGTCTTATTCGGAGACTTTGACCTAAACCTTGGGGCTTCCACCTATATAAAGAGGGGAGGAGAGGGGCTGGCCGGCCACATCAACACCACCATGGCCGCATGATGTATACTCACGCTTCTTTTCCTGTAGACAGTGTTGGGCCTCCAAGAGCAGAGGTTTGTAGAACAGCAGCAAGTTTTCCCTTAAGTGGATCACCCAAGGTTTATCGAACTCAGGGAGGAAGAGGCCAAAGATATCCCTCTCAAGCAACCCTGCGATCACAATGAAAGAAGTCTCTTGTGTCCCCTACACACCTAATACACTTGTCAGATGTATAGGTGCACTAGTTCGGCGAAGAGATAGTGAAATACAGGTGGTATGAATGAATATGAGCAGTAGTAACAGTGCCAGAAAATGCTTGCTGGCGTGCAGTTGATGTGGGAGATAGGAATCTTTGTGGTGTGACTTTGCTATTCGGAAACAAGGCCTAGGTATCATACTTTCACTAGTGGACACTCTCAACATTGCAATCATAATTGAATATAAATAAGCACTTCACTATGCTATTCTGAATTACTCTCTGGCAAGATAACGAACACTAATTCATCATGTAGGCAAACCTTAAAGATGTATTCCCAAGTACTAATAAACACCCCACGCTGTCACTGTGAGCATTCATAGGAGGTACTAACACACCACAATTTCATAGAGACATCCAACTCAAATCATAACTCAGTGAATAAGTATTCTGTGAAATATAGCCTAAGAGATCCACACGGTGCACACACTGTCACCTTTACACACGTGGGACAAGGAGTCTCCGGAGATCACATAAGTAAAATCCACTTGAATAGCATAACGATATCTAGATTACAAAGCTCATCATATGGATCTCAATCATGTAAGGCAGCTCATGAGATCATTGTATTGAAGTACATGGGAGAGAGAGATTAACCACATAGCTACCGGTACAACCCTTAGCCTCGATGGAGAACTACTCCCTCCTCATGGGAGACAGCAGCGGTGATGAAGATGGCGGTGGTGTCGATGGAGATGCCTTCCGGGGGCACTTCCCCGTCCCGGCGACGTGCCGGAAAATAGACTTCTGTCCCCCGAATCTTGGATTCGTGATGGCGGCGGCTCTAGAAGGTTTCTCGTACCGTGGCTTATTCGTATCGAAGATTTAGGTCAGGGGGCTTCTTATAGGCGGAGAATCGGAGTCGGAAGGGTTACGGGGGCACCACACAATAGGGGGGGGCGCCCCCCCTTGGGCCGCGCCGCCACCCTGTGTGGTGGCCCTGTGGCTCTCCTCTAGTCCCTCTCGGGTGTTCTGGAAGCTTCGTGGAATTATAAGATGCTGGGCGTTGATTTCGTCCAATTCCGAGAATATTTCCTTACTAGGATTTCTGAAACCAAAAGCAGCAGAAAACAGGAACTGGCACTTCAGCATCTCGTCAATAGGTTAGTTCCGGAAAATGCATAAATATGACATAAAGTGTGTATAAAACATGTAGGTATTGTCATAAAACAAGCATGGAACATAAGAAATTATCGATACCTTGGAGACATATCAGCATCCCCAAGCTTAGTTCCTACTCGTCCTCGAGTAGGTAAACGATAAAAGAATAATTTCTGAAGTGACATGCTACCAACATAATCTTGATCATACTATTGTAAAGCATATGAGATGAATATAGCGATTCAAAGCAATGGTAAAGACAATGGTTAAACAACTGAATCATATAGCAAAGACTTTTCATGAATAGTACTTCCAAGACAAGCATCAATAAGTCTTGCATAAGAGTTAACTCATAAAGCAATAGATTCTAAATAAAGGCATTGAAGCAACACAAAGGAAGATTAGGTTTCAGCGGTTGCTTTCAACTTTCAACATGCATATCTCATGGATAATTGTCAACATAAAGTAAAATGATGAGTGCAAATATGCAAGTATGTAAGAATCAATGCACAGTTAACACAAGTGTTTGCTTCTAAGATAGAAGGAAATGGGTAAACTGACTCAACATAAGAGTAGAAGAATGGCCCTTCGCAGAGAGAAGCATTGATTGCTATATTTGTGCTAGAGCTTTTATTTTGAAAACAAGAAACAATTTTGTCAACGGTAGTAATAAAGCATATGTGTTATGTAAATTATATCCTACAAGTTGCAAGCCTCATGCATAGTATACCAATAGTGCCCGCACCTTGTCCTAATTAGCTCAGATTACCTGGATTATCACTGCAATACATATGTTTTAACCAAGTATCACAAAGGGGTACCTCTATGTCACTTTGTACAAAGGTCTAAGGAGAAAGCTCGCATTGGATTTCTCGCTTTTGATTATTCTCAACTTAGACATCCATACCGGGACAACATAGACTACAGATAATGGACTCCTCTTTAATGCATAAGCATTCAACAACAAATAATATTCTCATAAGAGATTGAGGATTGTTGTCCAAAACTAAAACTTCCACCATGGATCATGGCTTTAGTTAGCGGCCCAATGTTCTTCTCTAACAATATGCATGCTCAAACCATTAAACTCATGGTAAATCGCCCTTACTTCAGACAAGACGAACATGCATAGCAACTCACATGATATTCAACAGAGGGTAATTGATGGCGTCCCCAGGAACATGGTTATCGCACAACAAGCAACTTAATTAGAAATAAGATACATAAGTACATATTCAATACCACAATAGTTTTTAGGCTATTTGTCCCATGAGCTATATATTGCAAAGACAAAGGATAGAAATTTAAAGGTAGCACTCAAGCAATTTACTTTGGAATGGTGGAGAAATACCATGTAGTAGGTAGGTATGGTGGACACAAATGGCATAGTTTTTGGCTCAAGGATTTTGGATGCATGAGAAGTAATCCCTCTCAACACAAGGCTTAGGCTAGCAAGGTTGTTTGAAGCAAACACAAGTATGAACCGGTACAGCAAAACTCACATAAAAACATATTGCAAGCATTATAATACTCTACATTGTCTTCCTTGTTGTTCAAACCCTTACTAGAAAATATCTAGACCTTAGAGAGACCAATCATGCAAACCAAATTTTAGCAAGCTCTATGTATTTCTTCACTAATAGGTGCAAAGTATATGATGCAAGAGCTTAAACATGATCTATATGAGCACAACAATTGCCAAGTATAAAATTATTCAAGACATCATACCAATTACTACATGTAGCATTTCCCGTTTCCAACCATATAACAGTTGACGAAGCAGTTTCAACCTTTGCCATGAACATTAGAAGCTAAGAACACATGTGTTCATATGAACCAGCGGAGCGTGTCTCTCTCCCACACAAGCATTCATTCAGAGAATGAAAATAACAAAACGAAAATAAAAGCACACAGACGCTCCAAGTAAAGTACATAAAAATATAGTTTCACTAGAGGAACCTGATAATGTTGTTGATGAAGAAGGGGATGCCTTGGGCATCCCCAAGCTTAGATGCTTGAGTCTTCTTGAAATATGCAGGGATGAACCACCGGGGCATCCCCAAGCTTAGAGCTTTCACTCTCCTTGATCATATATCATCCTCCTCTCTTGACCCTTGAAAACTTCCTCCACACCAAACTCAAAACAAACTCATCAGAGGGTTAGTGCATAATCAAAAATTCACATGTTCAGAGGTGACACAATCATTCTTAACACTTCTGGACATTGCCCAAAGCTACTGAAAGTTAATGGAACAAAGAAATCCATCCAACATAGCAAAAGAGGCAATGCGAAATAAAAGGCAGAATATGTCAAAACAGAACAGTCTGTAAAGACGAATTTTTTAGAGGCACTTAACTTGCTCATATGAAAATGCTCAAATTGAATGAAAGTTGCGTACATATCTGAGGATCACGCACGTAAATTGGCAGATTTTTCTGAGTTACCTACAGAGAACCCTGCCCAAATTCGTGACAGACAGAAATCTGTTTCTGCGCAGAAATCCAAATCTAGTATCAACCCTGCTATCAAAGACTTTACTTGGCACAACAATGCAATAAAATAAAGATAAGGAGAGGTTGCTACAGTAGTAACAACTTCCAAGATACAAATATAAAACAAAATTGCTGTAGTGAAATAAACACATGGGTTATCTCCCAAGAAGTGTTTTCTTTATTGCCATTAAGATGGGCTCAGTAATTTTAATGATGCACTCGCAAGAAATAAGAGTTGAAGCAAAAGAGAGCATCAAAAACCAAATTCAAAACACATTTAAGTCTAACCCACTTCCTATGAAAAGGAATCTTGTACACAAATGAATTCATGAAGCATAATGCAACAAGCATAGAAAGATAAAACAAGTGTAACTTCAAAAATTTCAGCATATAGAGAGGTGTTTTAGTAACATGAAAATTTCTACAACCATATTGTCCTCTCTCATAAAGATTTTCAGTAGCATCATGAACAAACTCAACAATATAACTATCAAATGAAACATTCTTATCATGATCGAGCTGCATGCATAAAATTATTACTACTCCCAACATAAGCATAGTCATTCTTATTAATTGTAGTGGGAGCAAATTCATCAAAGTAACTATCATTATTATTCTCATCAAGTGTAGGAGGCATAGTATAATCATAATAAAATTTACTCTCCATAGTAGGCGGCACCAAAAGACTACTATCATTATAATCATCATAAATAGGAGGTAAAGTATCATCAAAGAAAATTTTCTCCTCAATTCTTGGGGGACTAAAAATATCATGCTCATCAAAACCAGCTTCCCCAAGCTTAGAATTTTCCATATCATTAGCAACAATGGTGTTCAAAGCGTTCATACTAATATCATTGCTACTAGCATGGAAATAAGATTCCATAGGTTTTTCAATTTTCGCATCAAACAATCCATGTCTTAACACAGGAAATAGCTTCAAAAGCTCACTGTTACTTTCCATTATGCCTAACTAGTGAAATAAAAACAAGAAACAAAAAGATGCAATTGCAGGATCTAAAGGAAATAGCTTCGAGCACTTACAACGGCGCCAGAAAATAACTTAGTTACCTGGGACCGGAGTGTGAGTACCTTTTACCTTTCCTCCCCGGCAACGGCGCCAGAAAATAGCTTGATATCTACTCACGCTTCTTTTCCTATAGACAGTGTTGGGCCTTGATACGTCTCCAACGTATCGATAATTTCTTATGTTCCATGCCACTTTATTGATGATACCTACATGTTTTATGCATACTTTATGTCATATTTATGCATTTTCCGGCACTAACCTATTAACGAGATGCCGAAGAGCCAGTTCCTGTTTTCTGCAGTTTTTGGTTTCAGAAATCCTAGTAAGGAAATATTCTCGGAATTGGACGAAATCAACGCCCAGGATCTTATTTTTCCACGAAGCTTCCAGAACACCGGGGGAGATACGAAGTGGGGCAACGAGGCGGCCACACAACAGGGCGGCGCGGCCCAAGCCCTGGCCGCGCCGGCCTGCTGTGTGGGCCCCTCGCGTCGCCCCTAAACCTACCTCCTCCGCCTACTTAAGCCTTCGTCGATAATAACTCCAGTACCGAGAGCCACGATACGGAAAACCTTCCAGAGACGCCGCCGCCGCCAATCCCATCTCGGGGGATTCAGGAGATCGCCTCCGGCACCCTGCCGGAGAGGGGAATCATCTCCCGGAGGACTCTTCACCGCCATGATCGCCTCCGGAGTGATGAGTGAGTAGTTCACCCCTGGACTATGGGTCCATAGCAGTAGCTAGATGGTCTTCTTCTCCTAATTGTGCTATCATTGTTGGATCTTGTGAGCTGCCTAACATGATCAAGATCATCTATCTGTAATGCTATATGTTGTGTTTGTTGGGATCCGATGAATAAGTGAATGCTATGTTATGTTGATTATCAATATCATCTATGTGTTGTTTATGATCTTGCATGCTCTCCGTTGCTAGTAGAGGCTCTGGCCAAGTTGATACGTGTAACTCCAAGAGGGAGTATTTATGCTCGATAGTGGGTTCATGTCTCCATTAAATCTGGGGGAGTGACAGCAACCCCTAAGGTTGTGGATGTGCTGTTGCCACTAGGGATAAAACATCAATGCTATGTCCAAGGATATATTCACTACAAGAAAAGTTCTGATAGACAACGTCTCAAAATCGTCCGCTAAGGGGTATTTTTCGTCGCCTATGGGCCTAACCCGACGATATGGGTTCTGTTGTCGAAACTGCGTCAGGCAAAGTCCTACCACATATTTTTCGGTCCGTCGCGCTTGGGTGCCCTTCCGCCACGGAAAATCGGACCGTTGCAGAAGTGTTTCCGGGAGCCCATTCACTGCTGACGTCATGCAAACTGCCACGTGGCAGACGCCGTTAACTAGCAGTTAACGGCGTTAACCGCTGAAACCCCGTGGTAGATGGTAGGCCCACACGAGGCCTGCCACGTCTTAAGCGGGCCGGCCCATTAAGTTTGCGGGCCGGGCCAGCTGACTTAGTTTGACCGGTCAACTATATAGCTGGGCTGGTCCATTAGTTACGTGGGCCGGGCCTAACCTCTAAGGTTGACTGGTCAAAACATTAATGGGCTGGCCCACTAAGCATGTGGGCCGGGCCGAATGCACTCGTTTGACCGATCAACAGGCAAAAGGGCCGGCCCACAAAACATGTGGGACCCACTTTCATGTTATCGGGCCGGCCCATTTACCAAGTGGGGTCCACCTTAAAGCAAGTGGGCCGGCCCAAGAAGTTATTGGGCCCCACTTTCCTGCTAATCGGGCCGGCCCATTTAGTGCGTGGGGTCCACATTAGATCAAATGGGCCGGCCCACCAAGCCAGTGGGCCGGGCCAAAAGCACAGGTGGGTCCCACTTTCCTGCTAATGGGCCAGCACATTTAGTATGTGGGGTCCACCATATAGCAAGTGGGCCGGCCCAACAAGATAGTGGGCCGGGCCAAAAACACAGGTGGGTCCCACTTTCCAGTTAAAGGGCCGACCCATTTAGTATGTGGGGTCCACCATATAGCAAGTGGGCCGGCCCAACACGCTAGTGGGCCGGGCCAAAAACGCAGGTGGGTCCCACTTTCCTCTTAAAGGGCCGGCCCATTCAGTATGTGGGGTCCATCATGTAGCAAGTGGGCCGGCCCAACAAGACAGTGGGCCGGGCCAAAAGCACAGGTGGGTCCCACTTTCCTGTTAACGGGCCGGCCCAGTAAATAAGTGAGCCAGCCCAAAATGAAAGTGGGTCCCACACTATTGTTAATGGGCCGGCCCAATCTGTTATAGGGCCCTGGTTGTTTGACTAGTCAACTTGCATTAAATTTCATGAGCCTAAAATCTTATATCAATGATACACACAATTACATACACAAATAAAATAACTAGGAAAATTACAAGGCAATTAATGTGCCCAAATAAAAAAAATTACATAGAATCATTGAGGACTTCTATTAGCATCATCAATAACACGTTGATATTTGGCAATCGCCTTGATTGAATCTTGTGTACTCTTGGTCAACATATCAGCTACAGACCTTAAAGCAACAATACCATGTCTTTTATAAAGTACAGCCTTGAGATGTTCACTGTTTGATGAAAAGAATGGTCTAGGTTGACGGCTATGAGAGGATGCATCAGAACTTTTTGTGGGCCTCTCTTCTAATGAAGATTGCTTCATCAGAACTGCATTCTGATAATAATGCAAAAAGAGTTAAACGATGAACTATGCAAACATGTATTAAGCATTGTCGATATGAGATAGTCACAAGGACTAAGCGCAGACTTACATTATATCGTTGCATAGGCTCACGCCGGAACCTTTTTTGCGCTCTATCTTCTACTAAGGACTTCTTCATTACAACTGCATTCTAGTAATATTGCAAACATAGTTACAACAGTGAACTATTCAAACATTTATTATGCAATGTAGATATAAGATAATAACAAGTTGCATAAATAAGACAATGTATGGAACTTGTACTAAGCAGACTTACATCTTAATGTTGCACAGGGTCGCTTTGGCGACTATCTTCTAATGATGACTGCTTCACTAAAACTGCATTCTGGTAATATTGCAAAAATAGTTACAACAATTAACTATTCAAACATGTATTACGCAATGTAGAGATCAGATAACAGCATGTAGCAGAACATACTGGCTCGCTGCAGGTCCTTCTCTTGCGTGCACTAGTCGTGGTCGACATGCCTGTCATTTTAGGTTCAGCCATCAAGTGAAATGCTAATCCTCCTGCTCCATTGTCCTTAATCTGTGTTTAGATATCACATTTAAAACCAACTCAGCTAGTTTCAAATAACAAAAAACTTGAGCTACCAAATGAATAAGCCAATATTTACCAGATATCAGATTAAAACAAACTAGATGTTGCTTTGCATGAGATACGAATTTCAGACATTCAGATTTAGAGTAGGGTAATGCCAAGGTTTTCCACATAAAGTAAACTGGCATTAAGAATGACCAAATGTCAGGTTCAAATCACCTTCGCAGTTGCTCCAAGACAAGCATATCAAATAGGCAGAAACATAGTAAAGCATGGATGGCATTGCTATGGCAGGGTTCCAAGTGTTTATCTCTTGCATAAGGAACAATGCATATAGGTTATAGATAATAACGGAAGTAAACTGCCAAAGTTACCAACCAAAAACTCAGATTCCAACCTTCCCTAGCGTCCCCGCTCTTAATGTTGGATATTCTAATAAGTGGTTCGCATGATCAATCCCTAGGAAAAATAACATTGACAAGTTAGTCTACGATAATACAAAGACCAGACATGCACGCAGCAATAACTATACAAGCTGTGCGACAGGAGCATTCATGGAAAAAAATAGCTATAAGCTAAAGACGAGGTATAAGAGCAAGCAGATTGGAAATGCACATAGCATGATTATAAAAGCAGTAAAAGAATAGCAGACACGAGAAAACAGCTAGCGGCTAGCGGTGAGCTAATGACGTGGTATAAGAACAACCAGATTGGAAATGCCCATAGCATGACTATAAAAGGAATAGCATGCAGTACAAAAACAGTTGGCAGCAAATGAATGGGTCCCCTATAAATATGTGGATGCACACAGGTGTCAGTAGAATGAACAAGATGGTAGCGACCGGATAATGCTTTGGTACTGTACAATATTTAAACGAACTTCATGCGAAGTAACACATCAAGAAATTTAATGGCATATGAGATCTGCAAATAACTACACAAAACATGGCTAAAGAAACATCGCGATCTAACGGGCCAGCGTACTAACCAAGCTGCGGCGGGGTGGACGGGGGCGGCAATTTGCATTCCAGCGGCGGCGAACGCGGGAGACGATGAGTCGACCCTGTTTCAGTAGAAGCGGGCGTTAGTGAAGCAGATCTGGTTGGCTGGCAAGGGATTCGGTGAAGTTGATACAGCCGCTGCGCCGAGGTAGTCGGTGGAATAGATCGGCTTCTGTGGAGGGGGGGGCGGTGAAGTAGACACGGTTCCGTTGGAGAGGATCCGGTGCGTCGACAGGAAAGGCGTTGATTGCTACACTGTGGATGAGGTCGGCGGTGAAGCAGATCCGTCGGTGGCGAGGGCGGCGGGGGAGCGGATCAGGTGGGTGGACAGCCAACATGATCAAGGCTACGCTGTGGAGGAGTATGCCGGTGGCGAAGCAGATCTAGTACTGTAGAGAGTCAGAGCT
Source organism: Lolium perenne (assembly GCF_019359855.2). NCBI lineage: Eukaryota > Viridiplantae > Streptophyta > Magnoliopsida > Poales > Poaceae > Lolium > Lolium perenne. The sequence goes on along the minus strand of NC_067245.2, from coordinate 41,671,655 downwards.
TTGGCGTGTGAGAGTATTTTTGAGCTAATGGGGCGAATGGTTGGTGGGTGGGTGTGGGCCTGTGGGGAGGGTTCGGGATCTAGGCAAGATATTTCATTGTTACCGAATGAGCCCTCCATGGTCGGTGGGTTGTAGCTTCCGGACCAGGGTTAAAAGGGTAAAACTGGTCACGGGATTTTCGAATGGATGCGGCGGGATGATTTGGCGCGCGGCCGAAATTTTTAGTTTCAAGCTACGAGCAGAACGACAAAAATAATGTTCTTCCCCAGGGAGCTCTCATTTCTTCCTCTTCTCTTTCTCTCTCTCGAGTCTCTCCCACTCCCCTGGCTCCTCTCCCCCTTCTCTCCGGCAGCCTCGCCGGCCGGAGACGAGGCCGACTTCTCTCTATATATCGTACACCCTCCGAACTAAATTAATTGATTCAACTTTCCTTAGACGTGTATGTATCTCGAGTAAAAACATGTGTGGATACATCCATATTTAGATAAGCAAAGTTGAGTCAGTTAATTTGGATCCGAGGGAGTTCATGTTGTTGTAAGCTTAGATCCAGTGTTTCCCATGAGCAGAATGGCGCAATGGAGTCGGGGATCTCGTCATCGGCTTCAGATCTGGCCTACGGTGAATCTGGCGGATCTTGCCGGCCAAACCCCAATCTGGTGCCATCAAGGTGATGGCGCTAACGGTGAGGCTTGCTTTGGTCAGTGCTTCAGATCTGGTCAATGGGGAAGTCAAGCTGCTAACGTTCACAAGCTCGGGGCATACGACGGCGTCATCCGTCTTGCCCGTGAACATCTTGGCCTTTCAGCGGCCCTTCTCAGAGCCTATGTGCCGTTGCTGAGGCCCTTCTTCTCCTTCGTCCTGGCGACTACCGGCGACACCGTCCCAAGTGGTGCGTCCCCGGCGACAGAGTTGCTGGAAAGGATGCGGAGCAGAGATCTGATGTGCGGTCCAGAAGGACTCGATTGATTTTCTTCTATATGTTTTGGGGTCCTTTTGTAAAGTTGCAGGTCCTATTAGTTATTGTCTAGTTCTCTTGGAACTCTATGTAATTTTTTGGACTAGTTTCCATTTGCACCGATAAACTTGAATTTTGACAAGTTCACGGGAAAAAAAATTCCTTTGCACATATGGCCTATCATGTATGAACATTCTTGAGTTTTAAACTATATGTAATGGCCAGCACTTGCGCAAGGGGCTCGTCTAGTGCGCACTAGTTTCCATTAGCACCGATAAATTTGAATCTTGACAAGTTCTTGGAAGAAAAAATTGATTCACATATAGCCTATCATGTATGAACATTATTTGGATTCAAACTATACATAGATGGCCAACACGTGTAAGAGGGGGTCCTCTAATTAATGTGCACTAGTTTCCTTTAGCACTGATAAATTTGAATCTTTACAAGTTCTCGAAAAAAAATTGCTTCACACATATGCCCTATCATGTATGAACATTATTGGGATTCATATTATATATAGATGGCCAACACTTGTGCAAGGGGTCCTCTAATTCTTGGGGATTTCAATCTATCTATCTCTCTCGATCTATCGTTGGTGGCCAGAACAACACACATATGCATGCACTTTATGCGCAAAGGCGCGGGTGCCTCTAATAATCATGTGTGTGCGTATATTTGAACATATTCTTGGGGATTTCAATCTCTATCTCTCGATCTATATATCGTTGGTGGACAAGAAACACACTTATATATATACGCATGCACTTTATGCGCAAAGGCGCGGGTGCCTCTAATAATGTGTGTGTGCACTCGATCGATGATCCCTAAACCTTAAACCCTAAAACCCTAATCCCTAATTATACCCTAAACATACACCCTAAACACTAAACCCTAGACCCTAAACCCTAAACACTACTCCATATACCCTAAACCCTAAACACTAGACCCTAAACCCTAAACCCCAACCCTTGACCCTGAACCCTAAACCCTAAACCATAAACCCTAAATATATTTCAATCTCTCTCTAGATCTATATATCTTTGGTGGCCAAGAAACTTACTTATATATATACGCATGCACTTTATGCGCAAAGGCGTGGGTGCCTCTAATAATTAATGTGTGTGTGCACTCGATCGATGATCCCTAAACCTTAAACCCTAAAACCCTAATCCCTAATTATACCCTAACCGTACACCCTAAACACCCTAAACACTAAACCCTAAACCCTAGACCTTAAACCCTAAACCCTAAAGACTAAACCCTAAACCCTAATCCTAGACCCTAAACCCTAAACACGTACTAAACCCTAAACCCTAAACCCTAGACCCTAAACCCTAATTAACCCTAACCCTAACCCTAAAACCCTAGCTAGCTAACCCTAAAACCTAAACCCTAATTAAACCCTACATATATATATATGCCAACGACACTTAATTGCGCATCAAGCAGGCGACCAAATAATTAGCGCTGATAAATTAATTAACTTGAATCTTGACAAGTTCTCTCGAATGAAAACACATTTGATTAAGTTGCCTCATAATATATATACAATTAGTGTGCATGCGCGCATGGCATACCATGGACATATCATTCGTGCATATATATAGCTCAATATATATCTGAACATATTCTTGGGGATATATATATATATTTCAATCTCTCTCTCGATCTATATATATCGTTGGTGGCCAAGAAACACACTTATTATATATATACGCATGCACTTTATGCGCAAAGGCGCGGGTGCCTCTAATAATGTGTCTGTGCACTAGCTCGATCGATGATCCCTAAACCTTAAACCCTAAAACCCTAATCCATGATCCCTAATTATACCTTAAACGTACACCCTAAACACCCTAAACACTAAACCCTAGACCCTAAACCCTAAACTCCATATACCCTAAACCCTAAACACTAGACCCTAAACCCTAAACCCTAAACCCCAACCCTTGACCCTGAACCCTAAACCCTAAACCATAAACCCTAAATATATTTCAATCTTTCTCTAGATCTATATATCTTTGGTGGCCAAGAAACTTACTTATATATATATATATACGCATGCACTTTATGCGCAAAGGCGTGGGTGCCTCTAATAATTAATGTGTGTGTGCACTCGATCGATGATCCCTAAACCTTAAACCCTTAAACCCTAATCCCTAATTATACCCTAACCGTACACCCTAAACACCCTAAACACTAAACCCTAAACCCTAGACCTTAAACCCTAAACCCTAAACACTAAACCCTAAACCCTAACCCTAGACCCTAAACCCTAAACACGTACTAAACCCTAAACCCTAAACCCTAGACCCTAAACCCTAATTAACCCTAACCCTAAAACCTAAACCCTAATTAAACACTACATATATATATAGGCCAACGACACTTAATTGCGCATCAAGCATGCGACCAAATAATTAGCGCTGATAAATTAATTAACTTGAATCTTGACAACTTCTCTCGAATGAAAACACATTTGATTAAGTTGCCTCATAATATATATACAATTATTGTGCATGCGCGCATGGCATACCATGGACATATCATTCGTGCATATATATATCTCAATATATATCTGAACATATTCTTGGGGATATATATATATATATATATTTCAATCTCTCTCTCGATCTATATATATCGTTGGTGGCCAAGAAACACACTTATTATATATATACGCATGCACTTTATGCGCAAAGGCGCGGGTGCCTCTAATAATGTGTCTGTGCACTAGCTCGATCGATGATCCCTAAACCTTAAACCCTAAAACCCTAATCCATGATCCCTAATTATACCTTAAACATACACCCTAAACACCCTAAACACTAAACCCTAAACCCTAGACCCTAAACCCTAAACCCCAAACCCCAAACCCTAAACCCTAAACCCTAATTAATTAACCTTAACCCTAACCCTACCCCTAAAACCCTAGCTAGCTAATCCTAAATCCTAAACCCTAATTAAACCCTACATATATATAGGCCAACGACACTAAATTGCGCATCAAGCAGGCGACCAACTAATTAGCGCTGCTAAATTAATTAACTTGAATCTTGACAAGTTCTCTCGAATGAAAACACATTTGATTAAGTTGCCTCATAATATATATACAATTAGTGTGCATGCGCGCATGGCATACCTTGCACATATCGTTTGTGCATATATTTCAATATATATCTGAACATATTCTTGGGGATAAATATATATATTTCAATCTTTCTCTCTCGATCTATATATATATCGTTGGTGGCCAAAAAACACACTTATATATACGCATGCACTTTATGCGCAAAGGCGTGGGTGCCTCTAATAATGTGTGTGTGCACTCGATCGATGATCCCTAAACCTTAAACCCTAAAACCCTAATCCCTAATTATACCCTAAACGTACACCCTAAACACCCTAAACACTAAACCCTAAACCTAGACCCTAAACCCTAAACACTACACCCTAAACCCTAAACCCTAACCCTAGACCCTAAACCCTAATTAAACACTAAACCCCGAACCCCAAACCCTAAACCCTAAACCCTAGACCCTAAACCCTAATTAATTAACCTTAACCCTAACCCTAACCCTAAAACCCTAGCTAGCTAATCCTAAACCCTAAACCCTAATTAAACCCTACATATATATATATATATAGGCCAACGACACTAAATTGCGCATCAAGCAGGCGACCAACTAATTAGCGCTACTAAATTAATTAACTTGAATCTTGACAAGTTCTCTCGAATGAAAACACATTTGATTAAGTTGCCTCATAATATATATACAATTAGTGTGCATGCGCGCATGGCATACCATGGACATATCATTCGTGCATATATATATCTCAATATATATCTGAACATATTCTTGGGGATATATATATATATTTCAATCTCTCTCTCGATCTATATATATCGTTGGTGGCCAAGAAACACACTTATCGCATGCACTTTATGCGCAAAGGCGCGGGTGCCTGATGCGTGTGGTTGGCACGTCCGTTGGGAACCCCAAGAGGAAGGTGTGATGCGCACAGCGGCAAGTTTCCCTCAGTAAGAAACCAAGGTTTAATCGGACCAGTAGGAGTCAAGAAGCACGTTGAAGGTTGATGGCGGCGAGATGTAGTGCGGCGCAACACCAGTGATTCCGGCGCCAACGTGGAACCTGCACAACACAACCAAAGTACTTTGCCCCAACGAAACAGTGAGGTTGTCAATCTCACCGGCTTGCTGTAACAAAGAGTTAACCGTATTGTGTGGAAGATGATTGTTTGCAGAAAACAGTAGAACAAGTATTGCAGTAGATTGTATTTCAGTAAAGAGAATTGGACCGGGGTCCACAGTTCACTAGAGGTGTCTCTCCCATAAGACGAACAGCATGTTGGGTGAACAAATTACAGTTGGGCAATTGACAAATAAAGAGGGCATGACCATGCACATACATATCATGATGAGTATAGTGAGATTTAATTGGGCATTACGACAAAGTACATAGACCGTCATCCAACTGCATCTATGCCTAAAAAGTCCACCTTCAGGTTATCATCCGAACCCCCTCTAGTATTAAGTTGCTAACAACAGACAATTGCATTAAGTATGGTGCGTAATGTAACTAGTGACTACATCCTTGAACATAGCACTAATTTTTTATCCCTAGTGGCAACAGCACAACACAACCTTAGAACTTTCTGTCACTGTCCCAGGTGTCAATGCAGGCATGAACCCACTATCGAGCATAAGTACTCCCTCTTGGAGTTACAAGCATCTACTTGGCCAGAGCATCTACTAGTAACGGAGAGCATGCAAGATCATAAACAACACATAGCATAACTTTGATAATCAACATAACAAGTATTCTCTATTCATCGGATCCCAACAAACGCAACATATAGAATTACAGATAGATGATCTTGATCATGTTAGGCAGCTCACAAGATCCGACAATGATAGCACAATGGGGAGAAGACAACCATCTAGCTACTGCTATGGACCCATAGTCCAGGGGTAGACTACTCACACATCACACCGGAGGCGACCATGGCGGCGTAGAGTCCTCCGGGAGATGATTCCCCTCTCCCGCAGGGTGCCGTAGGCGATCTACTGGCTCCCCCGAGATGGGATCGGCGGCGGCGGCGTCTCTGGAAGGTTTTCCGTATCGTGGCTCTCGGTACTGGGGGTTTCGTCACGGAGACTTTTTATAGGCGGAAGGGCAGGTCAAGAGGCGGCACGGGGGCCCCACACCACAGGGCCGCGCGGCCAAGGGGGGGGGCCGCGCCGCCCTAGGGTGTGGCCCCTCCGTGGCCCCTCTTCGTCTCTCCTTCGGACTTCTGGAAGCTTCGTGAGAAAATAGGCCCCTGGGCTTTGATTTCGTCCAATTCCGAGAATATTTCCTTACTAGGATTTCTGAAACCAAAAACAGCAGAAACAAGAATCGGCACTTCGGCATCTTGTTAATAGGTTAGTTCCAGAAAATGCACGAATATGACATAAAGTGTGCATAAAACATGTAGATAACATCAATAATGTGGCATGGAACATAAGAAATTATCGATACGTCGGAGACGTATCAGCATCCCCAAGCTTAGTTCTGCTCGTCCCGAGCAGGTAAAACGATAACACAGATAATTTCTGGAGTGACATGCCATCATAATCTTGATCATACTATTTGTAAAGCATATGTAGTGAATGCAGCGATCGAAACAATGTATATGACATGAGTAAACAAGTGAATCATATAGCAAAGACTTTTCATGAATAGCACTTCAAGACAAGCATCAATAAGTCTTGCATAAGAGTTAACTCATAAAGCAATAATTCAAAGTAGAGATATTGAAGCAACACAAAAGAAGATTAAGTTTCAGCGGTTGCTTTCAACTTGTAACATGTATATCTCATGGATATTGTCAACATAGAGTAATATAATAGATGCAATAAGCAAGTATGTAGGAATCAATGCACAGTTCACACAAGTGTTTGCTTCTTGAGGTGGAGAGAAATAGGTGAACTGACTCAACATTGAAAGTAAAAGAATAGTCCTCCATAGAGGAAAAGCATCGATTGCTATATTTGTGCTAGAGCTTTGATTTTGAAAACATGAAACAATTTTGTCAACGGTAGTAATAAAGCATATGCATCATGTAAATTATATCTTATAAGTTGCAAGCCTCATGCATAGCGTACTAATAGTGCCCGCACCTTGTCCTAATTAGCTTGGACTACCGGATCATCACAATGCATTGTTTTTACCAAGTGTCACAAAGGGGTACCTCTATGCCGCCTGTACAAAGGTCTAAGGAGAAAGCTCGCATTGGATTTCTCGCTATTGATTATTCTTCAACTTAGACATCCATACCGGGACAACATAGACAACAGATAATGGACTCCTCTTTTATGCATAAGCATATACCAACAATTAATAATTTTCTCATTTGAGATTTGAGGATTGTTGTCCAAAACTGAAACTTCCACCATGGATCATGGCTTTAGTTAGCGGCCCAATGTTCTTCTCTAACATATGCATGCTTAACCATATGGTGGTAGATCTCTCTTACTTCAGACAAGACGGACATGCATAGCAACTCACATGAAATTCAACAATGAAAAGTTGATGGCGTCCCCAGTGAACATGGTTATCGCACAACAAGCAACTTAATAAGAGATAAAGTGCATAATTACATATTCAATACCACAATAGTTTTTAAGCTATTTGTCCCATGAGCTATATATTGCAAAGGTGAATGATGGAATTTTAAAGGTAGCACTCAAGCAATATACTTTGGAATGGCAGAAAATACCATGTAGTATAGGTAGGTATGGTGGACACAAATGGCATAGTGGTTGGCTCAAGTATTTTGGATGCATGAGAAGTATTCCCTCTCGATACAAGGTTTAGGCTAGCAAGGCTTATTTGAAACAAACACAAGGATGAACCGGTGCAGCAAAACTCACATAAAAGACATATTGAAAACATTATAAGACTCTACACCGTCTTCCTTGTTGTTCAAACTCAATACTAGAAATTATCTAGACCTTAGAGAAACCAAATATGCAAACCAAATTTTAGCATGCTCTATGTATTTCTTCATTAATGGGTGCAAAGCATATGATGCAAGAGCTTAATCATGAGCACAACAATTGCCAAGTATCACATTACCCAAGACATTAATAGCAATTACTACATGTATCATTTTCCAATTCCAACCATATAACAATTTAACGAAGGAGAAACTTCGCCATGAATACTATGAGTAAAAACCAAGGACATACTTGTCCATATGCTACAGCGGAGCGTGTCTCTCTCCCATAAAGTGAATGCTAGGATCCATTTTATTCAACCAAAACAAAAACAAAAACAAACCGACGCTCCAAGAAAAAGCACATAAGATGTGATGGAATAAAAATATAGTTTCAGGGGAGGAACCTGATAATGTTGTCGATGAAGAAGGGGATGCCTTGGGCATCCCCAAGCTTAGACGCTTGAGTCTTCTTAGAATATGCAGGGGTGAACCACCGGGTGCATCCCCAAGCTTAGAGCTTTCACTCTCCTTGATCATGTTGCATCATACTCCTCTCTTGATCCTTGAAAACTTCCTCCACACCAAACTCGAAACAACTCATTAGAGGGTTAGTGCACAATATAAATTGACATATTCAGAGGTGACACAATCATTCTTAACACTTCTGGACATTGCATAATGCTACTGGACATTAATGGATCAAAGAAATTCATCCAACATAGCGAAAGAGGCAATGCGAAATAAAAGGCAGAATCTGTCAAAACAGAACAGTTCGTATTGACAAATTTTAAAATGGCACCAGACTTGCTCAAATGAAAATGCTCAAATTGAATGAAAGTTGCGTACATATCTGAGGATCATGCACGTAAATTGGCTTAATTTTCTGAGCTACCTACGGGGAGGTGGACTCAGATTCGTGACAGCAAAGAAATCTGGATCTGTGCAGTAATCCAAATCTAGTACTTACTTTTCTATCAACGGCTTAACTTGGCACAACAAAACACAAAACTAAGATAAGGAGAGGTTGCTACAGTAGTAAACAACTTCCAAGACACAAAATAAAAACAAAGTACTGTAGGTAAAAACATGGGTTGTCTCCCATAAGCGCTTTTCTTTAACGCCTTTCAGCTAGGCGCAGAAAGTGTGTATCAAGTATTATCAAGAGACGGTGCATTGTTATCATGAGCTCCCCCATCCATAGTGGTACTAAGGGCTTTGTCAATTTTAGGCCTATAATAATACTTCTTTGGTTTAGGCACTTTAGAGACATACATAAACTTTTGCTCCTTACCCACATAAGCTTTCTCCTTATATTTAAGAGAAGAAAATGTTGAACCCAAGGTTCCCATAGCTTTTTCAAGTTCGTCAATCCTATTGATTTGATCATCATGGACAGCATTAGTTCCTAGGACACTAATTCTTTCATCAATTCCTCCTAAGGATTTATCAAGTTCATCAGTTTTATCAAGTAATATTTCCAATTTAGCTTCAATACTTGGAAATTTTTTCTCTATGGTTTCCAATTTTTTCATAACATCTTCAAGAGAGATTTCAGTTTTAACTTTATCAACAGGGGGTATTCCAAATAAGCTCTCAATAATGCAACTAGCTTCTAATGCAGGAGTACTTAGGAAGTCACCTTTTGCGAGACTATCAAGAACATATCTATTCCAGCTAGAGATACCAACATAAAAATTCCTGAGTAAAATAATGGTGGAGTGCTTCTTAGTGCATCTATTATGAGCATCGCTAATTCTATACCAAGCATCTCTCAAACATTCTCCCCCTCGTTGCTTAAACGTGCGAACTTCAACTTCAGGATTACTCATTTTAGTAGTAGTAAATAAAGCAAACTAGATAAAGTAAATGCAAGTAAACTAATTTTTTTGTGTTTTAGATATAGCAAACAAGATAGCAAATAAAGTAAAACTAGCAACTAATTTTTTTGTATTTTGATTTAGTGCAGCAAACAAAGTAGTAAATAAAACTAAGCAAGACAAAAACAAAGTAAAGAGATTGAGAAGTGGAGACTCCCCTTGCAGCGTGTCTTGATCTCCCCGCAACGGCGCCGTAAATTTGCTTGATGCGTGTGGTTGGCACGTCCGTTGGGAACCCCAAGAGGAAGGTGTGATGCGCACAGCGGCAAGTTTCCCTCAGTAAGAAACCAAGGTTTAATCGGACCAGTAGGAGTCAAGAAGCACGTTGAAGGTTGATGGCGGCGAGATGTAGTGCGGCGCAACACCGTTGATTCCGCCAACGTGGAACCTGCACAACACAACCAAAGTACTTTGCCCCAACGAAACAAAGTTGAGGTTGTCAATCTCACCGGCTTGTCTGTAACAAAGAGTTAACCGTATTGTGTGGAAGATGATTGTTTGCGAAAACAGTAGAACAAGTATTGCAGGAGATTGTATTTCCGTAAAGAGAATTGGACCGGGGTCCACAGTTCACTAGAGGTGTCTCTCCCATAAGACGAACAGCATGTTGGGTGAACAAATTACAGTTGGGCAATTGACAAATAAAGAGGGCATGACCATGCACATACATATCATGATGAGTATAGTGAGATTTAATTGGGCATTACGACAAAGTACATAGACCGTCATCCAACTGCATCTATGCCTAAAAAGTCCACCTTCGTGTTATCATCCGAACCCCCTCCAGTATTAAGTTGCTAACAACAGACAATTGCATTAAGTATGGTGCGTAATGTAACTAGTGACTACATCCTTGAACATAGCACTAATTTTTTATCCCTAGTGGCAACAGCACAACACAACCTTAGAACTTTCTGTCACTGTCCTGTGTCAATGCATGAACCCACTATCGAGCATAAGTACTCCCTCTTGGAGTTACAAGCATCTACTTGGCCAGAGCATCTACTAGTAACGGAGAGCATGCAAGATCATAAACAACACATAGCATAACTTTGATAATCAACATAACAAGTATTCTCTATTCATCGGATCCCAACAAACGCAACATATAGAATTACAGATAGATGATCTTGATCATGTTAGGCAGCTCACAAGATCCGACAATGATAGCACAATGGGGAGAAGACAACCATCTAGCTACTGCTATGGACCCATAGTCCAGGGGTAGACTACTCACACATCACACCGGAGGCGACCATGGCGGCGTAGAGTCCTCCGGGAGATGATTCCCCTCTCCGGCAGGGTGCCGGAGGCGATCTCCTGGATCCCCCGAGATGGGATCGGCGGCGGCGGCGTCTCTGGAAGGTTTTCCGTATCGTGGCTCTCGGTACTGGGGGTTTCGTCACGGAGACTTTTTATAGGCGGAAGGGCAGGTCAAGAGGCGGCACGGGGGCCCCACACCACAGGGCCGCGCGGCCAAGGGGGGGGCCGCGCCGCCCTAGGGTGTGGCCCCTCCGTGGCCCCTCTTCGTCTCTCCTTCGGACTTCTGGAAGCTTCGTGAGAAAATAGGCCCCTGGGCTTTGATTTCGTCCAATTCCGAGAATCTTTCCTTACTAGGATTTTCTGAAACCAAAACAGCAGAAACAAAGAATCGGCACTTCGGCATCTTGTTAATAGGTTAGTTCCAGAAAATGCACGAATATGACATAAAGTGTGCATAAAACATGTAGATAACATCAATAATGTGGCATGGAACATAAGAAATTATCGATACGTCGGAGACGTATCAGTGCCTCTAATAATGTGTCTGTGCACTAGCTCGATCGATGATCCCTAAACCTTAAACCCTAAAACCCTAATCCATGATCCCTAATTATACCTTAAACGTACACCCTAAACACCCTAAACACTAAACCCTAGACCCTAGACCCTAAACCCTAAACCCCAAACCCCAAACCCCAAACCCTAAACCCTAAACCCTAAACCCTAAACCCTAATTAATTAACCTTAACCCTAACCCTACCCCTAAAACCCTAGCTAGCTAGTCCTAAACCCTAAACCCTAATTAAACCCTACATATATATATATATATAGGCCAACGGCACTTAATTGCGCATCAAGCAAGCGACCAACTAATTAGCGCTGCTAAATTAATTAACTTGAATCTTGACAAGTTCTCTCGAATGAAAACACATTTGATTAAGTTGCCTCATAATATATATACAATTAGTGTGCATGCGCGCATGGCATACCATGGACATATCATTCGTGCATATATATATCTCAATATATATCTGAACATATTCTTGGGTATATATATATATATTTCAATCTCTCTCTCGATCTATATATATCGTTGGTGGCCAAGAAACACACTTATTATATATATACGCATGCACTTTATGCGCAAAGGCGCGGGTGCCTCTAATAATGTGTCTGTGCACTAGCTCGATCGATGATCCCTAAACCTTAAACCCTAAAACCCTAATCCATGATCCCTAATTATACCTTAAACGTACACCCTAAACACCCTAAACACTAAACCCTAAACCCTAGACCCTAAACCCTAAACCCCAAACCCCAAACCCCAAACCCTAAACCCTAAACCCTAAACCCTAAACCCTAATTAATTAACCTTAACCCTAACCCTACCCCTAAAACCCTAGCTAGCTAATCCTAAATCCTAAACCCTAATTAAACCCTACATATATATAGGCCAACGACACTAAATTGCGCATCAAGCAGGCGACCAACTAATTAGCGCTGCTAAATTAATTAACTTGAATCTTGACAAGTTCTCTCGAATGAAAACACATTTGATTAAGTTGCGTCATAATATATATACAATTAGTGTGCATGCGCGCATGGCATACCTTGCACATATCATTTGTGCATATATTTCAATATATATCTGAACATATTCTTGGGGATAAATATATATATTGCAATCTTTCTCTCTCGATCTATATATATCGTTGGTGGCCAAGAAACACACTTATTATATATATACGCATGCACTTTATGCGCAAAGGCGCGGGTGCCTCTAATAATGTGTCTGTGCACTAGCTCGATCGATGATCCCTAAACCTTAAACCCTAAAGCCCTAATCCATGATCCCTAATTATACCTTAAACGTACACCCTAAACACCCTAAACCACTAAACCCTAAACCCTAGACCCTAAACCCTAAACCCCAAACCCCAACCCCAAACCCTGCTAAACCCTAAACCCTAGGCCCTAAACCCTAATTAATTAACCTTAACCCTAACCCTAAAACCCTAGCTAGCTAACCCTAAACCCTAATTAAACCCTACATATATATATATAGGCCAACGGCACTTAATTAATTGCGCCTCAAGCAGGCGACCAACTAATTAGCTAGCGCGCTGGTAAATTAATTAACTTGAATCTTGACAAGTTCTCTCGAATGAAAACACATTTGATTAAGTTGCCTCATAATATATATACAATTAGCGTGCATGCGCGCATGGCATACGTTCCTTGCACATATCATTTGTGCATATATTTCAATATATATCTGAACATATTTCTTTGGGATAAATATATATATTTCAATCTTTCTCTCTCGATCTATATATATATCGTTGGTGGCCAAAAAACACACTTATATATATGCATGCACTTTATGCGCAAAGGCGCGGGTGCCTCTCTAATAATGTGTGTGTGCACTCGATCGATGATCCCTAAACCTTAAACCCTAAAACCCTAATCCCTAATCCCTAATTATACCCTAAACGTACACCCTAAATTAACACCCTAAACACTAAACCCTAAAGCCTAAACCCTAAACCCTACACCCTAACCCCTAAACCCTAACCCTAGACCCTAAACCCTAAACACTAAACCCCAAACCCCAAACCCTAAACCCTAAACCCTAAACCCTAGACCCTAAACCCTAATTAATTAACCTTAACCCTAACCCTAACCCTAAAACCCTAGCTAGCTAATCCTAAACCCTAAACCCTAATTAAACCCTACATATATATATAGGCCAACGACACTTAATTGCGCATCAAGCAAGTGACCAACTAATTAGCGCTGATAAATTAATTAACTTGAATCTTGATAAGTTCTCTCGAATGAAAACACATTTGATTAAGTTGCCTCATAATATATATATAATTAGTGTGCATGAGCGCATGGCATACCTTGCACATATCATTCGTGCATATATTTCAATATATATCTGAACATATTCTTTGGGATAAATATATATAGTTCAATCTCTTTCTCTCTCGATATATATATATATCGTTGGTGGCCAAAAAACACACTTATATATACGCATGCACTTTATGCGCAAAGGCGCGGGTGCCTCTCTAATAATGTGTGTGTGCACTCGATCGATGATCCCTAAATCTTAAACCCTAAAACCCTAATCCCTAATCCCTAATTATACCCTAAACATACACCCCCTAAACACCCTAAACACTAAACCCTAAACCCTAAAGCCCTAAACCCTAAACCCTAAACATTAAACCCTAAACCCTAAACCCTAACCCTAACCCTAACCCCTAGCTAACCCTAAACCCTAAACCCTACATATATAGGCCAACGACACTTAATTGCGCATCAAGCAGGCGACCAACTAATTAGCGCTGATAAATTAATTAACTTGATTCGTGCATATATTTCATTATATTTTTGAACATATTCTTGGGGATATATATATATATATTTAAATCTCTCTGTTATCTCGATCTATATATCGTTGGTGGCCAAGAAACACACTTATATATATACGCATGCACTTTATGCGCAAAGGCGCGGGTGCCTCTAATAATGTATGTGTGCACTCGATCATTGATCCCTAAACCTTAAACCCTAAAACCCTAATCCCTAATCCCTAATTATACCCTAAACGTACACCCTAAACACCCTAAACACTCGACCCTAAACCCTAGACCATAAACCCTAAATGTACACCCTAAACACCCTAAACACTAAACCCTAAACCCTAGACCCTAAACCCTAGACCGTAAACCCTAACCCTAAAACCCTAGCTAGCTAACCCTAAACCCTAAACCCTAATTAAACCCTACATATATATATATAGGCCAACGACACTTAATTGCTCATCAAGTAGGCGACCAATTAACTAATTAGCGCTGATAAATTAATTAACTTGATTTTTGACAAGTTCTCGATCTCCAATGAAAACACATTTGATTAAGTTGTCTCATAATATATATAATTAGTGTGCATGTGCGCATGGCATACCTTGCCTATCATTCGTGCCTATATTTCAATACATGTTTGAAGATATTCTTGGGGATATATATATTTCAATCTCTCTCTCTCGATCTATATATCGTTGGTGGCCAAGAAACACACTTATATATACACACATGTACTTTAATTTATTTGCCTCACAATATATATAATAAATATGCATGCATGGCCTAACCATGTATTCTTATATATGTGTTTAATTTGGAGATTTCAATCGCTCTCTCGCCGCTCTCTCGTTGGTGGCCAACAACACACACATGCACTTTGTGCGCAAAGGCATGTGCCTCTAATAATGTGTGCGCAGTCGATCGGTCTAGTTTTGATTAATCATAGCACACAAATATAGAAGTTGTATTTGAATCCACACAACCCTAATCTAAAACACATAGCCCCTAACATGGCCTAATTAACTGACCCCTTCTCTCTAGCTAATTAGTGCAAATTGCACAAAATCAAAAGGGGTCCCTCACTAATTATACATATATATCTAGATTGTGATAAACTTTTGCCCCATATTTGGTGGATGGGTGCATCTTGGCATGTAAAACAATTAATGTTTGCAAATGGCGTTGTCAAAATTTATGTACAAATGATTTCTTTCCATCCAAAGTGCATAAAATGGGAGTTTTAATGAAGAAGGTACAAATAAAACAGCTCAACATGCCTCCACAGTCCACACCCCGATTTTCACAGGAAGTGGAGCATATTTAAAGGATAATTCCAGAGTTTTACTATTTTTCAAGCAACTTTGCTAATTTCCACCCACTCACATGACTTTATGTCGATTTAACGAAAATAGGGCGAATTTAAACTACATGGGCGGGATAGTTTGAATTATGCGCGCGGCAAAGGGAACCGCCTATTCCTCAACCTTGTGCACGGCAAATTACACATGCAACTCCATTAAACACCACCTACCGGGCGGCCCGGCCGCATGACCCCCCACCCACCGCTACACAACTTATCCCCGTCCGTGCGAAGAGCTTCCCCTCCCCGTCCCGTCCGTGCGAAGAAGAAGCTTCCCCTCCCCGTCGTTCTTCTCGAGACGCACCGGCGGTCAAGTTGATCCACGGTAGGGTTGCTATCTCTAGCTCAATCATGCATCGGGCAAGACGGCCTAACGATTTATATTTTCTTGATGCTGCTTGATATGTCCAAAATGTATCTACTTTCCCGAACACTTTTGCTATTGTTTTGCCTCTAATTTGTGTATTTTGGATACAACTAACACGGACTAACGCTATTTTCAGCAGAACTGTTCTGGTGTCTCGTTTTTGTGCAGAAATCCAACTTTCGGGAAAATCCTCGGAATTTATGCAGAAGGCCCTATTTTCCCAGAATACTGACGGAGCCAGAAGGACAAGTAAGGTGGAGGCCCGAGGGCCCCACACCATAAGGCGGCGCGGCCTAGGGGGGGCTCGCGCGGCCCTATGGTGTGGCCCCCTCGGCCGGCCTCCGACGCCCTCCTTCGGACTATATATTGCCTTCGACCTAAAAACGCACGGGGAGAAGTCGAAGTCGCCAGAAAGCCTCCAGAACGCCGCCACATCGCGAAACTCCGTCGCGGGAGCCAGAAGTCTCCGTTCTGGCACTCCGCCGGGACGGGGAATTGGAGGAGATCATCGCCATCATCACCGCCAACGCCTCTCCATCAACCAGCCATGCTTCCCCCATCCATGTGTGAGTAATTCCCCCGCTGTAGGCCGAAGGGGATGGTAGGGATTGGATGAGATTGGTCATGTAATAGCATAAGATTGTTAGGGCATAGTGCCTAGTGTCCGTAATTGGTACTTAGATGATATTGTTGCAACTTGTTATGCTTAATGCTTGTCACTAGGGCCCGAGTGCCATGATCTCAGATCTGAACATGTTATTGTTTCATCATGATATTCATTGTTTATGGTCTTACCTGCAAGTTGTATACACATGTCGTTGTCCGGAACCAATGGCCCCGAAGTGACAAGAATCGGGACAACCGGAGGGGATGGTAGTGACGTGAGGATCACATGTGTTCACGGAGTGTTAATGCTTTGCTCCGGTACTCTATTAAAAGGAGTACCTTAATATACAGTAGTTTCCCTTGAGGCCCGGCTGCCACCGGCTGGTAGGACAAAAGATGTTGTGCAAGTTTCTCATTGCGAGCACGTACGACTATAATTGGAACACATGCCTATTGATTGCTTTGTACTTGGACACCGTTTTATTATTATCTGCAAATGCCCTGCTATGATTGTTACATGAGTTTCTCTCATCCATGCAACGCCCGTCATCCGTCCCCGTGCCTACAGTATTTTAATCCTGCTGTTTACTAAAATCACTACTGCTGTCTTTGTTACTCTGCTGCTGTTATTTCACTACTGCTACTGTTATAAAACTGTTACTACTGATAAACTCTTGCGAGCAAGTCTGTTTCCAGGTACAGCTGAATTGACAACTCCGCTGTTAAGGCTTCCAAGTGTTCTTTGTCTCCCCTTGTGTCGAATCAATAAATTGGGTTATACTACCCGCGAAGACTGCTGCGATCCCCTATACTTGTGGGTTATCAAGACCGTTTTCTGGCGCCGTTGCCGGGGAGCATAGCTTTATTTGGAAGTTCACTTGGATTGATATTGTTCGCTACAAATTCTCCATCATGGGTAAAACTCGCGATTCTAAAGTCGCCATATTACCATCCACTACACGAAAAGGTACAACTCTGAGTACCTCTGCTACACTTGATTCACCATCTGTGATAAGTCAACTTGTTTCACCGCCACAAGCTGGTACGTCTGCTGAATCTGAAAACTCTCATAATATTGATAATGTTTCTGCTGTGCTTGATGATAGTGGTTCATTGGGATCTTTTCTAGATGCTACAATTGCTAGGTCTAGACAAATTGAAAATGCTGAAACTCCTAATGAAAATGCCACTACACCTGTTAGTTCACCTGAACTTGATTATTCTAGTGATGATCCTGATGAAGATTATGTGGAGCTTAATGATGATTTTATTGATAAATGCAATTCTATTACTGATGCAAGTAAAATTAAAAAGTTTCTCGCACAATATACTGTTAAACATAAGCTATCTCCTGATCCTGAATTTGCCACATCTCCTATATGCATTAAGGATAAAGATTATGATTTTTCTCTTGATCTATCTCATATAGCTATTGTAGAGAAAACACCCTTTTGTGGTACTGAAAAAGAAAGTGCTGTAGAACACATGATTGAACTTTCTTCTATGAGTAGCTTGTTTTCTGATGATGTCAAGATGCGTACTTACTTTGTCGCTAAATTTTTTCCTTTCTCATTAAAGGATGACGCTAAAACTTGGTATAATAATTTTCCTCCTGGTTCTATTAAAAGTCCATCTGATTTGCGTGATGTTTTCTTTCGAAAATACTTTCCTGCTAGTGCTCAACATGCTGCTTTACAGAGAATTTACAGATTTGATCAGGGAGATGAAGAGAAATTGCCTGCGGCATGGGCAAGATTTTGTTCTCTTATCAGAGCTAGACCTGGACATGATTTGGAAAAGAATGATCTACTTGATATATTTTATAGTGGACTAACCATTGAATCTAGAGCATATTTGGATAGTTGTGCTGGTTGTGTTTTCAGGAAAAGAACTCCAGACGAAGCTGAAGATTTATTGGCTAGAATAAGCCGGAATCATGATGATTGGGAAACACCTGAACCAACTCCAACGCCAATATTGAAGAAGAGGGGTTTAATTGAATTGAATGACGATGATATGCGGGAAGCTAAGAAGTCTCTCAAGGAGAAAGGTATTAAATCCGAAGATGTGAAGAATCTACCTCCCATAGAAGATATATGTGAGATAATTCCCCCTTCACCCATGATTGAGGTAAACTCCCTTCAACGCTTTACTAGGGAAGATATTCCTTATTCAAAACCTCCAGCGCAATGCTTAGATGAGTTTGATAATTATATTGTTAAGCAAGAAAATTTTAATATGAGAGTAGAAAATCATCTAATGGAAAATTCTCAAGCTATTAGCAATTTGCATGATATTGTGGAGAGAACCTCCAATGATGTTAAGGTGCTTGTTAAACATTTTCAAATGATTCAAACTCAAATTGATCAACTCACTAAAGTGCAAAATGACTTGCTAAATAATAATTCTAAAGAGAAACATGCTTATGAAGTAACAACTAGAGGTGGTGTCTCTACCCAGGATCCTCTATATCCTGAAGGGCACCCCAAAAGAATTGAACAAGATTCTCAACGCATTGAACCTAGTGCTCCTTCTAAGAAGAAAAAGAAGAAGAAACATAAAAATGTTGTAGAATCCTCTGAACCTGTTAATGATCCTAATAGTATTTCTATTTCCGATGCTGAAACTAAAAGTGGTAATGAACATGATAATGATAATGATAATGATAAGAATGATGCTTCTGATAAAGAAGAGGTAGAAGATGAACCTGAAAAGCATGCTAAAAATAAAAAGTATACTAAAGAAGATTTTATTGCTAAGAAGCATGGTAATGAAAGAGAACCTTGGGTGCAAAAGCAAATGCCTTTTCCTGCTAAGAAACTAAAATCAAAGGAAGAAGAACACTATAATAAATTTTGCGATTGGATGAAACCTTTATTCTTGCAAATCCCTTTGACTGATGCTATTAAATTGCCTCCTTATTCAAAGTATATGAAAGATATTGTTACTAACAAAAGGAAAATCCCCAATGAGGAGATTTCCACTATGCTTGCTAATTACTCTTTCAATGGCAAGGTTCCAAAGAAGTTGGGCGACCCAGGTATACCTACTATTCCTTGTTCTATCAAGAATAATTATGTTAAAACTGCTCCATGTGACTTGGGAGCCGGTGTTAGTGTTATGCCTTTTTCTCTTTATAAGAGACTTTACTTAGATAAGTTGATACCTACTGATATATCTTTGCAAATGGCTGATAAATCTACTGCTATTCCTGTTGGTATATGTGAGGATGTTCCTGTTCAAGTTACTACAAACTGCTTGATATTAACTGATTTTGTTGTGTTGGAAATGCCTGAAGATGATAATATGTCTATTATTCTTGGGAGACCTTTTCTTAACACCGCAGGGGCTGTTATTGATTGCAATAAAGGAAAGGTTACTTTCAATGTTGATGATAAGGAGCATACTGTTTATTTCCCCAAGAAGATTGATAAAGTATGTGGAGTCAATACTATTTCTAATGTGAGAACTATCAAAGTTGGAACTATCGATTGTCCTATATATGAGCCTAAAGAAGGTTATCAAAATCTTATGATTGGATCAATATCAATACAATTCAAGGTAACACGATTGATTTGAGGTTTATTTCTTCTTATGTTATGTAAAAATTATTCGGTGGCAAGACTTGATCAACCTTGTTAACGAATACCTTTTATATGCATAGAGGAGGTAAACAACATCTCTTTCTTCCTCCACTTGTCTTATTTGCTGTAGCACTTTTGATTTAAAAAGTTCCTTACTTAATTAGAGTTTTCAAAAAATTTCCTGGCCAGTAATAATAAACTTAATACCCAGAAATGTGCATTTTTCAAAGTTTTCAAAAATTCACAAAAATTATACCGTTGGTCCTATTTTTCGAAGAGGCACCTGGGAGCACCAGAGGATGACCTGTGGGGCACCCCAGGGTGCCACACCACCTGCTGGCGCGGCCAAGGAGGGGGGCGCGCCACCCTGTGGTGTGGGCCCCTCCTTGCCCCACTACTTCATCTCTTTCTCCAGCATCTTCTCTCTCCCGAAAAAACTCGAACCAGCTTTCTCTCACTCGCGTTTTTGCTCAAGAGCTCAGGATTTTTCGATCTCTTTGCTCAGCCCAGATTTCTGTCTGAAATTTGGCACATTTGCTCTCCGGTATGTGACTCCTCCGCCTATCCAAGTAGAATTTTGTTTGGTTGAGTATATCTTGAATATTTTGCTGTTGTAGGTAACATGTTTAGTGAGCTTGCATGCTTGTTCTAAGTTGTATAAACTAGTTTTGATGCATGATTAGCACTCTAGCAAGTTCCTATAGTAGTTCCCCTTGATTATATGTCACCAAATCAAATTTTATATTGTTTGTTGAAAATTTCAGAAAATGGAGTGGAATAGATATCAACTTAACCAACAAGAATTGGAGGTCCAACAAATCATGAGAGTGAACCGTGAAGAGGGAGTATACCCCTCTTACTACCCGTGTGCGGATTTCATGAGAAGCGCAGGAATATTGGAAGATGTTCAAAGTTTAATTTCTCGTGCAGGGCTGAGTGATTTTGTTGAAGGAGAACCAAGCCAATATGCAAAACTAACTATGTCTGTTGTGCAGGACTTTAAGTTCAATTGGTCGAGATCTAACCCCACGGTTCAGTATAAAATTTATAATAAAGCTGTCAACTTGCCATTCAGAGATTTTTGTGCAGCAATTAGAGTACCGCAATGGGGATCATGCGAGAAGATAAGGGGATCGCCGCAAGAACTCTTAAGCCTCTTCAAGATGATTTGCTATGGAAGGAGTTTCTCAGAGGATAGTGGTAAAATCACTAGAATTCAGCTCCCGGCTATCCGCTACTTTGCTTATTTCATTACTAAATGCGTTCTTGCTAGAAGGATTGGTGGTAAACTATCTATCCCGGATTTAGCTTTTCTAGCTGCGGCACTGCAAAGTAGTAGGACTTATAATTTGGGGGCATTGATAGCTTTTAGACTTGCTACTAACCGTGAGAAAGGTGGAATTTGTGGAGGTCTCATCGCCTCTCATTTACTAGCTTTTCATAATGTAGAACCTCATCATCTCGATATTCCACTTTCCATAGAAAAACTTGACATAGCCTCTATGATTAAACATGAATTTGTTTCTGATTCCTCCAACTTGGGTAACCTGTTTTACAAGATGACATTTTATAAGAAAGTCTGGAGAATAACTAAGAAAACTGAGAAACTAGTAAGATTGCCTGCGCCTGTTCTGTCTAACCTTGATTCCAGGGAGGATTGGTCGGTCACAGAAGGTGCACTGGATGCACACATAGAGGGAGGAGGCCATCATGCAAGAGACAACACGGAGGAGGCTGAGGAACACCTCGACTCATCGTCCGATGCAGCAAGTTCCTCGCATCAACATGTTGGGCATGTGGAGCCTTCACGCTTTTCTTCTGCACAGGAACTTTACTATGACTACGCCATGAATTATCCACCGGCGAGGAACAGCGACCCTCGTTGGGGTTGAACTCCACTTAGGCCAAAAGCCTAAGCTTGGGGGGAGGTATACCGGCATCACTCATTCTTTGCATATTATGATTGCTGGATACTTGTATATACTTGTTTTGTTTGTTTGAGTGGTTTTCTAATGAGAGGAAGATGATATTTGGGGAAGTGCTGCCTGAAAACAGATTCTGGACTGTTACCGTAAAAATTCTCAAAAATAGCCAGAACGGTATTTTGCGAATCCAATTTTTGTGCATGTTCCCCAGGTTGTTATCTAACTTTCATTAGTTGAAAACTTTTCGATTTGAGCAGTGGAAGAATTTATTAAAAATCGAGTACTGTACTGCTGTCAAGTTTGATGAATTTCTGCTGCTTTGTGTTTATGTGAGTTTTCTAGTTTGCCATTTCTTGTTTTTGCTTTGTTTCTTTCCCAAAACACAAAAAGACCAAAAATATTTCTGTTGTTTCTCTTCATCATTTGTTTGCTTTGGTTTCTTGCATTTGTTTCGCTTTATTTGCTATTGCTAGTTTGCTATAAGAAAATCCAAAAAGATTTTGCTTTGTTTGCTTGTTTCCTTTTGTTCTTGTTTCTAATTTAAAAACACCAAAAATATTTGCTGTTCTTCTTCGGTTTGTAAAGTTCATTATGAGTTCAATGGTCTTCGGTGGCTGGAGCGTGGTTTTCATTTCATATTATCCAAGCTACACAAGTGAAAGGCAATAATGACGATCTACGACAATTGGATTGTGGTGAGAGGCTGGTATGAACTCTATTTGTTCTCATTTTTTACATATACTCATCCATGTGAGCATGCTTAGTTGGTTCATGTGAGGTATATGTTATTTGAGAAAGTCTAGTAGTTTATGATCTCTCATGTTTAGCTCCAATTTATTAATATGAGTAGCATGTCATGGATGTTTGCTTGCATTGTTTTATTCATAAGTAAGTATGGCATTGTGGTATCCTCCTCTGAATAATTCATTTATATCGACTTGGCACATGCTCACGCATGCATATGACTGAACCTAAGTCAATTAAGCCTCGATGATTTATATTGCTTCAGAGTTCTTGTATCACTTTTATGCCTCCGTTAATTTATTTTGCCGCAAGCATGATTATGACGATTCTTTGCTCTCTTGATTTGTCGCTCCCTAGTCTTTTGCTAGCCTTCACTTGTACTGAGCGGGAACGCTGCTCGTGCTTCCAAACACCTGAAAACCAAGTTGTTCCAAAGTGTCCACCATAAATACCTATGCATGGCATTTCAAACCATTCCAAGTAAATTCTCATGCGCTACCTTTAAAACCTTCAAAATGCTTCTCAATTTGTGTTTATGTTTCATAGCTCATGAGGAAGTATGTGGTGTTTAGCTTTCAACCTTGTCATTTACTTTTGACGGACTCTCATATGGACTAGTGGCACATCCGCTTATCCAATAATTTTGCAAAAAGAGCTGGCAACGGGATTCCCAGTCCCAAATTAATTAACTTAAATAGACACTCCTCCATGGTTTGTGATTGTTGGACGGCACCCGAAGGATTCGGTTAGCCATGGCTTGTGTAAGCAAAGGTTGGGGGGAGTGTCATCATCATAATAAAACTAAAATAAAAAGGCACTCCTTCATGGTATGAGATTGTTGGCAGGCACCCGAGGATTCGGTTAGCCATGGTTTGTGTAAGAAAGGTTGGAAGGAGTGCCACATAAATATGCAAATAATTCATGGGAGCCGCTCTTAGGAGTCCGGTTGGCGAGGTAGTTAGTGTGCCCATTACCATTCGTTGACAACAACAAACACCTCTCAAAATAATTTTACTCCTGATTTCAAAAATGAAAAGCTCTAGCGCATGTTAATCCCTGCTTCCCTCTGCGAAGGGTCAATCTTTTACTTTTATGTTGTGTCTCCATTATTTCTTTGAGCACTATCTTGAGAGCATGACTGTCATTCTTAGTATAATATGCTTATCTCAAAATATGATTGATTGTGGTATAACTTTGATGCTTTTATCTTTGACAATCACTACTTCTAGTCTTTCTATGAACTCCAGAGGTGCCTGGGCATTTATGTTTTGCCGATCAATTACGGGCAAGCGAGATACCACTTTATCATATTCTCTTATGAACATTGCAATCTTGCTCATATACATGATTCATGATGCTTATTATTAATTGTTGGTACCTCTTCATGATTGACATAGCTGTTAGATGATCTTATTTGTATGCATCTCATTATGAACTGCTTAAGTATTAGCCATAGCATGAGAATATATACATCATATGAGCAAATGTGTTCGTGAAAGTTCTTTTATCGCTCAGTTGTTAACTGAATTGCTTGAGGACAAGCAATAAGCTAAGCTTGGGGGAGTTGATACGTCCAAAACGTATCTACTTTCCCGAACACTTTTGCTATTGTTTTGCCTCTAATTTGTGTATTTTGGATACAACTAACACGGACTAACGCTGTTTTCAGTAGAACTGTTCTGGTGTCTCGTTTTTGTGCAGAAATCCAACTTTCGGGAAAATCCTCGGAATTTATGCAGAAGGCCCTATTTTCCCAGAATACTGACGGAGCCAGAAGGACAAGTAAGGTGGAGGCCCGAGGGCCCCACACCATAAGGCGGCGCGGCCTAGGGGGGGCCGCGCGGCCCTATGGTGTGGCCCCCTCGGCCGGCCTCCGACGCCCTCCTTCGGACTATATATTGCCTTCGACCTAAAAACGCACGGGGAGAAGTCAAAGTCGCCAGAAAGCCTCCAGAACGCCGCCACATCGCGAAACTCCGTCGCGGGAGCCAGAAGTCTCCGTTCTGGCACTCCGCCGGGACGGGGAATTGGAGGAGATCATCGCCATCATCACCGCCAACGCCTCTCCATCAACCAGCCATGCTTCCCCCATCCATGTGTGAGTAATTCCCCCGCTGTAGGCCGAAGGGGATGGTAGGGATTGGATGAGATTGGTCATGTAATAGCATAAGATTGTTAGGGCATAGTGCCTAGTGTCCGTAATTGGTACTTAGATGATATTGTTGCAACTTGTTATGCTTAATGCTTGTCACTAGGGCCTGAGTGCCATGATCTCAGATCTGAACATGTTATTGTTTCATCATGATATTCATTGTTTATGGTCTTACCTGCAAGTTGTATACACATGTCGTTGTCCGGAACCAATGGCCCCGAAGTGACAAGAATCGGGACAACCGGAGGGGATGGTAGTGACGTGAGGATCACATGTGTTCACGGAGTGTTAATGCTTTGCTCCGATACTCTATTAAAAGGAGTACCTTAATATCCAGTAGTTTCCCTTGAGGCCCGGCTGCCACCGGCTGGTAGGACAAAAGATGTTGTGCAAGTTTCTCATTGCGAGCACGTACGACTATAATTGGAACACATGCCTATTAATTGCTTTGTACTTGGACACCGTTTTATTATTATCTGCAAATGCCCTGCTATGATTGTTACATGAGTTTCTCTCATCCATGCAACGCCCGTCATCCGTCCCCGTGCCTACAGTATTTTAATCCTGCTGTTTACTAAAATCACTACTGTTGTCTTTGTTACTCTGCTGCTGTTATTTCACTACTGCTACTGTTATAAAACTGTTACTACTGATAAACTCTTGCGAGCAAGTCTGTTTCCAGGTACAGCTGAATTGACAACTCCGCTGTTAAGGCTTCCAAGTGTTCTTTGTCTCCCCTTGTGTCGAATCAATAAATTGGGTTATACTACCCGCGAAGACTGCTGCGATCCCCTATACTTGTGGGTTATCACTGCTAAAAAAAATCGTCAGTATGCTCGAACTAATTGGCAATTTATAGTTTTCCGCTCGATTTGTCCTCGATCAATTTGTTCATTTGCGTGGGCATATAGAGTCAGTTCTGCACTCGATCCGTTAATTTGCTGAAATGCCATGGCAGAGATTTGTACACGATCTGTTTGCTAAAATGTCGATGGGCATTTTTTGTTTTGTACTCGACATGATTGCTGAAATGCATAATCATTTACTGGTATAGTTTTGTACTCGATGGATATACATTTCCTACTTCGCCTTAAATTAATCACCAACCATTGTATCTCATAATTAAACAGATGGACAGAACTTGGATACTGCATGGACACTTATGTTCCCCTTCATATATAAATGGTGTTCAACCCTTTATGGGGTTTATTAGAGCTCATGATGGTCACGACCTGGACGTGTATTGCCCGCGCTGCACATGTATGAATGGTGAGAAGAGGCCTCACCATGTAGTGGAAGATCATTTACACATTTTTGGGATGGACCGCACATATGTTAGGTGGGTTTATCATGGTGAACCACATAATGATCCTTCAGCGGGAGAAGCAGATCTTGCTCACACTGTATGTGTGCTGGCATATGTAGTTAATTATTTATATTGATGCTGCCGCTGTTTCGATCAATAGTTTGCATTGATGTGCAAGTTCTGTACTCAAATTTAACTTGTTGCAGATGGATGGACGGGAAGGAGAGAAAAAGCGCTTGCTTCAGGAACCGGGTTTCAGCTCTGGGACATGTGTTGTGCCAGATGAGAAGGTAAATATGTAAAACGGCATTTGTTCAGGTTGCATCCCTTAGATGTTTGTCTAATCTGTTGATGTACTAATTGCAGAAGCATAGAGTTGAAGAGGTCTCTCAGTTTGATGGAAGATTTGAAGATGAATCTCAGTTTGATGCACCTGTGGATGGTACTGATGACGGGCCTTTCATAGACGAAGGTCCTGCACCTGAGATTATCCAGCCTACAGAAGGAGGCCGTGGACCGAGTACACAGCTTTGCGTTGAAGTGGATGCACGCCCAGAGATCATCAGTGGCGTCCGGGTAGTCTCAATACCACCCAGCCCTGATGCACCTGTGGATGGTACTGATGACGAGCCTTTCATAGACGGAGGTCCTGCACCTGAGATTATCCAGCCTACAGAAGGAGGCCGTGGACCGAGTACACAGCTTTGCGTTGAAGCGGATGCACGCCCGGAGACCATCAGGGGCGTCCCGGTAGTCTCAGGACCACCTAGCCCTAATGCAAAATGTTGAGCTACTTTATGATTCGTACTCTTATGTTCTGGTGCTGTAGTATGTACTATATTTGTTATGATTTGTACGCCTTTGGCGCTAGAACTATAATTAAGCATTCAGTGGATGATCGCGTTGCAAAATTTGACACCCACACAATCAGTTCATCGTATGAGTAGTAGCACAATTACTTCTACAACGATCCTGCCAGCGCATTAATTGGTAGCATGAAACACTTTCAGGCACTCCCCTCTGATTCATATTAATTGACTCAATTTTGTCTAGATATGGATGTATCTAGATGCATTTGTTAACTAGACTAACAAACTTGAGTCAGTTAATATGAATCGGTGTAAACCGCCCAAGTCCTCCAGCAGCTAGTTTATTGACTCTGGACTCCAAGCCTCTCGCGGCAAGCCATCGACGAAGCTTTGACTAGATCTTGGCCCGCTTTTTTTTTGTGAATAGCAAAGCTTTGACCAGTTCCTCTCGGGATACAGCACGCCGGTGAGCTTGCACGGTTGCCATGTGCACTTTCCGGCGGAACTTCCTCTGCAGCGCCCTCAAGCCACCGCTGCGAGACAGCACGCAGTGCCTCGAGGTGGACGGAACGGACGAACTCGGGATCTCAGGGCGGGGGGTCCGCCTCGTCCGGGAACGATCTCCAGCGGGTTAACGAGGACATGCATGGCGGCCAGGGGATTTGGTTTTTTTGTTGTTGTTTGAGCTTGGGATTTGGGGTTTTTTCGGATAGGGGAGGAGGAACCGAGGAAGAGGAAGGAACAGCCCGCGTGCTTGGCGTGTGGCAGTGTGCTTGAATTTCGATTTTTTGTGAAATGTTTCATTTCCCCGCTACAATTCGGGGGTTTTCTTGACGCGCCAATGCGTCCCGCCGTGCAGGTTGAAGTGAATTTGGGGTACCACACTATGGGCCCCAGTTTCAGTGAGACATGTAATGACTAGTCACATCAGTAAGTTCACTGTGTAATAAAATATGTTACCCCTCCCCTTTATGTAGCCCCCTTTGTCTCTCCCGATCGAGTGCCGACAGCCGATGGATGCAAGCCGCTAGCTCGATCCCCTCCTTTCGCCTCCACCATCCAGGCATCCAGCTTGGAGGGGCAAGCTGCATCTAGACCAAGCGGATTAGGTAGTGCTAGTAATGCTCTTTCCTTTCTCGAGATCGGTTCTTTTTTCCTCACCTCGATATCTTGCGCATCTACTATTTCCTATTCTGGGCGAAGGGGTGTCTTTCTGGTCACCCTCGCGCTGGGAGTGGTTGATGGGGGTGGGGGGCGGGGGCTACCTTTGCTTGGATTGGGGTGTTCTTCCTTTATTTGTCGACATTTGCAACCTTTGTAGTTTCTGCAGATCCTCAATGTATCTTTTGTCAGCTTGTACAGGAAAGGAAATACCTCGATGGTGGTGGGGGGGTAATGGAGCGTAAGGCCACCACGCATGTGGGCGCTTGGGCGAGCCCGAGCTGCGTCCCAGCCCCCGCAAAGCGGGTACTCCGTTTGCTTATCCACTATGTCTGTCCGCATCCTCAATCTGCTTCTGTTCTGGAAGATGCTTAAAGTAGCACATGTCTTCGCTTGTTTGTGCATAAAGCCTCCGTGACACCATGCTCTATATTCTCTGTATCAGGTTGGTACCTCCGGGTTCCGTGGCCGAGGCTATGGGGAACGAGAATAGCGCCCCACCTGCTGCAGGAGCATGGCCCGATCTGCAGGACAAGAAGCGAAATGCCATCGCCGAGCTGGGCAGGGACCGCCGAGGGGTAATTTTTTTAACCAACTTACCATGATGTAGTCTGAATCTGATACTCCCTCAGATCCAAATTAATTGACTCAACTATCTGTAGATACGGATGTATCTAGATGTGTTTTTAGCTCTAGATACTACTACCTCCATCCCAAAGCTTAGGGATTATATTATTTTTAGAAAGTCAAACTATACCATGTTTGACTAAGCTTTTACCAAAAATCATTAACATGCAAAATACAAAACTAATATCATTAAATAGGTTGTGAAATATATTTTCCTACAGTATCTACACAATATTATATTTGTTGATAGAATGTTCTAAAATTTTGGTCAAACTTTACTTGTTTTGATTTCTTAAAAATAAATAAGCCTTAAGCTTTGGGATGGAGGTATCTAGAAAAAGCTGAGTCAACTGGAGTAGTTTTTTTTGTCTGTCCATAGCTAGTGTTCATGGTGCAAAAGGCTAAGAGCATCCACTATATGCATCAGTCTATCTCATACAGTAATTCAATATCACTGCTGAGGTCTGCCTTTTGTTTTGCTATTCATATGCAGACTGAAACTTTAGGGCCTTTACTCAAAAGGAAGATCAAAACTGCGGCTGATCATGCTGCCAGTATGTTGATACCGCCCCCATCTTCTAAATGCCTCTACAAGCACAAGGCCACGCGCCCGCTGGATGGTGATCTTTTAATGAATATGGTATATTTTCTTAATCCACAAAACATGCCTTGATATTTGTCTGTTTATTGTCGGTTTTTTCTAATGCTTGCCAAAAGTTTACAACAACAACAACCAAGCCTTTCAGTCCCAAACAAGTTGGGGTAGGCTATAGTTGAAGCCCATAAGATCTCGAAGCCAAAAGTTTAGAAACACCAAATTCGTTTGCTTACAATCATCATACAGTAATGTTCATCTACTCTCCAGTTCCCCTAACCCAACAAAAAATGATGTTAATTACGATTTTTAGATTAAAAGAGCACCATTAGGCGCTGTTAATTACGATTTTGAGATTAAATGTCATTTGCAATTGCTAATTATAATTTTGAGGCAAATGATTAGTTTAACCTTGATCTGTTCCGCTCTCCATTTTTCCCAACCGAAAAAATGTAACCATTCCATTCCTCTGAAATGGAACCATTCCATTCCATTCCACGCTGTTTCAGAACCGAACACACCCTTGCATTGTTGTGAACTGTTGTCCATACACAGCCATACCCTTCCACTTACATCCAAGACTATATGCATCGGTGTCTCGTAGTCATTCAATATCACTGCTGAGATCTGTTCCCATTCTTATGCAGGCTGAAACTGCTGCGCCTTTACTCAAGTGGATGCAAAATGAGGCTGATGAGGCTGCTGTGAGGACGATGGTGCCGGCACCATCATCCGAAAACCTCTACAAGCACAAGGCCATGGGCCAGCTGGGTGGTGACCTTTTAATGAATCTGGTATATTTTCTTAATCCACATACATGATTTTATTATTATCTGTTTAATTACTGTTGGCTTTGCCTAATGCTTACCAAAAGTTCAGAAACACTGCATTTGCTTACAATCATCATACACTAATTTTTCACTTTTCAGTCTGTCTCATCCAGTATATAAACTGTTGAGTTCCGTTGGCTTCTTTTGTAATCATTTGCATTGTTGTCAACTGTTGTCTATGCACAACCCTATTCTTCCACTTACATCCCGCACGTTTTGCATCAGTCCATCTCATAGATTTATTAAATATCAATGATGAGTTCTGTTGCTATTCATATGCAGGATGAAGCTTTTGTGCCTCTACTCAAATGGATAAAAAATGATCCTGATGAGGCTGCTGTGAAGATGATGGTGCCGCCACCATCTTCTGAAAACCTCCTCAAGCACAAGGCCACGGGCCAGCTGGGTGGTATCCTTTTTAAGCAGGTATATTTTCTTAATCCTCATACATGATTTGATTTGTCTGTTTATTGCCGGCTTTGTCTAATTATGCTTACCAATAGTTCAGAAACACACACAACCCTATTCTTCCACTTACATCCAGCACTATATGCATCAGTGTCTCATAGATTCATTTTATATATCACTGCTGATGTTTGTTGCTCATCAATTTTCATATGCAGACTGAAACTGCTAAGCCTTCATTGGTCAAAAGGATTGCAACTGCTGCTGATGAGGCATCTGCAGAGGCTGCCACCAAGTTACTGTCAGCCCCACCTTCCGGATGCTTATATAAGCTCAAGTCCAAGGACCAGCCGGGCCGTAACCATCCAAGGGTTCGGGTATATTTTCTTAAGCCACATATACATGCCATGATTTATTTTTGATATTATCACCGGCTCTGTCTACTGCTTCTTGGAATTCGGAAACGCCAAATTAGCATGCTTATATTCATCATACACTAAATTTTGACTGTTCAGTTTGTAACATAGTGTTATGCACTCGCTTGTCAACATTTGCATTGCTCTGAACTATGCACTTTACACAACCTAATTCTTCCACTTACATTCAGCGCTACGCACTAGTAGTACCTCCCATGTTTCCTTCACCATCCCGATGCCGAGCTTGCGGGTATATGGCGGGCCCATGTACATACCCCGCATATAACACCTCCTATGGCTCTATCTACCTTTCTAATAACTCCTTCACAGAGTTACAGGTATGTATTCTCAGTGGTTTAGCATGAATTGGCATATAGTAAAGTCTTGTTTTTAGTCTTCCTGCTTCTTACATTAGTATCAATTTTCACCTGCAGACTGTACCTTGTGAACGTTGTCCAATGATTAACCAGATGTGTCCGCATGAAGGGTCTTTCACTATGCATGGCAATGGCAAATTGATGAACACCTACACGGTCTATGAGGTGTATGTCTACAAGACGCAGACCATCACATATTTGTATGGACATGATTGGAGAAAGTTGGCTTTTGACTACGGTCTGAAGAAGGGCGACGAGCTGAGCATCAGAAACTCAAACGGGCAGATATACGTAACTGCTTACAGAGTTGGAGACACTTCCAAATATATAATATGTAACTTTTTTGTACTCATATCCTTTGATTACTGCATTCTGAGCAGTTATTCTAAACCATTCCCTCTGTTCTAGCTTGCTGGGTTTAACATGATCAAAGCTGCAGATCCCCTGATGGAACAGGAGCGGATGTCACAAAGGGCACCCACACCAGCACCGGCACCGGCTTCCCACTCTCTCGCATCGCACCGGTTCTGTACCAGCACCGTTTATTGCATCTACCCAGCAGGCCCCTACATCGCATTGGTTCGTGTAGAGGCCCCATATACTACACCTGCCCAGCAGCTCTCGCATCAAGACCGGTTCCTCTAGCTGCACCGTTTCTCGCACCTGCCCAACAAGCCTTCCTCGCATCAGCACCGGTTCCTCTAGAGGCACCGTTTATTGCACCTACCCAGCAGTCTCTGCATCGCACCAGCTCATGTACCAGCCCAGGCTCCTGCACCTGCCCCACCCGGATCACCGAGGTCTCAGCTCATTGCCGTGGCCACCCGTGTGGTGACCAGGACGCATCTGAAGGCTATGTTCGTGAGTATATGACAGCATAACTGCTCTTATCTTGATGTCTTCTCTGCTCAAAGTCTCACATGGTTCAGTCTTCAGTGCATTGGTGCCATTGACTAATTTTTGTTGGTATCTCTTGCTTTGAATCAGAAATTGCCTAAAAGTATCGCCAAGGATCTCAATGCTGGCCGAAGGGGCAAGATTTCCCTCGTCATGGAGAGTGAAGGTCTCACCGTGGAGGGACGGTACTCCGTCGGTCCACGAGATGGCCGCTTGGCTGTTACTTCTGTGTGGAAAAAGTTCATTGACGGTGCCAAACTTCGCATTGGATCAAAGTTGAAGGTCAAGATCTTTCGATGCCACTGTGACATGCTGGTCATCAAGTTTGCGGTTGTCTAGTTCTATTGTCCCATGAGCCCTTAGCAAATGCATTTGTAGTTATACTTATATAAGGTTATCTTATCTGAACTGCTAATTAATTGTATGGGTGGTAAAACTCTGGCAAGCTTTTGCTCTTAGGAAGTATGTATGTATGATCAGCTATTATGATAACTAATGTTTGTGTTCATCTTGATTTGAATTTCCGTTTTAGAAAAAAACTTAATTTCTATTTTGGCTGACCTGTTAGAGAACTATCAGATTGAATCCACAACATGATTCAAATAGATTCATTACACCAAGCCACATGTCTTGACCTTGCTATACACTAGTTCCATTAATCAGTGCAAGAAGGCTTACCTGAGCTGCCTGAACAACGGCAGATTCGAATCCACCTTAGCTATCTAGCTAGAAATACAACCTTTGCATAAAGAGGATTTGCAGTACGGGGAGGCTGACATTGGGGACCCATGAGCCAGCAGCGTCGTCAACGTTTTAAAGGCGGCAGGAGATCGAAACAAAAAAAAAGCCAAAAATCAGTTGGTAAACAAAATCCAAGAAATGAAACTTTTACCTTTCTGAGAGGATGACATGCGGGACCCATGAGGCAGAAGATCCTCAACTATTCCAAGGCGGCAGGGATCAAAATAAAAATAGGAAATAGCCAGAAATTAATTAGGGTAAAAAATAAATCTATCAAAGGAAACCTTTATTGTTCATAGAGGATGACATGTGGGACCGACCTGCCAGCTGCGTCGTCATGGTTTCAAAGGGGGCAGGGGATCAAAAGAAAAAGGCAAATAACCAGAAATTAGGGGTAAAAAATAAATCCAACAAAGGAAACTTTTATTGTTCATAGAGGATGACATGCGGGACCCATGAGCCAGCAGCTTCCTCAACGTTTCAAAGTCGGCATGAGATTGAAAGAAAAAGGCAAGTGACCAAATATCAGGAGCCAAAAATAATCCAAGAAAAGAAATTTTATTGTACATAGAGGATGACATGCGGGTCCCATTTTGCAGCAGCGGTCTCAACATTTCCAAGGCGGCACAGCACCAAAAGAAAAATGAAGTAGCCAGAAATCAGGGGGTAAAAAAAATCCTAGAAAAGAAAGATTTCAATTGGGCTGCATCTAGACATCTGGGCCTTCGAACTATCCTGCTGGGCCTTTTGACTCGTACAATTTCAGCCCACTCCAAAACAGAAAAGTTTAGATTTTTCTAAAAAAAACAGGAAAGTCCTATGCTTCGCAAAAACACAAAACAAGGAGATTCAACATATAAGTTTGTTTATGTAAAAATAAAGATTTAATTTTGCGTTTGAAATAGCTCAGAGCGCAATACACTGTTTATTGTCTGCAAAATAATCAAGATATCATATGTTTCTTGTACGCGGAGGCTGACATCGGGGACCCATGAGCCAGCAGCGTCGTCAACGTTTTAAAGGCGGCAGGGGATGGAAAGAAAAAATAAACCAAAAATATGTTGGTACAAAATCCAAGAAAAGAAACATTTTCGTTCTAAGAGGATGACATGCGGGACCCATGAGGCAACAGCATCCTCAGCGTTTATTGTTCATAGAGGCTGACATGTGGGACCCGTGAGCCAGCAGTGTCCTCAACGTTTTAAAGGCGGCAGGAGATCGAAAGAAAAATTAGCCAAAAATCATTTGGTAAACAAAATCCAAGAAAAAAACATTTACTGTTCTGAGAGGATGACATGCGGGACCCATGAGGCAGCAGCATCCTCAACGATTCCAAGGCGGCAGGGGATCAAAGAAAAAAAAAGGAAATATCCCGAAATTAATTAGGGGTTCAAAATAAATCCATCAAAGGAAACTTTTATTGTTCACAGAGGATGACATGTGGGATCGACCTGCCAACAACGTCCTCATCGTTTCAAAGGGGGCAGGAGATCAAAAGAAAAAGGCAAATAGCCAGAAATTAGGGGTCAAAAATAACTCCAAGAAAGGAAACTTTTATTGTTCGTAGAGGATGACATGCGGGAACCATGAGCCAGCAGGTTCCTCAACGTTTCAAACGTGGCATGAGATCGAAAGAAAAAGGCAAGTGACCAAATATAAGGAGCCAAAAATAATTCAAGAAAAGAAAGTTTTATAGTACATAGAGGATGACATGCGGGTCCCATGATCCTGCAGGTTCCTCAACGTTTTAAACGTGGCATGAGATCGAAAGAAAAAGGCAAGTGACCAAATATCAGGAGCCAAATATAATTCAAGAAAAGAAACTTGATTGTACATAGAGGATGACATGCGGGTCCCATTTAGCAGCAGCGGTATCACCGTTTGAGAGGCTGCACGGGATCGAAAGAAAAAGGCAAGTGACCAAATATCAGGAGCCAAAAAAAATCCAAGAAAAGAAATTTTATTGTACGTAGAGGATGACATGCGGGTCCCATTTTGCAGCAGCGGTCTCAACGTTTCCAAGGCGGCACAGAACCAAAAGAAAAATGAAGTAGCTAGAAATCAGGGGTGAAAAAAATCCAAGAAGAAAGATTTCAATTGGGATGCATCTGGACATCTGGGCCTTCGAACTATCCTGCTTGGCCTTTTGACTCGTACAATTTCAGCCCACTCCAAAACAGGAAAGTTCCGAATTTTCTAAAAAAAACAGGAAAGTCCTATGCTTCGCAAAGACAAAAAAACAAGGAGATTCAACATATAAGTTTGTTCATGTAAAAATAAAGATTTAATTTATCCGTTTGCAATAGCTCAGAGCGAAATACAATGTTTATTGTCTGCAAAATAATCAAGATATCACATGTTTCTTGTACGGGGAGGCTGACATCGGGGACTGATACGTCTCCGACGTATCGATAATTTCTTATGTTCCATGCCACATTATTGATGATATCTACATGTTTTATGCACACTTTATGTCATTATTATGCGTTTTCCGGAACTAACCTATTAACAAGATGCCGAAGTGCCAGTTCCTGTTTTCTGCTGTTTTTGGTTTCAGAAATCCTAGTAACAAAATATTCTCGGAATTGGACGAAATCAACGCCCAGGTTCCTATTTTTCCCGGAAGCATCCAGAACACACGAGAACCGCCAGAGAGGGGGCACAGGCCCACCAAATCCTAGGCCGGCGCGGCCAAGGGGGGGCCTGCGCCCCCCTATAGTGTGGTCGCCCCTTCGACCTCCTGACGCCGCCTCTTCGCCTGTAAAAAGCCCCTGGACCTAAAACCTCGATACGAAAAAGCCACGGTACGAGAAACCTTCCAGAGCCGCCACCATCGCGAAGCCAAGATCTGGGGGACATGAGTCTCTGTTCCGGCACGCCGCCGGGACGGGGAAGTGCCCCCGGAAGGCTTCTCCATCGACACCACCACCATCTTCATCACCGCTGCTGCCTCCCATGAGGAGGGAGTAGTTCTCCATCGAGGCTCGGGGCTGTACCGGTAGCTATGTGGTTCATCTCTCTCCTATGTACTTCAATACAATAATCTCATGAGCTGCCTTACATGATTGAGATTCATATGATGATGCTTGTAATCTAGATGTCGTTATGCTAGTCAAGTGAATTTTACTTATGTGATCTCCGGAGACTCCTTGTCCCACGTGTGTAAAGGTGACAGTGTGTGCACCGTGTGGGTCTCTTAGGCTATATTTCACAGAATACTTATTCACTGTTATGAATGGCATAGTGAAGTGCTTATTTATATCTCTTTATGATTGCAATGTGTTTTGTATCACAATCTATCTATGTGCTACTCTAGTGATGTTATTAAAGTAGTTTATTCCTCCTGCACGGTGTAATGGTGACAGTGTGTGCATCCGTGTTAGTACTTGGCGTAGGCTATGATTATGATCTCTTGTAGATTATGAAGTTAACTATTGCTATGATGGTATTGATGTGATCTATTCCTCCTACATAGTGTGAAGGTGACAGTGTGCATGCTATGTTAGTACTTGGTTTAGTCGTGTTGATCTTTCATGCACTCTAAGGTTATTTAAATATGAACATTGAATTGTGGAGCTTGTTAACTCCGGCATTGAGGGTTCGTGTAATCCTACGCAATGGTGTTCATCATCCAACAAGAGAGTGTAGAGTATGCATTTATCTATTCTGTTATGTGATCAATGTTGAAAGTGTCCACTAGTGAAAGTATGATCCCTAGGCCTTGTTCCTAAATACTGCTATCGCTGCTTGTTTACTGTTTTACTGCGTTACTACTGCTGCGTTACTACTGCTTGTTTACTGTCCTGGGCAAAGCACTTTTCTGGTGCCGTTGCTACTGCTCATACTTATTCATACCACCTGTATTTCACTATCTCTTCGCCGAACTAGTGCACCTATTAGGTGTGTTGGGGACACAAGAGACTTCTTGCTTTGTGGTTGCATGGTTGCATGAGAGGGATATCTTTGACCTCTTCCTCCCTGAGTTCGATAAACCTTGGGTGATCCACTTAAGGGAAAACTTGTTGCTAATCTACAAACCTCTGCTCTTGGAGGCCCAACACTGTCTACAGGAAAAGGAGGGGGCGTTGACATCAAGCTATTTTCTGGCGCCGTTGCCGGGGAACGAAGGAAAGCTACACCATTTCCTCCCTCGTCAACTACGCGCTAGTCCTGGACAGCAACAAGTATTTTCTGGCGCCGTTGCCGGGGAGGAAAGGTAAAAGGCACTCATACTTTGGTTCCAGGTAACAGTACTTTTCTGGCGCCATTGTGTTTGTGCTCGAAGCTATTTCCTTTAGATCCTGCAATTGCATCTTTTTGTTTCTTGTTTACACTAGTTAGGCATAATGGAAAACAACAAAAATATGAGAGATCTTTATGAACTTTATCTTGAATTAGGACATGATGTGTTTGAAGAGAGAATTAAAAAACCCATGGAACTTTATATGCATGCTAATGGGAATGTTATTAATATGAATGCTTTGAACACTATTGTTGCTAATGCTATGGAAAATTCTAAGCTTGGGGAAGCTGGTTTTGATGAGCATGATATTTTTAGTCCCCCGGGCATTGAGGAGGAAATTTACTTTGATGATACTTTGCCTCCTATTTATGATGATTATAATGATAGTAGTCTTTTAGTACCACCTGCTATGGAAGATAAATTTGATTATGATTATAATATGCCTCCTATATTTGATGATAGCTACTTGGTTGAATTTGCTCCCACTATTACTAATAAAATTGATTATGCTTATGTGGAGAGTAATAATTTTATGCATGAGACTCATAATAAGAATGCTTTATGTGATAGTTATATTGTTGAGTTTGCTCATGATGCTACTGAAAGTTATTATGAGAGAGGAAAATATGGTTGTAGAAATTTTCATGTTACTAAAACACCTCTCTATGTGCTGAAATTTTTGAAGCTACACTTGTTCTATCTTCCTATGCTTGTTACTTTGCTCTTCATGAACTTGTTTATTTACAAGATTCCTTTTCATAGGAAGCATGTTAGGCTTAAATGTGTTTTGAATTTGCTTCTTGATGCTCTCTTTTGCCTCAAATACTATTTCTTATGAGTGCATCATTAAAACTGCTGAGCCCATCTTAATGGCTATAAAGAAAGAACTTCTTGGGAGATAACCCATGTGTTTATTTTGCTACAGTATTTTGTTTTATATTTGAGTCTTGGAAGTTGTTACTACTGTAGCAACCTCTCCTTATCTTAGTTTTGTGTTTTGTTGTGCCAAGTAAAGTCTTTGATAGCAAGGTTGATACTAGATTTGGATTACTGCGCAGAAACAGATTTCTTTGCTGTCACGAATCTGGGCAAAATTCTCTGTAGGTAACTCAGAAAATTATGCCAATTTACGTGAGGGATCCTCAGATATGTACGCAACTTTCATTCAATTTGAGCATTTTCATTTGAGCAAGTCTGGTGCCTCAATAAAATTCGTCTTTATGGACTGTTCTGTTTTGACAGATTCTGCCTTTTATTTCGCATTGCCTCATTTGCTATGTGAGATGGATTTCTTTGTTCCATTGACTTCCAGTAGCTTTGAGCAATGTCCAGAAGTGTTAAGAATGATTGTGTCACCTCTGAACATGTGAATTTTTGATTATGCACTAACCCTCTAACGAGTTTGTTTCGAGTTTGGTGTGGAGGAAGTTTTCAAGGGTCAAGAGAGGAGGATGATACAATATGATCAAGAAGAGTGAAAGCTCTAAGCTTGGGGATGCCCCGGTGGTTCATCCCTGCATATTTCAATAAGACTCAAGCATCTAAGCTTGGGGATGCCCAAGGCATCCCCTTCTTCATCGACAAATTATCAGGTTCCTCCCCTGAAACTATATTTTTATTCGGTCACATCTTATGTACTTTACTTGGAGCGTCTGTATGTTTCTTGTTTTTTGTTTTTGTTTGAATAAATGCTTGTGTGGGAGAGAGACACGCTCCGCTGGTTCGTGTGAACACATGTGTTCTTAGATTTTAATGTTCATGGCGAAGGTTGAAACTGCTTCGTTAATTGTTATATGGTTGGAATTGGAAAATGATACATGTAGTAATTGCTAAAATGTCTTGGATAATGTGATACTTGGCAATTGTTGTGCTCATGTTTAAGCTCTTGCATCATATAATTTGCACCTATTAATGAAGAAATACATAGAGCATGCTAAAATTTGGTTTGCATATTTGGTCTCTCTAAGGTCTAGATAATTTCTAGTATTGAGTTTGAACAACAAGGAAGATGGTGTAGAGTCTTATAATGTTTACAATATGTCTTTTATGTGAGTTTTGCTGCACCGGTTCATCCTTGTGTTTGTTTCAAATAGCCTTGCTAGCCTAAACCTTGTATCGAGAGGGAATACTTCTCATGCATCCAAAATACTTGAGCCAACCACTATGCCATTTGTGTCCACCATACCTACCTACTACATGGTATTTCTCCGCCATTCCAGAGTAAATTGCTTGAGTGCTACCTTTAAATTTCCATTCTTCACCTTTACAATATATAGCTCATGGGACAAATAGCTTAAAAACTATTGTGGTATTGAATATGTACTTATGCACTTTATCTCTTATTAAGTTGCTTGTTGTGCGATAACCATGTTCCTGGGGACGCCATCAACTACTCTTTGTTGAATATCATGTGAGTTGCTATGCATGTTCATCTTGTCTGAAGTAAGGGAGATCTACCACCTTATGGTTAGAGCGTGCATATTGTTAGAGAAGAACATTGGGCCGCTAACTAAAGCCATGATCCATGGTGGAAGTTTCAGTTTTGGACAATATCCTCAATCTCATATGAGAAAATTAATTGTTGTTACATGCTTATGCATAAAAGAGGAGTCCATTATCTGTTGTCTATGTTGTCCCGGTATGGATGTCTAAGTTGAGAATAATCAATAGCGAGAAATCCAATGCGAGCTTTCTCCTTAGACCTTTGTACAGGCGGCATAGAGGTACCCCTTTGTGACACTTGGTTAAAACATGTGCATTGCGATAATCCCGGTAGTCCAAGCTAATTAGGACAAGGTGCGGGCACTATTAGTATACTATGCATGAGGCTTGCAACTTGTAAGATATAATTTACATGATACATATGCTTTATTACTACCGTTGACAAAATTGTTTCTTGTTTTCAAAATCAAAGCTCTAGCACAAATATAGCAATCGATGTTTTCCTCTTTGAAGGACCATTCTTTTACTTTTATTGTTGAGTCAGTTCACCTATTTCTCTCCACCTCAAGAAGCAAACACTTGTGTGAACTGTGCATTGATTCCTACATACTTGCATATTGCACTTGTTATATTGCTTTGCATTGACAATTATCCATAAGATATACATGTTACAAGTTGAAAGCAACCGCTGAAACTTAATCTTCCATTGTGTTGCTTCAATGTCTCTACTGTGAAATTAGTGCTTTATGAGTTAACTCTTATGCAAGACTTATTGATGCTTGTCTTGAAGTACTATTCATGAAAAGTCTTTGCTATATGATTCATTTGTTTACTCATGTCATTTACCATTGTTTTGATCGCTGCATTCATTACATATGCTTTACAATAGTATGATCAAGATTATGATGGCATGTCACTCCAGAAATTATCTTTGTTTATCGTTTACCTGCTCGGGACGAGCAGGAACTAAGCTTGGGGATGCTGATACGTCTCCGACGTATCGATAATTTCTTATGTTCCATGCCACATTATTGATGATATCTACATGTTTTATGCACACTTTATGTCATTATTATGCGTTTTCCGGAACTAACCTATTAACAAGATGCCGAAGTGCCAGTTCCTGTTTTCTGCTGTTTTTGGTTTCAGAAATCCTAGTAACGAAATATTCTCGGAATTGGACGAAATCAACACCCAGGTTCCTATTTTGCCCGGAAGCATCCAGAACACACGAGAACCCCCAGAGAGGGGGCACAGGCCCACCAAACCCTAGGCCGGCGTGGCCAAGGGGGGGCCCACGCCCCCCTATAGTGTGGTCGCCCCTTCGACCTCCTGACGCCGCCTCTTCGCCTATAAAAAGCCCCTGGACCTAAAACCTCGATACGAAAAAGCCACGGTACGAGAAACCTTCCAAACCCTAAGCCACGGTGTGATCTGGGGGACAGGAGTCTCTGTTCCGGCACGCCGCCGGGACGGGGAAGTGCCCCCGGAAGGCTTCTCCATCGACACCACCGCCATCTTCATCACCGCTGCTGCCTCCCATGAGGAGGGAGTAGTTCTCCATCGAGGCTCGGGGCTATACCGGTAGCTATCTGGTTCATCTCTCTCCTATGTACTTCAATACAATAATCTCATGAGCTGCCTTACATGATTGAGATTCATATGATGATGCTTGTAATCTAGATGTCGTTATGCTAGTCAAGTGAATTTTACTTATGTGATCTCCGGAGACTCCTTGTCCCACGTGTGTAAAGGTGACAGTGTGTGCACCGTGTGGGTCTCTTAGGCTATATTTCACAGAATACTTATTCACTGTTATGAATGGCATAGTGAAGTGCTTATTTATATCTCTTTATGATTGCAATGTGTTTTGTATCACAATATATCTATGTGCTACTCTAGTGATGTTATTAAAGTAGTTTATTCCTCCTGCACGGTGTAATGGTGACAGTGTGTGCATCTGTGTTAGTACTTGGCGTAGGCTATGATTATGATCTCTTGTAGATTATGAAGTTAACTATTGCTATGATGGTATTGATGTGATCTATTCCTCCTACATAGTGTGAAGGTGACAGTGTGCATGCTATGTTAGTACTTGGTTTAGTCGTGTTGATCTTTCATGCACTCTAAGGTTATTTAAATATGAACATTGAATTGTGGAGCTTGTTAACTCCGGCATTGAGGGTTCGTGTAATCCTACGCAATGGAGTTCATCATCCAACAAGAGAGTGTAGAGTATGCATTTATCTATTCTGTTATGTGATCAATGTTGAGAGTGTCCACTAGTGAAAGTATGATCCCTAGGCCTTGTTCTTAAATACAGCTATCGCTGCTTGTTTACTGTTTTACTGCGTTACTACTGCTGCGTTACTACTGCTTGTTTACTGTCCTGGGCAAAGCACTTTTCTGGTGCCGTTGCTACTGCTCATACTTATTCATACCAGTTGTATTTCACTATCTCTTCGCCGAACTAGTGCACCTATTAGGTGTGTTGGGGACACAAGAGACTTCTTGCTTTGTGGTTGCAGGGTTGCATGAGAGGGATATCTTTGACCTCTTCCTCCCTGAGTTCGATAAACCTTGGGTGATCCACTTAAGGGAAAACTTGTTGCTGTTCTACAAACCTCTGCTCTTGGAGGCCCAACACTGTCTACAGGAAAAGGAGGGGGCGTAGACATCAGGAACCCATGAGCCAGCAGCGTCGTCAATGTTTTAAAGGCGGCAGGGGATGGAAAGAAAAAATAAACCAAAAATCTATTGGTAAAAAATACAAGAA
Organism: Lolium perenne; assembly: GCF_019359855.2. Classification (NCBI taxonomy): domain Eukaryota; kingdom Viridiplantae; phylum Streptophyta; class Magnoliopsida; order Poales; family Poaceae; genus Lolium; species Lolium perenne. The sequence continues at coordinate 41,628,812 of NC_067245.2, read as the reverse complement.
AAGAAACATTTTCGTTCTGAGAGGATGACATGCGGGACCCATGAGGCAGCAGCATCCTCAGCGTTTATTGTTCATAGAGGTTGACATGTGGGACTCGTGAGCCAGCAGCGTCCTGAATGTTTTAAAGGCTGCAGGAGATCGAAAGAAAAAATAAGCCAAAAATCATTTGGTCAACAAAATCCAAGAAAAGAAACATTTACCGTTCTGAGAGGATGACATGCGGGACCCATGAGGCAGCAGCATCCTCAACGATTCCAAGGCGGTAGGGGATCAAAGGAAAAAAGGAAATATCCCGAAATTAATTAGGGGTTCAAAATAAATCCATCAAAGGAAACTTTTATTGTTCACAGAGGATGACATGTGGGACCGACCTGCCAGCTGCGTCGTCATCGTTTCAAAGGGGGCAGGAGATCAAAAGACATAGGCAAATAGCCATAAATTAGGGGTCAAAAATAACTCCAAGAAAGGAAACTTTTATTGTTCGTAGAGGATGACATGCGGGACCCATGAGCCAGCAGCTTACTCAACGTTTCAAAGGCGGCATGAGATCGAAAGAAAAAGGCAAGTGACAAAATATCAGGAGCCAAAGATAATCCAAGAAAAAAACTTTATTGTACATAGAGGATGACATGCGGGTCCCAATTAGCAACAGCGGTCTCAACGTTTCAAATGCGGCTTGAGATCAAAAGAAAAAGAAAGTTGATTGTACATAGAGGATGACATGCGGGTCCCATGAGTCAGCAGCTTACTCAACATTTCCAAGGTGGCAGGGGATCAAAAGAAAAAGGAAATAGCCAAAAATCAGAGGGTGAAAAAAAACCCAAGAAAATAAACTTTTATAGCACATAGAGGATGACATGCGGGTCCCATGAGCCAGCAGGTTCCTCAACGTTTCAAACGTGGCATGAGATCGAAAGACAAATGCAAGTGACCAAATATCAGGAGCCAAAAATAATTCAAGAAAAGGAACTTGAGTGTACATAGAGGATGACATGCGGGTCCCATTCAGCAGCAGCGGTATCACCGTTTGAGAGGCTGCACGGGATCGAAAGAAAAAGGCAAGTGACCAAATATCAGGAGCCAAAAAGAATCCAAGAAAAGAAATTTTATTGTACATAGAGGATGACATGCGGGTCCCATGAGCCTGCAGGGTCCTCAACGTGGCATGAGATCGAAAGAAAAATGCAAGTGACCAAATATCAGGAGCCAAAAATAATTCAAGAAAAGAAACTTGATTGTACATAGAGGATGACATGCGGGTCCCATTTAGCAGCAGCGGTATCACCGTTTGAGAGGCTGCACGGGATCGAAAGAAAAAGGCAAGTGACCAAATATGAGGTGCCAAAAAAAATCCAAGAAAAGAAAGTTTTATAGTACATAGAGGATGACATGCGGGTCCCATTTAGCAGCAGCAGTCTCACCGTTTGAGAGGCGGCAGGGGATCGAAAGAAAAAGGTAAGTGACCAAATATGAGGTGCCAAAAAAAATCCAAGAAAAGAAAGTTTTATAGTACATAGAGGATGACATGCGGGTCCCATTTAGCAGCAGCGGTATCACCGTTTGAGAGGCGGCAGGGGATCGAAAGAAAAAGGTAAGTGACCAAATTTGAGGTGCCAAAAAAAACTCCAAGAAAAGAAAGTTGATTGCTCATAGAGGATGACATGCGGGTCCCAATTAGCAGCAGTGGTGTCAACGTTTCCAAGGCGGCAATCAGGGGGTCAAAAAAAAACTCCAAGGAAGTAGCCAGAAATCAGGGGGTCAAAAAAATCCAAGAATAGAAAGAATTTTGGTTCATAGAGGATGACATGCGGGACCCATGATCCTGTATCGTAAACGGCTCGATCGGAGAGCATTGAACGAGATGGCGCGATCGAGAAAAAAAACAATGCCAGAGAGGCTGCCATCTGGGCCCTACATCCCTCGGCGGTGCGGATTTGCGTTGACTCGGCCGGCGAACCCGAGAATTCGAGATGCACCACGTCCTGGGCCACCATACGCAACGTTTTGGCCGGTTTCGTCGGGCTAGGTGGCCTCAAAAACGAGAAAAAAAATGTTTTGACATGCACAACGGACAGACCCAAAATCGTCGGCCATGGTACACCAGCAACCACGGCGCGACTTCAACTTCGTCGGCCATGGCAACTTTTCTTGTAGTGATTTGTTGATTACATTACGCACCATACTTAATGTAATTGTCTGTTGTTTGCAACTTAATACTGGAGGGGGTTCGGATGATAACCTGAAGGTGGACTTTTTAGGCATAGATGCATGATGGATAGCGGTCTATGTACTTTATCGTAATGCCCAATTAAATCTCACAATACTCATCATAACATGTATGTGCATGGTCATGCCCTCTTTATTTGTCAATTGCCCAACTGTAATTTGTTCACCCAACATGCTTATTCTTATGGGAGAGACACCACTAGTGAACTGTGGACCCCGGTCCATTCTTAACATCGAATACAATCAACTGCAATACTCGTTCTACTGTTTTCTGCAAACAATCATCATCCACACTATACATCTAATCCTTTGTTACAGCAAGCCGGTGAGATTGACAACCTCACTGTTACGTTGGGACAAAGTACTTTGGTTGTGTTGTGCAGGTTCCACGTTGGCGCCGGAATCCCTGGTGTTGCGCCGCACTACACTCCGCCGCCATCAACCTTCAACGTGCTTCTTGGCTCCTACTAGTTCGATAAACCTTGGTTTCTTACTGAGGGAAAACTTGCCGCTGTACGCATCACACCTTCCTCTTGGGGTTCCCAACGGACGCGTGCTGTACGCGTATCAAGACTGTTTTCTGGCGCCGTTGCCGGGGAGATCAAGACACGCTGCATGGGGAGTCTCCACCTCCAGTCTCTTTACTTTGTTTTTTTGTCTTGCTTTACTTTTATTTACTACTTTGTTTGCTTCATTATATCAAAACACAAAAAAATTAGTTGCTAGCTTTACTTTATTTACTGTCTTGTTTGCAATCTCCATATTAAAAACATAAAAAAATTAGTTACTTGCATTTACCTTACTTATTTCATCATGTTTCCTCCTAATTTTACTTTAAAAGATATACCGGTAGGACAAGGGTCTATAATTGGAAGAGATAATATAGAAGAATTTTTCACCCATGTTAGTATGCATGAAGATCTTGAAGATATACCCCTGGCAAAAACTGTCCCTACCTATGAAGATGCCTCTGTCTGTTTGGTACGCATGATGGATACTAGATTTATTAGTCTCAACCCCATGATACAACACATGTTTCTTACACTTTCTGATATGGAGAGGGGAGAAAAGAGAGATTTTGTTTTAAAAGTCCTCGTGCGAGAATTTGAGGATATAGCCAAAGAAGCTAGAAAAGTTTTTATTAAGCATAAGAGGCTTGGTATGTTCACCGATTTTAAAAGAACACTTGAAAAGATGGATATGGATAGAATTAAGTACACTAATAATGTTAATGATGGTGGGGAGATTAAAGCACCAATACCTTGTAAGCTCCTAGGAATGCATGAAGCTCTAGATGATAATTATGCTTGGCTTGTCCCTGAAAATTTGTTTGATGAGAGTAGCAAGCCCAAGAGTAATGAAAAGGGAGCCTCTGAAACTTATGTATACAAAATACAATGCATGGTTGAGAAAACTCCAAACCCCGCTGTAGATGCATCATCTCCTGATAATACTTGATACACACTTTCTGCGCCTAGCTGAAAGGCGTTAAAGAAAAGCGCTTGTGGGAGACAACCCATGATTTTACTACTGCACTTTTGTTTTATATTTGAGTCTTGGAAGTTGTTACTACTGTAGCAACCTCTCCTTATCTTAGTTTTGTTGCATTGTTGTGCCAAGTAAAGTCTTTGATAGTAAGGTTCATACTAGATTTGGATTACTGCGCAGAAACAGATTTCTTGCTGTCACGAATCTGGGCCTAATTCTCTGTAGGTAACTCAGAAAATTATGCCAATTTACCTGAGTGATCCTCAGATATGTACGCAACTTTCATTCAATTTGAGAATTTTCATTTGAGCAAGTATGGTGCCTCTTAAAAATTCGTCTTTACGGACTGTTCTGTTTTGACAGATTCTGCCTTTTATTTCGCATTGCCTGTTTTGCTATGCTTGATGGATTTTTCTATTCCATTAACTTTCAGTAGCTTTGTGCAATGTCCAGAAGTGTTAAGAATGATTATGTCACCTCTGAACATGTGAATTTTGATTGTGCACTAACCCTCTAATGAGTTGTTTTGAGTTTGGTGTGGAGGAAGTTTTCAAGGATCAAGAGAGGAAGATGATACAATATGATCAAGGAGAGTGAAAGCTCTAAGCTTGGGGATGCCCCGGTGGTTCACCCCTGCATATTTCAAGAAGACTCAAGCGTCTAAGCTTGGGGATGCCCAAGGCATCCCCTTCTTCATCGACAACATTATCAGGTTCCTCTAGTGAAACTATATTTTTATTCCATCACATCTTATGTACTTTGCTTGGAGCGTCTGTTTGTTTTAGTTTTTGTTTTGTTTGAATAAAATGGATCCTAGCATTCATTGTGTGGGAGAGAGACACGCTCCGCTGTTGCATATGGACAAATATGTCCTTAGGCTTTACTCATAATGTTCATGGCGAAGGTTGAATCTGCTTCGTTAAATTGTTATATGGTTGGAAACGGGAAATGCTACATGTAGTAATTGGTAGAATGTCTTGAATAATTTGATACTTGGCAATTGTTATGCTCATGTTTAAGCTCTTGCATCATATACTTTGCACCTATTAATGAAGAAATACATAGAGCTTGCTAAAATTTGGTTTGCATAATTGGTCTCTCTAAGGTCTAGATAATTTCTAGTAAGGGTCGAACAACAAGGAAGACGGTATAGAGTCTTATAATGCTTACAATATGTCTTTTATGTGAGTCTTGCTGTACCGATTCATACTTGTGTTTGTTTCAAATAACCTTGCTAGCCTAAACCTTGTATCGAGAGGAAATACTTCTCGTGCATCCAAAATCCTTGAGCCAAACACTATGCCACTTGTGTCCACCATACCTACCTACTACATGGTATTTCTCCGCCATTCCAAAGTAAATTGCTTGAGTGCTACCTTTAAATTTCTATCCTCTACCTTTGCAATATATAGCTCATGGGACAAATAGCCTAAAAACTATTGTGGTATTGAATATGTACTTATGCATTTTATTTCTTATAAGTTGCTTGTTGAGCGATAACCATGTTCCTGGGGACGCCATCAACTACTCTTTGTTGAATATCATGTGAGTTTCTATGCATGTCCATCTTGTCTGAAGTAAGGGCGATTTACCATGAGTTGAATGGTTTGAGCATGCATATTGTTAGAGAAGAACATTGGGGCGCTAACTAAAGCCATGATCCATGGTGGAAGTTTCAGTTTTGGACAAATATCCTCAATCTCATATGAGAAAATTAATTATTGTTGAATGCTTAAGCATTAAAGAGGAGTCCATTATCTGTTGTCTATGTTGTCCCGGTATGGATGTCTAAGTTGAGAATAATCAAAAGCGAGAAATCCAATGCGAGCTTTCTCCTTAGACCTTTGTATAGGCGGCATAGAGGTACCCCTTTGTGACACTTGGTTAAAACATATGTATTGCGGTGATAATCCAGGTAATCCGAGCTAATTAGGACAAGGTGCGGGCACTATTAGTATACTATGCATGAGGCTTGCAACTTGTAGGATATAATTTACATGATGCATATGCTTTATTACTACCGTTGACAAAATTGTTTCTTGTTTTCAAAACCAAAGCTCTAGCACAAATATAGCAATCGATGCTTCCCTCTGCGAAGGGCCTTTCTTCTAATTTTATGTTGAGTCAGTTCACCTATTTCTCTCCATCTCAAGAAACAAACACTTGTGTTAACTGTGCATTGATTCCTACATACTTGCATATTGCACTTATTATATTACTTTATGTTGACAATATCCATGAGATATACATGTTACAAGTTGAAAGCAACCGCTGAAACTTAATCTTCCTTTGTGTTGCTTCAATGCCTTTACTTTGAAATTATTGCTTTATGAGTTAACTCTTATGCAAGACTTATTGATGCTTGTCTTGAAAGTACTATTCATGAAAAGTCTTTGCTATATGATTCAGTTGTTTACTCATTATATTTACCATTGTCTTGGATCGCTGCATTCATTACATGTGCTTACAATAGTATGATCAAGATTATGATGGCATGTCACTTCAGAAATTATCTTTGTTATCGTTTACCTACTCGGGACGAGCAGGAACTAAGCTTGGGGATGATGATACGTCTCCAACGTATCGATAATTTCTTATGTTCCATGCCACTTTATTGATGATACCTACATGTTTTATGCATACTTTATGTCATATTTATGCATTTTCTGGCACTAACCTATTAACGAGATGCCGAAGAGCCGATTCTTTGTTTTTGTTGTTTTTGGTTTCAGAAATCCTAGTAAGGAAATATTCTCGGAATTGGACGAAATCAACGCCCAGGATCTTATTTTTCCACGAAGCTTCCAGAACACCGGGGGAGATACGAAGTGGGGCGACGAGGCGGCCACACAACAGGGCGGCGCGGCCCAAGCCCTGGCCGCGCCGGCCTGCTGTGTGGGCCCCTCGCGTCGCCCCTAAACCTACCTCATCCGCCTACTTAAGCCTTCGTCGATAATAACTCCAGTACCGAGAGCCACGATACGGAAAACCTTCCAGAGACGCCGCCGCCACCAATCCCATCTCGGGGGATTCAGGAGATCGCCTCCGGCACCCTGCCGGAGAGGGGAATCATCTCCCGGAGGACTCTTCACCGCCATGATCGCCTCCGGAGTGATGAGTGAGTAGTTCACCCCTGGACTATGGGTCCATAGCAGTAGCTAGATGGTCGTCTTCTCCTAATTGTGCTATCATTTTTGGATCTTGTGAGCTACCTAACATGATCAAGATCATCTATCTGTAATGCTATATGTTGTGTTTGTTGGGATCCGATGAATAAGTGAATGCTATGTTATGTTGATTATCAATATCATCTATGTGTTGTTTATGATCTTGCATGCTCTCCGTTGCTAGTAGAGGCTCTGGCCAAGTTGATACTTGTAACTCCAAGAGGGAGTATTTATGCTCGATAGTGGGTTCATGTCTCCATTAAATCTGGGGGAGTGACAGAAACCCCTAAGGGTGTTGATGTGCTTTTTCCACTAGGGATAAAACATCAATGCTATGTCCAAGGATATATTTGTTGATTACATTACGCACCATACTTAATGCAATTGTCTGTTGTTTGCAACTTAATACTGGAGGGGGTTCGGATGATAACCTGAAGGTGGACTTTTTAGGCATAGATGCATGCTGGATAGCGGTCTATGTACTTTGTCGTAATGCCCAATTAAATCTCACAATACTCATCATAACATGTATGTGCATGGTCATGCCCTCTTTATTTGTCAATTGCCCAACTGTAATTTGTTCACCCAACATGCTTATTCTTATGGGAGAGACACCACTAGTGAACTGTGGACCCCGGTCCATTCTTAACATCGAATACAATCAACTGCAATACTCGTTCTCTTGTTTTTACGCAAACAATCATCATCCACACTATACATCTAATCCTTTGTTACAGCAAGCCGGTGAGATTGACAACCTCACTGTTACGTTGGGACAAAGTACTTTGGTTGTGTTGTGCAGGTTCCACGTTGGCGCCGGAATCCCTGGTGTTGCGCCGCAGTACACTCCGCCGCCATCAACCTTCAACGTGCTTCTTGGCTCCTACTGGTTCGATAAACCTTGGTTTCTTACTGAGGGAAAACTTGCCGCTGTACGCATCACACCTTCCTCTTGGGGTTCCCAACGGACGCGTGATGTACGCGTATCAGGCCTCCAAGAGCAGAGGTTTGTAGAACAGCAGCAAGTTTTCCCTTAAGTGGATCACCCAAGGTTTATCGAACTCAGGGAGGAAGAGGTCAAAGATATCCCTCTCAAGCAACCCTGCGATCACAATGCAAGAAGTCTCTTGTGTCCCCAACACACCTAATACACTTGTCAGATGTATAGGTGCACTAGTTCGGCGAAGAGATAGTGAAATACAGGTGGTATGAATGAATATGAGCAGTAGTAACGGTGACAGAAAATGCTTGCTGGCGTGCAGTTGATGTGGGAGATAGGAATCTTTGTGGTGTGACTTTGCTATTCGGAAACAAGGCCTAGGGATCATACTTTCACTAGTGGACACTCTCAACATTGCAATCATAATTGAATATAAATAAGCACTTCACTATGCTATTCTGAATTACTCTCTGGCAAGATAACGAACACTAATTCATCATGTAGGCAAACCTTAAAGATGTATTCCCAAGTACTAATAAACACCCCACGCTGTCACTGTGAGCATTCATAGGAGGTACTAACACACCACAATTTCATAGAGACATCCAACTCAAATCATAACTCAGTGAATAAGTATTCTGTGAAATATAGCCTAAGAGACCCACACGGTGCACACACTGTCACCTTTACACACGTGGGACAAGGAGTCTCCGGAGATCACATAAGTAAAATCCACTTGAATAGCATAACGACATCTAGATTACAAAGCTCATCATATGGATCTCAATCATGTAAGGCAGCTCATGAGATCATTGTATTGAAGTACATGGGAGAGAGAGATTAACCACATAGCTACCGGTACAGCCCTTAGCCTCGATGGAGAACTACTCCCTCCCCATGGGAGACAGCAGCGGTGATGAAGATGGCGGTGGTGTCGATGGAGATGCCTTCCGGGGGCACTTCCCCGTCCCGGCGACGTGCCGGAACAGAGACTTCTGTCCCCCGAATCTTGGCTTCGCGATGGCGGCGTCTCTGGAAGGTTTCTCGTACCGTGGCTTATTTGTATCGAAGATTTAGGTCAGGGGGCTTCTTATAGGCGGAGAATCGGAGTCGGAAGGGTTACGGGGGTGCCACACAATAGGGGGGCGCGCCCCCCCTTGGGCCACGCCACCACCCTGTGTGGTGGCCCTGTGGCTCTCCTCTGGTCCCTCTCGGGTGTTCTGGAAGCTTCGTGGAATTATAAGATGCTGGGCGTTGATTTCGTCCAATTCCGAGAATATTTCCTTACTAGGATTTCTGAAACCAAAAACAGCAGAAACAGGAACTGGCACTTCGGCATCTCGTCAATAGGTTAGTTCCGAAAAATGCATAAATATGACATAAAGTGTGCATAAAACATGTAGGTATTGTCATAAAACAAGCATGGAACATAAGAAATTATCGATACGTTGGAGACGTATCACTGCACCCCCTCAAGGCTGCCCTAGCCGGCGCCCCCTCTCCCAAACCCTAGCGGTTCCCTCCTACCTCTCTCTCCCACATAGCTTAGGCGAAGCTCTGTTGGAGATCTCCACCACCACCGCCACCACGTTGTCGTGCTGCCGGGATTCCGAGGAGGATCTACTACTTCCGCTGCCCACTGGAACGGGGAGAAGGACATCGTCATCAACACCGAACGTGTGACCGAGTACGGAGGTGCTGCCCGATTGTGGCACCGTCAAGATCTTCTACGCGCTTTTGAAAGCGGCAAGTGATCGTCTACCGCAGCAACGAGAGCCTCCTCTTGTAGGCTTTGGAAATCTTCAAGGGTTAGTCTCGTTCATCTCCTCGTTGCTCCCATCTTCTAGATTGCATCTTGGCTTGGATTGCGTTCTCGCGGTAGGAAATTTTTTGTTTTCTATGATACGAATCCCTACAGTGGTATCAGAGCCGTGTCTATGCATAGATGGTTGCACGAGTAGAACACAATTGTTTTGTGGGCGTTGATGCTTATGTTGTTTTTATTTCGAGTACTTTGCGTCTTTGTGGCATGGTGGGATGAAGCGGCTCGGGCTAACTTTACATGACCGCGTTCATGAGACTTGCTCCACGTTCGACATGCAACTTGTATTGCATAAGTGGATTTGCGGGTGTCTGTCTCTCCCACCATAGTGAAGATTCAATTTACTCTTTCTATTGACAACACTAGTATCACCGTTGTGGTTCATGTTCGTAGGTAGATTAGATCTCACACGAAAACCCTAAACCACGTAAAATATGCAAACCAAATTAGAGATGTCTAACTTATTTTTGCAGGGTTTGGTGATGTGATATGGCCATAATGTGATGATGAATATGTATGAGATGATCATTATTGTATCGTGGCAACCGGCAGGAGCCTTATGGTTGTCTTTAAATTTCATGTTGAGTAGTATTTCAAAGTAGTTGTAATAGTTGCTACATGAGGTGAACAACCATGAAGACGGCGCCATGGACCTTGACGCTACGCCGACGATGATGGAGATCATGCCCGTTGATGATTGAGATCATGTCCGTGCTTTGGAGATGAAGATCGAAGGCGCAAAGACTAAAGGGCCATATCATATCACATATGAATTGCATGTGATGTTAATCCTTATGCATCTTATTTTGCTTAGATCGCGACGGTAGCATTATAAGATGATCCCTCACATTAATATCAAGATAATAAAGTGTTCTCCCCTCGTATGCACCGTTGCACAGTTCGTCGTTTCGAAGCATCTCGTGATGATCGGATGTGATAGACTCAACGTTCACATACAATGGGTGTAAGCCATGTTGCACACGCGGAATACTTGGGTTTGCTTGACGAGCCTAGCATGTACAGACATGGCCTCGGGACAACGGAAACCGAAAGGTTGAACACGAGTCATATGGATGATATGATCAACATGTTGATGTTCAGCATTGAAGCTACATCATCTCACGTGATGATCGGTTTTGGTGTAGTGAATTTGGATCGTGTACCACTTAACAACTATGAGGGATGTTGTATTAAGTGGGAGTTCATTAGTAATTAGATTAAAACATGAACTAATTATCATGAACATAGTCTGAGTAGTATTTTGAATTAATTTTGTAGTATTGGCATATGTTTTCTACCATGCGCTAGTCTTATAATTGAGATAGAAATACTGTTAATATCTGATAAGAAACTTTACAGACTGGTACCGTATTGTTAAAGAATCAATAAATGATCAAGTACTATTGCAAACTTTTAGTAAACCTCACATTGTTGATTCAAAGAGCTATGGTTTCAATTAGTACCTAAAGTTATCTTGTCTCCGTGAAACTTGAAGTTCAAATCTGTTTGAAAAGTAAGGAGCTGAAAATTTAGTTTTCAGAAATAATCAAGGTATGAGATATATGTGATATCTAAGACCTTATTGTAAGATGATAGAATATAATTTGGTGAGACTACATAAACTCATAAGTTTTATGGGAATGTATGAAGGTTGAAGACGTCAGGCGTCCCAATCCTCCAACTATTGGGGCACTAACGATATTCGCATATCCATGAAGTGATCGTCCTTAGTATGCACCGTTGCTAAGACTCGTCGTTTCGAAGCATCACGTGATGATCGGGTGTTATAGATTCTACGTGTGCATACAATGGGTGCAAGCCAGATTTGCACATGCGAATACTAAGGTTATACTTTACGAGCCTAGCATGTACAGACATGGTCTCAGAAAGTCGTCATGAATTGATGGATAAAATTATGAGTGAAATTGTTCATCATATTAAAAGATTACTAATAGTGAAATCCGGAACACTTGTCATATGATGATCAACTTCAAAAGTAAGAACCTCAAGATTATTGGTATTTGACCAACAAATCTAGAAGTTATTGATGTTGAAGTGTTTTTCTGAATAATGAGGAAAGCTAAAAAGAGAAACTACAAAAGATATTTTGGCAAAAAGAAAATAAAAGACTAGAAAGTCTAGCTCAGGTGTATATAAATGATATACATGTTATGGTTGTATTCTTAGTTAGGTCACACAATGAAATTCTTGGGTATTTATACCATATTGGTTGGTATGAAGTGTCATGCAAAACAACGCAATACAAGAATACAATGGCCTAAGTGACTGACAAGGAATATGATAGGAATGCACGTCTGGAACAAAAATAAAGTGTGATTATGTTCATCGTTGGCATTCTATCTAGCCCTTAGAATTTATAATAAAGAACTTAATAATTGTTATTTTGCTCTGGTCAAATGAAAACAATGAGTTGTTCAAATTATGACATTACTCCATGTACGATGGATAAGTTATTATAAATCTTAATGGTGAAACACACACACATAATACTGACGCTAAAATGCCATAAGACAAATGATTTGAATTCCACTTATTTGTGGAACCACCATTTAGGTCATGTTGGAAAGGAACGCATGAAGAAACTCCATGCAAATGGATTATTGGAGTCACTTGATTTTTGAATCATTTGGCGCTTGCAAATCTCTTCTAAAAAGAATGACTAAAATACCGTTCATAGGCCAAGATTTGAACGGGCAACTAACTTAGCGGAAACATACATGATGATGTATATGGTTCACTGGGCATAGTTGTGTGCGGGAGATTCTTCTACTTCATGAAAACTTCCAACAATGAATTGAGTATATATATGTGGATATATTCGATAAGGAAGAAGTTTGAAACATTTGAATGGATTCAAATAAATTTAAGCATGAAGTGAAAATCATCGTAATAGAAAAGTCGAATATCTATGATTAGATCATAGTGGAAATATTTGAATTACTAGTTTTAGCGAACATCTAAGAGAGTTATGAAATTGGTCTACAACTCACATTTCTTGGAGTATCATTGTAATGATGAAGTATCCGAGAGATGTATCCAAACCTTGTTGGGTCAATGATGAGATAAAATATTAATGCCATTATAATTTTTTATGGATTATGCTTTAGACTACCGTTTTTACACTAAATAGAGCATCATCATGATCCATTGAAATGACACCATACAAGTTATGGCATGGATATGAATCTTAATAGTCCTTTCTTAAATTTTGGTATGCATAGCATATGTAAATAAGTTTACGACCAAAATCAGATGAATGTCTTTGTTGGTTATCCCAAAGTATTGATTGGGAATTCTTTCCACTATGGAGACAAAGACAAAAGTGTTTTTCAATGTTTCTTATTTCCGAAAAATTGTTTCTAGCGAAGTATTTGAGTGGGAGGAAAATAGAACTTGATAAGGTTTATGAACCTGAGCATAATGATCAGAGTAGCGCAGAATCGGAATTGGTTTCGGAAGCGGCCACGACGATCATGGCTCTCATGACTACAAAGTGTTTTAGCCATGGAGATCGAAGTACATATTGAACCTTGTAGGTATGGTTTACTTTGTGATCAAATAAATGATTTGTAGATAAAGGATTGATTTTGAACAATGATAAACCAACTACAAACAAAGAAGTTATGATGGGCCCTGACTCTGTTAAAATGGCTATACGCCATGAAATCCAAGATAGATGAATACTTATTGAAAGTAAATGGATCTATAAAATTGATGAAGCTTGACTTGTCGAAAAGTTGTTTACGACAAAGTTGAAAGAGTTGACTACGATAAGATTAGATCTTCCGTAGCAATGCTTATAGTCTATGTGGATTATTCTAGTAATCACTACATATTTCTTTTATGAGATATGCTAGTAGGATGGCAAAATACATTACTTATCAGAAGTGTGTATTAAAGGTGTATACAAGATACAACCAAGAGTTTTGCTGGTCCGTGGAATACTAGATAGGTATACAAACTTCAATTGCATGAAGTGAGTATCGTGGAGTTGGAATCTTCACCGGATGAAATAGTCAAAGAGTTTTTGATTTCATCAGAAACGATGAAGATGCTTGCATTTGCAAGAAATTAAGTGGGAGCGCTGAGACATATTTATAATACTTACGTAGATGACATATAGTTGGTTATAAATGATGTAATTATATACTTGATTAAAAATGTTTCATTGAGAATTAACTTCAATGAAAGAATAAGGACTGAAACATATTTAGTGTTAAGATCTATGAAGATAGATTGAAACACATAATAAGTTTAAGTCAAAGTACATAGAATGGATATTGAAGTAGTCCAATATAGAAATATTAAGAAGATGTTCTTTTCATGCGAAGGTTTAACAAGACTTGAGTGTAATTGACACTCAATGAGTAAAAACACATGAGTGATTTTAGATCACGAATAAAATGTACAAAAATTAGATGTCCTATACTCTAAAGAGTTAGGAGCATATACCAGAATGATTCATGTGATGATCATTGGACAAACAGTAAGAATATCCCTGTGTGCTTTAGAAGAACCAAGGATACATATATAGTTTTATATGGGGTAATGACAAACAAATCGCTGTAAGGTATTGCACCGATATTTGTTTGTTCACATATAAAAATGAAATTCAAATCTCAATTAGACTAAGTGTTGTTTAAAAGGTAGCACAATCCTAGATTTAGAAGAGTTATAAATATTGTGACGGATTCTACAAATAAAGGCATAGTATGTCATTGTTTTGACAATGAACTGAGGATGTTTAAGTCGAAGATTTCTTGGAGAACTTGGTGTAGTTTCGATAGTGTCAGAACTTTGAAACTATATTGTGTATGACAATATTAGTGACATATTTCAGACCGCGGAATCAAGGTTCCACCAGAGGACTGAACATATAAGAATAATGCCGACTCATTTGGAAAATGAGTAATGCGTTGAGACGCAAATGAATTGCAAAATACATATGTTTCTGAGCATTTCATATCCGTTGACTAAAACTTCTCCCGTGAGCAAAACATGATAAAACACCGGAAGGCCAAGGTGTTATATCTTTACATATGTAAACTAGATTATTGACTCTAGTGCAAGTGGGAGACTGTTGGAGATATGCCCAAGAGGCAATAATAAATGGTTATTATATATCTTTGTGTTTATGATAATGTTTACATACCATGCTATAATTGTATTAACCGAAACATTGATACATGTGTGTTATGTGAACAACAAAGAGTCCCTAGTAAGCCTCTTGTATAACTAGCTTGTTGATTAATAGATGATCATGGTTTCGTGATCATGAACATTGGATGTTATTAATAACAAGGTTATGTCATTATATGAATGATGTAATGGACACACCCAATTAAGCGTAGCATAAGATCACGTCATTAAGTTATTTGCTATAAGCTTTTGATACATAGTTACCTAGTCCTTTCGACCATGAGATCATGTAAATCACTTATACCGGAAAGGTACTTTGATTACATCAAACGCCACTGCGTAAATGGGTGGTTATAAAGATGGGATTAGGTATCCGGAAAGTATGAGTTGAGGCATATGGATCAACAGTGGGATTTGTCCATCCCGATGACGGATAGATATACTCCGGGCCCTCTCGGTGGAATGTCGTCTAATGTCTTGCAAGCATATGAATAAGTTCATAAGAGACCACATACCACGGTACGAGTAAAGAGTACTTGTCAGGAGACGAGGTTGAACAAGGTATAGAGTGATACTGATGATCAAACCTCGGACAAGTAAAATATCGCGTGACAAAGGGAATTGGTATCATATGTGAATGGTTCATTCGATCACTAAGTCATCGTTGAATATGTGGGAGCCATTATGGATCTCCAGATCCCGCTATTGGTTATTGGTCGGAGAGAAGTCTCAACCATGTCTACATAGTTCGCGAACCGTAGGGTGACACACTTAAGGTTTGATGTCGTTTAAGTAGATATGGAATATGGAATGGAGTTCGAAGTTTTGTTCGGAGTCTCGGATGGGATCCAGGACATCACGAGGAGTTCCGGAATGGTCCGGAGAATAAGATTCATATATAGGAAGTCATTTTCTAGGTTTGAAAATGATCCGGTATTTTCTCTGGAAGGTTCTAGAAGGTTCTAGAAGAGTCCGGAAGAAATAAGGATGGAAGGTGGAGTCCCAGAGGGGCTCCACCCACCTTGGCCGGCCAGCCTAAGGGAGGAGGAGTCCCAAGTGGACTCCTCCCCATGGTGGCCGGCCACCCCACCAAGGAAAGGGGGGAGTCCCACTCCCCCTAGGTTTGGTCACATGGAAGGTTTATGTTGGGGTCTTATTCGGAGACTTTGACCTAAACCTTGGGGCTTCCACCTATATAAAGAGGGGAGGAGAGGGGCTGGCCGGCCACATCAACACCACCATGGCCGCACCCCCTCAAGGCTGCCCTAGCCGGCGCCCCCTCTCCCAAACCCTAGCGGTTCCCTCCTACCTCTCTCTCCCACATAGCTTAGGCGAAGCTCTGTCGGAGATCTCCACCACCACCGACACCACGCCATCGTGTTACCGGGATTCCGAGGAGGATCTACTACTTCCGCTGCCCGTTGGAACGGGGAGAAGGACGTCGTCATCAACACCGAACGTGTGACCGAGTACGGAGGTGCTGCCCGATTGTGGCACCGTCAAGATCTTCTACGTGCTTTTGAAAGCGGCAAGTGATCGTCTACCGCAGCAACGAGAGCCTCCTCTTGTAGGCTTTGGAAATCTTCAAGGATTAGTCTCGTTCATCTCCTCGTTGCTCCCATCTTCTAGATTGCATCTTGGTTTGGATTGCGTTCTCGCGGTAGGAAATTTTTTATTTTCTATGCTACGAATCCCTACACTTCACACTTTTGGCTGTGCTTGTTGGCCAAATCTTCGCCCCTACAACACACGCAAGCTAGCTTTCCGTTCCACGCGCTGTGTTTTTCTTGGCTACAGTCCTCTCCACAAGGGTGTTAAGTGTTTGGATGTCTCCACTGGTCGCGTTTATATTTCTCGTGATGTTGTCTTCGATGAAAACGTTTTTCCTTTCGCCACCTTGCATCCTAACGCCGGTGCCCTCCTCAAACGTGAAATTCTCCTTCTTCCTACAACCACACCTAATGAGAGTGCCCAAAATATTGATGATCACTTGGCTCCTATTGTGCCTGTTACTGTTCCTTTGTCTGTTGCTCTACAGGACCCTACAGATGCTGCTGAAAATTCCTTGCAAAATGATGCTCCTACTCCTCAAACAAGTGCTGCAGAAACTGCAGAAAATGACGAACTGGGCGCCGGATCCGAGGCAGATTCTGGAGAACATTCTTCTCCCGCCAGCGCTGACAGCGAGGAGGATTCTCCCGCCCCGCCCTCGCCTTTCGTGCCGTCCTCGTCTTCCGCGTCCGACACGCCGCGCGCCTCGCCCCGCCACGGCTCCGTGTCGCCGCCTGTGCGGCCAGCGCCCGCCCTGGAGCCCGCGCGCGCCAATCTGGAACAGCCGCGTGGCGCTGCCTTTCGGCCTGCCCCCGCCACTGCCGATGCTCCCCCTGGATCAGCTGCGCCCGGTCACGCTGTGGTGCCTCCTGCTGCACCATCTTCTCCGCATCCTGGACCGCGTACTCGCCTTCAGAGACGGTACTGTGCTCTATGGTATGCTTGCTTCTACAGGTGAACCTCGCAATTTGCCTGATGCCCTTGCTGATTCTCATTGGCGTGCTGCTATGCAAGATGAATATGATGCCCTCATGATGAACAAAACATGGACTCTTGTTCCTCCCAGTGAAAATAAGAATGTCATTGATTGCAAGTGGGTTTATCGTATCAAACGCCGAGCTGATGGTACCATTGATCGCTACAAGGCTCGTTTGGTTGCAAAGGGTTTCAAGCAACGGTATGGCATTGACTATGAAGATACTTTTAGTCATGTTGTTAAAATAGCTACTATCAGGATTGTTCTGTCTATTGCTGTGTCTCGCAATTGGTGTCTCCGGCAGCTAGATGTCAAGAACGCGTTTCTTCATGGTGTTCTGGAAGAGGAAGTATACATGAAGCAGCCTCCTGGTTTTGCACATCCCAATGCTCCTAACTACATATGTCGTCTTGATAAAGCTCTCTACGGTTTGAAACAAGCCCCTCGAGCCTGGTATTCTCGTTTGACTACAAAACTCCAGGATTTTGGTTTCATACCTTCAAAGGCTGACACCTCTTTGTTCCTCTACACCCGAGCTGATGTCACTATTTTTGTTCTCATCTATGTTGATGGTATTATTGTCACCAGTTCTTCTGATCATGCAGTCTCTACACTTCTTAAGGATCTCAATGCTCACTTTGCTATTAAGGATTTGGGACCTCTTCACTTCTTTCTTGGTATTGAGGTCACGCGCACTCATGATGCTCTTTTACTCACTCAAGAGAAGTATGCACATGATCTGGTCGCCAAGGTTGGTATGGTTGGGTGTAAACCTGCCCCCACACCACTCTCTTCATCCGAGTCATTATCTCTGCATGAAGGTACTCCTCTTGGTCCTGATGACAGTTCTCAGTACCGAAGCATTGTTGGTGCTCTTTAGTATCTTACACTCACACGCCCAGATTTGGCTTTCTCTGTCAACAAAGTTTGTCAATACTTGCATGTTCCTACCACTGCTCACTGGACCGCAGTTAAGCGTATACTACGTTATGTTAAGGACACTGTCAGTCTTGGTATTACTTTTCGCCAGTCCTCCTCCACACTTCTCAGTGCATTTTCAGATGCTGACTGGGCTGGTTGTACTGATGATCGACGCTCTACATGAGGGTTTGCTATTTTTATTGGTCCAAATTTGGTCTCTTGGCATGCTCGCAAACAAGCCACTGTGTCCAGATCTAGTACCGAGGCAGAATATAAAGCTTTAGCTAATGCTACCACCGAGCTGATCTGGGTGGAGGCTCTTCTTCGTGAGCTTGGGGTTCGTCTCTATGAGAAGCCCTGCTTATGGTGTGACAACTTGGGTGCCACTTTTCTGTCTGCTAATCCAGTGTTCCATGCTCGCACTAAACACATTGAGATTGACTATCACTTTGTTCGTGAACGTGTTGCTAAAAATCGCCTTACTATCAAGTTTATTTCTACCAAGGACCAGGTTGCTGATGGGTTTACCAAAGCACTTCCAGAAAAAGGTTTGTAAGAATTCAAGCGTAATCTAAATCTCTCCCGAGCTTTAGATTAAGGGGGATGTTAGTGTATGTGCTTTACATACGTGTACGTGTACGGAGTAGTACTCCGACCATATACGTATCCTCTTTGTACTGCCACGTAGGGGGTTTTTCCCTACATATATAACATGCAACCGATGGCCCGAAAGGGTACGCATCGTTACACCAAAATTATCAAACCAAAGCAAATGCAGTAACAGACTGAACACTCTGGCGCCTATGTATACCCGTGCTCAGATCTTAGTACTCCATCGTCGTCCGTGTGACAATCTGCTTGGAGATGAAAGTATGTTTTCTGTAGATTGAGTGCTGAATTTCCCTTGGTTTTGCTTTTCTTGGGAGGAAACCCTTAATTACTTCATCCAGTCCTTGCGTACGTAGTTGCGTGCCCGCAGGCCACAGTTTTTTTTTTTTTTTTTTTTTGAGGTAACCCGCAGGCCACAGTTGATACCTCTTGCATCAATGCATGTTGGGAGCTCGGCGAGGCTTGCAGGCCTTCTGCCATGGAGCGGGTACCGGTGGAGACCTTCATTTTTTGCAAAAAGGCCTAAGGCCATATATTATATGAAAAAGGCCTACGAACATCCTTATCTATACCTAATATATATATATCTATACCTACTAACAAAGGAAGTAAGGTTTCTCCCCATTATTTTCGTCCGTTTTTGAATTGCCCATAATTTTCGGTCTAAATTACGGCAAATGCCACCGACAAGTGAATACAGCGCGTGGTTCGTTCCAATGATTCATCGCTGGTTGATTCGATTCCCTACTTGGTCGGTCTCCTTCGTGGCGTCGCGTGGCCCATCGGCCCAACAACAGTTGATATTGCCAGCCTACGGTTCAGCGCTGGAAGCTTAAAGCATTTACATGAGCCCACGTACTAATGCTCGCGCTCATATATACTCCGATCCAGGAGCTCGATCAGCAACCCCTCAAAAAAAAAGGAGCTCGATCAGCAGAAATCAATCAACTTTTGTTAGGGTTTCTTCATCTCGGTGGGCGCCGCTGGCGCATCTTGATCGCGCTCTGGCCTTCCCGCATCTGTTGATGCCTTCGTTGGAGATGACCATCACGAAGCGTCTCTTGCCGGCAGATTTGGCGTCGTAAGAGGCGGCATCGTCAACGCTGACAACGGCCCGATCCCACCCGTCCGGCTACCTCGCGCAGCGCATTGGTGCGGAGGTGCGTCGGCGTGTGCTCCAGTCCAGAACCCACAACGCCCCGGCAGCTGCGGGCTGCGGCCATCTACTCGGCCATCCACACAAAAGCATCTTTGCATCTCACGCCTGGTGCCACACGAGACAAGACGCCTGATGTTGCTACATCCGGCGCGACGCCGCTGCGACGGCAGCATGAGCGTCTCTAAAAGCATGTTCGTGACCTCCTGATGTTGCTACATCCGGCGCGATGCCACTGCGACGGCAGCATGAGCGTCTCTCACAGCATCGACATCCCATCCGGGCCTTCACGAGTGAATTCCTGTTTAGTGTCTTTTTAGTGCTGCAAGATGAAGTAGGCGCAGGTGAGGAACGAGAGTGTGGTGGCTTAATCCCCTTCTGCCTCTAAATCTAAACTGAATTGTTATTGTGATCTACTACCTCTGGACCAGCTACCCACTAACAACATGCATGAGCAGGTCTCCCTCCGCGTCGATTAAATCCGACCGGAGGGAGTACGTATGTAAAATCTGCTGCTTTGGTTGAATTGTGTGCCCTGCGTACTTTGTAGGTGGTTAATCTGAAGGCACTTGTTGAGGTGGAGGTGAGCTGGACCAGCGAATATTTAATTCAATTCTCTTCCATATGTTGCCTTGACTGATTTGATCTCTCAGATATGCTTATATGTTGCCTTGACTGATTTGATCTCTCAGATATGCTCTCACATTGTTCGCGAAACACACAACTTACCCATTGCCCATCCCTGCAGATGCCGGAGCACGGATTAATTTGATTTCTGTGTGTGGTTAGAGCATACAAAGTTTTGTTTTGCTCAGAACATGTACAACGCTTATCTGCAGATAGAATTTTCATGAATTATTCTACACAGAGAAATTGTCAACGAAGTGGGTACGCTCTGTTAGATCAATTATTTAAATGTAGTTTTTACCCTGCAAACCGTATCCTTGATGTTATTATGCACCGATTAAATTACAAAGTTTCTTCAGCTAGCTAATATGCTTGTGGTACAAGTTTATTTTATTTGATGACCGATTTTGTTTCAGCGAAGCAAAAGTGGGGTTTTGGAGGCAAAACAGGATATAGAAGTCAGTATGACAGTTGTGAGTGATTAGATCTGCCCCAGTTGTGAGTGATTAGATCTGTCGCGGGGACCCGGAGGCTAGGATATTTTTATCCTTTGAGATTATTAGTGTTATCCTTTTTTTCTTCCGATGCAACGCACGGGTATTTGTGCTAGTATCTTTACCTACTAATAAAGGAAGGAAGGTTTCTCCCACAAATTTTCGTCCGTTTTTGTATTGCCTCTAATTTTGAATGGAAATTACATCCATTGCCACCGGTTAATGAAAAAACGGTTCTTACTTTCAGCTTCGTTCGTCCATAGATCGAAACTATCGTCGCGTATGCCAGATACTGGGCCACGTACATGCGTTGCTGGGCTCTGCGTCAAATCGATCGTTGTGCGCTTCTGTTAATGGGCCATGGGCCATGTTTGTAATTTGCTCATATGGGCAGTGAAGCCAGGCACAAGGATCAGCATTGAAAGGCTACGCTAAACACGTGAGGGCATCACTACGAATAACGCCAATTCAATAGTCCCACCTCGCTGGAATATACCGAGTCTGGGCCGCTTTATATACCTCAGGTTCTTGGACATCGACAAGCTGCCTTGAAGTAGGAGCGAGAGATTTGACGCAGAGTAGTGCTCCAATTGACCCGTGAACATCTTAATGAGAGGAAGGAATAAACTTGCACATGTGCTGTGATTGCATGCCAATGGAAGAGAGCCATATATAGTGGAGCCCAGGGCGGCGAGCAAAGCAAAGCTGTACGGAATCATAGGACGGAGCCATATATAGTAGATAGCACGCCTCTTCCAACCGCCCACGTCTGCAGCTTGTCCATGGTGGTGACCGTCTCATGAGATGTGCGCGGTGGAGCGACGCGACTCGCAGCAGCGGCGGGACACACAACAACTTCCGGCGGTGCGAGTGCCAGCAACGGCCGGCGGTGTGAAGAGGGAGGGATTTTGGGACGGCGCGCTCGCAGAGGGTGGAGGTCGACGCCGGCAGTAGGGTGGCGCGCTCACGGAGGTGATGGCCGGAGGAGGAGCTATCAGCTATGGCGCGCTCGTGGGTGGACAAGGAGGAGGGACAGCGGCGGCATGTGGCCGTGGTGGTGTGAGGAGCACCGGAATAGACGAGAAAACTGGAGAAAGAAGAAGGCTGTGTGGAGGGAAGGAGATAAGGTGAGTCCACCGCTATAACCGCGCTGCCACGCGTCGCGCGTAGGAGACGGAGGAAACAAACGCGCCATCCCCCGGGGGAAAGGCAGCGTTTCCCATAATCTATACAAAGCCAGTACGATTGGAGCAATCACTAATGCTTGCAAACTAGATTTCAGATTTTGGTCCTTCTCAAACAAGCTTCTACGTAAAGTAAGCACATGCATATACACTACTGAGTTTTCTTAGATAAAACACTACTGCGCCGGCCCAATAATCTATACAAAGCCAGTACGATTGGAGATTTGGAGCAATTGCAGAAATTCTTAATTGTTCTATTACATCCATACATACATGCATTGAAATTGCACGGTCTGTCTTTCTATCCTGTAATTGCATTCTTTCTTTTATCTGCACACTAATGCTTGCAAACTAGATTTCAGATTTTGGTTCTTCTCAAACAAGCTTCTACGTAAAGTAAGCACATGCATATACACTTGAGTAAGTAATCCCTTCTCGTTCATTACAGCAGAAGTATGATTTTCAGCAATTAAATTCTCGATGACCTAAAAATATAAAAAAATATAAAATTTAAACTAAGACCCTGACAGTTTTTATGGATCGTAGGGAGTACTTTTTATCCGCTATACAGTAAGAATTATTATTTTGTATGTATTGTTGATTTATATCAATACGATAGTTACTATAATTTTTAAAGAAAACTATAGATTGATAACATATGGTCTGAGAATTAAGAAGTCCCTCAAAATCACCTAACAATTGACAAAACCATATTCTCAAATCTGAAATTTAGGTGACTTGAGATTTATGTGCTACACACCAGAAAATTAATAAAAACATATTCTAAAATGTTCTCTACGGTATTTTCATTCTCATAAAATAATATTCATTAAAAATCAATCCGCAGCAACGCGCGGGCATATTTCCTAGTAATATAATAAAAAAAATAAGGTTTCCGTGGTTTCAACCGTTTCGTCCGTCCTTCCGTCTATGTTTTTTTCGTCCGTCCTTCCGTCGTATGTCAAAACCGCATCGCCCCACGTATGGTCGTTTCCTCGTCGATCACGCCAACATGTTGGTTCGTGATCCATATGAACTGGAACTCGCTAGCGTTTCCAGCCCTTAAATATACATACGTACAGGTGAGGCCGGATTCAATCGATAGATTAATCATCGACTAAAGAGACGAAAGCCTAAGGCCACGGTACAATACGCGGCGACGAAGCAGAGGTAAAATAGCTACACCACACGCTGCACAAGGCTTTCAACAGCACAAGGCTTTCAACACGAACGGAGAGACGTTTAGCAGAAGCCTGCGGGCTGCGGCGGCGCTTGTCCGGAACCTTACCCATGCAGTTAGCGTAATCGATCCAGCCGTGTTAGCTTACACCAAACCACCATGGATGCAAAAACTCTGGTCTGATGATCGATCGATGAGCAACTTACGACGGGGCGGTGAACGGCGCATCGACCTCTCCATGGCGGACGATGGCGTCAACGTGTTTCCTCAGTTGCTGTTGTCCATATTTCCTCGGGCTTCCGCTTCCGTGGACGCGGGAGCGCGTCGAGAGAGCTGCAGACCACGTAGACGCACCGCTACTACGCTCTGGTCGATGTCTTATCCGCTCCTCAAAACTACACGACGAGACACACGCCGAGCCGCCGTGCGCCAATGGGAACGGGAAATTCATCCAATTCCACGGCCCACGGGAGCGGCCGCGGTGCCAAATGAGACTGCAATCTGGGCGACGGCTGACGGGGTGACGCTATGCACACGCTCAACTCTTGCACTGTCTCCAAGATGGCTACGGCGTGCGCCGAACGGCCGCCAAGGCACCAATGCCCATGAACTCACACGTCCGTGCGGGGCACCAGTCCAAACGTGCAGATATCGATGGAAATAAACTCTCACTGATCTTAGGTACCGCGATGCACCTTCTTTTTCTAATCAAATTCATAAGTAGCTACATACTACTTGTTGATTACCTTTAGTGATGTCCTAAAAAATATTTAATAAAAAGCAATCAGTAGCAATGCATCCGGCGGAGAGCTGGAACCACGGCATGGCGCAACGGTGGAGTTTCGGAGGCGGCGTCTACAGTCGAGCCTGGGCTCCGTTGGGCATGGAGCGTGGATGTCGATAACCAGCTGGGTCTACATCCGAGGGCAGACGGATGACAAAATGCGCGTGATGTGGGAATGAGGTGAGTCAGTGTTGCCATTGTTTGCTGGTACATTGTTACCGTCGAGTTTATATATAGCATATGCGAACCAAAGTAATTCACCAAAGCAGGCTTACGTGTTTACCTGAGTTCTCGATATTGGCCAAGAATCCATCAATAATTTAAGTGAATCCACTATTTACAAGAATCTAAGTATCACAAGGCCGAAAAAAGTGTGTCGTAAAGGCCGAAAATAGTTCTTGATAATAGTTTAGTTGTGAATTAGTAAGACCTATTATTTTGACCGAACTAGCATGACGCTAGGTCACCGCGCAGAAATATAAAGACCTTTTATATGTTTTATTTGTACATCTTATTAGTGTAGTTTTCTGCTATACGATGCACACTGTCTCGGCATATATCCCGTCGCAACGCACGGGCAAATTTACTAGTACAAGAAAAAGAAAGTTTTTCAAAAGTTTTGCGCCATTTTCCTTCTGGATCCCTACATAATTTGGCTGCTAGATATCTATGAGCCAAATTGCCTTATATGCATGTGGTTAGATTGCTTACTGTCATAGATATTTGGAGTTCCTAGTTAGATCAAAATACACGCGCAGTAAGGCGCATTTTTTTTAAATAATACACTTTTTTTTGTTTATTTTAGAAATAATACTCGGTTTTGAGATATTTCAGAAATAATACACCGTCGGGTTCGTTGAACCCGAAATTTAAAACTCGGGGTAGAGGAACCCGAAATTTCAAAATCGGGGTAGAGGAACCCGACTTATTCTTTTGGCGGGAGGGCGAAAAAGGAAAAAGAAAAGGAAAAGAAAGAATCGGGTTTTAGAAACCCGATATTAGTGAATCGGGTTAGGCGACCCCGAGATTCCCACATATTTCGGGTTACTCTACCCCGATTTTTGAAATTTCGGGTTCCTCTACCCTAATTCTGAAATTTCGGGTTCCTCTACCCCAATTCCTTCTTTTTCGCGCGGAAACAGGATTAGTCGGGTTCCTCTACCCCGATTTTTGAAATTTTGGGTTCCTCTACCCCGAGTTTCAAATTTCGGGTTTCCTGAACCCGACAGTGTATTATTTCTGAAATATCTCAAAACCGAGTATTATTTCTGAAATAAACAAAAAAATGTGTATTATTTAAAAAAAATTCGCCGCAGTAAGAGAGTCCAATACAGCGATGGATCAGGGTAACAAATTATTTATTCAGACTAAGGGTTTGGCACTTTGCATTGTCAAAAAGCAAAATTGAGATGTAGTTTGGCTAGTTAGTTTGTGCAATGACAAAATTAATCTCGTACTTTATCTACCTAATGAGTTACTCCCTCTGTTCCTTGATATAAGTCATATAGTTTCGGGCACAGAAATTAAAGAATGCACATCGAGGAAAAGGTGCACTAGGTTTGAGCCAGATTACCACTAAATAATTGACATAAGAAAATAGAGGTCTTCGCATCATATAAAAAAATGTAAACGAAATGGAGTTTCGTTGTTCGTCACATGAAACTCTGCACTTAGGGATCAGCCTCACAAATATGATCTTCGAGCTTTGAAACCGTCTTCTTTCTAGACTCAGCCGTAGGCTATATATTATATCCATGGCTTGTTGAGATCCCCTTCCTCCTTCATTTCTCACGGATAAAATCTTGAATTCCTTCTACTCATTATGCTCATACACCTATGAAAAAGAAACTCTTGCTTAGAAATGAATTTCACATTTATCTACGCAAGCCATGGCACCCGTGGAACTACCGGGTAATAGAGAAGAGTAAAAGCACTCAAGTCTATTGCTATACTTACGCTTATAAAGAAATAAATATTTTATTTATTGCATTAAGCCATATAGCTTTTGTCATGCAAATTAAATAACACACATTGAGGAAAAGTTACACCCGATTTGGGCCGGATTACCACTAGATAATTGACATGAGAGAAAAAAGAGGACTTCACATAAGATATAAAAAAGGAAAAAAATACCTAAAAAATGTCTAGGCAAGTGGTGAAACACAATACACCTTTTATTCTAAAAAATTTCTCAAAAAACTATATGGCTTATATCTAGAAACGGAGGGAGTAGTATTTTGTTTAAGAACCGCAACATGGATTTTGCATGGATAAGAAGCTACGTAGGACATGCCCTCAAGGATCCTAACCTCACGCACTAATATTTTGAGTTGCAACTATGCTACCAAGTACAAGTTCTAGAAAAAATCATGCTTTTGATGTGTTGAGACCCTAGCTTAATCGTGAAAAATGGGGATATTGGTCATGGACTAGTTGTTGGGATCTTCGATGACTGTTACCATCTAGTATGTGATTTTATATAAAAAAAAATCAGTTTAAACATGTACTTAGGGAAGACAACAGTGTAGCTCATGAGTTAGGAAAAATGGTTAGAGATTCTTCTTAGTCCAGTTGGATAGATGATCCCCCAACTTCTATCCCACCTCTTATATTAGGCAATGTAGCTTTGATGTTGAATAATAAAGAAACTGAAAATTTGTAGACAAGGCATTTCTGAACCCGAGCTCATATGCTCCTGATTGAATAAAAAAAATCAAAAAATAGCAAACTTCAAAAAAATGTGAAATTTTTGTACAATGAACATGAACAAGTATTCTAACTGTATAGCAAGTATACAAAAAATCTCCGAAAAAAAGGCATATGTAGTAGTTTGTGCAAAAAAGGCAAATTGGAGTGATGTTTCGAACATCTAGATTTGTTACTTATAGCACTCCGATTTGTCTTTTTTGTACTGATCACTACATATGTATTTTCCCAGGGATTTTTGGTATGTAGATAGATAATTTGTTCATATTCATTGTACAAAACTTTCAAATTTTTTAAATTTATTTTCTATTTTTAATTTTTTTATTCAATCCGAAGCATACGAGCTCAGGTTCAAAACTGGTTTTTCGAAAAATTGTTAAAAAAAAGCTAGAGAGCATCAAAGAAGAAGTAAATGGGCTGAACCCAGCATCGGGATGGGACCAGGGCTACTGGCCGTGCGGGCCTGGCCTGGCCACGACGAAGCCCCTAATATAACGGCCGGACGGCTGCAAGGAAACCAGGCCTTTTGCCCGCAGAAAAAACAAATCTAGATGTGTGATGTGTCACCTTTGAACCATCATGTTCATTCCCGCGTGGGAACTGATGGACGGCCAGAACAAACGAAACACGAATTAACAAACAAATCTAGATGTGTAGCGGGGTTCAGCTACACAAACTGTTTTGCGATTTGATTTTTCTTTTTTTGAACATCGAGATTTTACTACGTACTCAAGCACACTTTACGGAGAGTAGTGTGAATCCTGAACAGTGATCTATATCTGAACATGTCTTTCACACTAGATAGAGATAATATGTCTTTCCCTGGACAGTGATCTATATCTGAACATAAGCACCTAACTGATAAGGTTGTGGACTAAATTTTAGAGCATCTCCACTGGCACGTCTCATAGCAATCTCAATAGCGTTTAAGGTTTGGTGTTTTTTTAGGTCACACTGACGCATCAATAAGTAGTCGGCCATTTTTTTTAGCCTAATACAATCGTCGGCAACCCCGTGCAGGCCCCTTCGCGCGCGGTGCCGAATGGGAGCGCCGGCGCCTCACGCCATGTCGGATGGAAGCCCTCAGCCCTGCCGCAATCTCAAGCCCGAAAATATTACTTCTACTCCCAATTCCCTCCCCCTCCTGCCCGCTGATTCATTTCTCCCGACATCCTATCCACCTCCCTCCCGCCCTCCTTTCCAGTGAGTGCCGTCACCATCGTCGTTTCCGGCATGCCTCTTAAGAAGAAGGCGTCTGCGAAGGGGCACGTGAATCCATGCAAGGTTACGTAGAAGGAGAAGCCGGCGCATATGCCGAAGGAGGAGCGGGCTGCTGAGAGGCGCCACTCACACCCTTCCTTTGATCCATTTTAACATGAAGCTCAAGTTATTTTTTTTTGTAATCAGACGACGATGACGGGCGAGTTGATGGGTGGATGTTTGCTAACCTTTGAATTGCTACTTCCAAAATTTTATTCAAATTTCTATCCCTATTTGCTAGATTTAATTTTTTTTGTCAAAAAATCATATTGGAGGTGCCGGTTTGGGGTCGCCGGTGTGAGACAATCCTCCCCAAGTGAAGGGAGCAACTGCCGGCGCACCCCATAGGGCCCTGGAGATGCTCTTAGTTGCTAGCCTAGCCTAGCCTTATGATGGGCTTTTACATTTGAGCTCGTGAGCGTGAGAAATCTTGTCAGCTTGGAACGAGTTGCTTGCTTGAATGCTAGCTAGAAGAGGTCTGATTGCCCTGTGTTTCTGGAGCGTTGACAATGTTTGTCGCAATCGCAGCTGAAACCAGAATTAAACTGTTAATGTAGAAATGAGGCTCATGTAAGTTGAGAAATTGATAACATAAGACCAAAAGCTTCAGCATGCAAAGCTGAAGAAGCTATTGGCCGTCCTCCATCCGAATGAAGAATCTAATGCAGGAGCCAACAAGTTTTCTTGCTCTAATATCCATGCTACATGATAGAATGTGCAATTTCCTCCAAGATTTGAAGGAATCTATATCAAGGCTTCAGAAGTGTTAGGTTGCTTTGACCTGTCATGAACTTCAGTAACGTGATGGCCTTCAAGATTTGATACCTACAAAATAGCATTCCAAGCAGAAAAAACTTGTGTACACCTAGGATATTTTCTATTAAAGCGGCAGTTATTTCTTGCTTTCAACAAGCACTAAACAAAAGTGATAAGCTCACTAGATTAATCTGTGGATGATTCGGAGAGTAAAGCTTGAATCATGTCCGGAGCGTTATGATGTAAAGAAGCAATTGTTTCAGTACAAGGCTGCTTTAGAGAAAGAGCCCAAAAATAACATATGCATTGCACCTTCCAGTTTTCCACATCTAAAACATTCTAGCTCAATATGCTTTCAAAATTTACATGCACGTTTACCTGTGGGCAACGCCTTGAGGACGAGTCTCCAAGAAAATGTTTGGACCCGAGGCACCATGGTTTTGACCGGCCAAAGCGTGTGATTTCTCATTCGAAACGACCTGGCGGGGTCATGTCTGGGTCCGGTGGTGTGGATAGGATTGGGCTTCGAGCCAGGATGGCGGCCTGGCGTGAGCGGTGGAACTTGGCAACGCTGATGGCATCATGGACAGTCAGTCAGGCAACATTGTGTCCTCCCTCCCCCGCCCCTCCTCCATATTTTCTTCCCCATCGTCCATGTTCAAAGCCCCCACGGTAGGGAGTCCTCTGACTCTACCCACTTGAGGGGGGCTTGCGTGGAGTGAAGTTCGGCTCCGATGGTGCCGCTAGGATTACGCTTCAGGCTAGGTCAGCGGTCTGGCGTGGGCAATGGAACTTGGTGGAGCTAGCGGAGTTAGAGACAAGCATCCAACGATGCGGTTGTGGTGTAGGACAAAGGTTCCTGGTGGGCCTATAGGCCCGGATCTGGGCCCATTGTGATATATGTAGGTCGGACGATGCACGGGAGCTGGCTCTAGAACCTTCAACTTCGGACCGTTGGTTGTCCAACAATGACATGGCCGCGGGTTCTCGGCGGGGATGGCAAGGGACGGGATGCCATGGGTTTGTAGGTGCGTGGAGGTGGCGGGCGTGGCTCTGCAGTGCGGTGGCGGGGCTAGTCGGGCCTACTGCTACGTTCGGTCGGTGACCACCTCTAGCAGTGGAGGATGGGTCGCTCGGGAGCAACTAATTTAGGACAACAACTAAAAAACTAATTTAGGACAAAAACAAGTCGGCGGACCTTGCACGAAGCTGGGTGAATGGTGGTTGTCGTCGGCTGCTTTTAGGTTGCTCGAGAGCTTGACGACGTGCAAGATGATAACGAAATGGAGGCTCACCAGTCGAATCGATGCCGACGGTCGTTGCAGGGCCTAATCGAAGCAGCCATACTAGGGGTGGGGCCTACGCTAGTCGATTTAACGCCCAACGCACCTTCAACCAATTGCAAGGAGCTTCGGTGGCGACGGATCCCTGAGGGACGATGACGGCGGAGAACTGGATTTGCAGCGACGACGCTCCATGGCATGGGATCTAGAGTAAGGGAAATGGACGAGGTGCCTGTGGGAAACCACTGGCGAGCTACGAAGGTGAGATGGACCGCTGGGGAGGGGCAGGCGCCGGTGAGGAATGGCGTGGGTGCAAGGCGGCAGATCGCAGGAAGATTTCAACATGATAGTTTGGGACCCGCGCCCATGTTGGACTTTTGCAGCGCATGCCCTGTTGGACTTTGCAACGCGCCGGCTCGTGTGCCGTAAATTTGCAAAGCACCGAGTGGTTTTTTCCACCGCGCCCAACAAAATTCGGTGCCACGCGGTTCACAACGTTTGTTGGAGCGATCCCGCGTTTTTTTAAAACACTTATTCATCCCTCGTCATAGTTAGGGCATGTGCAATGGTTGATAAGATCCATCTTATCTTAACGTGCCACATAATCTAGATGTGACAATAAAACATGATATACAATGGGTAATTTTTAGTTTTAGCTCTACTAACTAGAACTTCCTAGATATATGGTGAAAGAGATTGAGCTAGAGATCATCTCTTAAAATTAAGAGAAGACACACCTTTTAAACCTTCTCTTTCCTCCACTAAACATTTATCTACGTATTATTGCTAAAATATCACCATTATACATGCTGTTAGAGTTGATCTAAGAAAGATATAGAGATGCGTTCTTCTGCGGCCCCACGACATCACAAGCCGCGCATCAACATCATGGTCCTGAAATAATGCCGGTTGGTGGCTCAACGCGCCAACAGAATGTTGGCGTCCCAATGCGACGCTGTCCTATTGCCTGCCCGGCATTGGCAACCAAGTCAAAAGCATCCACCGGCGGTACCTTGTCTCGCCACCAAAGTCCAAAACCACACTCGGACGTACAGAGAGGCGCCCCCACCATCCGATCTCGGACGATGCACGGCCCAGGCGCGCCCTTGTTGCACGGCCCTCTCACGTCAAATCGGCGTCCACCAATTGTTTGCCATACTGTTTGCTCTCGCCCTGCTCATCGAGTTTGGCAGTTTGCATTATTTTACTTGCGTGGTTGAGCTCGCGTTGGTACTTGGTAGTGTCGCAGTGGGGCTATTTCCGTTGTGGTTTGGGACACACAGTTCTGGTAACTCGTATCCTTGTTTCAATTGGTGGGACCGGTTTAGATCGCGTGTTGGTATTCTTGGCCGAGAGTGAGAGCGCGCGCATGTAGAAAAGATAGAGAGAATCCATACACGGCTACAGTCAAACATCTACTACTTCAAAATTTTAAAATATTCTGTCTTTTAAATTGTAAACCTCGGTTTAAATTGACATTTGGGTCGTCTCCTCCTCCAACTTAAATCCATATAGTTAAATACTTTCTCCGTTCTAAAAGTAAGCTCCTCAATTTTATCTAGATAATGAGTTATATAGATATATTCCAGTTATATATGGAAAGAATTGTTTGCAAATCGAAACATGGCCTACAGAACATATTCCAATCTCCAAATTTAGTTTTTCTCGTGTCCTTAGAATTATATTCTTTTCTTCATATGTGCACTATCTTTTTTAGCAATGCATGCAATGCCGTGATAGTTATGTAAAGGGATTTTTTGAAACCTGGTTACTCCTGAATCCTATTAAACTTAGTTCGGAACTAAGTGCTTGTTTGTTTGAGCTGCAGCTGAACGATAAGCAGCTGGAGCTGGTGAGATTTGAGAAGCGGCTGGAGCTGGACGACTGGTGGAACTCAAAAATGTTGTTTGGCAACCGGCTTTTCGGATAGCTTGTAGATATGTAGTTGGTACAAAAAGTCTGATATACCCTGTATGGTGATGATGATGTTTAGATCCTGATCCAACATGATTTTGCTGATTATGCATTGTATTAGCTCAAATAATATGGTTAACAACATTTTTTAAGGTAAAACAATATTTGTTTGTTTTTTGATAAATGTTTATAATTAATTGGACGTATGTACCGTGGTAATCAATAAATTGGATTTATGTAAAGTATCTATACAATAGACACAAAGTATGCAGTCCTAATTAATACAAAAATCATAGATCAAATCATACCCACAAACAAATATGTAGTCTAAATCAGTCAAAAAACACAGATCTGAATCATACACAGATGTGCAGATCTAAATTATTCAAACATCGCCGTGGGGGCTGAAGACGATGCGTGGTCGACATGTGCTCCTTCCTTACGGCTGAAGACGAGGCAACCGTGGGGGTGGCGATGGGAGGAGTTGCAGGAGTGTGAGACAGAAGGGGAGGGGTGCGGCAGGCAGGTGGAGAGGCGCGGGGGAGGCGCCTCGACGACCGCCGACCGGCGGCGAGGCTAGAGAGGCGCGGGGGAGGCCGCCCGACGATCGGCAGCCGGCGCCGAGGCTGGAGAGGCGCGGGGGAGGCCGCCCGACGACCGCCGGCCGGCGCCGGAGCTGGAGAGGCTAGCGGCGCGAGTAACCCGAGCCGAATCTCCTGTCTCGTGCGAGTCAGAGGAAGTGGGGAACGGGGTGGAGGATTGGGGTAGTACGCGGTGGCACTTGAGCGTGAATAACCGGAACTTCAGGGGTAGTACGACGTACCGCTTCGATACTTACGTTGGAAGTCGCGGGAAGCTGCGGGAAGTACCCCGCGAGGTGCTTCCGGGCTTGTAGTGCAAATGAGAGAAGCGCTTGTACAAGCCCATGTCTAAAAGTTAGATGTTTGGCTGGGCTTCTGCTTCTCTCCACCCAAAAGATGAAGAAGCTCCAAAAATCCTCTACATGCAAAAATTTATTTCGAAAGTAGAACTTTTGTGCCTGCACAGTAAATTGGATTCCGTGGAATCCAAGTCCTGTCTTGTATTTCTAATAGTTCTGTTACTTTTCTATATAGGCAAAAGAACGTCACGCCACCGAGGCACCAAGCAACCTGCGTATACACACGAGAAATATTTCGAAAGTATAAGTGGACAAATCAATGGATGATCAACTAACCCTGCTGGGTGGACCGCAGTCGATCGACACAAACAAAACGTCTCAATGAGCAGTTTCTACTTTCATTTTGCAAATAAAATAGATATCTCTACTATACAAACAATCTCGAAGTGACGAAACTTGGGAAGTCAGTTGGGGAAGTAGGGCCGAACTTGTTAGTGTTGGTTCCACGACGTTTCAGGAAGCGTCGTACGGTGAAACATGCGTTTACTGAACGTAGCTGGATCACATACATTGTGGCAGCCGTGAGCCAATGGCACTGTATTCCTCCAAGTCCTGCTAGTATGCCCTCTTCGAAGGATCGGTAGTGTTAGAGCATGTCTAGCAGGCCCCTTATTTTTCTGCCCCGTATTTCGCCGCTTTTTCGTCCCGTATAAAAAAAATGCTCGTAGATACACCGCTCCGTCTAGCAGACCCCGTATTTGATCCCGTATATTTGTAAATTTAAAACCCCGGAAAACTAGTTCATTCATAGTTTGTCGATCATACATAGGAATCGACATACCTACATACAAAATGCGCGATCATGGATCGCGACTTCTAGTCGGAAAGGTCGATGATGAACCCGTCGGCCTCCGCCTCCTTCACGGCGGCGATGGCCGCCGCCCTATCTTCCTCCTCCGCCCTCTTCCTCTCGTCGGCGTCCTTGAGGGACTCTTCAATCGCCTTCAAGAAGGCGGGGTCCTGGTCCTCGTCTTCCTCCTCCTCCTCGCCGGCGAGCGGAGCACCTCCGCCGCCGGTGCTCCCGATGGTCGCCCTCCATGCCTTGTTCACCCGGCGTTGGCGCTCCCACTCGACGCGCCACGCCTCGAACTTGGGGCCGCTCATCGGTTTGAGCGGCGGGTCCTCGTGGTACCAGCGGCCGCCCCGCGTGAAGTCACGGAGCTTCGGTGGGACGAACGCGCCGCCGTCGTACTTGCAAGCCGCGCGGCGGCTCCCGGCGGCGGATCTTTTGCATTGAAGCCGCCAGGCATCCTCCACGCTGTCCGGCGAGCGGGATCGCTTCGATCCGCTCGCCGGCGAGGCGGTACTGC
Organism: Lolium perenne; assembly: GCF_019359855.2. Classification (NCBI taxonomy): domain Eukaryota; kingdom Viridiplantae; phylum Streptophyta; class Magnoliopsida; order Poales; family Poaceae; genus Lolium; species Lolium perenne. The sequence goes on along the minus strand of NC_067245.2, from coordinate 41,594,358 downwards.
AGCGGCGGGAGTCCATGCCGGAGATGGGGTGGAATGCAGCGCGGGGGAGTGAGGAATTTCTCGCCGGAGCAGGATGGAGGAGGCGGCGGCGCACGGCGGAGCTAGGGTTGCGAGTGAGGGGTTAACCCCTCACTCGCACCTGCGCCCAGTTGAAAGGACACGGATGTCGCCTAGAGGGGGGGGGGGTGAATAGGCGATTTAAAAACTTTTACGAGATGGGCTTAACAAATGCGGAATAAAACTAGCGTTTACTTGTCAAGCCCAAAGCCTATATACTATTGTTCACCTATGTGCACCAACAACTTATGCTAAGCAATACAAGCAAGTATGTGATAGCAAGATATATATAACTTCAAGCACGATGGCTATCACAAGGTAAAGTGCATAAGTAAAGAGCTCGGGTATAGAGATAACCGAGGCACGCGGGAGACGATGATTTATCCCGGAGTTCACACTCTTGCGAGTGCTAATCTCCGGTGGAGAGGTGCGGTTGCTTAGTGCTCCCGAACGCCACAAGAGGCTCACCTTGAGGTGTGGTTGCTCGATGCACACCAACGCCACAAAGGCCTCACCTCAAGATGCGGTACTCACACCACACACCGAACGCCACGAAGGCGCCTCACCTAAATCTCCGGTGACCCTCGCCACAAAGGCCTAGGTCACGGTTCCACTAAGGGATTTCCTTCGAGGCGGAAACCGGGCCTTACACAAAGGTTGGGGCACACATCCACAACTTAATCGGAGGCTCCCAACAAATCACCACAAAGGTCTAGAATCCGTCTAGGGTTCCAAGAACCCAAGAGAAACAACCTTCTTGCTTTCACCACCACGAATCACCGTGGAGAACTCAAACCGATGCACCAAATGCAATGGCAAGAACACCACAAAGATGCTCAAGTCCTTCTCTCTCAAATTCCAACAAAGCTACAAAAGCTATTGGGGGAATAAGAGAGGAAGAACAAAAGAAGAACACAAAGTTCCCCAAGATCTAGATCCCAAAGATTCACTCACAAAGAGATGATTTGGTTTGGTCAAAGTGTGGATCTAGATCCCCTCAATCTTTCTCTCAAATAGATGCAAGAATCATGGGAAGGGGAGAGAGATCTCAAGCTCACAAAAAGTCAATCAACAATGGAGGTGAGAGGCTTGAGAGAGAGGAGGAAGAAGAAGGAGCAAGCTATGAAAAACAAGGAGAGAGAGGGGCTTAAAAAGGATGCCCCAATTTCTGCCCGTTGGAGTGCTGCGCGCGGGGAAGAAGAGGACCGGTAGTACCGGCCAGGTTGGGCCGGTACTACCGGCCAGTGTTGGCAGGAGGTGGCGGGGGTGGCGAGCTGCGGGCAGGGAGGGGAGGCCGGAGCCTCCGGCCATGGTACCGGCCGGGGTACCGCCGAACCTCCCCATAGCCCTGGACATCTCTGAGAGCCACGACGCCTTAGCGGTACCGCGGGCGGTACCAAGCCCGGAGGCTCCGGCCAAGGTGAGGCCGGTGGTACCGCCCGTGCCTCCGGCTGCTGTCCCTCCTCTCCTTTTCCTTTCTTTTCTTTTTCTTTCTTTTAAACCCAAATATGGAAATGCAAATATCTAGAGTTTGGAAACTCGGATTAAGACGAAACCAATTTTGTTGGAAAGAGGACGACAAGAGCTACCCAACAAAAAGTGAAAATATGGAAACTAGCTGGGGGTGATTTTCTATTATTTTTAGAGGTGCAACACCTCAACATGAGAAACCGAGAAAATCACCAAACTCGAAAACGCAACAAGTGATCTATGCGAAATCCGTTTTCGAAGAACTAGAGCTTGTCATGAGAATAAGCACAAGCTCTAAAACATCACATGGATAAGATCCAAATAACAACCAAGAAAGATGATGCAAGGATGCAAAGGTTTGAGCTCTCTCCGAATGATACGATCGAGTTACTCACTCGAGAGCCCTCTTGATAGTACGGCAACTAAACTAAGAACCGGTCTCCAACTACACCATGAGACCGGTGAGAAAGAAACCCTATCAAGAGCAAACCTTAACCTTGCGCATTCCACTTGATCTCGATGATGACGATCTTGACCGCAACAAGATGGAACGCCTTTCTTGCTTGTGCTTGCTTGACGACGTCTTGTGGATTGCTCCCCCATAATCCACCATGGGAGAGCTTCTTCTTCGGCGCATCTTCACATATCCATGAACACCATATGGATGGCAAGATTCAAGCATATGATCTCTTCGAGTTGGCTCATCTTGAACTTGCACTTCATTTCTTCATTCTTCATCATGTTGATGTCTTGAGATAACTTGAGGGCTCACTTCATCTTCATCTTCAAGACATACTTGACACTTGATATCCTTCATCAATTTCTTCTTATTGCAACCTTGAAGCCAACAAATGGTTCAAGCATTGCCTATGGACAACACCTACAAATATAACTCAATGCAAACATTAGTCCATAGGGATTGTCATTAATTACCAAAACCACACATGGGGGCTCCATGCACTTTCACCAGTATAAGTAGGGGGCGGCGGGGACGATTTCCTGGGCCCCGTATTCCACCGAAACGGGGCGGCCAGAATACGGGGCCTGCTAGACGGCCCAAACCGCACCTATCCCGTATCTCGCCGAAATTTTACGGGGTGGGCAGGTTATAAGGGGCATGTTAGACATGCTCTTAGGGTTTTGGGAGTTGAACTGGAAATCTTGGGCGTCACCTAGGGGGAGGTTCTTTATCTAGCTTGCTTGCCAAGACAGATGAGAGGCTCGCGCGCCGCCAGTTGCCTCATCGGCCGCATTGCATGTTCTGTGACCGGGCAGGGGAGACTATGTCACATATTCTTACTAGGTGTCCGTTCTCGCGGATTATCTGGCATGAGATTCTATCCTGGATTCGATCTATTGCCGGACCTCCCGATGTTGAAGGTGATTTCGTGGAGTGGTGGTCACTGGTGGTGCGCTCCAACCTACGTCATATGCGCAAAGGGACCTCGTCGCTAGTTATGCTCACAACGTGGTGGATCTAGAAGCATAGGAACGCAATTGTCTTCAACAACGAGCTGCGTTCGGTGGCCTCCCTAATCGACACGATCAAACTGAGACGAGATTATGGAGGGATGCGGGAGCACGAGGGCTACATCAACTTCTCCCTTAACCTAGTTTTCTTGGGTTGAGTTATATGGCGTGGGTGTTAGTCCACTCTTTAAACTTGTAAATACAACTTCTTTTCCTATCAATTCATCGAAACGCAAAGCTTTTCCATTTTCACGAAAAATTTGGTTCTTATGTGCATATTTTTTGATAAATGGGATATATTAATATCGAGAAATACCAATTATATTCAACCTCTACAACAACGTAATACTTTAATGGTAGTACGGATGCGCACAACTAAAAAAATAAAAAATAAAAAGTTCCGCTATAGTATTCTAGCCCTAGCAACACCAATACAATCACCACCAAGATAACACATGTACTCCAGACTCTCCAAAAACGACGTTTTCAAAAAAAAAAAAAAACAGTGCACAAGCGTCATCGGCGCCTGATTAAAAGACCTTATGTTTTCACCCTAAAGATAGTCCGTCCCTTAAAACTATGTTTTCAACAAAACTATTGCCCGACACAACCAATTAATTCAAGATCATTGATTTTCATCCTGAAAAGTAAAACTCTAAGCTTCACATGTGTTGTCGCTTCCACTTGCATATTTGGTTCTTGTGTGCATATGTAAAACTCTAAGCTTTATATGTGTTGTCGTTTCCACTTGCATATTTGATTCTTGTGTGCATATGTATCCATTGTTTTGAAAATACATTTCAAAATATTAAATGCACTAGTAAAAATCTAAACACATCTAAATTTAAATAAACTTTTAACATCTGTATATGGACAAAGTAAGTACCACATTTCACACCTCCATTGTGCTGAGACGTGCCACCACGTGAGGCGTGGATTGATTCTGTCACGCAAACTAGGGAGACACGATTGTCAGGGGTGTCTCGCCGGCGGGAGTTGCAGACGACACTACGACAGGATCACCGGCGGCTGAGCCGCTGCATGAGTAGGTGTCCCTCCATCAGGAACTTGAACTGATGCATGCCGGCAACCAGCAACACCTCAGCATCTCGGTCGTCGACGCGTCCCTCTGCCGACGTCTCTGCCCCCTTTCTGCTCAGCCGAAAGAATCCGGATGGCTGAGCTGTATTTAATTTGGGATGGCTGATCTTGACGTAAAACGGCTGATCTCAATATGTAGTAACAGTTTGCTTCACTGCGTCCATTTCCTAATGGATTTTCTCCGCGAGCAGATTGGATTGCGATACGCAGAATGATTTCTGTGGACCGAAATCATAGAAGTGTTAAGCCCTCACAAACAGTATACAAAAAGAATAATTTGCAATAGAAGTGTTGTTCTGATTGCAAAAAAAAGACTACACTAACGAGTTGTGTAGGTTGCTTCTAGCTTACCTTTGCTGCCATATTTTATTTGCTGAACAAAGAACATAAATTAAGAGATAAGAAAAAATATTTGTGCTTGCGTAGACCTCGTTTTATTTTATAATGAATCCACCATTAGGCGGTGAAGAACATACTTTTTCGGCTTCACGCAAACTATGTTTAGTCTTCTTGAGATTTTAGGAGACGAGGATAAGGACGATGATGACGATTCAGAGGGATTGGCCCCGATGAAAATGTGGGCTTCCAGAAGTTCGTCCATACACTCAGCCGGGCATGGGGCGTGAGGCGGATGCAACCGGTGGTTAGCGAGAGGTGTTACCTCGTTGTGTTCCGCATCGTCCGACGTCACAAGCTTTGGCCTTAACCCCTCGCTCCATCCTAACTTGACTCTTCGGTCAATGTTGCAGATGCCTTGCTCATGGGCATCTTGCACATGTCTACAGGGATCCCCTCCCATGTTCGAAGAACAACCACCGTGCGCGCGAATCCCGCAATCCCTGGCTACCTCTCGGGTTATTGGCATGTCTTTATGTGCCACAAGTGTCCAGCCTCGGTGTCGTGCATCCTCATGTTGATGTCTCTTGTATGGGCTTGATGAGATATACACCCTCCTCTAAGGCGGTTCCTTTTGATTTTTTGGAAGCAGATGTTTTTGCTCCCGCTAGCTCGGTCTCCTCTTCCGAGGTGGTGTTGCAATCCACCATGGTGCTCATTTTGAGCAAATGCAAGGCTGCTTGGCACGGGTTGGGATGTTTCTAGTGCAAGCAGAGACTGCTTTGAGCATGCTCTCTCTTTTGTCGGCTATGTTGAAGACCACTCCTATGTTCTGGTGAGGTCAGTTTCGACGCCGTGGAGGATAGGGATGGGGAGCTCTAGGACAGTTCATCGTCCTTGTTCGCCTTGCCCTCTGTTCCGTCTACCACCGAGGACAATGACATCGCCCCTGTGGTGCCTTCGATGCTGCAGATCATGCATGAGCTTCGAGAGCTTTTTGTGAGCTCTGTTTTCTCGTTGTCAGTGGAGCATAAGAAGGTGGACTCGTTCAAGATCTTAAGCTCGTAAAAGAGAACCTGAATTTTGATATGTCTACCAATATCATTGCCTCCTTGCCACACCACCCGTGACAGCGGGTTCTTATTAGAGAAAGGAATTCCTTAGAGAAATCATTAACACGACTCAAATAAAAGTGCCAGTGGTGATGTCGATTGATTTACCGAACTTTTGCACGTAATTTTGGTGGTTTTTGCAATTTAGATCCGTGTATCTAGACGATTAGAAGGCGATACTGATGTGTCCTTCCGCGGCCCCACCGCATCACATGCCGGGATCAACATCATCATCCCCAAATAATGCCAGTTGGTGGCTCAACGCGCCAACAGATTGTTGGCGTACCGTTGCGACGCTGTACTAGTGCTTGGTGCCTGCCCAGCATTTGGCAACCAAGTCAAAAGCGCCCACCGGCGGCACCTTTGTCTCAGCCAGCACTTGCACGTACGCCACACACCAGCCGTCCGATCTCGGACGATGCACAGCCCAGACGCGTCATCCCTCGCGTCAAATCGGCGTCCACTAATAGTTTGCGACAGCGTTTCACGTCGCCAAGCCTCTCGCCCTGGTGAAGCTGGTCGAGTTTGGCAGTTTGCCATATTTTATTTCCGCGGTTTCAGTTCGCGTTGCTACTTTGTTGTGCTAAGTATGGCGGTGGGCCATTTCCGTAGTGGTAGGGGCACGGTTGAAATTCCTTTTTTTAAAAAAGTAGGTTTGAAGTCCATGCCTGCATCAAAATGATTTTATCAAAAATCAATGTACTTGACGATTGGCGGAAAAGGGAGTGGCTAGTGTGCCACTAGCGTGTGGGCCTGGGGAGTATCTGAGGGTAACACGCGCGGATGCGAGCGTTGTGCGCATCGACCTATGCATGTTTTCGTCGGGCAGTAGAGATGTCCTAAGTGAGCAATGACAATGCTTTTCGAGTACTGTACTGTTGGTCTTTATTTCCCATCATTGTTTTTCAAAATTGCATTCCCATCCAATGACGAATTAGTAAATTAAATTCTCATTCAATGTACATCACCTCGAGGTGATGTAAAACATGCAGCGCAAGAGGCCAACTGCTAGCTTGAAACTTCCTTTCCTCTCTCGAACCCCGTACATTTCTGCCTTTCGGCATGATTCAACTGTCACCGCCTCACCGGTCAAAGGAAAGCCTTTGAGGGCGGCAACATAGCCCGCGTCGGCCTTCCGCTCCTCTCGCCGCCGATTTCGTCACTCCTTGTCCCAAGAGAGCACCGTCCCTCATCGCCTGATGTTTGGGCCGTACCGGCCAGTCGTTGAGGCCATGAATCCGAGCCAGGACATCCCAGCATCGGGGAAGCAGTCGACAAAAGGGTGGAAGCAGGTCGTCGACATCGGATGAGAGGCAGCAAGCGACGGCTCCAAACAAGAATCTGAAGAAGCATAAGGTCATCAATGGTCGTGGATCGAAGCCAAGAAGTGTCTAGGAGGTTGATGCCATCCAGGTTGAGCTCCCATGCCACTGCCGCCACACCCCACGGAAGAAGAGGAGCCGTCCCCGTTTGTGTCGCTGGTCGCCTCCAACATGCTCGATAAAATGTCACAAAGGTAATCTCTATGTTGTTTATCTTTTAACTTGGGATTGATTTTCTAGTTGTTGAATGCAATAGAGTGTGTTTGCTACTTTAGGTGGTATGGGAACCAACATGCATGGGTGGCTACATGGGTAGTTGGGTGCTATGGGAGATGGCATGGCTGGCGGCGTGGGAGTAGCTACGGGAGGTGGCATGTACGGTGGCATGGTAGTTGCTTACAACAATTGCTAATGACAATTGGGAATAAGAATGAGATGTGAATGATGGCTGTGATGCATGAGAAGTTGCTTTGATATGTGTTTGTGTTGAACCTTGTCGATGGTGATCTATTCTATGCTATGAATATGCATTTTGTTTGTGTTTGTGTTGAATTATGTTGATGGTGAACTATTCTATGCTTGCATTGCAAGGTTTCAAATTCATTTGTTGTTGATATGTTTGTGATGATCATACATAGTTAAAATTGTTGTGGTGCTTATTGCACAGGTTCCCTATCTTACATCACCTTATGTGTGGCTCATGTGCCCTATTACACATCATCTAGAAAACCGAAAACTGCGATGTAAAATCTAGATTTTGGTGATGTATAACGTTTACATCGCCTATTGTTGTGCCCTATAATGGCCATTTTGGGGGCGGCTGCACAGTGGTGCCCCAAAAAACTGAAACCCAAAACGAATCTAAAAAACAAATTTAACTCAACTGATAGGTTTCATTCAACTTTTTTTGGTATTTGTACAAAGTTTTAACAAAACTTTAAAAAACCTAAATAAACTTAATATGGATCATGTTATAAATGCGACAAGCAAATGGAACGAAGAACGATAAGGAAAACGCAGCGGAAACACAAGATTTTAACATGGAAACCACTCCAACATAGAGGGGAAAAGGCCACGGGTGCCAGTCAACAAAATTTCACTATACCAGGGAGTGTTTACAAACGTCATGAGTTATCTTATAATCTGATAAACTCTCGGATGATATGAAGACTCCCACTTCGTCAGATTATAAAATAGGGTGTGTCTATATCTCAGTCAACTGAGAATTTCTTAAGTCTCAGTTGACTGAGACATAGCAAAACCGTACAAAATAACCCTCGTGCGCCACAGCAAAACTTCATAGCCACTGGAACACCCTCAGATGATACGAAGCCACCCATTTGGAGGCTAAAGATATGAGCATGGGCTCATATCCTATGAAGAGATCGTGAATCTGGATCAAGATATCAATGTGGAAAAGCTTAATGGACGCGACGACTTACCGGCCGCGAAAACTCCATGTACATCCTTGTATTGGATCACACTCACTCAATCACCAATCACCTAGGAAAGCAAACTGAAAGGTGCGTAGATTCACCTCTAGTGTTCTAGGCTTCACATCTTGCACTAGATCCTAGACCGAGATAGCATATTTTCAAAAAACTAGAAGCTCAAGTACTCTCCGTCCATGTGAACCCTAGCAATACGAGCCATCATGCCCGCGGCTGGATCTCCTCGTCAAAGACCAAACCATCAAGATCCTAGTCCTAAATGCTTCATCATCGACTCAATACTCCCATCGGCACCTCTCGACGATGCAGAAGCAGTATCCACTGACATGTTTGAAACCCCTAGCATCCACAACGCCCTCAGCCTTAGAAACCTCGTTCCGCTCTCAGTAGAGCCAACCCAACTGCGAACCACAATAGGCCAGGAAACCCTAACGAGAGGAAAATCCATACGTGTGGATTTATAAGATACGACGCCCTCTCGCGGGTTGACAAAATGGTGCTTGGCACGTAAAGAACATGGGCACGTGTTCCACGCCCATCTAGTCGCTAGCAGCTGACTGTACCTGGAGTGAGCAAGGCAAACCACCAGGGAGCTTGCCATGCGTTTCACGTGTGCACATATGGGTAGCGTCCTGAATGCATTTGTTCACGGGCTTAACCACGCCATATCGTGTCGAGTGTAGCCAGTTTTGGTAGCCTCGAGACAAACGTATGCACTGTAGTAGCACGTAGCCACGTACGCTGATAAGCTTCGATGGTTCGTTGCATGACGGATGATGAACAGACTATGCAGAAAGGATAAGTGCTTGCTTTATTCCTGCCAAATTTCGAACCGCCCTACCTGAAAGCTGGATTCTCGGCGGGTTTCCTTCTCCCACGTGTAAGTGAAATGCTCAAGGAGGCATATCAATTCGACAGGTCGATGGATGATCAACTAACCCGGGGTGGACTACACGCCACTTACCCTGCGTGTCGATCCACAGCCGTACACGAAATAGAACTTGTGAGTGAACCGTTTCTTATTTCGTTTTGCGAATAAAATTTGCACTCCTTTTATAAATACTCTCTATGTACATAAATATAAGTCACCTCGTTTTTCAAGTTAAACTTTGATTAATAATTAAATTAATCAAATATAAGTTATATTGTATATTATTTAAAATATATCATTAGAAAGTTCATTGAAATGTGCATTCGATGATATAGTTTTGAATAATATGCAACTCATATTTAATGATCCAACTAATATTCAAAGTTTATCTCGAAAAATAAAGTGACCTTGTACTTCCTTCGTTAGATAATTTTTTTTCTCTGGTTCAAGTATTTAGGAGATGGGCCTAGATATCTATTGCTAGATGTGGAAGTAGCAAAATAATCTAATCACCAAATGTAGTAAGTACTTCCTTCGTTACTATTATTTTAGAAAAACCATTGTCAAGGCTTTTTTCTACCGTATTTTTTAAAAGAAAAAATAAATATTCCCTTCATTTTTTAAAATATCTGAATGTATCTAGATAGTATCTGCAAACATTTGAATTTTTAAAAAAATGTGGCATGTTTCATGAGACGAAGGTAGTATAGTAAATACTCCCTCTGTTGAAATAAGTGATTTGGTTTTACCTACTCCCCCTGTCCATGAATACAAGAATACAAGGCCACATTGTTTTTCGTGTCAAACTTTAACTAATGATTTAGTCAACTAAATATAAGTATATATCAACCAGAAACATATTATTGAAAAGTTCATTGAAATGTGCATTCGATGATATAGTTTTGAATGACATGCAACTCATTTTTCGTTAACCAAATTTTCAAAAAGTGAAGTGGCTTTGTATTTAAGAATAGATGAAGTATATATAAAAATGTCGAAACTTTAGTTTAAATCTAAATTTAGAATAATTAAGTTAAAGTTCAGACATTTTTTTATGGATCAGATGGTGTATGCATTCACGTTTATCAAGATAAAATTAAATCATTTTTTAAAGAATGTAATATACTCACCTTGCAGTGTATGTGAGGCTTGGATTGATTAGTTCACACGCCAAACTAATCAATCTCTCTTTTTGTTTACTTCACGTTCTTTTTTGAGGTTTTTGACTTCTCATTTTAGATTTAGTTAAAGTCTAACTTTGCAAGTTGAATAAAAAATCTTAAGAATAACAATAACGATACTACAAAAGGCATAGATATACTCCTATCGGATCAGATTTACCGGCGACATTTGCACTAATTGTAATTTAATTAGCTATATTGAGTAATAAAGATTTTACATTATAGATGTTGATTTCATTATAATTATTTAGTTGACTAAACCTAAAACATAATCAATTTTTGAAAAGAGGGAGTAGCGAAAGAAAGAAGACACGAGTGTCAGGGGCGTGTCGCCGGCGGGCGGCGCACACGATAGGATCACCATCACCGGCGGCTGAACCGTGTGTCCACCGTCCAGCAGCACTCGATCGAGCTGATGCGTGCCGGTAAGGCAGCGACACCTCGCCACCTCGGTCGCCGACGTGTCCCTGTCCGTGTCCGGGCCTCTTCCTCTGCCGACGTCCCTGCCCCTTTCTGATCAACCGAAAGGATCTCGGGTACAATTCTGTACAGTATTTAATTTGGGATGGCTGATCTTGACGTAAAACCGCCGATCTGAACAGAAAAATAGTTGCTTCACTGCGCATTTTCCTAATGGATCTTCTCCGTGTAATGGAGTAGATCGGATTGGATTGGATTGCGATATGCTCAATGATTTACTCTGGACCGCAGGGTTGTCACTAGTGCTAAGTAAACTCACACAGATAATATAAAAAAAATACAGGGAAATGTCTATTTTTAACCATGTTCTCGTAAGGGGGCTTAGCAAAATAAACCCTCAGCTTCAAATCTCTGTCATTTGTATCTAAATTGTTAGATCTTGGTTTAAAATGGATCCTGAAATTGCTTAACACATCACGTAAAGAATAATCCTGGCCAGGAATACCGGTTGTCTCACTAACTAGATGGACCCACGCGACAGATTCCTCTCCCATCTCACTCCTCTGTCCCCACCTAAAAATACAAGTATGTGATGATGCCGCTAGGTCCCCAGCCTGTCCCCACTTGGCTGCGACCTACCCAGCTTAGCCAGCACCTACTCGGTTGTGACCCAACCAGCTCGATAGCGACCGGCGAGGAAGAAGAGGTGTGCGGTGACGTTTTCGAACACCCTAGCACGATTCCCTCCGTGTTGACACCGAGGCACAGTACTAGGGACAGCATGCGTCGTTAGCGGGTGACCGCGAACCAAGAGGTAGCAGACTCCAGTGGCATATGGCCTCGGAATCGACCTGCGGCAGCCCGTGCACTTGGTGGAATTGAGCTTTGATGGAAACGGAAATGCGGCAGCCCGTGCACATGGTGGAAGTACTGAGCTGCGGCCATTGGTGAGATGTGGCCATGCCGGTGGAGGGTCGGCCAGGGCCTATCCACTGATTTTTGGAGCCCTAGGGTGACACAACCCCAAGGGACCCTTGGTCACGGTGAAAAATCTTTCCTAGGGTCAAGGGGGCAATCCCCCCCCCCCCCTCTCAACAAAATTTCTTAACGATATATCTAATGTTTATGGTAAAATTTTAAAGATTAATTAAAGTTTAGGCATGACTACCGATCTTCGGTCCCTCAACAATGTGTGTCGAGGTCGGCCACTACAAAAGACTTAACAGCATATTAGTACTCTGAAAGAGAAATATTACTATATTGTAATAGCAAAGTAAATAATTTTTGCAAATAGATCCATAGTGTTTGGAATCTCGATGAATATATTAAAAACTACTTATCTCTGTTGATCGAGCAAATTATATAATATAATATTTATTTCTAGCAGAACAAAATTATGGGATTAAATGATTCATATGAAAAAACGAGTACAAGGGTTGACATATTTGGCATTCAATTAATAAGAGGACGGTGTCAAACATGTATGATGGGGCAAACTAGAACTGTTGGAAATCCAAGGAGAACTACTTGCGAATAGCATAGTTATGTGATTGTGTCGTTATTCTCCACTAATAAATACTTGCAACCATAGATAGACACATAAGTGTCGGTGTTGTTCTGCGCATTTTGGAAGGCCGGAGAGAAATGCTGGCATCTAGAAAAATTATCTAGAAATATTGTAGTATTTATTTAGGGTAAGAGGAGCTGGACTGATTGGCTTACAGCTTGTGTGATCCATATTTTCTAGAATTGTTATATTCTCTTTATCCTTTATAACAGATGACTAGTATAGGAACACAATTAAATCTTGTGCCGGGCCCCTACCTTCTAGGAGCCCTGGGCGAGCGCCCCGTTGCCCCGCTCTATGGGTCGGCCCTGGGGTCGGCCTCTACTCAGTGGCAGCGGTTATGCGGAATCGAGCTAGACATAATAAGTATTGATTGGAAACATATGATGAACTTCATTTTCTTCAGTATTTTTGAGCACCACTCGACGGGTTCATCATCCTCGCTAGGTTTGCTCGTGATTCCACTTCAAGTTGTTGCTGCTCCTAGTGGCCGCGCTTCTGGAGGGTGGCGTGTTCATGGCCGAGTCCGAAGATAGAACCACCTACCAGAGCTAGGGACCATGCAATTAGAATATATATAATTATGTAGAGGCTTCTTTGTAAATTATTTGCATAGGTAGCATTTGTCAATTTGGTCAAATAGCTATAGGATCCAATTTAGACCGGGGCTCCATAGTTCTGAGTACAAGGGATATGGATTTGAAGTTCATGGTTCATTTCGCCGAACCTAAATTATAGTTCTTTCTCAAAATAATCCAATGGTAGTGATCTACTGGTATAAAATATTGACGAAGCGTGGATGTTGTTTCTACTCCCTCCGATTCATATTACTTGACTCTAGTATGAATGTATCTAGACACATTTTAGTTCTAGATACATTCAAATTAGAGTCAATTAATATGTGCTTTTTTATTCGTTGAACCTGACGAGCTTGTTATTACTCTGGTTAAAAAAATTGACGAAGCGTGGAGTAGCTTTGAACCAAAGAACATAAACACGGAGACAGGAAAAAAAAGGAACTAGGGCTCGTCGTATTAAAGAATGTATCACATCATTAGGCGGCGAAAATACGTTTTCAACTTCAGAGATATTTGAATAAATAATACGGTTGCAAACCATCATCACCAGTAGAAGTCTTCATAAGGTGCACGGCGTACGCTACAACGGAGAACCTCCGCGTCGAGAGCAAGTGCGACGCAGATTTGACCCCGCGGTTTTTATAACAACATGAACGGCTGCAAAGTTTCACCTTTTTTCGCGAATAATCAGAAGAAGAAAAATGAGAACATGAAAGAGAATCTCTTGGCTCTGGCTACGTGTGAGACGCAAGCCAGCCAGCCAGGAATTGATTCCGCCACAGATTCTGTGGCCGCACAGGATCCCACTCGCCGCGCCGCAAGCGCTGTCGACTCGGGGAAGCCAATGCTCTGCTTTCCCTCCATATTTAAACGGGCCAGTGGCGGGCGGGGTACCCGACGTGGCACCGGATGACACTGAGACGGTTACACTGACGGGTAGGACCAGACAGCAACCGAACGGCCTGGGCCCATCCGTCGGTGAGACCGGTGATGTAGCCCGCAGGTGAGGCAGGAGACGCAAACGGCTCTTGGCTCAAGGCCAAGGCATGAGCCATTCATGGGCAGTGAATGATCCATCTGTTTGGATACTTTTTCGAACTTTTTTTTTCTTGCCAAATTCAAAGGAGCCGCATCACAGTTTATGATGTTCACACAAAGCATGCCCCTTCTTTGGCTTGACAATCTAGTATCCCAAATTGACCAGCTCTATTCAACACTTGTAGGTCACTCGTCTCATTTTGGACCAGGCATGAAATGTTGCTCTTACCCGATTTAAAAAAGCGCACACGCCATGTTTGTCAACAAAGCCGGGCCGGTGCTAAATGGGAGCAAACCTTGAACAATACTACCTCCATCTAAAATAGGATGCCTACAATATTTGGATAAAATCTCAGGCGTGTGTCGAGAAGAAGATCAAAGAGGAGTTCGACAGATGGAGGCTCGCGAAGCTCTTTCGTAGTTTTTTTTTGTTTTCTTTTTCCGGACCTTGTAGTAGCACCGTGGCAGTTAGGAGAGTAGGCTTGTGGTGAGGAGCTATCACCTCTTGTTGGCAGCTCAATTTTGCCTTCTTGCCTTCAACTATATAGAAAAAAATGTCAAAATTTTCAATCTAAATTATTTTTTGTAGAACCATCATGAAGAATATTTTCATATTATGTGCATTTAAAATTGTAGATGTTGATTTTTTTTGTACATAGTTGCTCAAACTTTAAAAAGTTTGACATTAGCTGAAAATTACAGGCATCCTATTTTGGTAAGGAGGGAATACAAGTAATATTTTACTTCAACAAATATTGGGGTAAATTTGTTATTCTGGCAATAAACAAATAAATATATCATAATCATGGCAATAAAAAAATAAAATATTTTGCAGATCTCAAAGATTTGTTCATTTATTTTAGATTTGTTCAAATATTGGGGTAGTACCATGTATGTATTCTTCGCTACAATAAATATAGCATACTATTTTATTAGAGAACAAATAAAACAAATAGTACTCCTATATCATAATATTGATAGTCAATTGTTTTAAAGATAATCCGAATGGCCAAACACTCCATGTAACACAAAGTGACACATCTTGCTATGCACATTTTGAGCAGAAGAAAGTCGTGCTGGTTGCCTTTCTAAGATTGGACGAATGATGTATAGACAACAAGGGGAGCTTCACTTTGTGCTCATGACGTGTCGCCAACTCTGTCAAGTAATTTGGAAACAGAAAATCCAGTCCAAGCCTTTGCAGAGGGGACAAGCTACTCTGAATTCAGCGAAAAGGCAATGCACCGAAAAAGGCCTGAAAAGCAAAGCAGGGGCACTGCGACAAAGCAAGCAGAGAACAGCATGATCGTTCCGGTAAAACTCTGGCGAACCGTTTGCATTTCATCCGAGGAAACAAACAGCAATTAGTACTATCACAACCTCATCGCTATCTTTACAGGTTTTTGACAGACACTAGGCGAGCGAGCCAGCCAGACCAATTATCAAAGAACACAAAGTCAGACACGAAATGCAGCTCTCACGGCAGTGTTCTGCGTGGCACTGACGATTGATGAAAGCAGTTCGCAAAGGAAGCAAGAAGCCTTATTTGCTGTAGTTATGTACCGGGCTGGGCTAACGACTCGCGCCGACCAAAGGCGGAGAAGAAACAAAGGTATTCTGAACGGTGATGAATGGAATTAGCGCCTCATCTCGGCCAATTCCGGTTGTTGTTGGTGTTGTTGCCGTTATTCCTTGGTTTTGTATTGGAATTGGGTTGCCAGTTCCTGTTGCTCCCTTGCTTCTGCATACTTTGTGGATCCATCATCTGTACAGTTCTCTGCTTCTTTGCTGCATTGGCAAACAAGAATGGACGTCATGACTCGAACCACATACAGAAATCGAGCAATGAAGTTCACCGTTCCTTCGGCAAAATTCGCAAGTACTTAACATTTCGGGTATAGCCTACGCTAAGAGGTGATCAGACAATAGCTCAAGTCACAATTTCATAGCCACGGAGTGGCACAAACAATGTGATGTTGCAGCAAGTAATAATAACTCGATTTCTTGGAGAGAAGCAAGTAACAATGTAATGTTGCAGCAAGTAATAATAAGCTAGGGACGATCAGACTATACCGTTATCGAATTCTTGGTACCCTTCCTGGAGCTTTCGCTTTGTCACTTCTAGCTTCGAATTAGTGGCCATTTCTAATTTTGCATTCTTCGCGAGATCCAGCTTCGCTCGAATCGAGTTTGTATCCGCCGGTTTCTACAGAGCAAACACAGAGTTCAGATCACATCAGCATTTGCATAAATAAATAAAAATCATACATAAGCTGTTCACAGTGGAATATGCTCACATCAGACGGCGCTGGTTGCGGTTTGCCTTGAGTGGACAAGGCACCTTGCTGCTGCTTAGGCCTCACTTGAGGTCTCCCAGGACCCGACTCAGCACATGATGAGGGCCTCGCGAGCATGGTCGCGATGAACTGCTCCCTCGTTTGCCCATTGGTCAGTTCTTGAGGCCGTGACTGCCTTGCTGCAGATTGTTCTTGCCTCCAGCTCTGGTCAGGGTCATACTGCTGGGCCATTGGCTGCGGTGGCCTTCTAATGGGTTCTTGGTTCCCCGGATACCGCTGCCCGCTGTTCCTTGTATCTGTGGATAATTCACAAAACAATCATGATGTCAAACACTAGGGCCTAGCAAAGAACCATCAGAGTGGGGATCAAAGAGGGCCTGTTCACTCACTTCCATCATCATCCATTCCATCAAACATTCTAGAACCCTGGTTGTCCTGAGAAATTCCAGATGGAATTGTGTCAGATCATACCATGGGCCCTGTAAGATTACAGAGCGTTGATTTGTGCGATAATTCAATACCTCAGAGAGACGGATGGAAGTGCTCGGCGTGGCGAAGAGTGAGCCGTCATCCATGGAAGGAGTTGACAGCCCCCGGTCTTCCTGCTCCAGACTGGAAGGATGCATGGACTGAGGGGTGTGATCTACAAATTGTCAAGTAAGAGAAAGATTAATAAGCACAGAACTATTAGGTAACAAGACAAATATTAGTGTAAAGTAAAATTTTGAAACATGATGAACTCTTCTGCTTGCTACCTACCAACAATGGCATCTCCGCCGCCTCCGCTGCTCATCCACTCGTCAACTATACTCTTCCAACCCCTGCGATTCATACCAATCATGCCAATGAATGTTAATTACTTAGAAATGGTAGTATATCGTTTCTTTCCTTTAGAAATGGTAGTATATCGACAGCTAAGATATATACATGAAAAAAGAATTGGTTTGAAGGAAGAAGAGGAACAGGGACATAATACCCAATGAGCAAGCGGACGAGGTGGCGAATCTGCTTGGAGCTGTGCTTCCGGAGGCTGGTGACAGCCTTGCCAATCTCAGTGACCTGTGAGGACGAATCGGCGTGAGCACGGGCCAATGAAAGAACACAGATTAAGCATGGAGAAATGGATCGACGGAGCCCCTGCATGTGGATGTGCTCTGTCTCCCTTACCTTCAAGGTGTCCACCGTGAACTCCAGCTGCTGCAGCCGCCGGAGCAGCTCGAGCAGCGCGGCCTCGGACTGTGATAAGATAACAGAGCAGAAGAGATTCAGCACTAGTAATTGCGAGACAACAACCAGCGACACGGACGGCGAGAACAAGGAGATGAGGTGGGACCTTTTCTTGGTGGTTGAGGAGGACGCCCTTGATGCGCTCGGCCTCGGCGACGACGGCTCCGTCGTCGTCGCCGCGCCGGGGCGCGCCGTCGTCGGTGATGGCCTCGGCGCGGTCGGAGCTGCAGAGGCTGGGGACGCTGCCGGCGCCCTCTGGGAGGACCTGCGGCTGGGAGGCGGGCGGCCCCGCCTGTGGCCGCGCCGCCGGCGCCGCCGCCGCGGAGGCCGGCGGCCCGGCGGAGGAGACGACGAGGAGCGCGGTGTAGAGGCGCTCGGCTATGGCGTCGCGCCTGGCGCGGAGCGCGGCGGGGTGGTCGGAGGCGGCGACGTCGATGGCGGCGTCGATGGCGTCGAAGATGTTCTCGCCGGCTCCCCGGAAGAAGCCGACCCAGTAGTCCATGGACGGCGGCGCCATCGCCGCGATCGGGCTCGCAAACCCAGCGGAACACCCCAATCAAAACCAGGCCTTTGTCGCCGCAGATTGGTGGTTAAATTTACGTTCAGTTGCGATTCAGTTCTTCGTCTTCCGTTACGGGGGATAAATGAATGAACGAACGAACAAACAAACAGACAAATAAAAAGAAAGGTCTACTGCCGCGGATTGCCACACCCAGACGCAAGAACTGGGCAGGGGATTGGCATTACCGCCCGCCCGCCCGTCCGTCCGTCCGCCCGCCCACGAATGAATCTCGCAGGAGACAGATAGGGAAGGAGGAGGAGAAGAGAAAGATTGTGTTTTTGCCCCCCAGGTTTGCTTTCCTTTCCTCCTCCTGGGTCTGCAGTGGTGGCTATCAATCTACGGATTCCGCCACGAGCGAGAGTGCGAGTGGGAGGGAGAATGAGGGGAGGAGGAGGAGCAGGAGGAGGGCGGTGGGTGCTTGTGGCTGCGGTGCGATTTGGGGTGCGAACGCGGCGCCGCAATCCAGTCCAGCTCGTGGCACTGCGCCACAGGGTGTGTGCGTGCGTGTACCTAGCGGTATGGTTAGCCCTAGCTGGTGGGTGCGGCGATACGACGTGCTTCTCGAAACTGCTACGAGCACACGCACACGGCGTCGGCACACTGCTCTTCCTAGTTTGTTGGTATTTCCGTTTCCTTCCCTCTTGCAAATGATGGAATGAGTGTGTTTGTTCAAATACATACTATGTTTACAAAAATTCGTTCAAATGTAAAATTGTGGGTGCTTAAATGGAACATGTTCCACTTTTACGCGCAACACCACCTGTTGGAATCTCCTGTTAGCGAGTTAACCTGCCCGCCAATAGTTGCCAACTTTTAAAGTAACACGCTTCTGTACCGTGTTCGTAAGTAGTGTTGTGGACGATATTGATTGAGACATACTCGTACATTCAATTTAACATACCATCTATAGGTTTCTTAGATACCAAGGCATATCTCCACCGTATCAATCTTGTACTCCTCTGACTATATAACACGAAACCGTCCCCGCCCGGACGGCACGCATTCAGCCTAGCTTTATACCACCCACAGATTTATATTGAGAAGCACACGTTCAGCCTAGCTTTATACCACCCACAGATTTATTTTGAGAAGCACACGTTCAGCCTAGCTTTATACCACCATATCAATCTTGTTTATATGTTATACATTACGTTTCTATGGAGGGGCACATGTTCTTTTACGCGCAACACCACCTGTTGGAATCTCATGTTAGTGAACTCGCTAATAGTTTGCCAACTTTAAAGCAACACGTTTGTGTACCGTGTTCGTAAGTAGTGTTGTACACGATATTGATTGAGATATACTCGTACATTCAATTAAACCTACCATCTATAGGTTTCTTAGATACCAAGGCATATCTCCACCGTATCAATCTTGTACTCCTCTGACTATATAACAAGAAACCGTCCCCGCCAGGAAGGCACACGTTCATCCTAGTCTTATACCGCCCACAAATTTATTTTGAAATCTTCCTTTTGTGCTGAGACAGGTGGCTATGCTTCGTCGCTTGTTTATATGTTATACACAACGTTTTATGGAGGGGCACATGTTCACAAATTTGCACATCTCTTTGCGTGCGAATTCTTCATCATTTATTTTATTCGCAAATGAAATATACTCCTACGCTTAAAGAAGTAATTTTCTTTGAAATGAATGTATGTGAAGGTGGTCAGAATATATGAAATTTTGAGGCCCCCCCCCCCCCACACACACACACAATTATTGGAGCCCTAGAGTTGACCGATTTTGTCATATGCCTGATGGCATGTCCTTCTTACTTGTACAAGAAGAATTGGGTTTGCATATTTGCAGTGCTATATTTTTTTTAACCCTACATGCAATAAAATCGTAAAAATTGAGAACTTGGGAAACTCATGACTTGTTGACCTGAAGAAGAAGGGTAAGCCGTTGCACCACAATATATGGTCTCTACTAATATGGATTTTAGTTATATTTAGTAACTAACTTCAAATGTCATGAAATATTTCGAACAAACCACCAAAAATTCGCTAGCCATAGCATAAAATGGATTTTCGTGAAGTTTATATGAACTTTTAAACCCAAGCAAGTCTATTATTTTAGTAAGATAGGCTCCCCTTTAGATTTTGGGACAGTACCCATATTTCGCCGGCTAGGCCCTAGTAGTATTATGCGTAAAGATTTTTTAACTAGAGAAACACACTTTTGCGAAACTAGATGCAATCTATTTTTAGTTGACCAAGCATCTTCACCACCTAAAATTAAACTTCTTTATTTTACAACCTTCCAACCTATTTATACATTCAAAATCAAAGTTATGCCGCCTAATACAAGAGGATAGATAGGGCTCCTTTGATTCAAAGGATTTGCATAGGAATTGTGTAGGATTTGGTTCCTATGAGAAAATTCCTATACATGTTGTTTGATTCATAGGAACATATCCTATAGGAAAAATTTCTATAGGAATCTTGTAGTGTAATTCCTATAGGAAAAAACCATTAGCTTATACCTCATGAAAAAATTCCTTTGCTACAATCAAACAAACTCCATCTTCCTATAGGATTCAAGTAGACATGCCATTCCAATCCTATGCATTTCCTATTCCTATGCTTTTCCTATCCTTTAAATCAAATGAGCCCATAGAAGGGCTGGGGGATCATCAATCCAAGTTATTGATTAGAACCTATTGCCATTTTTGCTAGCTCATGAGTTACACTATTGGTTCCCTATGTACATGTCAAATTTGGTTTTTGATAAAAATCAGATCATGCTAGATGGTAACAGTCATCGAAGGTCCCAACCACTACTCCATGACTGATACCCCATTTTTCTTAGTCTCAGTCACTTCCATGCAGTATGAGTTCATGATGGCACGGTTGCAGCCAATGAAATGGGCTAACTTCAGGCCATGTTTCAAAGATATAGCCCCAATCGTTAACACATGAAAAGCGTGATTAAACCTTGTATTGCATGCAACCATACAACAGCCTCAGCTGTCACGCATAAGAACACACATGTCGTCCCTCTTATATTGTCATCACCAAACGAAGCAACGACATTTCATTTCCATTTGAATGGTCTCGCCTTAACACTATCTTCCTCCTCTCCCACCAATCCACCATCCAAGCCGTTGCACAAGTTTCAGCAGTAACAAACTGTCATGTAGTACTGTTTTTTGATTGCCTTGTACTCCCTCCATTCGAGGTTATACGTGGAAGCGTATCTTCAGATCGTAAATTTAACCAAACCTAATACAAGATATATTTTTAAAATATATGTATTATTATAAAGTTCAGATATAGAATGATGGGAGGTACTACATAGCAGATATTTCAAGACTGCCCTGGGCCGCGCAACATCAATGTGAAACATCTGAACATGCCTCTTCAAGCCAAGATTCTTCCATACTCCTCCCGTTCTCATACACTGGAATAGCTTGTGATCAACACATACTGAGCATTGTCAGCTGATTTTGGCGTTTCCATTAACAAGAGTAACACCTACTGGTAGTGTGTCTTTCTCCGCATCAATATTTTCACATCGGCAGGATCTCTCGTCGTACATACTCTCTCCTGCCTGTAAATGACTTTTTTTGTTGGTATGGGACGGAGTAACGAGTAACATGTTAACATCGTTTCTGTCAAAGAAAACATGTAAACCTCATGAGGACCATCTACTACCACACGGTCATGGACTCATGGCAAGGCTATAAAAAATCAAATTCATGCATGCAGCCTGGCGGTCAAAGAAAGAACAGATACACGCACCCGTAGTGGACCTGGCGAATTTCCATCAAGTTGACCTGCGCAGTTCTACTCGTCACACTCTAACAACCTAATTAAAACAGCATTTATACAAAACATCAGCGTTCACTGGTCACGAGACTCTTCGGTGGAAGCCCATACTTTCCTGCCCTGGTGGGTGACTCGTCATCAATGACAATCCACGAAGGGAGTAACATAGCTAGTAACATCACACATCTCAAGGCATTTTGGTGACATGGCATGATAATAAATGAAGAAAGAGAGGGAGGTGGTAACTAGCTATGTTACCATAACATCACACTTCTCAAGATAAGATGAGTCTACAATCTAATAAATATAGCATGCATGATACCACATCTAAGTAACTATCCACTATGGAGGTAGTAACATAGAGTAGTAACATGCACCATGTTACTACTCTATGTTACTCTCCACTATGACTAGTCTTATCCCGCTTCTATTACAGGTGAAGCGGGGTATCCAATTTTTCTACCATAGTCACAGTAGTTAGTCAAATAGATCAGTGCACGGTGTCATAAGATTTTTGGATAAAGAGTATATCTTAGTACCGGAAGATGCCAGTTAAACTTAGTCTCTGCAGCAAAGTAGTACTCCAATAGCAATACAGATGCAAGCTAAAAAAGTACATAAAAAAGTTTCATTACAGATATTTATTTCTCGTGGTAGCAAACCAAATACCACCAATACAACATCAGAAATCTATATAGTCCAAAAGTTCCAAGAAAAAACCGTGCTCAAACGTCTTCATCAGCCTGATAATAAATCATAGGTTTTCATAGTGGAGGAAAACCGCGCTCATAAAACAATGTGCTTAACAAGACCATTTTCAGACACAATCAGTTAAGCTAGGCTTCCCTGCAAGTTTAGATACACTTTTGTGCCTGTCATGCTTGCTAAACTTAAGCTTAGTTTTGTGCGCGACGGACGCCGCTCTGAGCTGGGCAGGTAGAGCGTGAGAAGAGAAGGAAATTGTGGGTCCCGTAGCCAGTAATTTGTCAAATTTGGCTGTTTTTAGGTTGGCTGGGGATGGCAGAATTACTGTACAGTGGCATCCCTGTACCTGAAACAGAGCGACCTAGGTAGAACGGTTTGCGAAGCTGCAGCGCGCGTGACGTCGCTGTGGGTAGCTGCAGCGTCTACCGGCCAGTCCTAGCTGTTGGTTGATCTGTCATGTTCGACAGTCATTTTCAGTTAACAGAGAAAAGTCAAAATTTAACGTTAAAGGGATGGGCCCACTGGACCAACGTCCAGGGCTTGATCTGTACGTGACCTGTTCTCGTATGTAACAAACGCACCCTGATCGGGGGTGCCAAAACCAACTCGATGGTTTTGGTCCCCTGTTGCGCTGTGCCATATAAAGGGGAGTGCAGCGAGATCGATACCCAAGTTAACGATCTAAACATCTGCTCCCCACATCCCAAAACTCTACCGATCTAGAGTGGCCGGAAGCAACGGGAAGGCGGAACCTCGCCGTCTTTGTGCCGGGCGGTGCGAGTGGCGCCCGGAGGGGATCAGGAGGATCTCCCGATCGTCATCGACCACAAGTTCGTCATCAACACCGCCACACCAAGCCTGCCTCACGCAGGCGTCGATGTGATCGTCAATGCCCCGTAATGCATCCCTAAACCCTCTCTGTCTTATGTTAACTAGGTGTTCCAGTGACTGCTTGCAATTTTAGGCCTAACAATGGTATCAGATGCCTAGTACTGCTAGCACTAGAACCCTAGTAGTGATCTGAGATCACGTTTTTTGTATAAAGATCATGTTTTTAGGCAGTTTATGTTCATGTTTAGGCTCTCAGATTTTTCCATCTGCAAGCGATCTCATGATGCTATCATGTTTTTAAGCCTCAGATAAGATGATGTATGAACCCTAAATTATGTTCCCCAATTTCTGAAAACGAAATTGCAAGATTTGGAGTCTCACCTTACGCCGCCGGGTCGCTGCCTATCCCTCCGGGGCCCGTCGGAGCAGCCGCTGCTCCGGCGAGGGCAGAGATCCCGCGCCGCCGTTTCCTCCCGACGGAGGGGCGTGCGGGTAGACGCGTCGCGAGGCGCGGAATGGACGCAGACGCGGGTGGCCGCGCGCCGCCTGCCCCTGTCGTCACATAACGGCTGCCGGCCTCGCCGGTCGGCACCACCCTCGCCTACCCTCAAGGAGACGGCGCCAATAGCCACGCTCGACGGAGGAGCGCGCCGGACATGGTCCGTCGCACGCTGCTCCGGCGAGCGCCGCCACCGCGCCGGGATGAAGCAGGGGAAGGAGAACGCGGCCGCCGGGGCCGTGGCCGCCTCGCGCGCTCGGGCCGCCGGGGCCGTGGCCGCCTCGCGCGCGCTGGCCGCCGTGCCAGCCGTTGCTGTCGTCGGCTCGTGGCCGCTTGCCTTGCCGGGAGGGTTTCCTCCACGCGCCCCGCACGGAAAACGGCGCCGGCAGCCATGCTCGACGGAGGAGCGCGCGGGACTTGGTCCAGCGCACGCTTCTCAGGCGAGCACCGCCACCGCGCCGGCATGGAGCAAGGGGAGGAGGGCGCCGCCGCCGGCGTTGGCCCTCTGCCTCAGACGCGGAAAAATCGGGGGAGAAAGGAGGATTTTTTAGGGTTAGGGCTTCGGCTGCCCCTTTTGATCCAGCCTTCAATGATCTGGACCGTCCAGTGGATCGGACGGCCGAGATCGAGGCGGAGCAGCACCCGGGCCGGGGGTCCTTTTTGGGCTAAATCTGAGGATGGGCTTCGGCCCAGGTTGTCGGTAGTCCAGTAAGTTTTCTGGGCTGCCGATTTTCCCTGTTGTTTTCTGTATTTTTTAGTGCATTCTAAATGATTTTCCTTATGTTTATTGCACTATTATATACAGAAAAATCATTGCCTATAAAATATGATCAGAAAACATGCCATTTGTTCTGGACAGAAATGAACCAACGAGATTTTTTGTTTAGAGTATTTAGTATGTTTTAATGTTGAATTATCAAATTAAGCATCACATATGTTGTTCCTTAAATGATTTAAAGTTGATGTTTATTTTGAGAATGTTATGGCTGCAAAATAATTCTGACCAACGTTGTATTATTTCTGCATGTCAACCCCTAATGTTGTTCTATTTCGTGTCATTTCTGCCCAACGGTGTTTGACATAGAATCAGAATTTTATGGCATGTCTATTTTATATTCATGCAATTTTACTTATGAATGTCCATGTCAATTTTCAGCTTCATTGCGATGCGTTATGATCTTTGTCGAGCAGTTGACCAGCGTGACAACTTTCCTCGTTGGAAGAACTCCATTGAGCTATGTTTGGCTTTCAACGAGTTTGATTATGCCTTAAGGGAGGATAAGCCCGTGGCGCCAGTTGCTGGTGCTACGGGGTATGATGAACTAAAGAAAATTTATGACTCCAAGATGGAGAAGTGGGACAAATCCAATCACGTTGCAATGCTCGTGATGAATTCTTCCATTTCACCTGAGATTATTGGGGCTCTCCCCAAGAAAGATACTGCTAAGGAATTTATGGAAGCCTTGGAGGAGCAATTCAAAGGCTCTGAAAAGGTTTATGCTCATGAGCTTTTTCACAAGCTACTTGGCAAGTATAAAAATGATGGTGATGTTAGGGGACACATACTGAGAATGATAAATGCTTCAAATAAACTGAAGCACCTAAAGTGTGAGCTCAGTGACAACCTCCTTATCATCATGATCTTGGAGTCCCTCCCTGAAGAGTTCGATCAGTTCAAGATCAACTACAATTCCATGAAGGAGAAATGGACACTTGCTGAGATATCCCCTAGGATTGTCCAGGGAGAAGAAAGAATGATGAGGCAGAACAAGGATCAGGCTTTTCATGTTGGCTCCTCAGAGAGAAAGCATGACGGGTCAGGCCCTTCAAAGTCGCCAAAGAAAACCTTCAAGAAGGAAATGCCAAAGTTTAAAGGAAAGGAAAAGGAAAAGGATAATGGACAGTCTTCAGAGCCTACTGATAATGTGTGTTTCTTTTGTAAGAAGGAAGGCCATTACAGGAAGGACTGTCATGAATACCTCTAGTGGATGATGAAGAAAGGTACAGATGAAATCACTTTTGTTGATGAAATGTTATATACTGATTTCTCTTGTACATCATGGTGGATTGATTCAGGTGCAACTGCTCACGTTGCTAATTCTATGCAGGGATTAAATTTGATCCAAACCGTAACAAGCGGGGCAAGACGACTTAGAGTTGCAAATGGAGTTGAAGTTGATGTTGAAGCTGTTGGGTCACTCACCTTGGAGCTCCACACCGGCTTTCACCTTCATTTAAATAATGTTCTTTATGTACCTACTTTAAGTAGGAATTTGATTTCAGTTTCTTGTCTCGATGATAACATGTTTGAGTGCAAGTTTGGTAACAAACAATTTGTTTTAAATTATTGTAATAAAGATGTTGGCCTCGGTGTCAGACGAGGCAAACTATATATGTTATCTATGAATGATTATGTTTTGCATGTGAGTAATGTTTCAAATGTTGAGAAGAAATGGAACTTTAATTTTTTGCATTCAGTTGTTTCTTCGTCGGATACCCGCACAGGGGAAAGGGATATCGTTTCTATTGCCCCGGTCATACCACTAAGTATGTGGAGACCCGGCAAGCAGTATTTTTTGAGGATAATGAAGTTAATGAAATAAGGAAGATCGATCTTGAGGAAAAGCGGGTGTGTGCTCCATCCCCGATTATCCAAAAGGTCGATCTACCAATGCAGAGGAGAATCACTTCTAATGTTGAGACCGAACCTCACAGTTCTGGTCCTCAACCTGATGGTGATCCTGAAACTAATGATAACGCAAATCCAGAAGGTGAAGAAAATCACCAGTCGGATAATGAAGAAGATCCTCATAATAATAATGCCCCTCCACCACCATCGCCTGTGAGAAGATCACATCAAGAAAGAAGAAAAGCCATCTCAGATGATTATATCACCCACATGAGTGAGGATGTAGATGATATAGGAAAGGTGGAGGATCCAACCTCATACAAGGAGGCCATTAAGAGTTTGAATTCGTCTAAGTGGCAAATCGCCATGGAAGACGAGTTGAAATCTATGAGCTCAAATGATGTTTGGGACCTAGTAGAAGTTCCTAATGACGCCAAAAGAGTAGGTTGCAAATGGATCTACAAAACTAAGTACGACCCCAAGGGGAACATCGAAAGGTTCAAAGCTAGACTTGTGGCAAAAGGTTTCACACAGAGAGAAGGAATCGATTATAATGAGACTTTCTCTCCTGTGTCATCTAAAGATTCTTTTAGGATCGTCATGGCTCTGGTAGCTCATTTCGACCTAGAATTGCATCAAATGGACGTTAAGACGGCATTTCTAAATGGCGACCTTGATGAAGACGTATACATGACTCAGCCGGAAGGTTTTGTTGTGGAAGGAAAGGAACATTTAGCATGTCGTCTGAAGAAATCCATCTATGGCTTGAAGCAAGCTTCAAGACAGTGGTACCTCAAGTTCGATAAGATTATTAGAACTTTTGGTTTCTTGAAAATGTTAAGGACAAGCTGCATTTATGTTAAGTTTAAGGGCGATAGGTTCACAATATTAGTCCTGTATGTGGATGACATATTATTGGCACTGCGGTGATAAGGATATCTTTGCCACGAGACCAAGAATTTTCTGTCTTCCAATTTTGATATGAAAGATCTCGGTGAAGCTTCATATGTCCTCGGCATTGAGATTCATCGAGATAGGTCTAAAGGTGTGTTGGGACTATCACAAAAGGCATACTTTGAGCGAGTACTAAAGAAATTCAATATGCATAAGTGCTCTGGCTCACCTGCCCCAGTAGTCAAGGGCGATAAGTTTGGGACATTTCAATGTCCGAGGAACCAAATTGAAACTGATCAGATGAAGTCGGTTCCTTATGCTTCAGTTGTCGGAAGCATCATGTATGCACAAGTTTGTACACGCCCTGATTTGGCTTTTATAACCGGGATGCTTGGCAGATTCCAATCAAATCCAGGACTAGACCACTGGAAGGCCGCAAAGAAAGTCTTGCGTTATATGCAAGAGACAAAAGGGTACATGCTTACGTACAGAAGGTCTGATAACCTACAAGTTGTTGGTTATTCAGATTCTGATCATGCCGGTTGTGTGGATAGTAAGAAATCCACGTCAGGTTATGTATTCACACTTGCCGGAGGAGCTATATCGTGGAAAAGCTCCAAAAAAACTATAGTTGCTTCGTCTACGATGCAAGCAGAGTTTATAGCATGTTACGAGGCCACTGGGCAGGCTGTATGGCTAAAGAATTTCATTCCCGGACTTAAAGTGGTCGACAGCATTTCAAAACCACTTCTATTGTACTGCGATAATGAACCCGCAGTTTTCTATGCGAATAACAACAAGTCAAGTGATGCTGCCAAACACATTGACATTAAGTATCATGTTGTGATGCATAGGATCCAGGATCAAACAACTAAGGTTAAGCATATAAGTACGACTCGTATGCTTGCGGATCCGCTAACGAAAGGCTTACCACCCAGAATTTTTCGTGAGCATGTTGCCGGCATGGGATTACTGGAAGCCTTATGATTCTGGAATAAAGGGACCATAATAAGAACCACTCCCAATAAGTATTATGTTATCCATTTCAAGATAGGCTGGTATGCCATAAGTGTTGAGGTTCAATAGCATTTCATTGGTTGTTGTAACACCTCACTTTGGTTTATTATTCCTATGGAGAATGGGCAAATGATGTTAAACCTAACGATCAAGGGGGAGAATGTTGGTTGATCTGTCAGGTTCGACAGTCATTTTCAGTTAACAGAGAAAAGTCAAAACTTAACGTTAAAGGGATGGGCCCACTGGACCAACGTCCAGGGCTTGATTTGTACGTGACCTGTTCTCGTATGTAACAAACGCACCCTGATCGGGGGTGCCAAAACCAACTCGATGGTTTTGGTCCCCTATTGCGCTGTGCCATATAAAGGGGGGAGTCTGGCAGAGATCGATACCCAAGTTAACGATCTAAACATCTGCTCCCCCACATCCCAAAACTCTACCGATCTAGAATGGCCAGAAGCAACGGGAAGACTGGAACCTCGCCGTGCTGTGCCAGGGCAGTGCAGGTGGCGCCCGGAGGGGATCAGGAGGATCTCCCGATCGTCATCGACCACAAGTTCGTCATCAACGCCGCCACACCAAGCCTGCCTCACGTAGGCGTCGATGGGATCGTCAATGCCCCGTAATGCATCCCTAAACCCTCTCTGTCTTATGTTAACTAGGTGTTCCAGTGACTGCTTGCAATTTTAGGCCTAACACTAGCTTCCCGCCTCCGCGAAACGGTGTCAGCCAGTTGGTTAACGATGACGCCCCAGGTTTTCGTAGGCTCGGCCCGGAGAGACGGGGCTGCTCAAGTTCAGACGATATGGGGTCAACGGTGTACGCCATACGCACGAGCTCAGGTGGTTGCCAGAGAATCTACACGCTATACATGGCCGTCTTTCTGTTTCCAGAACAGACAACGCAATGTGCAAGCGGTTAATCGGGAACAGACACGCCTGAGCAACTCTGCACTTCCTGAATCGATGCCAGTCCCGGGCTGATCGACGTCGACGGATTCTTCACTCCAAAATGGGACCTTGTACGTATCAGTCGGGAAATGTTTCCATCACTAATTCTGTCTCAGCGTCACCCTTGTGCACGAAACCGAGATTCTTAGGATCAATAAGACTTTTTTTTGCGAACACGCAAAAACTTTGCGTGTCATTGCATTAGAAAAAAAGAAGCGGACTAGAGGGAATGCGGGTACAAGACGTGCTAGAATGGTAGGGCGATCATGAGCATGCCAAAAGAGTACAACGCCCGAAAAAGAGTGTAGAGCCTTATCTCCAAATGTTGCCCAGCCCTACTGCACCCGATAGTTTCCAAAGCTCCACTTCTTTGGTATGCGCTTGCAGATACCTCGAGCAGTTTCCACCGAGCGCTCGAAGACGCGGTTGCTCCTCTCCTTCCAGAGTGTCCATACCATGAGGAGGACGGATCAATAAGACTAAATGTGCGCTGATCGGTGATTGAGTGCTTGATCTTATCGGGGGCAACTAGGAGCATTTCTAACAGCTCCAACTAATACTTGAAAACTGGGTTTTTCGAACTTGTCGTTTTTCGCGTCTTAGCAGCTCTTTTCTTAGTTTCATCATTTACGCTTCACTGACCGCCCTGCGTACCTCTTTCTCTGCAAACCTACGTGCAACCTCATCATTCATTCTTTTCTGATTTACCTCGCGATTTTGAGCTTGTTCCGCTCTTAATTTATAGATCTGCCTCTCTCGCTCTGCTTTATCATTAGCACAAGCCTTTTCCTGACGCTCCTTCTCAAAGCACCTTGCCCACGCATGCCGATGTTTCTTCTCAACCTCTTGGCGCGCCCAATCTGGCTGCTCAGTGTCTATCGAGTGAAACCATATGCACAGGAACGGAGGAGACTGCAACACAAACATTAAACCACATACATAAACACATACGAATATGCCTAAATAAAATTCTATCAAAACATACCGAGTAGTATTATTAATAAAACTTCACGTACATTGGTGTCCATGTTTTTCTGAAATAGAGCGCACTAGCAAGACTCGGTAGGGAAGCTGCAGCGTGACGTGAGCAACTTTGGAGGCTCCCCACCGTCGCAAGGCTCAAGCCGAGGTCCACACGAACCCTAGGGCTAGTGCCCCCCGCCACTAGTAGAAAAAATGACTATAGGCGCAACTTTACCTATAGCGGTCCAAAATGGGAACATAGCATTGTTTTCCACTCAAACTTGAATAAGGCATGCAATATTGAAATGGGTTCAATTCTGAAGTCCTCTTTACCTAGGAGTAGTGCTATCTCTATCCATAAAAGATGCCGTAAGTTTGTCTTAATTTAAATGTATCTAGACACTAAAAGTAGATACATTTAAAT
The DNA here is from genome assembly GCF_019359855.2 of Lolium perenne. Lineage (NCBI taxonomy): Eukaryota > Viridiplantae > Streptophyta > Magnoliopsida > Poales > Poaceae > Lolium > Lolium perenne. The sequence goes on along the minus strand of NC_067245.2, from coordinate 41,563,613 downwards.
TTAGATAAATCATTGACATCCTTTTGTGGATGATGAGAGTACAACATGTTAACCTGGTTGTAGCCAAAGACATGTACCATGAGAACACTTTTTTCATCTAAAAAAGAAGAACCAGATTCATGCATGCAGAAACGCATGCATGGTGGTCCTGGCGGCTGATTTCCATCAAGTTGACCTGGGCAGTTGTGTTACTTTTAACAACCTAATTAAAACATCATTTACAGACACCGGCGGGTGAGTCGTCATCATTAATGATGATCCACACACGCAGATTATAAATCCCGTTCCTCTTGCAGGTGAACCCGGTCTACACGGAATCTGGCTCGGGTCCAGCCGCTGCCTGAAACAGTGTCGTGCAGACGCCGCCCTAGCATGAGGAGGTACAGCGTCAGAAGAGAAGGAAAGGAGGCCATTTTCAGTAGCCACCGTTCCATTTACATATAACGCATGAGGCGAGAAATAAAATAAAATTAATTTACATATAATAGGGCCTCAAAAGTGGACAGAGTTTTGGTGCACACGGGCACCAATGATCTCGTTTTTTAAATAAATCAAAAATCATAATTTTGAGTTTCAAAAAATTCTGAAAAAAATCTGGATATAGCCAATAATGTATTCCACAAACGTGTAAAATCTCAATTCCAAATACTTTATATTTTAGGCTACACAAAAAACACAAAAGTACAGATCTGAGTAGTCATTTTCAAATCTCCAAAATATGTCAGATTTTATTATTTTTATCTAGCACAAAGTAAAATAATTTTGGGTTAAGATTTTCCATAATTGTGAGATGTATCACTGACAATCTGCAGAATTATTTTCAGATTTTTTTATAACCAAATAAACATTTATTTTAATTTTTTTATAATGGAGAGCACTGGAGCTCGGGAGTCAAAAGCACTTTTCGGTCAAATTCCGCATCAATTTTTTTCTAATTGCGGTAGAAACGGTGCTGCCGATAGGTCCATGTCCTCCTCGTCGATGACTATGAACACCGTACCTATGGAGGCGGCTATACATTGGATTCTGGGGTAGAGGCGGGAGCGGCCCTAGTGCAGGCGGTGCCGCGTCCTGCTTCGCCGACAACACGCTTCTCAAGATCCTCTTGCTTGGAGAGTTCGATGGCTCGCATGAAGGCTTCCTTCTCGGTCAGTGGAGGCACCTTCTCCTCCTCCATCGGCTCGTAGTCCCTGTCGTCCTCCTGCCTGCGGGTCCTCTTCCACCAACTCGTTCCCGCATTGCTGTAGCATCGGCGTCGGGTCTACCAATCGGGCCATCGGCGCTCTGGGGTTGGGAATGCCCGCCCCACCCACACCTCCTATGGTGGTTGCTCCGGTACCTCCTCCTTCACCGGTCGGCGCCATTTTCTCTGGCAACGCCTGGTTTTCGTGCTCCTCGTAGTCCTCGTCGTAGAGGCCCAACATGTGGGCCCTGATCGTTTGACGCTGAGCATCGTGCTCGCCCACAAGGGTGAATCGACGTCAAACGTTGGGTCCCACCGCACATCCTGGGGTAGGAAGGCCATGTGTCGCAAGATCTCATGTTGGCGAGCCGGGCCACGTGAGGGTATCGTCGGAACAGACATGCGGGCTTGGTTTTGTGAGGCAGCTAGGTGCCATGGTAGCAACTGGCTTGGCTTGACGACCTATCGCGCCACCTTTGACCTTGATGTGGATGCGGCGCTCGAACCACGACACGGGAGGTGGTCACGCTAGCCTGCCGTAGGGGTGCGAAAGAAACAGTGCCAACTGCCGCCACCGGAGTAGCCCGCCTCGTGGTCGTTGTGGCCTAGGCGAAACCGTTGGTTTCCCTTCACCATTGGGACGAGGAAGGGTTTGGGCTAGGCCGCTAGGGTTTGGTTGAAGCTTTGGGAGGGAGTGGACTGGCGTGCATCGAGAGTGACAATGGGGTCTCTTTTTTTTTTGAACATAAAAGATTTCATTCAACTTAAGTGCATTTTACAGACAACAGCGTGAATGGGGTCACGCTAGATACAGCGAGTATGTCCCTTCCTGGACATTGACCTAATTCTGAACTTAAGCAACGAAGAGCTAATGATTTGTTACAAATTCTGAGAGCTAAACGTGCTTGATGATCTGCTTTGACGTTGTTGCTCCTGTTGATGTGAGTAATCCTGTTGCAGTGGAAAGAGGGAGAAGCCTTGATAGCTGCAAGTAGTGGTCTGTTCTCCCAATGTCCTGGAGCATCAAAAACTGTCTGTGATTTTGCCGCCAATGTTAACACCAAGCTGTCAGAGTAAAAATGGGGCTCTTGAATCTGGAGAATATCTGCAATCCTTGTAGCTAAGAGTAGCCCGTAGGTCTCTGCCTGTAGTGGTGTTGAAGCTGGAGGCGAGAGTGCAGAAACATGCAATTGCTTCAGGTGTTGATTGTCCCGCATGGTAATGATAATACCTAATCCAGCTTGGTTCCTTTCATTTCCTGCGCTTTTCTTCCAGGCTGCATCACAAAATATGGCATTCCCTGCAAAGATGTTGGCATCCCAGGATTGTGGAGTTTGCAGTGCTTGCATCTGCTCTTGTTCATGCACCTTTCCTTGTTGCCTAGCTGGTTCACTGTTCTCCAAAGCGGTTCCTTTGATTATTGCGTTTGCCGCCGCAAACACTTGGGAAGGCCTGCACACTTTCCTGCCAAAAAGAGTGTCGTTCCGAGCTTTCCAAAGACACCACATAAAAGTGTAAAGAGTAGTAGAGTTTATTTGTGGGTGTTGAGATGTGAGCAAAGTTTGAATCATATCAGGAATAGTATGATGATGTTGAGCTAAAAATTCAATTTTTATAAACCAAGGATAACAGTACCATGCTGCCTTAGAAAAGGGGCACAAAAACATCATATGCATTTCATCTTCTATATTGCCACATCTAGAGCAGTGTTCATTTATATGATTTAGTACCTGCTCGCCCTCTTACCTGTAGAAAGCGCTTTTCTAAGAAGCCTCCAAGCAAAGGTTTGAATTCTGTGCGCCATTTGTTTGTCTCGACAATGGGGTCTCAAGAACGGCGAGCCATCATTCAAGGGGACTACCTGCGGTGAACCGCGTGGACCCACGTCTGTTCCCCTTCATTGGTCGTTTGCGGTTGGCCGTTACAAATGGCGGGACTGCTCGTTAAATTTGTACTCCATATTTTGAGGTTGGCGGGGGATAGTAGGTCTGTACCGTGGCGTCCATGTTTCTTGATATAGAGCGCCCTAGCTAGACCAGGTTGCGAAGCTGCAGCGTGACGTGAGCACCCTCCGTCGTATCGTCACGACAAACGGGACCAAGCGGGAGTGCGGGCGAGCTGTAGAAAAACATGCTTCGGCACGTCTGCAGCCGGTGTCAGTCACAAGTTTCGTAGGCTCGGCGGCGGTGCAGCCGGAGAGTAGGAAGCTCAAGTCAATGGTGTAGCACGCCGACGCCGTACGCGCTGACGTGGTTGCCAGGTGCTTCGTCACTCCCTGCGTCGTGCCGTCGTCGTAGCGTGCGGGCCGGGCTAGCGTGTCTTCCGCTGGACACCAGTACGTGTCTTCCTGTTTCTAGAACAGACAAGGGCAAGCACATCCTTTGCTAATCTGCAGTTAGCTGAGCAACTCTGCACTTACCCAATCGATGATGCCACAGTCCCGGGTTGATCAATGTACACGGATCATTCGCCCCTCCAAAATGATAAAACGAAAAAAACTTAAAAAGAATGTTACCATCACTTGGGCCACCGTTGCGCATGGCACCAAGATTTTTACAGGATTATAATAAGACAATTGTGCGCTCATCGGTGACGGGCTCGATCTTATCTTAGCGAAAAAATAACTAAGCTGGGGCGTATTGCCCCCACAACCATACTCCCTCCATTCTAAAATAGTATATATTTTAGATATAAAATTTATTCTAAAATACTCTATATTCTAACTTTTATCTAACAATAATACTGAAAATAAAGTGGGTTTGCTCTTTTTATTGTGCGTTGTTATTTTTAATGTACTAGCTTAGATTGAGATTGTTTATTCATATATCTAAGTAGTACTAATAAATACAACATTAGTTTGTCTTATTTTTTCTAGAATATAGTCTAAATCAGAACAAAGGAAGCATATAGCTGTCAAAATGACTTTTACATTTATTAAAATAGCAGAGGTTAGCCCTGGGATACTTCATATATATATATTAATAAAAATATGATCATATATATAATGTCAAGCTGATATAAAGCATTTAGAGTTATCATGAAATATATTTTCATATCATATGCATTTGGTATCGTAGAAAAATTTAATACTTCTATATTGTTCGACAAACTTTGCAAAGTTTACCTTGGACGAAAAATTATGCGCAATATATTGCGGGCATGAGGTAGTTTCTTAACAAACTCAATTCAACAGGAGTAGGGTTCACAAAGATTTACTCCCTCTGTTCTCGAAAGAGTGGACGTTTTAGTTTCTCAATAGAGATTATGAATTTTGCATTGGAAAGGTGTAACTCATTATTTATTCTCTCTTTAATTTCTCTACCTTCAGACTAGTCACAATGGAGAGTATCATATAGTAGTATCATGCATATGATACTAGTGTGTGATACTATCTTCACAATGCATAGTATCATGTAGTAGTATCATAAGTTAATTATATTTAGTGATTTGTAGAATCTCAATGCAAAAGTGTGTACAAGATTGGTTTGACATTAATTTTTCTAGTTCTACGTGCTATAATACAGTATCTACCTATGATACTACTACCATCTTTTTTTTCATTTATTAATGTGACACATCAGCTTTTTGTATGCATGTGATGCATGATACTAGCTATGATACTCCCATTGTGGGTAGTCTCATTGAGTTAAGTGTATCTAGGAAAAAGAGAAAATCATGTGAAAAGATGTTATTGGGGCTTGACTCCCGTGCAATGAGAGAAAATCAATTTTATTTACTGTAAGGTGCATCGGAAAGTGAGAAATACACTTTTTTGTAAATAAATTTTAAAGTTAAACGTGCATTTATTTAGAAGGAAGGGAGTATGCTGACAGAAGACCATAATTTTCGGGCAGGTGAAGGTTTTTGGTCTCTGTGACAATAAATACACCGTGAATCCCGTTAAAAGAGGTACTCTATCACCGGAGTATGTACGCCGTTTATATCTGGGCAGGCATACCGTGAGAAGAAAAGAAAACAGACAGTGCCAATTCTGGTTAGTACCTTCCAGTTCCGGTGTCAGAGGTGCTACTGGCACTGTCCCGTCCAATATGGCCCTGTTTTCGGATTAGTTGGGTACTACTGAAAATGTGGTCACGAAGCCGCCGCCATCGTCCCTCGTCACTGCATCGGGACCGCGCTAGGCTTTGCCGGTGCCGTTGCCATGGTCAGTGACTCTTGTTTTGGGTCAGTCGTGGACTGCGGAAAAGAAGTCCACATAACCCCCTAAGAGTATCTCTAGCAGAGACCGAAAAATCGAAAACCGAAAACAGCGAGTTCAGTTTACCGAAAACGCGAATTCAGATGAAATTGGCAGTGGCGCGGAATGGAACCCGTAAAATGGAACCGAAAACAGAAATTCGAATTGGCGCGGGTAATTTCCATCGATGATCATAGTTTTAGATGAAATAGATGCTCCGATTGAGCATCGATACTTACATAGCAACTGCAATTGACAATACTACTGGCACACCGGCAACCTAACCTAGCTAAAAAGAGCAAAATGCGGCCTTCAACGAGCTATGGCGCGCGCGGTGGTGCCGGTGCTGGCGGAGATGGTCGGCGACGTGCAGTCTTCACGCGTCCTCCTTGTCAAGCTCGACTATCTCGAGCTTGACCTTGCGGACGCGGGCCTCTCGGCGGGCCGCCTCGTACTCCCGTACCTGGCGGACGGCGTCGGCCTCCTCCCGGCGGAAGCGCGCCCTCGCCTCCGCCTCGCTGATGGCGAAGGTCTGCGCCATCACCGCGTCTTCCTCGTCGCTGCCGTGGACGTAGTCCCCGACGGAGATTGTCGGTGACCGAGCGGGGACTAGGTCGACCTTCTCGCTGGTCGCCGCCACGGGCAGCCGCGGTGCGCGGCTCGACTGTCCGGACGAGGAGCCCTCGCCCTGGTTGCCGTAGCGGGCTAGCTTCCCTGGGGGCGTGAGCCCCCAGTTGGTCCACCGGCGTGCACTTCTCTTGCGCGCCCCCTCGCTCTGCTTCCACTTCCGCCGCTCCGCCTCGGTGCGGAAGACGGGCGGACGCGGAGGGGAATCGCCGCCCCCCAATCCGGCGGAACGGCCCTCCGAACCTCCACGGGAGGCCATCTGGCGGCGGCGGGTGGAGGATTGGTGGATGGCTGTGCGTAGATTGCTCGTCGGAGCGGGGGACTGGCGGCGGCGGAGGGAGAGGAGACGGCGGAGGGGAGTAGGGTTTGCGACCCGAACTCCCCTCCGCAATCCCTTTTAATAGGGCCGTGCGGGGAAAAGTTCGAGCCCCTAAACTCCGTATTCGGGCCGGCCCACGTTTACGGTGACTGTTCGGCGCGCGTTTCGGCCCGAACCCGTAAATCCGCCGGAAAAGTTCGGTTCCGGCGGGATTTACGGGCTCTGTTAGAGTTACTCTAAGTTTTAGGTTTGGGATGTGATACGTCTCCGACGTATCGATAATTTCTTATGTTCCATGCCACATTATTGATGATATCTACATGTTTTATGCACACTTTATGTCATATTCGTGCATTTTCTGGAACTAACCTATTAACAAGATGCCGAAGTGCCGATTCTTTGTTCTGCTGTTTTTGGTTTCAGAAATCCTAGTAACGAAATATTCTCGGAATTGGACGAAATCAACGCCCAGGGTCCTATTTTGCCACGAAGCTTCCAGAAGTCCGAAGAGGAGACGAAGTGGGGCCACGAGGTGGCCACACCCTAGGGCGGCGCGGCCCCCCCTTGGCCGCGCGGCCCTGTGGTGTGGGGCCCTCGTGCCGCCTCCTGACCTGCCCTTCCGCCTACTTAAAGCCTCCGTTGCGAAACCCCCCAGTACCGAGAGCCACGATACGGAAAACCTTCCAGAGACGCCGCCGCCGCCGATCCCATCTCGGGGGATCCAGGAGATCGCCTCCGGCACCCTGCCGGAGAGGGGAATCATCTCCCGGAGGACTCTACGCCGCCATGGTCGCCTCCGGAGTGATGTGTGAGTAGTCTACCCCTGGACTATGGGTCCATAGCAGTAGCTAGATGGTTGTCTTCTCCCCATTGTGCTTCATTGTCGGATCTTGTGAGCTGCCTAACATGATCAAGATCATCTATCTGTAATTCTATATGTTGCGTTTGTTGGGATCCGATGAATAGAGAATACTTGTTATGTTGATTATCAAAGTTATGTCTATGTGTTGTTTATGATCTTGCATGCTCTCCGTTACTAGTAGATGCTCTGGCCAAGTAGATGCTTGTAACTCCAAGAGGGAGTATTTATGCTCGATAGTGGGTTCATGCCTCCATTGATATCTCAGGACGATGTGAGAAAGTTCTAAGGTTGTGGATGTCTTTGTTGCCACTAGGGATAAAACATTAGTGCTATGTTCAAGGATGTAGTTACTAGTTACATTACGCGCAATACTTAATGCAATTGTCTCATTGTTAGCAACTTAATACGGAGGTGGTTCGGATGATTAACTGAATGTGGACTTTTTAGGCATAGATGCATGCTGGATGGCGGTCTATGTACTTTGTCGTAATGCCCAATTAAATCTCACTATACTCATCATAATATGTATGTGCATGGTCATGCCCTCTTTATTTGTCAATTGCCCAACTGTAATTTGTTCACCCAACATGCTGTTTATCTTATGGGAGAGACACCTCTAGTGAACTGTGGACCCCGGTCCAATTCTCTATACTGAAATACAATCTCTTGCACATCTTTGTTCTCTTTGTTTTTACGCAAACAATCATCTTCCACACAATACGGTTAATCCTTTGTTACAGCAAGCCGGTGAGATTGACAACCTCACTGTTTCGTTGGGGCAAAGTACTTTGGTTGTGTTGTGCAGGTTCCACGTTGGCGCCGGAATCCCTGGTGTTGTGCCGCACTACATCCCGCCGCCATCAACTTTCAACGTGCTTCTTGGCTCCTCCTGGTTCGATAAACCTTGGTTTCTTTCTGAGGGAAAACTTGCTGTTGTGCGCATCATACCTTCCTCTTGGGGTTCCCAACGAACGTGTGAGTTACACGCCATCAAGCTCTTTTTCTGGCGCCGTTGCCGGGGAGATCAAGACACGCTGCAAGGGGAGTCTTGTAACATCCCAAGTTTCAACAATATTAAACAAGAAAGATAATTTCCCCAAACTCAAAATTTTGCAATTAACAAAAACTTTTTATTGTGCATATAGGCCCACATATATTTTCTTGCATTTGAGTGATTTCTTTTGTGCTATTGCCATGATGAGTGTTAGTATGGTTAACAATTGCTATTTGAACCCTAACCAAGATCACCAAACCCTAAATTGAGGAGAATAGAAGAAAATGGGAAAAACCCATAATTCTCTTACATACACCATATGCCAAATTGCAAATCCTCAACAAGGCCATAATTGCTTGCTCCCTTGCTTGTAAAATACTTCAATATGATAAACTAACACAGTTGCATCATTGGATCAAGAATCAAACACAAGGAAATCAAAAATCTTACATACATATGATAATGGTCACTTATCCCCAAAATATTTTCTTCACCACTTTACCCCTCTGGTTTTCTCAATTCTTGAACTAAACTTGGTCAACCAAAGCCATGTCATCCAAGACCATGTCAAGGTGAGTAACTTTGATGTTGACCACCATGGCTAGAGTTGACTAGGTTGACCAGAATAAAAGTGACAAGTAGGGATGCTGAGATAAAGTGAAGATCATGTCACTTTTGACATTTTGCAAAACAACTCCAAATTGAGTGCCACCACCACCAATACTTCACTTTAATTATATAAATGAGATTCACCAAAAAGAATTTCAAAATTCAAACAAAAAGTTCATGCGGCCATTTGACCGAACACTGGGCAGGCATGGATTCCATTTAGTGTTACACTCTATTGTCCATCGGTTTCTTGCCTAAACCAACTTTAACCTGTGATCATTAGCTACCCCTGGCTCCCCTGCATCAAGCTTGGTACATGCTAGGGCTTGGTAAAGTGGAAAAGCATGGAGAAACCCACCATGTCATGCACACCCGGCCACCTTGGGCCCAACTCTCTCCAGCCCTCCTCTCAACTCTTCTCCTTGTCCCAGAGCATCTTGGCATCACCAGGCACCTCACCGTACGCAGCCCAGCATCGCCAGGCCTTGGCATTGGCCAGAACGCGCGCGCCCAAAGCATGCCAGGACGCGCCAGTACGCGCGCTCACCGCGCACTGGCCGCGCCAGTACGTCGCCCACTCGAGCGCGACCGTCCTCCTCCTGCATCCCTACCACGGCGTTGAGCATCTACTCCCCGCCCTCTACACGCTAGACAACCACCCAGGCCTGCCCCTGCTCCGTCGCCGTCGTCCTCGTCGACTTTCGGCCGCACGCCCCGTGACAGACTTTGCAAACGCTCGAGCTCTCCCATCGCCCTTTTCTCTGTCTCGATGCACGTTGAGCATCGCCAGGACACCGCCTATCTCTAGCCGTCCTTCACTTGCCCCTTGGATCGCCGGAAGCGCCGCGCCATGGACGCTCCTCCACAGCACCTCACGGCCACCCTCGCCCGCTATAAATAGAGCACCTCCGCGCTCAACTTCTTCACACACTTTGCTCCCCTCCCTTCACTGATCACTCTCCCCACCTCAATTTAGCACCACCTCGCCGGAGCAGTAGCAATTGGAAGCTGAGGTCCACCGGAGCCCGCGGAAGCCCTGCTTCGATTGGAGTCTCCCCGAGCGCCGCCGCTGCACCCAGGGCTTCCTCATCGACTACCACTTCTCCGCGCACCTTGCCAGACACCTGCAACGGCCTGGTACGCCCTCCGACCCCTAGGCTCGCCGCCAGGGAGCTCGCCGCTCGTCGGAGACAACGACGTTCACACGCCGTCGGATCTCGTTCTAATCCTACGGCTTAAATCCCTCGTACCGCTTCGCTGTGTTAAGCGCCGCTGATAGGTGGCCCCCACCTCGTCAGGGCAGCCCAGTGGCACCCGTTGCTTGTTGGGCTGCGCAGTGATTTTAATTTCTGTTTCGGCCCAGCAACGTTTCCCGCCTAGCCCATGAATTCAAATTTAGTTTTAACAATTATTCAAATGTGCTGCTGAGGGTTTAGCAAATTTTGAATAGTTTGAAATCTGCCAAACCAAATTTAGCAAACTTTATACCGTTGGAAAGCCCATGAATTTATCTAGCCAATGCCACTGGCCCCACCTCCAAATTCATAGTAGATTTAATTTAATAAAAAAGACAAGACAGGGACTTTTGAACATTCAAACTTTATTTAAAATTTAACCAGAATAGATTTTGAATTGTTTCCAACTCCAATAAATCACAAATGATGTCCTCTAATTGATTATGCAATAATATAGACATGTTGTTTGTATGATCATGGACTAGACCAAATAAAATGGCTATGTAGTCAATTCTAGAGCAATTGAAATTGAAATTCTGTAAGGGTACATTGCCCCTATGTGTGGTTTTGGTAATTAATGACAACCCCTATGGACTAATGTTTTCATTGAAGTTTATATGAAGGAATATTCCATAGGTACTACTTGTACTCCATGTGTTGGATTCAAGTATGGATGCCATGAAGATAAAGGTATATCTTGTGTATTGGCATCAAGATCATCGGTATGAAGATACATATGTGATATGATCAAGAAGAAGAAATGAAGATGGAGTTCTTATGTGGAACTCAATATTAGCCATGCTCTATCTTATGTGAGTATGAGAAGATACAAGGATTGAGTTGGGCAAGTTCAAGATGAGCATCTCAAGTGGATCACATGCTTGAAGCTTGCCGTCCATTTGGTGATAGTGGACATGTGAAGATGTGCATCAATGGAGCTTTCCCATCATAGTGTATGGGGGAGTATTTGTGAGTCTTCACGAAGCAACAATGATCAAGTGATGGGATGCGCAAGGCAAAGGTATGACCTTGATAGGTTTTCCTTTTGCCGGTCTCGAGGTGGTTGATGGGAGACCGGATTATAGGATAGATAGCCGCACTATTAAGAGGGGCTTTCGGTTGGTTAACTTGATCACATCGTCTTAGGGAGCTTGATGGCGTGTATTTCACACGTTCGTTGGGCAACCCCAAGAGGAAGGTATGATGCGCACAGCAGCAAGTTTTCCCTCAGAAAGAAACCAAGGTTTATCGAACCAGGAGGAGCCAAGAAGCACGTTGAAGGTTGATGGCGGCGAGATGTAGTGCGGCGCAACACCAGGGATTCCGGCGCCAACGTGGAACCTGCACAACACAACCAAAGTACTTTGCCCCAACGAAACAGTGAGGTTGTCAATCTCACCGGCTTGCTGTAACAAAGAGTTAACCGTATTGTGTGGAAGATGATTGTTTGCAGAAAACAGTAGAACAAGTATTGCAGTAGATTGTATTTCAGTAAAGAGAATTGGACCGGGGTCCACAGTTCACTAGAGGTGTCTCTCCCATAAGACGAACAGCATGTTGGGTGAACAAATTACAGTTGGGCAATTGACAAATAAAGAGAGCATGACAATGCACATACATATCATGATGAGTATAGTGAGATTTAATTGGGCATTACGACAAAGTACATAGACCGCCATCCAACTGCATCTATGCCTAAAAAGTCCACCTTCAGGTTATCATCCGAACCCCTTCCAGTATTAAGTTGCTAACAACAGACAATTGCATTAAGTATGGTGCGTAATGTAACTAGTGACTACATCCTTGAACATAGCACTAATGTTTTATCCCTAGTGGCAACAGCACAACACAACCTTAGAACTTTCACATCCTTGTCCCAGGTGTCAATGCAGGCATGAACCCACTATCGAGCATAAGTACTCCTCTTGGAGTTACAAGCATCTACTTGGCCGAGCATCTACTAGTAACGGAGAGCATGCAAGATCATAAACAACACATAAGCATAACTTTGATAATCAACATAACAAGTATTCTCTATTCATCGGATCCCAACAAACGCAACATATAGGATTACAGATAGATGATCTTGATCATGTTAGGCAGCTCACAAGATCCGACAATGATAGCACAATGGGGAGAAGACAACCATCTAGCTACTGCTATGGACCCATAGTCCAGGGGTAGACTACTCACACATCACACCGGAGGCGACCATGGCGGCGTAGAGTCCTCCAGGGAGATGATTCCCCTCTCCGGCAGGTGCCGGAGGCGATCTCTGGATCCCCCGAGATGGGATCGGCGGCGGCGGCGTCTCTGGAAGGTTTTCCGTATCGTGGTTCTCGATGCGGGGTTTCGTCACGGAGGCTATTTGTAGGCGGAAGGGCAGAGTCGGGGGCCGACGAGGGGGCCACACCATAGGGCGGCGTGGGCCCCCACGGGCCGCGCCGCCACGTGGTGTCGCCACCTCGTGGCCCCACTTCGTGTGTTCTTCGGTCTTCGAAGCTCCGTGGAAAAATAGGCCCCTGGGCTTTGATTTCGTCCAATTCCGAGAATATTTCCTTACTAGGATTTCTGAAACCAAAAACAGCAGAAAAAGAATCGGCACTTCGGCATCTTGTTAATAGGTTAGTTCCGTAAAATGCACGAATATGACATAAAGTGTGCATAAAACATGTAGATAACATCAATAATGTGGCATGGAACATAAGAAATTATCGATACGTCGGAGACGTATCAGCATCCCCAAGCTTAGTTCTGCTCGTCCCGAGCAGGTAAAACGATAACACGAGATAATTTCTGGAGTGACATGCCATCATAATCTTGATCATACTATTTGTAAAGCATATGTAGTGAATGCAGCGATCAAAACAATGTGTATGACATGAGTAAACAAGTGAATCATATAGCAAAGACTTTTCATGAATAGCACTTCAAGACAAGCATCAATAAGTCTTGCATAAGAGTTAACTCATAAAGCAATAATTCAAAGTAAAGGCATTGAAGCAACACAAAAGAAGATTAAGTTTCAGCGGTTGCTTTCAACTTGTAACATGTATATCTCATGGATATTGTCAACATAGAGTAATATAATAAGTGCAATAAGCAAGTATGTAGGAATCAATGCATAGTTCACACAAGTGTTTGCTTCTTGAGGTGGAGAGAAATAGGTGAACTGACTCAACATTGAAAGTAAAAGAATGGTCCTCATAGAGGAAAAGCTTCGATTGCTATATTTGTGCTAGAGCTTTGATTTTGAAAACATGAAACAATTTTGTCAACGGTAGTAATAAAGCATATGCATCATGTAAATTATATCTTATAAGTTGCAAGCCTCATGCATAGTGTACTAATAGTGCCCGCACCTTGTCCTAATTAGCTTGGACTACCTGGATTATCACCGCAATACATATGCTTTAACCAAGTATCACAAAGGGGTACCTCTATGCCGCCTGTACAAAGGTCTAAGGAGAAAGCTCGCATTTGGATTTCTCGCTTTTGATTATTCTCAACTTAGACATCCATACCGGGACAACATAGACAACGAGATAATGGACTCCTCTTTTAATGCTTTAAGCATTCAACAACAATTAATTCTTTTCTCATTAGAGATTTGAGGATGTTTGTCCAAAACTGAAACTTCCACCATGGAACATGGCTTTAGTTAGCGGCCCAATGTTCTTCTCTCACAATATGCATGCTCAAACCATTCAACTCGAGTAGATCGCCCTTACTTCAGACAAGACGAACATGCATAGCAACTCACATGAAATTCAACAATGAGTTGATGGCGTTCCCCGATAAACATGGTTATCGCACAACAAGCAACTTAATAAGAGATAAAGTGCATAATTACATATTCAATACCACAATAGTTTTTAAGCTATTTGTCCCATGAGCTATATATTGCAAAGGTGAATGATGGAATTTTAAAGGTAGCACTCAAGCAATTTACTTTGGAATGGCGGAAAATACCATGTAGCATAGGTAGGTATGGTGGACACAAATGGCATAGTGGTTGGCTCAAGTATTTTGGATGCATGAGAAGTATTCCCTCTCGATACAAGGTTTAGGCTAGCAAGGCTTATTTGAAACAAACACAAGGATGAACCGGTGCAGCAAAACTCACATAAAAGACATATTGAAAACATTATAAGACTCTACACCATCTTCCTTGTTGTTCAAACTCAATACTAGAAATTATCTAGACCTTAGAGAAACCAAATATGCAAACCAATTTTAGCATGCTCTATGTATTTCTTCATTAATGGGTGCAAAGTATATGATGCAAGAGCTTAATCATGAGCACAACAATTGCCAAGTATCACATTACCCAAGACATTTATAGCAATTACTACATGTATCATTTTCCAATTCCAACCATATAACAATTTAACGAAGGAGAAACTTCGCCATGAATACTATGAGTAGAAACCAAGGACATACTTGTCCATATGCTACAGCGGAGCGTGTCTCTCTCCCATAAAGTGAATGCTAGGATCCATTTTATTCAAACAAAACAAAAACAAAAACAAACCGACGCTCCAAGAAAAAGCACATAAGATGTGATGGAATAAAAATATAGTTTCAGGGGAGGAACCTGATAATGTTGTCGATGAAGAAGGGGATGCCTTGGGCATCCCCAAGCTTAGACGCTTGAGTCTTCTTGATATATGCAGGGGTGAACCACCGGGTGCATCCCCAAGCTTAGAGCTTTCACTCTCCTTGATCATGTTGCATCATACTCCTCTCTTGATCCTTGAAAACTTCCTCCACACCAAACTCGAAACAACTCATTAGAGGGTTAGTGCACATTATAAATTGACATATTCAGAGGTGACACAATCATTCTTAATACTTCTGGACATTGCATAATGCTACTGGACATTAGTGGATCAAAGAAATTCATCCAACATAGCGAAAGAGGCAATGCGAAATAAAAGGCAGAATCTGTCAAAACAGAACAGTTCGTATTGACGAATTTTAAAATGGCACCAGACTTGCTCAAATGAAAATGCTCAAATTGAATGAAAGTTGCATACATATCTGAGGATCATGCACGTAAATTGGCTTAATTTTCTGAGTTACCTACAGGGAGGTGGACCCAGATTCGTGACAGCAAAGAAATCTGGAACTGTGCAGTAATCCAAATCTAGTACTTACTTTTCTATCAACGGCTTAACTTGGCACAACAAAACACAAAACTAAGATAAGGAGAGGTTGCTACAGTAGTAAACAACTTCCAAGACACAAAATAAAAACAAAGTACTGTAGGTAAAAACATGGGTTGTCTCCCATAAGCGCTTTTCTTTAACGCCTTTCAGCTAGGCGCAGAAAGTGCATCAAGTATTATCAAAGGGTGGTGCATCGTTATCATGAGCTCCCCCATCCATAGTGGTACTAAGGGCTTTGTCAATTTTAGGCCTATAATAATACTTCTTTGGTCTAGGCACTTTAGAGACATACATAAACTTTTGCTCCTTACCCACATAAGCTTTCTCCTTATATTTAAGAGAAGAAAATGTTGAACCCAAGGTTCCCATAGCTTTTTCAAGTTCGTCAATCCTATTGATTTGATCATCATGGACAGCATTAGTTCCTAGGACACTAATTCTTTCATCAATTCCTCCTAAGGATTTATCAAGTTCATCAGTTTTATCAAGTAATATTTCCAATTTAGCTTCAATACTTGGAAAATTTTTCTCTATGGTTTCCAATTTTTTCATAACATCTTCAAGAGAGATTTCAGTTTTAACTTTATCAACAGAGGGTATTCCAAATAAACTCTCAATAATGCAACTAGCTTCTAATGCAGGGGTACTTAAGAAGTCACCTTTTGCGAGACTATCAAGAACATATCTATTCCAACTAGAGATACCAACATAAAAATTCCTGAGTAAAATAATAGTGGAGTGCTTCTTAGTGCATCTATTATGAGCATCGCTAATTCTATACCAAGCATCTCTCAAACATTCTCCCCTCGTTGCTTAAACGTACGAACTTCAACTTCAGGATTACTCATTTTAGTAGTAGTAAATAAAGCAAACTAGATAAAGTAAATGCAAGTAAACTAATTTTTTTGTGTTTTTGATATAGCAAACAAGATAACAAATAAAGTAAAACTAGCAACTAATTTTTTTGTATTTTGATTTAGTGCAGCAAACAAAGTAGTAAATAAAATAAAGCAAGACAAAAACAAAGTAAAGAGATTGAGAAGTGGAGACTCCTTGCAGCGTGTCTTGATCTCCCGGCAACGGCGCCGAGAAAAAGAGCTTGATGGCGTGTATTTCACACGTTCGTTGGGCAACCCCAAGAGGAAGGTATGATGCGCACAGCAGCAAGTTTTCCCTCAGAAAGAAACCAAGGTTTATCGAACCAGGAGGAGCCAAGAAGCACGTTGAAGGTTGATGGCGGCGAGATGTAGTGCGGCGCAACACCAGGGATTCCGGCGCCAACGTGGAACCTGCACAACACAACCAAAGTACTTTGCCCCAACGAAACGGTGAGGTTGTCAATCTCACCGGCTTGCTGTAACAAAGAGTTAACCGTATTGTGTGGAAGATGATTGTTTGCGAAACAAGAGAACAAGTATTGCAGTAGATTGTATTTCAGTAAAGAGAATTGGACCGGGGTCCACAGTTCACTAGAGGTGTCTCTCCCATAAGACGAACAGCATGTTGGGTGAACAAATTACAGTTGGGCAATTGACAAATAAAGAGAGCATGACAATGCACATACATATCATGATGAGTATAGTGAGATTTAATTGGGCATTACGACAAAGTACATAGATCGCCATCCAACTGCATCTATGCCTAAAAAGTCCACCTTCAGGTTATCATCCGAACCCCTTCCAGTATTAAGTTGCTAACAACAGACAATTGCATTAAGTATGGTGCGTAATGTAACTAGTGACTACATCCTTGAACATAGCACTAATGTTTTATCCCTAGTGGCAACAGCACAACACAACCTTAGAACTTTCACATCCTTTGTCCCGGTGTCAATGCGAGGCATGAACCCACTATCGAGCATAAGTACTCCCTCTTGGAGTTACAAGCATCTACTTGGCCAGAGCATCTACTAGTAACGGAGAGCATGCAAGATCATAAACAACACATAAGCATAACTTTGATAATCAACATAACAAGTATTCTCTATTCATCGGATCCCAACAAACGCAACATATAGGATTACAGATAGATGATCTTGATCATGTTAGGCAGCTCACAAGATCCGACAATGATAGCACAATGGGGAGAAGACAACCATCTAGCTACTGCTATGGACCCATAGTCCAGGGGTAGACTACTCACACATCACACCGGAGGCGACCATGGCGGCGTAGAGTCCTCCGGGAGATGATTCCCCTCTCCGGCAGGGTGCCGGAGGCGATCTCCTGGATCCCCCGAGATGGGATCGGCGGCGGCGGCGTCTCCGGGAAGGTTTTCCGTATCGTGGTTCTCGATGCGGGGTTTTCGTCACGGAGGCTATTTGTAGGCGGAAGGGCAGAGTCGGGGCCGCACGAGGGGCCACACCATAGGCGGCGCGGGCCCCCTGGGCCGCGCCGCCACGTGGTGTCGCCACCTCGTGGCCCCACTTCGTGTGTTCTTCGGTCTTCTCGGAAGCTCCGTGGAAAAATAGGCCCACGGGCTTTGATTTCGTCCAATTCCGAGAATATTTCCTTACTAGGATTTCTGAAACCAAAAACAGCAGAAAACAAAGAATCGGGCACTTCGGCATCTTGTTAATAGGTTAGTTCCAGAAAATGCACGAATATGACATAAAGTGTGCATAAAACATGTAGATAACATCAATAATGTGGCATGGAACATAAGAAATTATCGATACGTCGGAGACGTATCAGAGCTCAATCCTTGCATGCGTTGCATATTCTTATTGCTTCTTGGTATTTCTCGGTGTGAGGTTCTTGAGCTTGTTGCTAGCTTTACAACAAGCCCAAGTTCAGCGAAATCGGCGTTCACATGCATCTTCTATTGCGTTTTCGAGGTTGGGTGATTTTACCGGTTATTCATGATATAAGGTTCTACCTTTTATATTCATGATAAAATCCCCTCCTACAGATTCTTGGGTTTTCACTTTCTATTAGATAGCATTCGTTGTTATCTTCCAAACAAAATTGGTTTCATTCGAATCGGAGTTCGGGAGCATTTGTTATTAAAGAAAAAGGAAAAGGAGAAAAGAATAAAAGAAAAAAAAAGGAGGGGCCAGCCGACCGGCCGGTCTGACCGGACCGGCAACCGGCCCACCCCCGGACCGGACTTGGCACCGGTGCCATCCGGCCTATGTCCGGTGGCCATTGGGCCGTGACCGGTCGCGAGCCCGGTGGCCGACCGGCCCGCCGGCGCGCTCCCGGTCCGACCGGGCGCCTCACTGGGCCGCTCACCGCCGCTCGGCCCACACGGCCGCCGCCGCCCGCGGCCTACTCTCCTGGCCGCACGCACGCGCTTCGGGCCGCCGCTGCCCATGCGGCCCCGCTTGCCTCGCCAGGTGGGCCGCCCACCCGCGCGCCCCTTGCCTAACCGCCGCCCAGCGCGCGCGCCTCGCCCAGTGTGGTCGGTGGGCCGGTTCTGAACCGGCTGGCCGGCCACAGCTCGGTCAGCCGGCTGGGCCGCCGGCTGGGCACCTTTTTTGGCCGTTTTTCCTGCGTTTTTAATGGTTCTTTTTCCCCAACGGTTATATTTTCTCCCATGCTATAAATAGCCCTTCTTCCACCTTGAGCAAACTAGTTCTTCCCATTCTCTCTCCTCCATTGCTACTATTTGAAGAACTTGCTCTTCCCCTTGAATCCTCCAATCATTCTTGCTCATATTTGAGGATTTGAGAGAGGGGATCTAGATCTACACTTCCACCAAACCGTTTCTTCTATAAGTGAGGGAATCTCTTGGGATCTAGATCTTGGAGTCTTTGGTTGACTTTCCCCCTTGTTCTTCCTCTCCAATCTCATCCTAGCATTCGTTGCTTTGGTGGGATTTGAGTGTGAAGGACTTGAACACCTCCGGTGTTCTTGCTTTGCATCATTGCATAGTGTTGAGCTCTCCACCACGATTTGTTCGAGTGAGAGACCGTGAGCTTGTTACTCTTGGAGGGTGACCTCCTAGTTGGCTTGGTGATTGGTGCTCCGGTGATCTCTTCAAGAAGATTGTGAAGAGGCCCGGGCTTCTCCTTCGTGGAGCTTGTGAAGTGGTTGTGGAGCTTGCCATCTCCGGAGCGGAGGAAAAGCTAACCATAAGGAAAGGGCCATTATCCTTCGTGGGTGTGGTTCGGAGAATAGGGTGAGCCTTCGTGGCGCGGGGAATCCTTCGTGGGACCTCCACTCCTCCAAACGTGACGTACCTTGTTGCAAAGCAAGGGAACACGGGAATACATCCTCGTCTCCGCATGCCTCGGTTATTTCTATACCCGAGCTCTCTTTCCTTGTGATAGCCATCGTGCTTGAAGTACATATATCTTGCTACACTTGTGCTACATATATCTTGTGCCTATCTTGCTTAGCTCTAGTTGCTATTGTTACACTTAGTTGAGCTTAGCATATTTAGGGTTTGTGCTTGTAAACTAAACGATAGTTTAATTCCGCATTCATACAAGACAAATCCGCAAGAGTTTGTAATTGCCTATTCACCCCCCCCCCTCTAGGCGACATCTCGATCTTTCAATTGGTATCAGAGCAAGGTCTCTCCTTGTTTAAGGCTTCACCGCCTTGAGAGTAAAGATGTCGGCTAGTATAGTGCACAATCACACAATTGTCTTTAATGGCACAAATTATCTTTTGTGGAGAAATTGCTTGCTTTGTAAGCTTCGGACCTTGTGTCCACATATAGAGCAATTTCTAGATGTCGGTTTTTCTCCTCCGATGGATTCTCAAAATCTATCTTTAGAGGATGAGAAAAACTTACATCTTGAAGCTCAAGTATCTAATGAGCTTTTATTCTCTTTGAGACCCGATTTTCGTAGGTTCTTGATATATATAAAGCGAAAATCGTCTCATGAGATGTGGATCAAGCTTAAGGAAATGTTTGGTGGATCCACTTCTCATTTGGTCGGTGGTGACTCCGAGGAGCTCTCTTCTTCGTCACATCATGAAGAGCTCCAAGTTGCTTCCACCTCCGGCCGTGATGAGTCATCATCTTCTTCCACTTCACCAACGTGTTGCAAGACACAAGGTAATGATATGGTGAGTGGTGAGGGAAATTGCAATGTTGATATTGTGCTCAATAGTGATGACTCTTCATCTCTATCTCATTGCAATGTTTCCTCTTTGGACTTAAACACATCTTGCATTGAAAATAATCTACATGCTTGTGTTGATAGTCCTTGCATATCATGTGTAAATTGCTTACATAGATCTCATGAGGATATGCTTGCCTTGTCTTGCTCCCATAATCAAAATGTTTCTATTTCCTCTAGTTGCTTGTTGACTAACATTGTAGAGGAAACCGAACACTCTATGGATCAAGACATGATTTCAAATGAGGATTCAAGAATATCTTCATCTTCATCCTCCAGGTATGCACATGTGCCTTATGGCAAATGGACCAAAGGTATCTCCTACTTTGACTCCTAACACATCCTCTAATGATGAGAGTGATGATGATGATAATGATGAAGAACATAATACCTTGGTGCATGATATGGCAATGGTATATGCTTCTCTTCGTGGTAATAAAGAAGCTCGTGCTTATCTCGAACACTCTATGGATACCTTGAATAAATATAGGGAAACCATAGTGGAGTTGGAGTCCCATGTTGAAAATGGGGAAATGAGATTCACTCTCCTCAAGCATGAGCTAAAAGATGAGAAGCATGCTAATTTCATGCTTACACAAAAATTGAATCCTATATGCATGAAAATGAGAAAACTATTGTTGATGCTTGTGCTACTAACTCTAATTCTTGTGAAGCATCGACCTTAAAGGAGAATGTTGAGCTAAGGGCTCAACTTGAGTTGCTAACTAGCAATTATAGGGAATTGGAAGAAAGTCATAAAAAGCTCTCAAGCTCTCATGATGATCTTCTAATTTCCTATGATGGGCTAAAGTTAGCTCATGAGGCAAGTATCACTAAGGTAACATCTTGTGAGCCTCATATGGATGTTAGCACAATCTCTACTACAAATGCTATATTGCCATGTGCTAGTCCTTGTAATCCATCTAGTCAAACTAGTGATACACCTTGTGTTGGATTACTCACTTTGCCTTGTTGCTCTAACAATGAAGCTTCTACTTCCTCTAGTACTTGTATTTCTACTAACCATGTAGAGGAAATAAAAGAGCTCGAGGCTCAAGTCATTTCTTTGAAGAAAGACTTGGAAAAGCGTCATGAAGGGAAATCCGCACTTGACAAGATGCTAAGTGTGCAACAATCCCCCAATGACAAAAGTGGACTTGGATTCAACTCCAATAACAAGAACAAGTCCAAGAGCAAGAGCAACAAGAAGAAGGGCCAAGACAAAGTCAAGGATCCGGCCAAGTTGGTTTGTTTCAAGTGCAAGATTGAAGGGCATCATGTTAGATCATGCCCATTGAAGAAGAAGAAGAAGCACTTGAGTGAGAAACAACAAGGGAAACGGCCACAAGGTAAAGGTCAAGCTCATGCTCGACCTCAAGTTGAGGATAGGCCACTTCCCAAGAAGAATCAAGATATTGTTCCCCAAGAGAAGAAATCAATAAAGAAGAGAAAGGGGAACACTTGCTACTTATGCCGTGAGAAGGGGCACTTTGCTTCTTCTTGCTTAGGTGGTACCTTATCTAACCCTATAATTATTGATGATGATTATTCTCTAGGGAAGGATAAGGATGGCAATGTGTTTGCCAAGTTTGTTGGAGCTCAAAGTGGTTTCAAGAAAAGAACCATTTGGGTTGCCAAGCCTATTGTGACTAACCTCTTAGGACCCAACTTGGTTGGGGACCAACAATCTCAAACTTGATCAATAGGTACATGTGGAGGGCATTGGAGATTTGGCTACTTCATGAAGAATTAAGGGATCTTCATATATTGTATTTTTATCAAGCCAAGTCGTATGGATTATCATCTATATCTTATATCCAATGTTCCTCTTTGCGGTAACTTATACTTCAACTCTTCATGTTTATTGTAAGTTACTTGCCCCTTTGCATGTTTGGTTTTGTACCAAATATGTGTATGTATGTGTTGTGTCTTACTTGCTTATCTTGTGTATTCAAGTATGTTTGTTTGACTCATCATATACTTATGTATTGTTTTGAGCCTAATGCATCTTGATGATATCTTATTTGGCTCTCTTTGAGTGATTAATGGAGCATCCCATTTTGGGGGAGTGATATGCTTTGTGCATCTCTCTTTCTATAAAATGTGTGTATATGAGTAGCACCACTTAGCATTGATATTTCAAGATTATCTAGTCACTATGTGGTGTGTCATACTCATGAGAAATTCAAATTCTAAATATCCATTAATCATCTCTAGTTGAATTTTAGTTGCCTCTTATTTAGAAGAAATGTTTTATCATATTATGGGGGAGTAATATGTTTTGTACATATCACAAGCCTAGAAAATGTGAACATATGAGGTTATGCCACTTAGAGTTGATGCTCTTAATTATCTTGTTCCTAGGTGGCATGTTTGCTCAAACAAGCTCCATTCCTAATAAAAATATTTTATTACTCACCTTGTGGGCTTTTGTTTGAATATGAAATTCTTGGTGCGGTTTTTCCTCAAATACATATCCCTATATCTTATTTGGGACACCGTTTGCTTCAAGTTATTCTAATCATTGCCGTGCGTGATTATGTGACTAGTTGAAGCTATCAAGAATCTTCATCCGTGCATAGTGCTCAATTCTATATACTTATCCTATGCCTTTTATTGTGAAGTTGATCCTTTCTAACATTGTCAATACTCCACCGGAAATTATTTCCAATATACTCATTGTCTTTGACAACTGATAACCTTGTATGTGGTTGAATTTTTGGATCATCTTCACCTTGGATTGTTTCTTATTCCCTTATTTTACTTCCAACAAATCTTTGTTGTTCCCATGTGTCTTCCTTGTCCCTTTGAAAAATGTTTTGATAAATTCTCTTGATTCATATCAAGTGTTGTTTTGAAAAAAAAAACCTTTTCCTTACGGTACATTGTGCCATTGTGAAAAGTGTATAGGGTTTGGTTTATTTTGTTTGAACCTTGCTCTTTTGGGGAGTTTGCTATCTCATTCTTTCTTACATGATTTATTTGCTTGAATGAGATAAATCCTTGAGCATGTTTGCTTTATTTCATCCTTTATGCTCAATGGTTTCTTCTTAGTTCATTTGTTGAACTTTGTTGAACAAATCTTTTGAGATTTGCCTCTTAGATATAACTTGGACAACAAATTTGTTTTGTGGCACCTCTATGCCTTATCTAATTCTTTTGATGTTTTGTCCAAAGTATATCTTTCTTGGATCTTTAAAGGTTTTGGTGCATGCTTATATGTAATTTGTTTATACTTGTAGCATGCTTGCTTTCTTTTGATCCATTATGTAGGATATACTCCATCAAATCCTAAATGGCTAAGATGTGCATGAAATTCAAAATTCATCTAAATATGCACATGTTTATGTGGAGTGTGTCCTATATATTATGGTTAGTCTAACCATGTTGGACCCAATAAGTTTGGGGACCAAGATGTACTTGAATAATGTTTTAGGTACATTGGAGATGCAATGGAGGCTTGTCTCATCTATAAGGAAGGTGTTGTCACCATATGAGAATTGGAGTCAAGCTAGGATGATCGATGAACTCTTATCTACTACATCTAGCCATTGCTATCTCGGTAACAAGTATCTTATTCATGCATTCTCATATAGCATCCAACCTCTTGTAGGTTGTATCTTAGCATGAAATTATTTATTTCAAAAATATTGCGGTTCTTGAAAAATCATTTTTAAAGCGAAACTTCTTATTGTACATTTGAGTAATTTGAGAAGATGCATATGTTGGGAATATATATATATATACATCATGTTTATGATTCACCTACACAAATATGCCCTCTAGCAATTTATTGCATATCAATTCCTCAAAGAGCTCTTGTGTGCAATATTGATGAATTTCTGAAATAAATATGTACTTGTGATACTTGT
This sequence comes from Lolium perenne, assembly GCF_019359855.2. NCBI lineage: Eukaryota > Viridiplantae > Streptophyta > Magnoliopsida > Poales > Poaceae > Lolium > Lolium perenne. Next base: position 41,539,469 of record NC_067245.2, on the reverse strand, counting down.
TGCCTTTCTCAAAACACTCCAACTAGCTCTACTTCCCTTATTGTTAGTTGTGTTGTTTTTGAGGTTTAATTTGGTTGAAGTTCATTCATATACCATAAGTGAAAATTGGAGCCATAGGCTATATATGCTTCTTAAGCAAACATCTTTTGGTATATTTTATGACTTCATCTTGGATATCTAGTCCTATTTATTTTTGATAACCTCTTGTGTGTGCATGTTCCTTTATGGATCATTTTGTCCATTTTAGAAACTCATATACATAAGAGTGTTAATCCATCACCTTGATATCCTTGATCTTTGCCGACCATCTTTTACCCCTTTTGTTTTAGTGGGTTGGTAAAGAAAATTTATGAGTGCTTGGTTTATTTATTTTCTTCATGCACTCATATCTCGTAATTGTTGGACTCAAGTTGTTCTTGATAAGCATACTCTCTTTATCTTAGTTGTGTTCTAAATGATATATAGGGAGTGAGGATTCCATGTTTGTGCATATTGTATTCAAATGCAAACATTATAAATTGTGCACGAACCTTGGGGAGCTTTCTTATTTTTAGAGCACTATATCTTTCTTATCATGATATCTTTGTTTGTCCAAATTGGATCTTTGATTGCTTGCTTTGTTTGTTGAAGCTCACTTCACCATGTTATCTTTATGCAATCTTTGATCCTCAATATAGTTTGATTTCCTTCAAGTATTCATCATTGGATATGTGCACTTGATTCCACTCAAATTATGAGAAGTGCACACTTTGGGGAGGAACTCACATTATATTGGCCTTCTAAATTTTTTACCCATTTTGACAATCGATGCCAATGGGGGAGAAGTTTAGAGGGTTTAAGGGAATGGTTTTATACTTAAGCTTGGTTTGTGCTTAAGTGTTTTGCCTCTCATGCATTCCATATTTATATGTCTTGCATGGTTGTATATATATAGTGGAAACTATCCCAAAGGTTAATCTTGACAATGTATGCAATGAATTCATGTTCATCACATGTGCATACATTGTGGGGGAGTTTTCACTATATATATATATTGGTTCTACTCACATCTCTTGCATTTGTTGTAGTTGTGTGAGTAGAGCCGGTTTTGATATGGGCTAGTAGCTTTGTGTTACTTGACCATATCAAATACAACCTCTTGTATACAACTTATTCTCGGATAAGTTGCGTACTTGTTTCTAATATTCATTATATAAACCCTCTTACTGTGGTTGTCATCAATTACCAAAATGGGGGAGATTGTAAGGGTACATTGCCCCTATGTGTGGTTTTGGTAATTAATGACAACCCCTATGGACTAATGTTTTCATTGAAGTTTATATGAAGGAATATTCCATAGGTACTACTTGTACTCCATGTGTTGGATTCAAGTATGGATGCCATGAAGATAAAGGTATATCTTGTGTATTGGCATCAAGATCATCGGTATGAAGATACATATGTGATATGATCAAGAAGAAGAAATGAAGATGGAGTTCTTATGTGGAACTCAATATTAGCCATGCTCTATCTTATGTGAGTATGAGAAGATACAAGGATTGAGTTGGGCAAGTTCAAGATGAGCATCTCAAGTGGATCACATGCTTGAAGCTTGCCGTCCATTTGGTGATAGTGGACATGTGAAGATGTGCATCAATGGAGCTTTCCCATCATAGTGTATGGGGGAGTATTTGTGAGTCTTCACGAAGCAACAATGATCAAGTGATGGGATGCGCAAGGCAAAGGTATGACCTTGATAGGTTTTCCTTTTGCCGGTCTCGAGGTGGTTGATGGGAGACCGGATTATAGGATAGATAGCCGCACTATTAAGAGGGGCTTTCGGTTGGTTAACTTGATCACATCGTCTTAGGGAGCTCAATCCTTGCATGCGTTGCATATTCTTATTGCTTCTTGGTATTTCTCGGTGTGAGGTTCTTGAGCTTGTTGCTAGCTTTACAACAAGCCCAAGTTCATCGAAAACGGAGTTCACATGCATCTTCTATTGCGTTTTCGAGGTTGGGTGATTTTACCGGTTATTCATGATATAAGGTTCTACCTTTTATATTCATGATAAAATCCCCTCCTACAGATTCTTGGGTTTTCACTTTCTATTAGATAGCATTCGTTGTTATCTTCCAAACAAAATTGGTTTCATTCGAATCGGAGTTCGGGAGCATTTGTTATTAAAGAAAAAGGAAAAGGAGAAAAGAATAAAAGAAAAAAAAAGGAGGGGCCAGCCGACCGGCCGGTCTGACCGGACCGGCAACCGGCCCACCCGGTCCGGGACCGGACTTGGCACCGGTGCCATCCGGCCTATGTCCAGTGGCCATTGGGCCCGTGACCGGTCGCAGGCCCGGTGGCCGACCGGCCCGCCCGGCGCGCTCCCCGGTCCGGCCGGGCGCCTCACTGGGCCGCTCACCGCCGCTCGGCCCACACGGCCGCCGCCGCCCGCGGCCTACTCTCTGGCCGCACGCGCGCCAGGCCGCCGCTGCCCATGCGGCCCGCTCGCTTTCTGCTGCCTCGCCCGGCTGGGCCGCCCACCCCCGCGCGCCCCTTGCCTAACCGCCGCCCCGGCGCGGCGCGCGCCTCGCCAGTGCTGGTCCGGCTGGGCCGGTTGACCGGCCTGGCCGGCCACAGCTCCGGTCAACCGGCTGGGCCGCCGGCTGGGCACCTTTTTGGGCCGTTTTTCCTGCGTTTTTAATGGTTCTTTTTCCCCAACGGTTATATTTTCTCCCATGCTATAAATAGCCCTTCTTCCACCTTGAGCAAACTAGTTCTTCCCATTCTCTCTCCTCCATTGCTACTATTTGAAGAACTTGCTCTTCCCCTTGAATCCTCCAATCATTCTTGCTCATATTTGAGGATTTGAGAGAGGGGATCTAGATCTACACTTCCACCAAACCGTTTCTTCTATAAGTGAGGGAATCTCTTGGGATCTAGATCTTGGAGTCTTTGGTTGACTTTCCCCCTTGTTCTTCCTCTCCAATCTCATCCTAGCATTCGTTGCTTTGGTGGGATTTGAGTGTGAAGGACTTGAACACCTCCGGTGTTCTTGCTTTGCATCATTGCATAGTGTTGAGCTCTCCACCACGATTTGTTCGAGTGAGAGACCGTGAGCTTGTTACTCTTGGAGGGTGACCTCCTAGTTGGCTTGGTGATTGGTGCTCCGGTGATCTCTTCAAGAAGATTGTGAAGAGGCCCGGGCTTCTCCTTCGTGGAGCTTGTGAAGTGGTTGTGGAGCTTGCCATCTCCGGAGCGGAGGAAAAGCTAACCATAAGGAAAGGGCCATTATCCTTCGTGGGTGTGGTTCGGAGAATAGGGCGAGCCTTCGTGGCGCGGGGAATCCTTCGTGGGACCTCCACTCCTCCAAACGTGACGTACCTTGTTGCAAAGCAAGGGAACACGGGAATACATCCTCGTCTCCGCGTGCCTCGGTTATTTCTATACCCGAGCTCTCTTTCCTTGTGATAGCCATCGTGCTTGAAGTACATATGTCTTGCTACACTTGTGCTACATATATCTTGTGCCTATCTTGCTTAGCTCTAGTTGCTATTGTTACACTTAGTTGAGCTTAGCATATTTAGGGTTTGTGCTTGTAAACTAAACGATAGTTTAATTCCGCATTCATACAAGACAAATCCGCAAGAGTTTGTAATTGCCTATTCACCCCCCCCCTCTAGGCGACATCTCGATCTTTCAAATTCAAACTCAACCCTAATATGAGAGCTACCTCTCATTTAAATTTTGATCCTAAGTACTAATAACCAGGGGGATTGACTTAGTCTAATGAACCCTTGAGAATTATTACTTAGAGATTTTAATTCCTTAAATGTTAAGTATTAAAACTTTGTGAAGTGTAGCACTTCAATTAAATTATACTCACATATAATAGATATGAAATGTTGACTTTGAGTCAACCAATATTTTTATACCTTATTATTATATGAAGAGATTAAATCTTAACAAGAGGTAATGAGAAGAAATGAATTCCTCTTTGGATCTACATACCAAATTTAAGAAATAGGAATAATGAGAGGAAACTATTTTCTTTCAAATAAAGGCAAATCAAATAATCCACCATGCCATGTTTGATTGATGATAGGACTAGTGTGTGAACTCTTTTAAGTGTTTCTAGTTTAGTATGTGAGCTTGGTTTAGTATTTATACCTCGTATTCGTATATAGACGCTAGTAACGAGGAATACCAAGAGGAGGAGGGCTACTCTCAGGAAGAAGAAGAGAACTTCGATAACTACCCAGCTCAAGGCAAGCTAACCCTTGCTAAACACAAGTGCTTAGCTCTATAAGAGCAAAGGCACCATCACACTTTACTTTTATGTATTACCTATCCCATGTTTTACTTACATTTACTTTGCTTATTTTATTTCAAAGTACTTTTGATTTATGATTCACTTGGTCTAGAGTAGAACAATATTGAAGTTAGATTAGCACAACTCAAAGCTAGTTAGCACCCCTCATATAGTTGCTAGTGCTAATCAATTAAAATTGACTACTCTAGATGGGAACATGGTGAAGTGAAATGACTTTGAAAGAAAGTAAAGTGGAGGTGGATGTGAACAAGAGAAGATGGTGATTTTTGATAAACTTGATAATTGGGTTTGAATGCGATACCCTTCCAATTATACAAGTACCCCCACAATACCTGATTATGGGTAGGGCTTAACTAGAAACTTGTGTATTTTAGTATGGGTTCCCTCTGAACAAACATCATAGGGGTTACGCTGCGGCTGCCTCCGTCATGTGTGGATTGATGTTGAAATGAGGTGAATGTACGGCCCAAGCCCTGTGCAGTTCCCGGGTTGACTGCGGTTTCCACCGGGAGGCCAAGCTCATGGGGAGAGGTGCTCATACTAGCATATATAAGTGAAAGGTTACGGTTGATGATCCGCGTACTGTGTTACGATGATTCGGGGTTATCCTCGACGGATGTAATCAAAAGTTGTGGCATAAGAGTACAACCTCTGCAGAGTGTTAAACCTATTCGAATAGCCGTGTCCACGGTTACGGACGATCGGAAAGGCCATACTATCTCCGTTATCATTAAAATGTTTTGATCCTAGAAATGAATGGTGAATTGAAGGGTGATATTGTGGGGAACCATAATGAGTTGTGGGAATGACACTAATATTCCCACTTGAGTTAGTCTAGCACATGATAAGGCTTTACTAAATGTTTATCAAACTAAAACTTGGCTTTATGCAAATAAACCTAGAGCTTAGCACCCCCTTATTACACTTAATGAGTAATTATTGTAGAGTTAGTTTGGGAGTACTTTAAAAGTACTCATGGCTTTGCCCTGGCTATTCAAATGCCAGACTATGAAGGAGAGCACCAGTATCAGGATGACGGACAACAGGACGTCTACGATAACTAGGATCGTCTTCTAACGTCAAGCGTTGCCTGTGGAATAGATAGTCCACTACTACTTCGCTTCCGCTACTATTTGTGATGTTGAACAATATATTCGTGTAATATTGGATCATGTGATCTATGGTTGTAAGACAATATGTGTTGTAATAAATGATGACTCTATGCTACTTACTATTATGTCTCGCAAAAACATTATTCCTGGGATTGCGATGTACGGCATAATAGGCATCTGGACTTAAAAATCCGGGTGTTGACAAGTTGGTATCAGAGCCATTGTTTGACTTTAGGAGACCCTAGTTAGAATGGACGCTCAAAAACTTAGTTTCAAATTCCATGATTTGACTAGTTATGAAAACCTTATTCACTTTCTTACCTTGAAGAGTCTATTACAAACTTTAAATTCATGCCCTTCTTATAAGTGAATTAAAATTTGGAACACTTGCACCTCTCTAACTTAATCATCTAATCTCTCTACAGATGGATCACGTCGTGGACGTGCAGCCTTTTCTCCAGACTGAGTTCTATCAGTTGGGGAACGGTGGAGAGATCATCTTTGAGAGGGACCTCTTCTCCCTCTCAGAGTTCCTCGGGCGCCCACCACCGGAAGTCTTTGGCGGAATGCTCAATGACCAGCCCGGTGGTCAACTCCAGTGGGTGATCATGGTGGATCTTCGTGGAAGGTTCACGCTCCCAATGAGCACAAGGATCCAGTTCTCCTTCCGGGAGAACAACTGGGCGGATGGTCTCGCAAGGGGACTTCAGGAAGGACTCGCACATCTGTGCGGGCAAAACTTCATGGACTTCGAGGATAGCCGTTTTGTGCACTATGCAAGGCACAACTCCCTCGGAGTGCCAATGAACCTGCCGTCGCACCCGCAACTTCGCCACCATGTGGATCACCTTGACTTCATGTTGAGTGAGACCCGCATCGACCTCGACAACTCCCGCGAATACGCCAACCACACTCACATCCAGTTGGCGCAGCAAGCCGACACCATCAGGGTGATCGCCGGAGAACGCAGGGCACTCCGCCGTGCCAACCAGAAGAAGGATCACGCCATCAACCGCCTCAAGGCCAGGATCGCCGCTCTGAAGGCGACCATCGCCACTCAAGCTGAGCAGATCCAGGAGCTGGAAGGCGAAGGTGAAGGGGAGAACATCCAGGGGGACGGCTACTCCTACGTCAGCAACGATGACGACTACGAGGAGGAGGAAGACGATGACCTGGAGTTCCACCCTTACGAGGATGGCCACGAGCACCTTGCTACCGGGGTAGACAATGTCTACCCTATCAACGTCGATGGCGAGTAGTCCCGTCTGAGCACTTGCGTCCCGTGTTATGTATCGGTCCTTTGTACCCGCCCCATGTATCGTAGTTTGTTGAAAGGGTTCTTAAAACCCTCCGGAACATTTGGCTTGTAATATTTGCTACCTCCATGACTATGTTTGTGTGTGTGTAATATTATTATGAATCAAGTTTTAAGTTGTGTGAAATTTTATCCCAAAATGAGCCATAGAAATTTCCCTCTCATCTCATGATCCCTATCACTGTTCAGATGGCACCCCCAACTCGCAGCGAAGCCGCAATGACGCAAATGCTGCAACAGATGATGGCAGAAAGAGAAGCTGAGAGAGTTGACCGTCAAGCCAACCTAGCTGCACTTCAACAGCTTGCTCAGGGCAATCAAGGCCACGGAAACCACGACCACCCAGGGTCGAAGCTGAAAAACTTCCAAAACACCAACCCACCTGTGTTCAGCAAGACCGAGGAACCCCTCGATGCTGATGATTGGCTCCAAACTATGGAGAAAAATCTCGAGGTTGCCGGAGTGGAGGACAACGAGAAGGTGTTGTTCGCCACCCACTATCTGGCTGGACCTGCACGTGCCTGGTGGACAAGTACCCGCGCATTAAATACGGGGCACATGATGACTTGGGAGGGCTTCAAACTCAAGTTTAGCAAGTATCACGTACCCCCGGGTTTGATTAAGAAGATGAGGGATGAGTTCAGGGAACTGAAGCAAGGCAGAATGACTGTGGTAGAATACCGCGACAAGTTCCTCACCTTGTCAAGGTACGCCCCGGATGAGACGGACACCGTCGAGAAAAGGAAGGAGAGGTTTCTGAATGGACTGCACGATGAGATGCAGACTGTGCTGATCAATATCCCCTTTGCTGACTTAGAAGCCCTCGTTGACTCCGCCATTCAGATGGAGGGGAAGATACACCAAGCCAATGAGAACCGCAAGCGCCGTATGATGAACCAGAGTGGGCCCAGCAATAACCACAAGTATCGCCCCAGCTCAAGCGGAGGGTTCGCCCCAAGAAACAACAAGCCCCCGATGCAGAATCCGCGTCCAAGTTATCAGAACCGGAGTGGAGGAAACCCCAGGCCAGGAGGCCACCACAACTACAACAACAACAACAACAACAACCACAACAACTTCAACCGCGCTCCACCTCGCGCCCCCAACAATAACTCCAACACTGCTCCAAGGACTGGGAGCAACGCTGTTCCCATCACCCCCAAGGACAAGTCCACCTACAACTGCTACGAGTGCGGAGTGGCCGGGCACTTCTCCTATGAGTGCCCCAAGAAGCTCGCCAAGACTGCCGCCAACACCTCAGGCCCTGCGCAGCAGCAGCGTCGTGTCACCACCAACAAGAAGTTCGCCCCCAACAACCCGAACAACCGCAACGGCCGCCTCTACCACATGAATGCAGAAGAAGCTCAGGAAGCCCCAGACGTTGTGCTGGGTATGTTCTCCGTTAACTCAATACCTGCAAGAGTGCTGTTTGATTCTGGAGCATCGCATTCATTCATTACCGAAGATTTTGCATGCACTAGTAAGATTCAACCCATCAGTTTGAAGCATGTCATGATAGTTCAAATACCTGGATCAACCACTAAAGCTAGAAAAATTTGCAAAGATGTGCCAATCAGAATACATGAAATAGAATTCTATGCAAATTTGATTGTTCTGGGAGCCAAAGGTTTGGAAGTAGTCCTGGGAATGGACTGGATGGCGAAACATCATGGACTGATTGATTGTGCCAAGAAGGCCATCACCATGACTAGTAGCACCGGAATAATAGTCGAACACATATCTGAAAGGATGCCCCGAAAATTTACTTGTAACCAAAGCCTAGCCAAACCCACCTTGGATCAGATCAGGGTCGTTTGTCGATATCCTGATGTGTTCCCGGATGATCTACCCGGTATGCCCCCAGATCGGGATATCGAGTTTATCATCGAGCTAATCCCCGGAACCGGACCTATAGCCCAGAGAGCCTACAGCATGAACCCGGCAGAGTTAGTGGAACTGAAGAAGCAACTGGATGATATGTTATTCAAGGGTCTGATTCAACCAAGTGCGTCACCTTGGAGATCGCCAGTTTTGTTTGTGGATAAGAAGGACGGTGCCACTCGTTTGGTTACGGACTACCGTAAGCTCAACGATGTCACCATTAAGAACAAGTATCCATTGCCCAAGATAGAAGATCTGTTTGACCAGCTGACCGGAGCCCAAGTATTCTCAAAGATTGATCTGCGGACAGGATACCATCAGCTGAAGATTCGTGCCACCGATATCACCAAAACTGCCTTTACCACCAGATATGGATTGTATGAGTACAATGTCATGTCATTTGGATTGACCAATGCCCCCGCTTACTTCATGAATCTCATGAATAAGATCTTTATGAACTTCCTGGACAAGTTTGTCGTTGTCTTCATCGACGACATCCTCATATACTCCAAGTCCGAAGAAGAACATGAGCAACATTTGGAAGTGGTCCTAAATACCCTTCGGGAGCATCAGTTGTATGCCAAGTTCAGCAAGTGTGAGTTCTGGTTGAAGGAAGTAGGATTCTTGGGTCATATCTTGTCAGCCGGAGGAATTGCCGTTGACCCCGCAAAAATCAAGACTGTTGAAGAATGGAAAGCCCCAACCACTCAGACCGAAGTCCGTGCATTTCTCGGATTGGCGGGATACTACCGCCGATTTGTTGAAGGATTCTCGAGCATAGCAAGACCGATGACTCAATTGTTGAAGAAGGACCGGAAATTCGAATGGACCGACAAGTGTGAAGAGAGCTTTCAACAGCTCAAGCTAAGATTGACAACAGCCCCAATACTGGTTATGCCGGACATTACCAAACCATTTGATGTGTACTGTGACGCCTCCAAGATTGGTCTTGGATGTGTGCTGATGCAAGAAGGCAAAGTGATATCTTACCTATCAAGACAGCTGAAGCAGCATGAACAGAACTATCCAACCCATGACTTAGAGCTAGCAGCGGTGGTGTTAGCACTGAAACTATGGCGTCATTACCTCATGGGTAATCGATGCGAGGTTTACTCGGACCACAAGAGCCTGAAGTATATCTTCACGTAGAAGGAGTTGAATATGAGGCAGCGCAGATGGATAGAGTTAATCAAGGATTACGACATGGAAATCCACTATCACCCCGGCAAGGCCAATGTGGTAGCAGATGCTCTGAGTAGACTGCCGTGTCAGTTGAACTCCATGTTAGCAATTGAGCAACCCAGCCTGTTTGAAGAGTTTGAACAGTTCAGGCTTGAACTAGTTAGCGAAGGATACCTCGCCAGCATTGAACTCCAACCCACCCTGATTAGTCAGATCAAAGAAGCTCAGAAAGGAAATGCTAGCATTGACGGAATCAAGAACCAAATAGCCGCCGGAAAAGCACCGGGATTCACCATAGATGAAGAAGGAGTGCTATGGTATAACAAGCGCCTTTGCGTGCCGTCAGACTCAGAATTGAAGCAAGTTATTCTGAAAGAAGCTCACGACACCCTGTACTCCATTCACCCCGGAGGAACCAAGATGTACCAGGATTTGAAGGAACAATTCTGGTGGCATGGAATGAAGAGAGAAATTGGAAGCTACATCGCCAAATGTGACATCTGTCAAAGAGTCAAAGCAGAACACCAACGCCCCGCAGGACTGTTGCAACCACTACAGATTCCCGAATGGAAGTGGGATTCCGTAGGAATGGACTTCATCACCGGACTGCCCAAATCTAGTAAAGGAAATGATTCCATCTGGGTAGTGGTCGACAGACTGACCAAAGTCGCCCACTTCATCCCCATCAAGACCACCTATCAAGGACCGAGACTCGCAGAGCTATATATCTCAAGGATAGTCAGCTTGCACGGAACCCCGAAGTCGATAGTATCCGACAGAGGATCCCAATTCACCTCCGTATTCGCGAAAGTACATGAAGGACTCGGAACTCGTCTGAATTTCAGCACCGCCTATCACCCGCAGACAGATGGACAGACTGAAAGAGTCAACCAGATACTAGAAGATATGTTGAGAGCATGTGTGCTAGAGTATGGATCTAAGTGGGAAGACTGCTTGCCTTACGCAGAATTCTCGTACAACAACAGCTACCAAGCCAGCTTGCAGATGGCCCCCTTCGAAGCACTGTACGGAAGGAAGTGCCGTACCCCTCTGAATTGGTCGGAAGTAGGAGAGAGTCAAGTCTTTGGACCAGATATTCTCCGAGAAGCCGAAGAGAAGGTTCACAAGATCCGCGAGTACCTCAAGACAGCCCAATCAAGACAGAAGAGCTACGCCGACAAAAGACGCCGAGAGATGACCTTCGAGATCGGAGATTTCGTATATCTCAAAGTGTCCCCTCTTAAAGGAATGCAGAGATTCCAGCTTAGAGGAAAGCTCGCACCCCGATATGTCGGACCTTTCAAAGTCCTGAGTCGCCGAGGAGAAGTGTCTTATCAACTGGAGTTACCGGAAGAAATGTCAGCGGTGCACAATGTGTTTCACATCTCGCTACTCCGGAAGTGTTTAGAGGTACATGAGAAGACCGAGGTTTTCAAGAACATCGACCATCGAGCTGTGGATATCAACTCAGATCTGACATACCGCGAAGTACCTATTCGCATCCTGGAAGAAGCTTTCAGAACCACCCGTACCCGAAGTATCAAGTTTCTGAAGATCCAATGGAGTAATCACACCGAAGAAGAAGCCACTTGGGAGAGAGAAGACTTTATGAGGACTGAGTACCCAGATCTCTTTAGTACCTAGTTTTCTCAGATCTCGGGACGAGATCTTTTGTAAGGGGGAAGGGTTTGTAACATCCCAAGTTTCAACAATATTAAACAAGAAAGATAATTTCCCCAAACTCAAAATTTTGCAATTAACAAAAACTTTTTATTGTGCATATAGGCCCACATATATTTTCTTGCATTTGAGTGATTTCTTTTGTGCTATTGCCATGATGAGTGTTAGTATGGTTAACAATTGCTATTTGAACCCTAACCAAGATCACCAAACCCTAAATTGAGGAGAATAGAAGAAAATGGGAAAAACCCATAATTCTCTTACATACACCATATGCCAAATTGCAAATCCTCAACCAAGGCCATAATTGCTTGCTCCCTTGCTTGTAAAATACTTCAATATGATAAACTAACACAGTTGCATCATTGGATCAAGAATCAAACACAAGGAAATCAAAAATCTTACATACATATGATAATGGTCACTTATCCCCAAAATATTTTCTTCACCACTTTACCCCTCTGGTTTTCTCAATTCTTGAACTAAACTTGGTCAACCAAAGCCATGTCATCCAAGACCATGTCAAGGTGAGTAACTTTGATGTTGACCACCATGGCTAGAGTTGACTAGGTTGACCAGAATAAAAGTGACAAGTAGGGATGCTGAGATAAAGTGAAGATCATGTCACTTTTGACATTTTGCAAAACAACTCCAAATTGAGTGCCACCACCACCAATACTTCACTTTAATTATATAAATGAGATTCACCAAAAAGAATTTCAAAATTCAAACAAAAAGTTCATGCGGCCATTTGACCGAACACTTGGCAGGCATGGATTCCATTTAGTGTTACACTCTATTGTCCATCGGTTTCTTGCCTAAACCAACTTTAACCTGTGATCATTAGCTACCCCTGGCTCCCCTGCATCAAGCTTGGTACATGCTAGGGCTTGGTAAAGTGGAAAAGCATGGAGAAACCCACCATGTCATGCACACCCGGCCACCTTGGGCCCAACTCTCTCCAGCCCTCCTCTCAACTCTTCTCCTTGTCCCAGAGCATCTTGGCATCACCAGGCACCTCACCGTACGCAGCCCAGCATCGCCAGGCCTTGGCATTGGCCAGAACGCGCGCGCCCAAAGCATGCCAGGACGCGCCAGTACGCGCGCTCACCGCGCACTGGCCGCGCCAGTACGTCGCCCACTCGAGCGCGACCGTCGTCCTCCTGCATCCCTACCACGGCGTTGAGCATCTACTCCCCGCCCTCTACACGCTAGACAACCACCCAGGCCTGCCCCTGCTCCGTCGCCGTCGTCCTCGTCGACTTTCGGCCGCACGCCCCGTGACAGACTTTGCAAACGCTCGAGCTCTCCCATCGCCCTTTTCTCTGTCTCGATGCACGTTGAGCATCGCCAGGACACCGCCTATCTCTAGCCGTCCTTCACTTGCCCCTTGGATCGCCGGAAGCGCCGCGCCATGGACGCTCCTCCACAGCACCTCACGGCCACCCTCGCCCGCTATAAATAGAGCACCTCCGCGCTCAACTTCTTCACACACTTTGCTCCCCTCCCTTCACTGATCACTCTCCCCACCTCAATTTAGCACCACCTCGCCGGAGCAGCAGCAATTGGAAGCTGAGGTCCGCCGGAGCCCGCGGAAGCCCTGCTTCGATTGGAGTCTCCCCGAGCGCCGCCGCTGCACCCAGGGCTTCCTCATCGACTACCACTTCTCCGCGCACCTTGCCAGACACCTGCAACGGCCTGGTACGCCCTCCGACCCCCTAGGCTCGCCGCCAGGGAGCTCGCCGCTCGTCGGAGACGACGACGTTCACACGCTGTCGGATCTCGTTCTAATCCTACGGCTTAAATCCCGCGTACCGCTTCGCTGTGTTAAGCGCCGCTGACAGGTGGCCCCCACCTCGTCAGGGCAGCCCAGTGGCACCCATTGCTTGTTGGGCTGCGCAGTGATTTTAATTTCTGTTTCGGCCCAGCAACGTTTCCCGCCTAGCCCATGAATTCAAATTTAGTTTTAACAATTATTCAAATGTGCTGCTGAGGGTTTAGCAAATTTTGAATAGTTTGAAATCTGCCAAACCAAATTTAGCAAACTTTATACCGTTGGAAAGCCCATGAATTTATCTAGCCAATGCCACTGGCCCCACCTCCAAATTCATAGTAGATTTAATTTAATAAAAAAGACAAGACAGGGACTTTTGAACATTCAAACTTTATTTAAAATTTAACCAGAATAGATTTTGAATTGTTTCCAACTCCAATAAATCACAAATGATGTCCTCTAATTGATTATGCAATAATATAGACATGTTGTTTGTATGATCATGGACTAGACCAAATAAAATGGCTATGTAGTCAATTCTAGAGCAATTGAAATTGAAATTCAAACTCAACCCTAATATGAGAGCTACCTCTCATTTAAATTTTGATCCTAAGTACTAATAACCAGGGGGATTGACTTAGTCTAATGAACCCTTGAGAATTATTACTTAGAGATTTTAATTCCTTAAATGTTAAGTATTAAAACTTTGTGAAGTGTAGCACTTCAATTAAATTATACTCACATATAATAGATATGAAATGTTGACTTTGAGTCAACCTATATTTCATACCTTATTATTATATGAAGAGATTAAATCTTAACAAGAGGTAATGAGAAGAAATGAATTCCTCTAAGGATCTACATACCAAATTTAAGAAATAGGAATAATGAGAGGAAACTATTTTCTTTCAAATAAAGGCAAATCAAATAATCCACCATGCCATGTTTGATTGATGATAGGACTAGTGTGTGAACTCTTTTAAGTGTTTCTAGTTTAGTATGTGAGCTTGGTTTAGTATTTATACCTCGTATTCGTATATAGACGCTAGTAACGAGGAATACCAAGAGGAGGAGGGCTACTCTCAGGAAGAAGAAGAGAACTTCGATAACTACCCAGCTCAAGGCAAGCTAACCCTTGCTAAACACAAGTGCTTAGCTCTATAAGAGCAAAGGCACCATCACACTTTACTTTTATGTATTACCTATCCCATGTTTTACTTACATTTACTTTGCTTATTTTATTTCAAAGTACTTTTGATTTATGATTCACTTGGTCTAGAGTAGAACAATATTGAAGTTAGATTAGCACAACTCAAAGCTAGTTAGCACCCCTCATATAGTTGCTAGTGCTAATCAATTAAAATTGACTACTCTAGATGGGAACATGGTGAAGTGAAATGACTTTGAAAGAAAGTAAAGTGGAGGTGGATGTGAACAAGAGAAGATGGTGATTTTTGATAAACTTGATAATTGGGTTTGAATGCGATACCCTTCCAATTATACAAGTACCCCCACAATACCTGATTATGGGTAGGGCTTAACTAGAAACTTGTGTATTTTAGTATGGGTTCCCTCTGAACAAACATCATAGGGGTTACGCTGCGGCTGCCTCCGTCATGTGTGGATTGATGTTGAAATGAGGTGAATGTACGGCCCAAGCCCTGTGCAGTTCCCGGGTTGACTGCGGTTTCCACCGGGAGGCCAAGCTCATGGGGAGAGGTGCTTATACTAGCATATATAAGTGAAAGGTTACGGTTGATGATCCGCGTACTGTGTTACGATGATTCGGGGTTATCCTCGACGGATGTAATCAAAAGTTGTGGCATAAGAGTACAACCTCTGCAGAGTGTTAAACCTATTCGAATAGCCGTGTCCACGGTTACGGACGATTGGAAAGGCCATACTATCTCCGTTATCATTAAAATGTTTTGATCCTAGAAATGAATGGTGAATTGAAGGGTGATATTGTGGGGAACCATAATGAGTTGTGGGAATGACACTAATGTTCCCACTTGAGTTAGTCTAGCACATGATAAGGCTTTACTAAATGTTTATCAAACTAAAACTTGGCTTTATGCAAATAAACCTAGAGCTTAGCACCCCCTTATTACACTTAATGAGTAATTATTGTAGAGTTAGTTTGCGAGTACTTTAAAAGTACTCATGGCTTTGCCCTGGCTATTCAAATGCCAGACTATGAAGGAGAGCACCGATGTCGGGATGACGGACAACAGGACGTCTACGATAACTAGGATCGTCTTCTAACGTCAAGCGTTGCCTGTGGAATAGATAGTCCACTACTACTTCGCTTCCGCTACTATTTGTGATGTTGAACAATATATTCGTGTAATATTGGATCATGTGATCTATGGTTGTAAGACAATATGTGTTGTAATAAATGATGACTCTATGCTACTTACTATTATGTCTCGCAAAAACATTATTCCTGGGATTGCGATGTACGGCATAATAGGCATCTGGACTTAAAAATCCGGGTGTTGACAAGTTTCCACTTCTCAATCTCTTTACTTTGTTTTTGTCTTGCTTAGTTTTATTTACTACTTTGTTTGCTGCACTAAATCAAAATACAAAAAAATTAGTTGCTAGTTTTACTTTATTTGCTATCTTGTTTGCTATATCAAAAACACAAAAAATTAGTTACTTGCATTTACTTTATCTAGTTTGCTTTATTTACTACTGCTAAAATGAGTAATCCTGAAGTTGAAGTTCGTACGTTTAAGCAACGAGGGGGAGAATGTCTAAGAGATGCTTGGTATAGAATTAGTGATGCCCATAATAGGTGCACTAAGAAACACTCCACTACTATCTTACTCAGGAATTTTTATGTTGGCATCTCTAGCTGGAATAGGTATGTTCTTGATAGTCTTGCAAAAGGTAACTTCCTAAGTACTCCTGCATTAGAAGCTAGTTGCATTGTTGAGAGTCTATTTGGAATACCTCCTGTTGATGAAGTTAAAACTGAAATCTCCCTTGAAGATGTTATGAAAAAATTGGAAACCATAGAGAAAAAATTTCCAAGTATTGAAGCTAAATTGGAAGTGTTACTTGATAAAACTGATGAACTTGATAAATCCTTAGGAAGAATTGATGAAAGAATTAGTGTTCTGGGAACTTGTGTTGTCCATGATGATCAAATCAATAGGATTGATGAACTTGAAAAAGCTATGGGAACCTTGGGTTCAACATTTTCTTCTCTTAAATATAAGGAGAAAGCTTATGTGGGTAAGGAGCAAAAGTTTATGTATGTCTCTAAAGTGCCTAAACCAAAGAAGAATTATTATAGGCCTAAAATTGATAAAGCCCTTAGTACCACTACGGATGGGGGAGCTCATAATAACGATACACCATCTCCCGATAATACTTGATACACACTTTCTGCGCCTAGCTAAAAGGCGTTAAAGAAAAGCGCTTATGGGAGATAACCCATGTTTTTACCTACAGTACTTTGTTTTTATTTTGTGTCTTGGAAGTTGTTTACTACTTTAGCAACCTCTCCTTATCTTAGTTTAGTGTTTTGTTGTGCCAAGTAAAGTCGTTGATAGTAAAGTTCATACTAGATTTGGATTACTGCGCAGAAACAGATTTCTTTGCTGTCATGAATCTGGGCTGTTTTCCCTGTAGGTAACTCAGAAAATTATGCCAATTTACGTGAGTGATCCTCAGATATGTACGCAACTTTCATTCAATTTGAGCATTTTCATTTGAGCAAGTCTGGTGCCTCGATAAAATTCGTCAATACGAACTGTTCTGTTTTGACAGATTCTGCCTTTTATTTCGCATTGCCTCTTTTGCTATGTTGGATGAATTTCTTTGATCCATTAATATCCAGTAGCTTTATGCAATGTCCAGAAGTGTTAAGAATGATTGTGTCACCTCTGAACATGTTAATTTTTATTGTCGCTAACCCTCTAATGAGTTGTTCTAAGTTTGGTGTGGAGGAAGTTTTCAAGGATCCCCTTCTTCATCGACAACATTATCAGGTCCTCCCCTGAAACTATATTTTTATTCCATCACATCTTATGTGCTTTGCTTGGAGCGTCGGTTTGTTTTTGTTTTTTGTTTTGTTTGAATAAAATGGATCCTAGCATTCACTTTATGGGAGAGAGACACGCTCCGCTGTAGCATATGGACAAGTATGTCCTTAGTTTCTACTCATAGTATTCATGGCGAAGTTTCTTCTTCGTTAAATTGTTATATGGTTGGAATTGGAAAATGATACATGTAGTAATTGCTATTAATGTCTTGGGTAATGAGATACTTGGCAATTGTTGTGCTCATGTTTAAGCTCTTGCATCATATGCTTTGCACCCATTAATGAAGAAATACATAGAACATGCTAAAATTTGGTTTGCATATTTGGTTTCTCTAAGGTCTAGATAATTTCTAGTATTGAGTTTGAACAACAAGGAAGACGGTGTAGAGTCTTATAATGTTTTCAATATGTCTTTTATGTGAGTTTTGCTGCACCGGTTCATCCTTGTGTTTGTTTCAAATAAGCCTTGCTAGCCTAAACCTTGTATCGAGAGGGAATACTTCTCATGCATCCAAAATACTTGAGCCAACCACTATGCCATTTGTGTCCACCATACCTACCTACTACATGGTATTTCCCGCCATTCCAAAGTAAATTGCTTGAGTGCTACCTTTAAAATTCCATCATTCACCTTTGCAATATATAGCTCATGGGACAAATAGCTTAAAAACTATTGTGGTATTGAATATGTACTTATGTACTTTATCTCTTATTAAGTTGCTTGTTGTGCGATAACCATGTTCACTGGGGACGCCATCAACTACTCTTTGTTGAATTTCATGTGAGTTGCTATGTATGTTCGTCTTGTCTGAAGTAAGAGAGATCTACCACCTTATGGTTAAGCATGCATATTGTTAGAGAAGAACATTGGGCCGCTAACTAAAGCCATGATCCATGGTGGAAGTTTCAGTTTTGGACATACATCCTCAATCTCATATGAGAAAATTATTAACTGTTGTTACATGCTTATGCATAAAAGAGGAGTCCATTATCTGTTGTCTATGTTGTCCTGGTATGGATGTCTAAGTTGAGAATAATCAATAGCGAGAAATCCAATGCGAGCTTTCTCCTTAGACCTTTGTACAGGCGGCATAGAGGTACCCCTTTGTGACACTTGGTTAAAACATGTGCATTGTGATGATCCGGTAGTCCAAGCTAATTAGGACAAGGTGCGGGCACTATTAGTACACTATGCATGAGGCTTGCAATTTGTAAGATATAATTTACATGATACATATGCTTTATTACTACCGTTGACAAAATTGTTTCATGTTTTCAAAATCAAAGCTCTAGCACAAATATAGCAATCGATGCTTTTCCTCTATGGAGGACCATTCTTTTACTTTCAATGTTGAGTCAGTTCACCTATTTCTCTCCACCTCAAGAAGCAAACACTTGTGTGAACTGTGCATTGATTCCTACATATTTGCTTATTGCACTTATTATATTACTCTATGTTGACAATATCCATGAGATATACATGTTATAAGTTGAAAGCAACCGCTGAAACTTAATCTTCCTTTGTGTTGCTTCAATACCTTTACTTTGAATTATTGCTTTATGAGTTAACTGTTATGCAAGACTTATTGATGCTTGTCTTGAAGTGCTATTCATGAAAAGTCTTTGCTATATGATTCACTTGTTTACTCATGTCATATACATTGTTTTGATCGCTGCATTCACTACATATGCTTTACAAATAGTATGATCAAGGTTATGATGGCATGTCACTCCAGAAATTATCTGTGTTATCGTTTTACCTGCTCGGGACGAGCAGAACTAAGCTTGGGGATGCTGATATGTCTCCGACGTATCGATAATTTCTTATGTTTCATGCCACATTATTGATGATATCTACATGTTTTATGCACACTTTATGTCATATTCGTGCATTTTCTGAAACTAACCTATTAACAAGATGCCGAAGTGCCAGTTGCTGTTTTCTGCTGTTTTTGGTTTCAGAAATCCTAGTAACGAAATATTCTCGGAATTGGACGAAATCAACGCCCAGGGTCCTATTTTGCCACGAAGCTTCCAGAAGTCCGAAGAGGAGACGAAGTGGGGCCACGAGGTGGCCACACCCTAGGGCGGCGCAGCCCCCCCTTGGCCGCGCGGCCCTGTGGTGTGGGGCCCTCGTGCCGCCTCCTGACCTGCCCTTCCGCCTACTTAAAGCCTCCGTTGCGAAACCCCCAGTACCGAGAGCCACGATACGGAAAACCTTCCAGAGACGCCGCCGCCGTCGATCCCATCTCGGGGGATCCAGGAGATCGCCTCCGGCACCCTGCCGGAGAGGGGAATCATCTCCCGGAGGACTCTACGCCGCCATGGTCTCCTCCGGAGTGATGTGTGAGTAGTCTACCCCTGGACTATGGGTCCATAGCAGTAGCTAGATGGTTGTCTTCTCCCCATTGTGCTATCATTGTCGGATCTTGTGAGCTGCCTAACATGATCAAGATCATCTATCTGTAATTCTATATGTTGCGTTTGTTGGGATCCGATGAATAGAGAATACTTGTTATGTTGATTATCAAAGTTATGTCTATGTGTTGTTTATGATATTGCATGCTCTCCGTTACTAGTAGATGCTCTGGCCAAGTAGATGCTTGTAACTCCAAGAGGGAGTATTTATGCTCGATAGTGGGTTCATGCCTCCATTGATATCTCTGGGACGATGTGAGAAAGTTCTAAGGTTGTGGATGTGCTGTTGCCACTAGGGATAAAACATTAGTGCTATGTTTAAGGATGTAGTTACTAGTTACATTACGCGCAATACTTAATGCAATTGTCTGTTGTTAGCAACTTAATACTGGAGGGGGTTCGGATGATAACCTGAAGGTGGACTTTTTAGGCATAGATGCATGCTGGATGGCGGTCTATGTACTTTGTCGTAATGCCCAATTAAATCTCACTATACTCATCATAATATGTATGTGCATGGTCATGCCCTCTTTATTTGTCAATTGTCCAACTGTAATTTGTTCACCCAACATGCTGTTTATCTTATGGGAGAGACACCTCTAGTGAACTGTGGACCCCAGTCCAATTCTCTATACTGAAATACAATCTACTGCAATACTGTTCTACTGTTTTCTGCAAACAATCATCTTCCACACAATACGGTTAATCCTTTGTTACAGCAAGCCGGTGAGATTGACAACCTCACTGTTTCGTTGGGGCAAAGTACTTTGGTTGTGTTGTGCAGGTTCCACGTTGGCGCCGGAATCCCTGGTGTTGCGCCGCACTACATCCCGCCGCCATCAACCTTCAACGTGCTTCTTGGCTTCTCCTCGTTCGATAAACCTTGGTTTCTTTCTGAGGGAAAACTTGCTGCTGTGCGCATCATACCTTCCTCTTGGGGTTCCCAACGAACGTGTGAGTTACACGCCATCAGGATGCTAAACCCCCTAAGTTTAGATTGGAGCACTTAACCCCCCTAAGTATCAAATACCACTCAAATTACCCCTCCGGTCACATATGGTTGTTTTGTTAGCTGTTTTGCCCATGTAGACAACTGGTTTTAGCCACGGTGGAGAGTTATCCGGGCGTTCTCCTCCATCACGCTCTCGGCTTGATCTCAAGCGACAACAGATGATTAACACCATCAAGCCGAGCTGGTCGACCAGGTGATGGCGGTCGCGAAGAAGTGGGTTTCTTCTAGCGGTGAACCATGGCCTGCCGAAGGTAGCCATGTCGGGCACGCATGTTCGTGGCGGTGCGCAGCTTCAACAAGGAGCATGTGGAGGAGAAGCGCGGCTACTACACGAGGGACTACGGGGGGAGCGTGAGGTACCACTGAAACATGGACCTGTTCCGGGCGACGGCAGCCAAGTGGTGCGACACCGTGTACATGGACATGGCGCCGAACGAGCCGCCGCCCGAGAAGATGCATGGGGCGCTGAGAGGCGTCGCGGTGGAGTACACTACGCAGAGCGGTTAGTTGGAGCAGGAGGCCGGCTGCCTCGATTGGAACCTCGTCGGGAGCGTTGATGGAGGAGAACACCCTCGCCTGCCACACCGATGGCCAAGTCGAGTCACTCTCCGCGCGTGGTTGCGCTACGGCATGTCACGCTCCGCGAAATCCTTCGTGCTCGAGGTGCCTCCATGCCCACCAGAAACGGAGAACAAGTGCATGGCTCTGACCAGTTGACCTGCCAGCCTCGGCTGTAGCGGTGACCATGGCGCTGACCCTGGGCAATGGCACTCGCATGCTCCCTGCGCCCATAGAGGCCTCCTTCCGCGAGCTTTGCTGCTCAGCAACGCTCGGATCGTCGACAGGGACGGCCTCGGCGAGCTCCTGCCGTCCTCATCCTTCCCTTGCCTGCGAGTACCTGGTGAGCGTCGCAGAGCTGGACCTCTGCTTCGACGAGCTCGAGGTGCTGACGATCGTGAGCACGCCCGGCTTGCGGTAATGCGGATCCATGTGAACTGCACTGCCGAATTGAGGGTGTGGTGTTCATCACTGCACGCTCTCAGTGCACTACGCGCTCGACAACATCATGACGAACTCGTCCATTGCGGCGCGATGCACACACTGCTCGTGCCGAATTGTTCCTTCCGGTCAGACGCACAACGGCTTAAGTACACACACTTAGGAAGCAGGAGTAGCTAGCTGCTAGCATGACTTGGTTGATTCTATTTTTGGTGATGAACGTGCCATGCCAGCGCAAGCTCTGCCTCACAGATTGCTCCAGAGTCCAACAAATGGGAGTTGGCGATCTACGCGCCGGCGCACGAGGCGCTCACCTGCGCCAATATGTGCAAGTTTCAGTGTTTGCAATTCAACGCGCTAATATGCCAGGCTGGAATAGCTCTGTGCACAATGGCAAAAAAACCGTTGTCCACGTGGGCCAAAACAGCTAAGAAAACAGCCATAAGTGACCGGAGGGGGTAATTTGAGTGGTATTTGATACTTAGGGGGGTTATGTGCTCCAATCTAAACTTAGGGGGGTTTAGCATCCCAAACCCAATACTTATGGGGGTTATGTGGACTTCTTTCTGGACTGCGGTAGGACAGGGCAGAGTAGTACTCGTTTTGGGTCAGTCGTGGACTGTTCCCGCGCGTGTGACCAGACCTGGTCAGTGACTCGATCATTCATACACGTCATCGGGTCAGTGGGACGCGCGTAGCTAGAGGCTAGAGCATCTTCAACCGATGTCCTACCAAAACATAAAAAGTAACTGTCGCATATGGCAAAAATGTAAAAGAAAAATGCAGCTCAAACATATGCCCTATCATAAAAAAGATGCTCCGAATTTTTGTTGCGTGCCCTAAAATGCACCTGTAAATTTGCCGCACAAAAATAACGTGTATGGTGTGGCGTGATGGTTCGGCCACCTCACACGCCGACATCAACACCTCGGAGGTGCAGGACTTGCAAGACCCAACTTCCAGATGTTGACCCGCGAGTAGTAGCGGGAGAGCCGTAGTGCGTTGATAACAATGATTTCCAAGATGATCTCTAGGCTGTGCCGTCGTCGACATCTAGACATGGGGGGAGGGGAGGCTGGCCCCCTCATAACCACGTCTCGTCGTTGGATGGTGAGATGGACGGTGCCTTTTGGGAATCACTTGCCACCTCCTCCGATGATAACAACGATTCCTGAGATGATCTCTAGGGTGTGTCGTGGTCGAAGAGTCGAACTAATGTCGAAGTCAATGTCTACATAGTATATAGTGTCGAACTTAAGTTGGAGTAGTTTAGAAGTAGTGTAGAAGTGTATATCTAGTGTTGACATCGAAATGTATCCAAGTGTGAGAATTTCTATTTATCGAACTACCGAAATGGAAATATGTTGAGTTGTCCAGCTATGAATTATATCTCAAGTGTGCCAACAATGAATTATATTGAAATGTGCCAATGTTTCGACAATTCTGTGAAATCAAAAATGTTTGTGGATGTCCTATTTTTGCATCATCTGAAAATTAACCAAAATGAGCCACCCTGCACTTAATCAACGCCAATGCAATCGCCGGTACAGAGGGCCGGAGCCCGTGGTTTTGACGTCGTAAAATATAATAATTTATCTCCAATGCTTTCCACGCTAACTTACAAAACTCATGCCTTTGATCTGTCGCCGTCGCGCGCCATCAGAGTCTACCAAGAATCAACTCGAGGGATCGGAGGCGCTGCTGATCGTCGATCGACTGTTCGTTCTTATCAGCGCCAAAATCAAACTCGAACCGCACGAAGCTGCCCCCACGGGGATTTCCTTTATTTTCTGATCTTCGATTCGTGCGTACAGCCGGTAGAGGTTGCTAGCCCGCAGTTGTGCTTCCCCAATTGGGCGGTGCCGACGGCGACGCGGCACGACGGAAAGAATCGAAAAGTCTCTCCTCGACAGCTGCATATGTCTCTTCCGACAAGGATGGCTGCCCCTTCGGCCTCTCGTCTCGGATAACTCCGGGCCGTCCAGCCAGGTGTGGATGCCAGGTGCTCGACCTCCTTTGCGAATTCCGATTCCACTGGAATATGTTCTTGGATGAGTTGCCGCTTTGTTTCTCTTGGTTTAAGTTAAGCCTACACTTCTGATTCAGAAACAACATTACGAACATAATTTTTGCATTGCCAAACTACATGGAGGAGAGCGGAACCAGATGTCTTGCTGTTTATAAACAAGTGCAGGACCTTCTGCGTTGGAACAAATGGGAGGAGTCACATGACCAAATTCGAGTTTTTTTTTTTCCTTTTGGTTGGCTTAAAGATGATTCGTGGATCGTGGAGGATGGTTCTTGGCTGAGATTCAAGGAAAACGAGAAACGTCGACGGCCACATGCTTGTGTCACTGTGTGTGCTTCGCGCTCATTCCTTCTTCAAACACGGTTTTTCTTTTCCGCTTTATGTAAATAAAATTCTTCGTTACAAAGTGACGAGAGAATCCTCCTACGTACCAAGCAGATCAAAGACAGGATAAAATTACATGAAAAAACAAACTTGCCGCCGAAAACATTCAACCAAGACTGAGGAGCACCTCACCCTACTTCTCCGTTATACTTGCTTCACTATCCTTTTTCGAACCTTGGCCAGATGTTTCATTCTTTATTTGTTTGGTTAGGTGCTGTCAGCTGCAGAATGATAGGGGACTTGTTAGGCCTCTTCTCTTCTCTCAATGGATATGTCATGGCAGGTGAACTGAAGATTATCATTTGGTCCAATTAAAGAGTGGCATTTTTTCTGAGAATCAAGAAAAAAAAGCTTTTGGTATCTCTATGGCTCTAGTTTGAGCTCGATCTTCTTCATCATCTCTTTTATTCGCACACCTCTTTGCATGTGAATTTTTCTTTATTTCTTTTGTTTGCAAATAATGCTTCTTGTTTTATTAAGAGAAGTAATTTTCTATGAAATAAATATATGTTAACGTGGGAATATTATACAAAATGACATATAATTTTGTTTTATACTCCCTCCATCCTCAAACAAGTCTCCTTCTAGATTTATATTAAGTCAATTTAAAATTTTGACCAACTTCATTAGAATATCAGCAATATTTATGACATTAAACTATCACTAAATTCGTATTGAAACCTAGTTTCGTAATATACCAATCTCGAATCATATGTGCTATTACTTTTTCAATGAAGTTGGTCAAATGCTAAATTATTTTGACTTAAGATAAAATTGAAATACACTTATTTCAGAATGGAGGAGTATGTCACCTAGGGATGTGTGGTCGCTGCATAGGCCAACAATTTTTTGGGCCCCCAAATTAACGAGATTTTTATTTGAATTTAAAAATAAAAATTATCTTATGGATAAGAAGGTGCGTCAATTGCTCATATATTCTACTAGTATCATGGTATGTCTTTCGTGCTTGTGCAAGGAGACTTGGAAAACTCATGTCTTGTTCGGCTAACAAGTCACGAGTTTCCCAAATTCTTCATTTTTTCAAACCTGAGCAGGTTTAATATTTTAGACAGATAGGCTCCACTTTAGAGTTTGGGACTTGGCATATATTTTACTAGCTCGGCCCTTTAGAACTATGCGTATATATATTTTTAACTAAAGAAACCTAATTAGTGAAAGCAGATGCAATCTATTTTTAGCAAGACCAAGCATCTTCATCACCTAAAATTAAACTTATTTCTACATGTATGGCGTATCATATAATAACTTCTTTTTACCACTTTCCATTCTCTTTATTCATTTGAAAACAAAGTTACACCGCGTAATACATGAGGTAGGATAGAAGCTTGGGGATCATCAATCCAAGTTGATTGAGCAGAACCTCTAGTCATTTTTGCTAGCTCATGATTTATTTATTTTTGTTTTGACTATGGCTAGCTCATGATTTACACTATTGGTTTCACTATCGAATTGAATTTTGATAAAGATCATTTGCTAGATGGCAACGGTCATTGAAGATCCCATCCGCTACTCATGGCCATTGATCCATCCATATATATGCATGCAAATAAAATGTTTTCAAAAAATTAACGTATGTAACGTTCATATATTAGGACACTACAACATGGGTTGTAATTTAGTTATCGGAAATTGAGGGGTACATAAATATCGTGTAATCGTATGCAGAAACGGCGGTGAGAATAATATTTCTGAGAAAACTGAAGACCAAGGGCATCTCCAACGGGATGAGCGCCCAGTTGCGTGCCGAAAATGCGTATGGTACCCGCTCTAGCGGGACGACGCTGACCGGGCATTCCGCACCGACGCAAATGTTTCCAAAAAATGCGTCAGGTTTGCATCTCTGCGGACGCTGCGGTCCCTCCGCCCGGTCCTCGCACAGGCCCGCCTGGCAGGGGCACAGATGCTTCGTCTTCCGCGGTATAACTTACGGGCAGCGCATTGTAGATTTTCAGGGCTGCGTTAATGGCGCGCCTCGGCTTCCGCGAGCGTGCGCTGCTGGGCGGCATCGGAGTGGCAGGAAATTGAAGGCGTGATGCCATCCGAGCTTCTTAAAGGAACGCTGTCGGCGCCCATTTCCCCGACCACACTATTGCCAGAGTTCACCCTATCCACCCGATAGACGCCATGGCGAAGAAATGCTGGCCGTTCCACAAGACCAAGAACGACCACGAGGCTAGCGGTCCGGCATCGAGTTCGCGCGCCGCCTCTCGGAGGAAAACCGGCCGGTGCCATGGCTGGACGCAAACCTGTCTGGAGGAGGCTGGTACCTCAACTCCAGGCGCGTGCCCACCTTCCACGCGAGGGCCGAGAGCGCCATGACAAGGTGCGCCGCCGCCGAGCGATCTTGCCAGCCGATCTCCGAAAAGATCCGGCATACACGCTCAACTCCTACAACTGGATCTCGTTCGGGACGTGGGAGTTCGACGCGCGCCTCCGAGCTGGATACCTTGGCGACCTCGACTACTTCGACCGCGAGATCGTCGCGGAAGAAGAGGAGAACGATGAGGAGGAGGCGGAGCGCGCAGACAACGACCACGACGACAGCGGGCCAGCGTGGGATCCGGAGACCCAGCCGCCGAACATTGGCGAGGAGGAGGCCATTGCCATGGCACTGGCCAATAGCGAGCTCAACGAGCTCGCTATGTGGGATGGGCTCGCAATCCAGCTCCGCGAGTCGGCGCTCGCGCAGGGGAGGCCGGTGACTCCTCCAGCCACACCGACGCGTTCCAACGACCGCGCGCTGGCTGCTGCTCCGGCCTAGGATCCGTGGCCACTTCCACCACAGCCTCCTGCACCGGCGACGGCTTGGCCGCAATTGTCGCAGCCCGCCTTTCCTCCTCCACCGACGGCGTACCAGCTTCCATGGCTGACGCCGGAGTTCATCGACCTCGTCACGACGACGGGCAATAGCCGTTAGCTAGGTTTTAGCAGGCCTTCATGGCCTTTTTAAGTCTTTTTGTGTTTTTTTTATTAATGTAAATTATGCATTTTATCAATGGGGAAAAAAGTACGCGTCGACGTGCCGCTGGAGCCACCCCCGACGCATTATGTGTCGCCCCGCTGGAGATGCCCTAACACTCCGATTACTCTCGATAAAGAAAAATCTAATTCCTTGGAAAATTATAGACCAATTTTTTTATATTTCTTTAAATTTTGCAAGAATTATTAATCATTTGTTGACCCTATTGCCACATATGGGATATACACATAATTTCATGTATCTGCACTAAGAGAAAGCTGAGGCGGCCATGGCAACGCCCAATTATTCATCTATATTTCTAATATTTATACTATGTGTTATTTGCGTTTAATGTTTAAACCTTTGGCATGTGTGACATTATAGAGCCGTGGCGAAGCACGAGCATTTTACTAGTCATATAATAACTTCTTTTTACCACTTTCCATTCTCTTTATTCATTTGAAAACAAAGTTACACCGCGTAATACATGAGGTAGGATAGAAGCTTGGGGATCATCAATCCAAGTTGATTGAGCAGAACCTCTAGTCATTTTTGCTAGCTCATGATTTATTTATTTTTGTTTTGACTATGGCTAGCTCATGATTTACACTATTGGTTTCACTATCGAATTGAATTTTGATAAAGATCATTTGCTAGATGGCAACGGTCATTGAAGATCCCATCCGCTACTCCATGATAGCCACATTTTTCATAGTATCAACCACTTCCATGCAGTCTGAGGTCATATTACACAATTGCATCCAATAGATTGAGCTAACTTAAGGCCATGTTTTGAAGTTGTATTCTTAGCCGTCAACAAATCAAAAGTCCGACGAATTCTTGCATTGCATGCGGCCATAAACCATTCATAGATGTTCGGGATAACAACACACATCGCCCTTATAACATTGTCCTTATTAAACCAAGCATCGAAATTGACTTTGACATAATCTAGTGGGGTTCGGAGTTCGGACCAACCAACTTTCTTGTGTTATGCATTTGGTTCATTGGAAGCTCGGTTGTTTGCTATCAAGGAGCTGATCGCCACCACGGATTTGTAAAGTCACGCAGTTGCATAAGTTTCAGCAGTAACAAGCTGCCATATAGTAGTGGTTTTTGATTACTTGTACATAGCACATACAAGATACATGGAACATGCCTCCGCAATTTCGAGATCCAAGAAAAGATTCTTTTAATCTTGTATTGCTCTTGAAAAGAAATATAACATGAGCTCGACATCTTCTGCTCCTCTTGCGCATACTGGGCATTATTCGCTGGTTTCAACGTGCCTGAAGGAAGAGTAACACGACATAGTAATATGTCTTGCATTGTTCTCCACATGAATATTTTCACTTTAGCTGAAACTCTCATCTTCCATATTCCCTCTCCCGTATAAATGACCTTTTTTTTGTCATGGGTCGAAGGGAGTAACATGTTAACCTTGCGAAAGAAAACATGTTAACCTCATGCATGAGGTCAGTCTCCCACGCGGTAATGCCAGACACTATAAAACCAAATTCATGCATGCTGCCTGGTGGGCAAAGAAAGAAACACATGCATGCACGAGGAATTCATGAAGTGTGGTCCTGGTTAATTTCCACCAAATCGACCCGGCAGTGCAGTTGTATTCTTCGCACTCTAACAACCTACTCGTCATCAAATGACTAGAACATCATGTACTCCTTTCAATTTATATTACTTATCATTAATATGGATGTATCAAGAAATAAAGTGTATCTAGATCCATCTATACTAGGTCAGAGAAAGTACAAACATGAGAGCATCTCCAGCCGTCTCCCCGACGAGGTCCCCAGGACGGCTTTTTGTCATTCGGATGGACGAAAACGGTCCAGTCGCGCCCCCGGTTTCTCGTTTTCGTCCGGATTAGGCATTTCATCCGTCCGGAGAGCCCAGGCTATCCCCGGCCCCCCGGGGAGCGCCCGGGCACTCCGGACGAGAGAAAATCGCGGGAACCGTCTGGTGGCCCCGACCTGTCGGCGACAATGGCCTGGGTTTCTACGGCAGTACCCTCGTCTTCCCGATCTACGGCACTACCCTCGTCTTCCCGATCTACGGCAATACCCTCGTCGAACGAAAGATTTGAACTCTCAAGTGATGCAACATAGACAAATTATATATAATTCGAATAAACATAAAAATTACATATAAAAACTTTAAAACAAACTTAAACTACTTCTTCTTCCTAGATGGTCCCGCCTCATCGTCGTGGTGGCGACGCTTCCGGCTCGTCACGTCCTCGTCGGAGGAAGCTGAGTCCTCCTCGTCGTCAGCGTCTTCAGCCTCTTCGTCCTCCTCCTCCTCCTCCTGCTCCTCCTCCTCTTCCTCGGCCTCTTCCTCGGTCTGCTCCTCGGCCTCTTCGTCCTCCTCCTCGTCGTCATCCCATTCGTCCTTGCTGGCCGGCGGGGGGGGGGGGGGGGGGGGGTTGTCGCTGCTGGATGATGCAGCTTGATCCCACTAATGGCGCCATCCAGGCGGCTTCCCCTCGTTGTCGGTGTCCGATGGCCAAGAGCGATCGCTCATGGTTGACAGAAGATGGTGAGGAGAGAATAGATAAATGGCGTTGGCCGTCGAAAACCGTATATGTAGGTCTTTCGACGAAGAGAGCGGCGGTTTCTCTTCCGCGGAGTCGTGCTCCATTACGGCGGTTGTCGCGTCGAGGCTACTTCAACCGTTCCCGACGAGGCGTTTGGGCTCTCCAGACCACTTCGCGGACCATTACGGCGGTTCAAAGCGTCGAGGGCACTCCGACGGTTGCCTTTCCCGGCGACTGTACCGTCGCTATGCACGCGGTGGGTGAAGGCGACTATGGGCTCGCCACTGGGAAAATGGACCTCCCTAGGCCAAAAAATACATCCATTCGGCGCTAAATAACGCCGGATTTCGGCCTGGGAGCCCCAACGGCTGGGGATGCTCCGAGTGTTTGATGCCCCAACAGGTCACAAGACTCGTCATGAATGACAATCCACGCGCCATGCTGTCCTCCTACTACAAGGAAAAGTCTAGCTAACATGTAAGATAACAGATTTATTTGCGGAGTTGAAAACAGATTCCATAAAGCAACTGAAAAAACGCATGAAATTGGGTTTCCCCATTCCTCATGTCCTCTTCACACGCAGGTCCGACTCCTAGTAGAGGAGAAGTAAAATTCGACTACTAGCAACATGTTAAGCTCGTTGTTAGCAAAGAGAGCATGTTAACCTCGTGAGGTCATGCCAAACAAAATTCATGCATGCATGCAGCCTGGCGGTCAAAGAAAGAAAAATGCATGTCGACGTCCGTCCTGGTCAGCTGTTTTCCATCAGTGACCTACACGGCTTCAGTTCTTCAGTCAAATTTATAACGTAACTTAAACGGCTTTTACAAGCGTCAGCGTACGCAGGTCACAAGATTCTTAAGTCCATACAGACTTTGCGTACCGATGAGCGACTCACCATCAATGACAATCTGGGGTTTATCGCTTTTCTGTTGCAGGTGAACCGGTGCCGGTCTACCAGAATCCCGCGGAGGGCCAGACGCGGCCTGAAACTGTGTGCTGCAGCCTGCAGATGCCGCCGTGGCCTGTACAGGTGGAGCGTGAGAAGAGAGGCAAAGAAAATCAAAGCTTGTCAAATTTGGCAGTTTTTAGCTTAACTGGAGAAGGCAGAGATCAGATGTACGAGCGTTGCCTGAAATAGAGCGACGTAGATCTGCGTTGCGAAGCTGCAGCGTCACGGCTGGCAAACGGGACCGCGCCCTACGCACACCACGCAGCTGCCGTAGAGTTTTGATTGGGTGACAAGAAATGGTCCCATCCATCTACAAAAAATATGTTTCCATCACTAATTCTGTTTTTTTTTTTGCCTCACAAAGATTTTTTGTAGATTAATGATAAGAGCATTCAGCGGGCTAATCTATTTCAGATACAAAATGTGTTTGTTTTGCTCCGTTTGTTCTACCTCGGACAAGCACGCGATTGTGTCCAGCTATGGTCCAATTGGGTTGGGGGCAAGCAAACTTAGCGGCATGAAACATTCATACTAAACATAATTTCACAAACAAGCTAAAAAAAGGACATTCAAAATGAACTTTAAACCCTAGAACTAAGGTTTGGGCCACCGTCGGCAAACGCGGCCAAGGCTGGAAAATTCGCTAGACGTATGCAGGACGGTTGGCATTCGCCTACCTATTGCCCTAGAAGTAAACAAGACCTTTGTGCGCACAACATCTCACATCACTAGTGGAAAACTGCTCTTTTGCACCGGTTCAAAAGGCCCATATGCACCGGATGGCCAACCGGTGCAAACCATCCGGTGCAAAAGGCCCCCCCTTTTGCACCGGTTCGGTTACAAACCGGTGCTAAAGGGGGCACCACGTGGCCGTCTGTGGAGAGTCCGGCGGGGGACCTCTTGCACCGGTTCGTAATACGAACCGGTGCAAAAGGGTTGTGCCGCGGCAGGGTTTTGGTGCCATTCCCTGCCGCGGTATGATGGCGTGTAACTCACACGTTCGTTGGGAACCCCAAGAGGAAGGTATGATGCGCACAGCAGCAAGTTTTCCCTCAGAAAGAAACCAAGGTTTATCGAACCAGGAGGAGCCAAGAAGCACGTTGAAGGTTGATGGCGGCGGGATGTAGTGCGGCGCAACACCAGGGATTCCGGCGCCAACGTGGAACCTGCACAACACAACCAAAGTACTTTGCCCCAACGAAACAGTGAGGTTGTCAATCTCACCGGCTTGCTGTAACAAAGGATTAGATGTATAGTGTGGATGATGATTGTTTGCAGAAAACAGTTGAACAGTATTGCAGTAGATTGTATTTCAGTATAGAGAATTG
Organism: Lolium perenne; assembly: GCF_019359855.2. Lineage (NCBI taxonomy): Eukaryota > Viridiplantae > Streptophyta > Magnoliopsida > Poales > Poaceae > Lolium > Lolium perenne. The sequence goes on along the minus strand of NC_067245.2, from coordinate 41,507,506 downwards.
GACGGGGTCCACAGTTCACTAGAGGTGTCTCTCCCATAAGATAAACAACATGTTGGGTGAACAAATTACAGTTGGGCAATTGACAAATAAAGAGGGCATGACCATGCACATACATATTATGATGAGTATAGTGAGATTTAATTGGGCATTACGACAAAGTACATAGACCGCTATCCAGCATGCATCTATGCCTAAAAAGTCCACCTTCAGGTTATCATCCGAACCCCCTCCAGTATTAAGTTGCTAACAACAGACAATTGCATTAAGTATTGCGCGTAATATAATCAGTAACTACATCCTTGAACATAGCACCAATGTTTTATCCCTAGTGGCAACAGCACATCCATAATCTTAGAGATTTCTGTCACTTCCCCAGATTCACGGAGACATGAACCCACTATCGAGCATAAATACTCCCTCTTGGAGTTACAAGCATCTACTTGGCCAGAGCATCTACTAGTAACGGAGAGCATGCAAGATCATAAACAACACATAGACATAACTTTGATAATCAACATAACAAGTATTCTCTATTCATCGGATCCCAACAAACGCAACATATAGAATTACAGATAGATGATCTTGATCATGTTAGGCAGCTCACAAGATCCGACAATGATAGCACAATGGGGAGAAGACAACCATCTAGCTACTGCTATGGACCCATAGTCCAGGGGTAGACTACTCACACATCACTCCGGAGGCGACCATGGTGGCGTAGAGTCCTCCGGGAGATGATTCCCCTCTCCGGCAGGGTGCCGGAGGCGATCTCCTGAATCCCCCGAGATGGGATTGGCAGCGGCGGCGTCTCTGGAAGGTTTTCCGTATCGTGGCTTGATGTCTACGTTCCCCCTCCTTTCCTGTAGACAGTGTTGGGCCTCCAAGAGCAGAGGTTTGTAGAACAGCAGCAAGTTTTCCCTTAAGTGGATCACCCAAGGTTTATCGAACTCAGGGAGGAAGAGGTCAAAGATATCCCTCTCATGCAACCCTGCAACCACAAAGCAAGAAGTCTCTTGTGTCCCCAACACACCAAATAGGTGCACTAGTTCGGCGAAGAGATAGTGAAATACAGGTGGTATGAATATATATGAGCAGTAGCAACGGTGCCAGAAAATAGCTTGCTGGCGTGTAGTTGATGGTGGTAGTATTGCAGCAGTAGTAACACAAGAAACGATGAAACAAGCAGTAGTAACGCAGCAGTATTTAGGAACAAGGCCTAGGGATTACACTTTCACTAGTGGACACTCTCAACATTGATCACATAACAGAATAGATAAATGCATACTCTACACTCTTGTTGGATGATGAACACATTGCGTAGGATTACACGAACCCTCAATGCCGGAGTTAACAAGCTCCATAATAATGCTCATATTTAAGTAACCTTATAGTGTAAGATAGATCAACAGACTAAACCAAGTACTAACATAGCATGCACACTGTCACCTTCATGCATATGTAGGAGGAATAGATCACATCAATATTATCATAGCAATAGTTAACTTCGCAATCTACAAGAGATCATGATCATAGCATAAACCAAGTACTAACACGGTGCACACACTGTCACCTTTACACACGTGCAGGAGGAATAGAACTACTTTAATAACTTTGCTAGAGTAGCACATAGATAAATTGTGATACAAAACTCATATGAATCTCAATCATGTAAAGCAGCTCATGAGATTATTGTATTGAGGTACATGGGAGAGAGATGAACCACATAGCTACAGCGGAGCCCTCAGCCTCGGAGGTGGATTACTCCCTCCTCATCATGGAAGCAGCGATGGCGGTGAAGATGGCGGTGAAGACGGCGGTGGAGATGGCTCCGGGGGCAATTCCCCGTCCGGCAGGGTGCCGGAACAGAGAGTTCTGTCCCCCGAATTGGAGTTTCGCGATGGCGGCGGCGCCCCTGGACTCTTTCTGGAGTTTCGTCAATCGTATCGAGGTTTTTAGGTCAGGGGCTTTATATAGGCGAAGAGGCGGCGCAGGAGGGCTAACAGGGGGGCCAAACTATAGGGCGGCGCGGCCCCCCCTAGGCCGCGCCAGCCTATAGTTTGGTGGGCCTGTGGCCCCCCTCTGACTTCTCTGGTGTGTTCTGGATGCTTCCGGGGATTCTAAGATCTTTGGCGTTGATTTCGTCCGATTCCGAGAATATTTCGTTACTAGGATTTCTGAAACCAAAAACAACAGAAAACAGGAACTGGCACTTCGGCATCTTGTTAATAGGTTAGTTCCAGAAAATGCACGAATATGACATAAATTGTGCATAAAACATGTAGATAACATCAATAATGTGGCATGGAACATAAGAAATTATCGATACGTCGGAGACGTATCATGGCTCTCGGTACTGGGGGTTTCGCAACGGAGGCTTTAAGTAGGCGGAAGGGCAGGTCAGGAGGCGGCACGAGGGTCCCACACCACAGGGCCGCGCGGCCAAGGGGGGGGGGGCGCCGCCCTAGGGTGTGGCCACCTCGTGGCCCCACTTCGTCTCCTCTTCGGTCTTCTGGAAGCTTCGTGGCAAAATAGGACCCTGGGCGTTGATTTCGTCCAATTCCGAGAATATTTCGTTACTAGGATTTCTGAAACCAAAAACAGCAGAAAACAAGAATCGGCACTTCGGCATCTTGTTAATAGGTTAGTTCCAGAAAATGCACGAATATGACATAAAGTGTGCATAAAACATGTAGATAACATCAATAATGTGGCATGGAACATAAGAAATTATCGATACGTTGGAGACGTATCAGCATCCCCAAGCTTAGTTCTGCTCGTCCCGAGCAGGCAAAACGATAACAAAGATAATTTCTGGAGTGACATGCCATCATAACCTTGATCATACTATTTTTAAAGCATATGTAGTGAATGCAGCGATCAAAACAATGTATATGACATGAGTAAACAAGTGAATCATATAGCAAAGACTTTTCATGAATAGTACTTCAAGACAAGCATCAATAAGTCTTGCATAAGAGTTAACTCATAAAGCAATAATTCATAGTAAAAGCATTGAAGCAACACAAAGGAAGATTAAGTTTCAGCGGTTGCTTTCAACTTGTAACATGTATATCTCATGGATATTGTCAACATAGAGTAATATAATAAGTGCAATATGCAAGTATGTAGGAATCAATGCACAGTTCACACAAGTGTTTGCTTTTTGAGGTGGAGAGAAATAGGTGAACTGACTCAACAATGAAAGTAAAAGAATGGTCCTCCATAGAGGAAAAGCATCGATTGCTATATTTGTGCTAGAGCTTTGATTTTGAAAACATGAAACAATTTTGTCAACGGTAGTAATAAAGCATATGTATCATGTAAATTATATCTTACAAGTTGCAAGCCTCATGCATAGTATACTAATAGTGCCCGCACCTTGTCCTAATTAGCTTGGACTACCGGATCATCACAATGCACATGTTTTAACCAAGTGTCACAAAGGGGTACCTCTATGCCGCTTTGTACAAAGGTCTAAGGAGAAAGCTCGCATTGGATTTCTCGCTATTGATTATTCTCAACTTAGACATCCATACCGGGACAACATAGACAACAGATAATGGACTCCTCTTTTATGCATAAGCATGTAACAACAATTAATAATTTTCTCATATGAGATTGAGGATATATGTCCAAAACTGAAACTTCCACCATGGATCATGGCTTTAGTTAGCGGCCCAATGTTCTTCTCTAACATATGCATGCTTAACCATAAGGTGGTAGATCTCTCTTACTTCAGACAAGACGGACATGCATAGCAACTCACATGAAATTCAACAATGAATAGTTGATGGCGTCCCCAGTGAACATGGTTATCGCACAACAAGCAACTTAATAAGAGATAAAGTGCATAATTACATATTCAATACCACAATAGTTTTTAAGCTATTTGTCCCATGAGCTATATATTGCAAAGGTGAATGATGGAATTTTAAAGGTAGCACTCAAGCAATTTACTTTGGAATGGCGGAAAATACCATGTAGTAGGTAGGTATGGTGGACACAAATGGCATAGTGTTGTTTGGCTCAAGGATTTGGATGCATGAGAAGTATTCCCTCTCGATACAAGGTTTAGGCTAGCAAGGCTTATTTGAAACAAACACAAGGATGAACCGGTGCAGCAAAACTCACATAAAAGACATATTGAAAACATTATAAGACTCTACACCATCTTCCTTGTTGTTCAAACTCAATACTAGAAATTATCTAGACCTTAGAGAAACCAAATATGCAAACCAAATTTTAGCATGCTCTATGTATTTCTTCATTAATTGGTGCAAAGCATATGATGCAAGAGCTTAATCATGAGCACAACAATTGCCAAGTATCACATTACCCAAGACATTAATAGCAATTACTACATGTATCATTTTCCAATTCCAACCATATAACAATTTAACGAAGGAGAAACTTCGCCATGAATACTATGAGTAGAAACCAAGGACATACTTGTCCATATGCTACAGCGGAGCGTGTCTCTCTCCCATAAAGTGAATGCTAGGATCCATTTTATTCAAACAAAACAAAAAACAAAAACAAACCGACGCTCCAAGAAAAAGCACATGAGATGTGATGGAATAAAAATATAGTTTCAGGGGAGGAACCTGATAATGTTGTCGATGAAGAAGGGGATGCCTTGGGCATCCCCAAGCTTAGACGCTTGAGTCTTCTTGATTTATGCAGGGGTGAACCACCGGGTGCATCCCCAAGCTTAGAGCTTTCACTCTCCTTGATCATATTGCATCATACTCCTCTCTTGATCCTTGAAAACTTCCTCCACACCAAACTCGAAACAACTCATTAGAGGGTTAGTGCATAATAAAAATTAACATATTCAGAGGTGACACAATCATTCTTAACACTTCTGGACATTGCATAATGCTACTGGACATTAGTGGATCAAAGAAATTCATCCAACATAGCGAAAGAGGCAATGCGAAATAAAAGGCAGAATCTGTCAAAACAGAACAGTTCGTATTGACGAATTTTAAAATGGCACCAGACTTGCTCAAATGAAAATGCTCAAATTGAATGAAAGTTGCGTACATATCTGAGGATCATGCACGTAAATTGGCTTAATTTTCTGAGCTACCTACAGGGAGGTGGACCCAGATTCGTGACAGCAAAGAAATCTGGAACTGCGCAGTAATCCAAATCTAGTACTTACTTTTCTATCAACGGCTTTACTTGGCACAACAAAACACAAAACTAAGATAAGGAGAGGTTGCTACAGTAGTAAACAACTTCCAAGACACAAATATAAAACAAAGTACTGTAGCAAAATAACACATGGGTTATCTCCCAAGAAGTTCTTTCTTTATAGCCATTAAGATGGGCTCAGCAGTTTTAATGATGCACTCGCAAGAAATAGTATTTGAAGCAAAAGAGAGCATCATGAGGCAAATTCAAAACACATTTAAGTCTAACATGCTTCCTATGCATAGGAATCTTGTAAATAAACAAGTTCATGAAGAGCAAAGTAACAAGCATAGTAAGATAAAACAAGTGTAGCTTAAAAAATTTCAGCACATAGAGAGGTGTTTTAGTAACATGAAAATTTCTACCACCATATTTTCCTCTCTCATAATAACTTTCAGTAGCATCATGAGCAAACTCAACAATATAGCTATCACATAAAGCATTCTTATCATGAGTCTCATGCATAAAATTATTACTCTCCACATAGGCATAATCAATTTTATTAGTTGTAGTGGGAGCAAATTCAACAAAGTAGCTATCATTATTATTCTCATCAAGTGTAGGAGGCATAGTATAATCACAACAAAATTTACTCTCCATAATAGGTGGCACCAAAAGACCACTATCATTATAATCATCATAAATAGGAGGCAAAGTATCATCAAAGAAAATTTTCTCCTCAATTCTTGGGGGACTAAAAAGATCATGAAAACCAGCTTCCCCAAGCTTAGAACTTTCTATATCATTATCAACAATGGTGTTCAAAGCGTTCATACTAATATCATTGCTACTAGCATGCAAATAAGATTCCATAGGTTTTTTAATTTTCGCATTAAACCATTCATGTCTTGACTCAGGAAATAGAATAAAAAGCTCACAGATCTTTTCCATTATGCCTTACTAGTGCAAAACAAGAAACAAAAAGATGCAATTGCAGGATCTAAAGGAAATAGCTTCGAGCACAAACACAATGGCGCCAGAAAAGTACTTTACCTGGAACCGAAGTATGAGTGCCTTTTACCTTTCCTCCCCGGCAACGGCGCCAGAAAAGTGCTTGATGTCTACGTTCCCCCTCCTTTCCTGTAGACAGTGTTGGGCCTCCAAGAGCAGAGGTTTGTAGAACAGCAGCAAGTTTTCCCTTAAGTGGATCACCCAAGGTTTATCGAACTCAGGGAGGAAGAGGTCAAAGATATCCCTCTCATGCAACCCTGCAACCACAAAGCAAGAAGTCTCTTGTGTCCCCAACACACCAAATAGGTGCACTAGTTCGGCGAAGAGATAGTGAAATACAGGTGGTATGAATATATATGAGCAGTAGCAACGGTGCCAGAAAATAGCTTGCTGGCGTGTAGTTGATGGTGGTAGTATTGCAGCAGTAGTAACACAGTAAAACAGTAAACAAGCAGTAGTAACGCAGCAGTATTTAGGAACAAGGCCTAGGGATTACACTTTCACTAGTGGACACTCTCAACATGGATCACATAACAGAATAGATAAATGCATACTCTACACTCTTGTTGGATGATGAACACATTGCGTAGGATTACACGAACCCTCAATGCCGGAGTTAACAAGCTCCACAATAATGCTCATATTTAAGTAACCTTATAGTGTAAGATAGATCAACAGACTAAACCAAGTACTAACATAGCATGCACACTGTCACCTTCATGCATATGTAGGAGGAATAGATCACATCAATATTATCATAGCAATAGTTAACTTCGCAATCTACAAGAGATCATGATCATAGCATAAACCAAGTACTAATACGGTGCACACACTGTCACCTTTACAGACGTGCAGGAGGAATAGAACTACTTTAATAACTTTGCTAGAGTAGCACATAGATAAATTGTGATACAAAACTCATATGAATCTCAATCATGTAAAGCAGCTCATGAGATTATTGTATTGAGGTACATGGGAGAGAGATGAACCACATAGCTACAGCGGAGCCCTCAGCCTCGGAGGTGGATTACTCCCTCCTCATCATGGAAGCAGCGATGGCGGTGAAGATGGCGGTGAAGACGGCGGTGGAGATGGCTCCGGGGGCAATTCCCCGTCCGGCAGGGTGCCGGAACAGAGAGTTCTGTCCCCCGAATTGGAGTTTCGCGATGGCGGCGGCGCCCCTGGACTCTTTCTGGAGTTTCGTCAATCGTATCGAGGTTTTTAGGTCAGGGGCTTTATATAGGCGAAGAGGCGGCGCAGGAGGGCTAACAGGGGGGCCAAACTATAGGGCGGCGCGGCCCCCCCCTAGGCCGCGCCAGCCTATAGTTTGGTGGGCCTGTGGCCCCCCTCTGACTTCTCTGGTGTGTTCTGGATGCTTCCGGGGATTCTAAGATCTTTGGCGTTGATTTCGTCCGATTCCGAGAATATTTCGTTACTAGGATTTCTGAAACCAAAAACAACAGAAAACAGGAACTGGCACTTCGGCATCTTGTTAATAGGTTAGTTCCAGAAAATGCACGAATATGACATAAAGTGTGCATAAAACATGTAGATAACATCAATAATGTGGCATGGAACATAAGAAATTATCGATACGTCGGAGACGTATCATGGCTCTCGGTACTGGGGGTTTCGCAACGGAGGCTTTAAGTAGGCGGAAGGGCAGGTCAGGAGGCGGCACGAGGGGCCCACACCACAGGGCCGCGCGGCCAAGGGGGGGGGGGCGCCGCCCTAGGGTGTGGCCACCTCGTGGCCCCACATCGTCTCCTCTTCGGTCTTCTGGAAGCTTCGTGGCAAAATAGGACCCTGGGCGTTGATTTCGTCCAATTCCGAGAATATTTCGTTACTAGGATTTCTGAAACCAAAAACAGCAGAAACAAAGAATCGGCACTTCGGCATCTTGTTAATAGGTTAGTTCCAGAAAATGCACGAATATGACATAAAGTGTGCATAAAACATGTAGATAACATCAATAATGTGGCATGGAACATAAGAAATTATCGATACGTTGGAGACGTATCAGCATCCCCAAGCTTAGTTCTGCTCGTCCCGAGCAGGCAAAACGATAACAAAGATAATTTCTGGAGTGACATGCCATCATAACCTTGATCATACTATTTGTAAAGCATATGTAGTGAATGCAGCGATCAAAACAATGTATATGACATGAGTAAACAAGTGAATCATATAGCAAAGACTTTTCATGAATAGTACTTCAAGACAAGCATCAATAAGTCTTGCATAAGAGTTAACTCATAAAGCAATAATTCATAGTAAAAGCATTGAAGCAACACAAAGGAAGATTAAGTTTCAGCGGTTGCTTTCAACTTGTAACATGTATATCTCATGGATATTGTCAACATAGAGTAATATAATAAGTGCAATATGCAAGTATGTAGGATCAATGCACAGTTCACACAAGTGTTTGCTTTTTGAGGTGGAGAGAAATAGGTGAACTGACTCAACAATGAAAGTAAAAGAATGGTCCTCCATAGAGGAAAAGCATCGATTGCTATATTTGTGCTAGAGCTTTGATTTTGAAAACATGAAACAATTTTGTCAACGGTAGTAATAAAGCATATGTATCATGTAAATTATATCTTACAAGTTGCAAGCCTCATGCATAGTATACTAATAGTGCCCGCACCTTGTCCTAATTAGCTTGGACTACCGGATCATCACAATGCACATGTTTTAACCAAGTGTCACAAAGGGGTACCTCTATGCACTTTGTACAAAGGTCTAAGGAGAAAGCTCTCATTGGATTTCTCGCTATTGATTATTCTCAACTTAGACATCCATACCGGGACAACATAGACAACAGATAATGGACTCCTCTTTTATGCATAAGCATGTAACAACAATTAATAATTTTCTCATATGAGATTGAGGATATATGTCCAAAACTGAAACTTCCACCATGGATCATGGCTTTAGTTAGCGGCCCAATGTTCTTCTCTAATAATATGCATGCTTAACCATAAGGTGGTAGATCTCTCTTATTTCAGACAAGACGAACATGCATAGCAACTCACATGAAATTCAACAAAGAGTAGTTGATGGCGTCCCCAGTGAACATGGTTATCGCACAACAAGCAACTTAATAAGAGATAAAGCGCATAAGTACATATTCAATACCACAATAGTTTTTAAGCTATTTGTCCCATGAGCTATATATTGCAAAGGTGAATGATGGAATTTTAAAGGTAGCACTCAAGCAATTTACTTTGGAATGGCGGAAAATACCATGTAGTAGGTAGGTATGGTGGACACAAATGGTATAGTGGTTGGCTCAAGTATTTTGGATGCATGAGAAGTATTCCCTCTCGATACAAGGTTTAGGCTAGCAAGGTTATTTGAAACAAACACAAGGATGAACCGGTGCAGCAAAACTCACATAAAAGATATATTGTAAACATTATAAGACTCTACACCGTCTTCCTTGTTGTTCAAACTCAATACTAGAAATTATCTAGACCTTAGAGAGACCAAATATGCAAACCAAGTTTTAGCATGCTCTATGTATTTCTTCATTAATGGGTGCAAAGCATATGATGCAAGAGCTTAAACATGAGCACAACAATTGCCAAGTATCACATTACCCAAGACATTTATAGCAATTACTACATGTATCATTTTCCAATTCCAACCATATAACAATTTAACGAAGAAGAAACTTCGCCATGAATATTATGAGTAGAGCCTAAGGACATACTTGTCCATATGCTACAGCGGAGCGTGTCTCTCTCCCATAAAGTGAATGCTAGGATCCATTTTATTCAAACAAAACAAAAAAAACAAAAACAAACCGACGCTCCAAGCAAAGCACATAAGATGTGATGGAATAAAAATATAGTTTAAGGGGAGGAACCTGATAATGTTGTCGATGAAGAAGGGGATGCCTTGGGCATCCCCAAGCTTAGACGCTTGAGTCTTCTTAGAATATGCAGGGGTGAACCACTGGGGCATCCCCAAGCTTAGAGCTTTCACTCTCCTTGATCATGTTGCATCATACTCCTCTCTTGATCCTTGAAAACTTCCTCCACACCAAACTTAGAACAACTCATTAGAGAGTTAGCGACAATAAAAATTAACATGTTCAGAGGTGATATAATCATTCTTAACACTTCTGGACATTGCATAAAGCTACTGGACATTAATGGATCAAAGAAATTCATCCAACATAGCAAAAGAGGCAATGAGAAATAAAAGGCAGAATCTGTCAAAATAGAACAGTTCGTATTGACGAATTTTATCGAGGCACCAGACTTGCTCAAATGAAAATGCTCAAATTGAATGAAAGTTGCGTACATATCTGAGGATCACTCACGTAAATTGGCATAATTTTCTGAGTTACCTACAGAGAAAACAGCCCAGATTCGTGACAGCAAAGAAATCTGTTTCTGCGCAGTAATCCAAATCTAGTATGAACTTTTCTATCAACGACTTTACTTGGCACAACAAAACACTAAACTAAGATAAGGAGAGGTTGCTACAGTAGTAAACAACTTCCAAGACATAAAATAAAAACAAAGTACTGTAGGTAAAAACATGGGTTGTCTCCCATAAGCGCTTTTCTTTAACGCCTTTCAGCTAGGCGCAGAAAGTGTGTATCAAGTATTATCAAGAGACGAAGTGTCAACATCATAATTTGTTCTAATAATAGAATCAAAAGGTAACTTCATTCTCTTTCTAGGGAAGTGCTCCATACCTTTCTTGAGAGGAAATTGATATTTAATATTACCTTCCTTCATATCAATGATAGCACCAACAGTTCGAAGAAAAGGTCTTCCCAATATAATGGGACAAGATGCATTGCATTCAATATCCAAGACAACAAAATCAACGGGGACAAGGTTATTGTTAACAGTAATGCGAACATTATCAACTTTCCCCAAAGGTTTCTTTGTAGAATGATCAGCAAGATTAACATCCAAATAACAATTTTTCAGCGGTGGCAAGTCAAGCATATTATAGATTTTCTTAGGCATAACGGAAATACTTGTACCAAGATCACATAAAGCATTACAATCAAAATCTTTAACCTTCATCTTAATGATGGGCTCCCAACCATCCTCTAGCTTTTTAGGAATAGAGGCTTCGCGCTCTAGTTTCTCTTCTCTAGCTTTTATGAGAGCATTTGTAATATGTTGCGTGAAAGCCAAATTTATAGCACTAGCATTAGGACTTTTAGCAAGTTTTTGCAAGAACTTTATAACTTCAGAGATGTGGCAATCATCAAAATTCAAACCATTATAATCTAAAGCAATGGAATCATCATCCCCAATGTTGGAAAAAATTTCAGCAGCTTTATCACAGGCAGTTTCAGCAGTTTTAGCAGTTTCAGGCAGTTTTGTACGCTTTGCACTAGGAGTAGAAACATTGCCAACACCAATTATTTTACCATTAATAGTAGGAGGTGCAGCAACATGTGTAGCATTAGCATTGCTTGTGGTGGTAATAGTCCAAACTTTAGCTACATTCTTCTCTTTAGCTAGTTTTTCATTTTCTTCTCTATCCCACCTAGCACGCAGTTCAGCCATCAATCTTATATTCTCATTAATTCTAACTTGGATGACGTTTGCTGTAGTAACAATTTTATTTTCAATATCCCTACTAGGCATAACTTTCGATTTTAAAAGATCAACATCAGAAGCAAGACTATCGACTTTAGAAGCAAGTATATCAATTTTCCCAAGCTTTTCTTCAACAGATTTGTTAAAAGCAGTTTATGTACTAATAAATTCTTTAAGCATGGCTTCAAGTCCAGGGGGTGTGTTCCTATTATTGTTGTAAGAATTCCCATAAGAACTACCATAGCCGTTGCCATTATTATAAGGATATGGCCTATAGTTGTTACTAGAATTGTTCCGGTAAGCATTGTTGTTGAAATTATTATTTTTAATGAAATTTACATCAACATGTTCTTTTTGTGCAACCAATGAAGCTAATTGAACATTATTAGGATCAACATTAGTCCTATCATTCACAAGCATAGACATAATAGCATCAATCTTATCACTCAAGGAAGAGGTTTCTTCGACAGAATTTACCTTCTTACCTTGTGGAGCTCTTTCCGTGTGTCATTCAGAGTAGTTGATCATCATATTATCAAGAAGATTTGTTGCTTCACCAAGAGTGATGGACATAAAGGTACCTCCAGCAGCTGAATCCAATAAATTTCGCGAAGAAAAATTTAGTCCTGCATAGAAGGTTTGGATGATCATCCAAGTAGTCAGTCCATGGGTTGGGCAATTTTTAACCAGAGATTTCATTCTTTCCCATGCTTGTGCAACATGTTCAGTATCTAATTGTTTAAAATTCATTATGCTACTCCTCAAAGATATAATTTTAGCAGGGGGATAATATCTACCAATAAAAGTATCCTTGCATTTAGTCCACGAATCAATACTATTCTTAGGCAGAGATAGCAACCAATCTTTAGCTCTTCCTCTTAATGAGAAAGGGAACAATTTTAATTTTATAATGTCACCATCTACATCTTTATATTTTTGCATTTCACATAGTTCAACAAAGTTATTAAGATGGGCAGCAGCATCATCAGAACTAACACCAGAAAATTGCTCTCGCATAACAAGATTCAGTAAAGTAGGTTTAATTTCAAAGAATTATGCTGTAGTAGCAGGTGGAGCAATAGGTGTGCATAAGAAATCATTATTATTTGTGGTTGTGAAGTCACACAACTTAGTATTTTCAGGGGTAGCCATTTTAGCAACAGTAAATAAAGCAAACTAGATAAAGTAAATGCAAGTAACTAATTTTTTTGTGTTTTTGATATAGTAAACAAGATAGCAAATAAAGTAAAACTAGCAACTAATTTTTTTTGTATTTTGATTTAGTGCAGCAAACAAAGTAGTAAATAAAACTAAGCAAGACAAAAATAAAGTAAAGAGATTGGGATGTGGAGACTCCCCTTGCAGCGTGTCTTGATCTCCCCTGCAACGGCGCCAGAAAAAGAGCTTGATGGCGTGTAACTCACAAGTTCGTTGGGAACCCCAAGAGGAAGGTATGATGCGCACAGCAGCAAGTTTTCCCTCAGAAAGAAACCAAGGTTTATCGAACCAGGAGGAGCCAAGAAGCACGTTGAAGGTTGATGGCGGCGGGATGTAGTGCGGCGCAACACCAGGGATTCCGGCGCCAACGTGGAACCTGCACAACACAACCAAAGTACTTTGCCCCAACGAAACAGTGAGGTTGTCAATCTCACCGGCTTGCTGTAACAAAGGATTAGATGTATAGTGTGGATGATGATTGTTTGCAGAAAACAGTAGAACAAGTATTGCAGTAGATTGTATTTCAGTATAGAGAATTGGACCGGGGTCCACAGTTCACTAGAGGTGTCTCTCCCATAAGATAAACAGCATGTTGGGTGAACAAATTACAGTTGGGCAATTGACAAATAAAGAGGGCATGACCATGCACATACATATTATGATGAGTATAGTGAGATTTAATTGGGCATTACGACAAAGTACATAGACCGCTATCCAGTATGCATCTATGCCTAAAAAGTCCACCTTCAGGTTATCATCCTAACCCCATACAGTATTAAGTTGCTAACAACAGACAATTGCATTAAGTATTGCGCGTAATGTAATCAGTAACTACATCCTTGAACATAGCACCAATGTTTTATCCCTAGTGGCAACAGCACATCCATAATCTTAGAGATTTCTGTCACTTCCCCAGATTCACGGAGACATGAACCCACTATCGAGCATAAATACTCCCTCTTGGAGTTACAAGCATCTACTTGGCCAGAGCATCTACTAGTAACGGAGAGCATGCAAGATCATAAACAACACATAGACATAACTTTGATAATCAACATAACAAGTATTCTCTATTCATCGGATCCCAACAAACGCAACATATAGAATTACAGATAGATGATCTTGATCATGTTAGGCAGCTCACAAGATCCGACAATGATAGCACAATGGGGAGAAGACAACCATCTAGCTACTGCTATGGACCCATAGTCCAGGGGTAGACTACTCACACATCACTCCGGAGGCGACCATGGTGGCGTAGAGTCCTCCGGGAGATGATTCCCCTCTCCGGCAGGGTGCCGGAGGCGATCTCCTGAATCCCCCGAGATGGGATTGGCGGCGGCGGCGTCTCTGGAAGGTTTTCCGTATCGTGGCTCTCGGTACTGGGGGTTTCGCAACGGAGGCTTTAAGTAGGTGGAAGGGCAGGTCAGGAGGCGGCACGAGGGGCCCACACCACAGGGCCGCGCGGCCAAGGGGGGGGCCGCGCCGCCCTAGGGTGTGGCCACCTCGTGGCCCCACTTTGTCTCCTCTTCGGTCTTCTGGAAGCTTCGTGGCAAAATAGGACCCTGGGTGTTGATTTCGTCCAATTCCGAGAATATTTCGTTACTAGGATTTCTGAAACCAAAAACAGCAGAAAACAAAGAATCGGCACTTCGGCATCTTGTTAATAGGTTAGTTCCAGAAAATGCACGAATATGACATAAAGTGTGCATAAAACATGTAGATAACATCAATAATGTGGCATGGAACATAAGAAATTATCGATACGTTGGAGACGTATCACGGTAGACTCTGCCGCGCCAGAGAATTGCACTAAAACGCTGCCGCGGCAGGAATTTTCACTAAAACGCTGCCACGGCAGACTCTGCCTCCATTCGAAACACTGTATAATATTAATGCAGACAATTCAAATATATATATAGGAAACCATTATATTACATATATCGATCAAAGTGACACACGTTCATGCATATATATATATATATATATATATGTCTACATCAACTTTGATATTGGCGGTTGTCCACATAGTGTTCTCCGTCTGGAGCTATGACTTGCTCAAGTAAGAACCCCGCCAGTTCTTCTTGAATTGCTCGTACACGCTCTGTTGCTAGAAGACCGTCCCGCAACCGTTCGATCTAATAAATTGAAGAAGGTACGATGGTCAGTATATATATATATATATATATATATATATATATATATATATATATATATATATATATATATATATATATATATGGAAAATAGTGGGCTACCATGGGTGGTAGCTATGCATACACATCCAACCATTAGATCTTCTATAGGGAGCACACAAGGAGCACACGGTGTTAGACCATTTCATTTTCTTCCAATTTCGAACAATCGCCTCCGTTAGTTAACCATACCGTAGCATTTATTTTGCCAAAACAACAAAAAAGGGACGGTCACGGTTGGCATTTTTTTGGAGTTGACTACGTGTGGATATGTAGCATCTGATGGCATCCTACAACCAGGACCGTGACCGACTCAAATGTGTGAAAACAAGTAAAAAAAGCTAATTTTTCTACGTGTGGATATGTAGCATCTGATGGCATCACCTTATTTTTTAAATCCCGTGTACTACAACCAGGACCGTGGCCGACTCAAATGTGTGAAAACAAGTAAAAAAGGCTAATTTTTCATACGGTATGGCTCTAGCCACCGTGACCTTGACAAATTGTCAAAAGGCGTAAAAAAGCTAAATTTTCACACGATGGATTGTAACCACCGTTGCCGACTCAATGTGTGAAATCACGTTAAAAAAAATTCAGTTGGCATTTCTTTCTCTTCACGGATCGAAGCTGATCAACTACGGCAACAATTACAGGGGGCATTGAGTCTCGCTCCTCAAATTCGTTCCACTGCATTGCATAGTTTGGATAGTGCTTGTTACGAATTATCCAGTCAAAACATGAACCGCACCGTAGTTCCATTCCTTAGCTCATCGTCGCCGTCTATCGACGAGAAGATAGAGCAACCGCCTAGCGATAGCACGGTCGAGGTTGTCGCAGAAATGAGCATCGACGGCCTCCCAGATGGAGTGATTGCATCTATCCTTGAATCTGTAGCAGCATCAGCTCGTGTCCCCACCGACTTTCTGTCCGCAACCATGACGTGAGTATATCATTTTGTAGTTTTATTTATAACTGTCCCTCCCCCCACCCAACACGTAAATAATCCGTGGTTACAATCCTCTAAACGCAGGTCCAAGAGGTTCACAGAGATTGGTAGGAGCGGTTCTGTCTCAAAAAACATTAGTGCTCGTTGCTTCGCCGTCAGTGCGAAAAAATGGTCGGTTGGTGCAAAAGCATTCTTGCAAACATGTGCAGAAGCAGGCAACCTTGATGCATCATACATCCTAGGCATGGTATATTTAGTTTTCGCCAACACATCGACTATGTTTTCTTCACATATGTTGTTGGAACAATGGATCGACTACCAGTACCTCTTTTAGCTTTTTTGCAGTAAGAGAAAAGAGGCTGCAAATACATTCCACAAATGGGCAGTTGGATCCATTGGACAACATAACAGGTTCCCACCAACCACCTTTTTTTCAACCACACAAACATTACCAACTTTGCATCTTTTATTCAGTGTTTCTCTTTTTATATAATTATTCAACTAAACTATTTTTCAACACGTTGCTGGTTGAGGCATGGATCACCCAAATTCATCGAAATTTCAGCCTCCCAACTAATCGAGCAATTCAAAATTGGTGGATCGGTCGGACCTGAAACGTGCGACGTATGTTTCCGTCGATTCCAGCAAGCTTCGTCGAACGGAGCAACGCCTGACTGGCGTCACTACTTGGAGACAGATTTTGTGGTACCTAATCGACAAGCCGAAGGAGGATTGTCCTACCCAGGCAGATTTATTATTTGACGTGCTGCACCTGAAAAATAATTCAGGAAACTTGCCGGCCCAATTTGTCCAATTCATCGAGTAAAAGATGACTCCAAAACGACAATAAGAAGACCTAGCTACTCCGTCGCGACTATCCACTATTATCCATTTAAAGCCTGTATCATTTTTGTCGTGCAGTGTTACAACAACACACGGAAGTTTTTATTTTTTGGGCCGTCTTTTGTAATTAATTTCCGCACATTTTTTTTCATTTTTTATCCTACGAAGCGTGTCCGTAATCGCTCTGCATTGTTTGCACATCTCCACCCTCGAACAACACACATGCAAATACAAGGAACCGACGAAAAAATGGGTAACCCCACACTATCAAAAAGGTTTAAAAACCATACCAATGTGTGAATTTCCTTTGGAGCATTTTTCAATTTTTATATTTTCATAAAGCCCGCGCAGAAATTGTACATTCTATTAGAACGATCAGATGAGGTAATTGTATTTAATTGGGATAAAATTTCACACCCACACTACAAAACGAGAGGCCTAAAGTTTGGACTCACTGTTGATTTATTCATGCCGTTTTCATTTAGAGCACTTTGCTAGGCGTTCTCGCTACCTACAACAGCAACATACAGGTTATCTTCCACATTCAAAACCGATCATACACGCATGTGATGAAAACTAAACCAGATCGTACGAAAGGTTTTCAAGCACACACCCTACTAAATGCGCACAGTTGCTGCGATTTTGACAACTCATGCACGGCACGGACCAACCAGGACCGAGCCGTGTCTTATGTGTGGATTCAGATTTTTTACCGATACGTCTACCATGTACAACTACACCTACCAGCCCATTTGAACCGCACACCGACGACTGCTCACTCGACATGACCGGGCACCAGCACCCGTTGCAATGTGTGTTTTTGGCTAAAAAAAGCTAAATTTTCACACACGGATGGTCATCACCGTTGCCGACGCAATGTGTGGAATGATGTAAAAAAGAGTGTGGGAAAGTTGTGGCAACGTTTTTTTCCTGCCTTTTAGACTGCATGCAATCACGGAGCACAAACGTCCGTTCAGTGAAAGTGCTCCTGGGTATTTGATCTGGACATGAGACTCCTTCTATCCAACGGATGCTACCCTATGCACAGCTACCACCCTTGGTAGAAAATCCGCGTCGATATATATATATATATATATATATATATATATATATATATATATATATATATATATATATATATATATATATATAGGTCTGCTATTCTCGAACCCTTTCTGAACTTCCTAACTTATCGCATGCGAACTTCCCGTGAGTCTTCATATTTTCGCGTCCCACGTCCCGCTCGCGTCCCGCTCCCGCGCGCGTGTGAACTTCCTACGAGACAGCGAATCGTTACGTGTCCCACCTCCCGCTCGCTACCCACCTCCTCCGTGCTCGCTCCCCACCCCTCCCTGCTCGCTCCCGAGCTCTTCCATGGCGATTCCCTCCCTGCTTGCTCCCGAGATCTTCCCTGGCGTTTTCCTCCCTGCTCGCTCCCGAGCTCCTCCCTGGCGATTTCCTCCCTTGCTCGCTCCCGAGCTCCTCCCTTTTGCTCGATGCGTTTCTTAGAACTTCGGCGATGGTGGCGGCTCATCTCCGTGCTCGTGTCCGACGCTCCATCGACGAATTTGTTCTCCACTGGTGCATCGCAGATCGTCGATGTCTGCGGCACAGTTTCTTCTATGCTATCCGGACATTGCTCTTATCTTTTTTATCTTGATCTGCAGATTTGTTTTTTCAGATGGCCGTCGCACAGCTTCGGCGTTCTTCTACGTGAAATCCTCGAGGTTGATGGCTCCGCCGTTATATTCTCGCGCTTTGTTTGTCTTCGGTAATGGTATTGGGTCTCTCTCCCCTGTAGGATTTTTGTTTTGATAGGTTTGCTTTGATCCTTATCCACGAATTTTGTTTTCACAGATCTATGTTCTTTTGCTTAGTTCGGTATTTGCCTATGCTTGTGTAGTTATGTTTTCCTCAGTTGATGCAGTGATGACGCGGTGGTGTTCATGCTTACACTTTGATGTAGTAACAGAATCCAGATAATGCTTGTTATCTGTGGGTTTTTTCGTAGCTTACAAGTCTCTGCTGTGTTTTTCATTACCAGCAGTTCATGTTTGTTGGTGTTATAACAAATGAACTTCTTTAATTTTATGATGTGAACTACCGGAATGCATGAACTTTGTCAATTGCATGTTTGATTTTCATCTTTCAAATAAGCTGTGGCCTCTATTTTCACATGTAAATCCACATCGAGCATGTATGTATATCTCTGTTTGTAAGTTGTGAACTTCCCTTTAATGTACTATCCATTTTTGTTGTATTGTTGTTTTTCCATTCATACGCATGTTTTTATCTTTTTTTATCTGAAAATGAACTGCTGTTACTTTATTACGTGAACTACTGTCAGTTTACTTCTGGTATTCTTTTTCTTTAACTCCATGTATAAATTAACCAGTGTTAATTTATTTTATTCTTGTACCATTAAAGGGGGGGGTTGGGGGGGGGACCCCCCCCATACTAGGAAATGAATAGAAGGTTTTTTAATAAATGTTTAAAATATAGTGTAATACCTTTTTTAAGATTAGTGAACTCCTTTGCGTTTACAGAAGTGCACTTCGTAATTGTGGTGGGGAACTCCTACCCGCTATATTAGGAAATCAATTAATGTTTTTAAAATATACCCAAATACCTTTTTTCAAGATGAGTGAACCCCTGACGTATTTTTCAAGTGAACTTCGTAATGGTTGTGGGGACAGGGCGGGTGTGACCCTCCCATCCTATATTTTTCCTTTTTTTAGATAAAGTGAATCGCAGTCGCAGTTAAATGTGAACTTCCTATTTGTTTCTATCTTACTGACAAAGGTAACGATTCAGTGTTTTTTTTATTGTTGCCTCCTTTTTTTTTAATATAAATTTGGTGCAGTTATTTCTCAACTCCTCTTTTTACTCCTCTTGTCTGCTGATGTCTACGTTCCCCCTCCTTTCCTGTAGACAGTGTTGGGCCTCCAAGAGCAGAGGTTTGTAGAACAGCAGCAAGTTTTCCCTTAAGTGGATCACCCAAGGTTTATCGAACTCAGGGAGGAAGAGGTCAAAGATATCCCTCTCATGCAACCCTGCAACCACAAAGCAAGAAGTCTCTTGTGTCCCCAACACACCAAATAGGTGCACTAGTTCGGCGAAGAGATAGTGAAATACAGGTGGTATGAATATATATGAGCAGTAGCAACGGTGCCAGAAAATAGCTTGCTGGCGTGTAGTTGATGGTGGTAGTATTGCAGTAGTAGTAACACAGTAAAACAGTAAACAAGCAGTAGTAACGCAGCAGTATTTAGGAACAAGGCCTAGGGATTACACTTTCACTAGTGGACACTCTCAACATTGATCACATAACAGAATAGATAAATGCATACTCTACACTCTTGTTGGATGATGAACACATTGCGTAGGATTACACGAACCCTCAATGCCGGAGTTAACAAGCTCCACAATAATGCTCATATTTTAGTAACCTTTAGTGTAAGATAGATCAAAAGACTAAACCAAGTACTAGCATAGCATGCACACTGTCACCTTCATGCATATGTAGGAGGAATAGATCACATCAATATTATCATAGCAATAGTTAACTTCGCAATCTACAAGAGATCATGATCATAGCATAAACCAAGTACTAACACGGTGCACACACTGTCACCTTTACACACGTGCAGGAGGAATAGAACTACTTTAATAACTTTGCTAGAGTAGCACATAGATAAATTGTGATACAAAACTCATATGAATCTCAATCATGTAAAGCAGCTCATGAGATTATTGTATTGAGGTATATGGGAGAGAGATGAACCACATAGCTACAGCGGAGCCCTCAGCCTCAGGGGTGGATTACTCCCTCCTCATCATGGAGGCAGCGATGGCGGTGAAGATGGCGGTGAAGACGGCGGTGGAGATGGCTCCGGGGGCAATTCCCCGTCCGGCAGGTGCCGAACAGAGAGTTCTGTCCCCGAATTGGAGTTTCGCGATGGCGGCGGCGCCCTGGAGTCTTTCTGGAGTTTCGTCAATTGGTACTGCGTTTTTAGGTCGAAAGGGCTTTTATAGGCGAAGAGGCGGCGCGGGGGCACACAGGGCGCCACACCCTAGGCCGGCGCGGCCTAGGCCTGGCCCGCGCCGCCATGTGGTGTGGTGGCCCCCTGGCCCCTCTCCGACTCTTCTTCGGTGTTTTGGACGCTTCCGGGAAAATAGGAGGTTTGGCGTTGATTTCGTCCAATTCCGAGAATATTGCCCGAACAGCCTTTCTGGAACCAAAAACAGCAGAAAACAGGAACTGGCACTGTGGCATCTTGTTAATAGGTTAGTTCCGGAAAATGCATGAAAATGATATAAAGTGTGAACAAAACATGTTGGTATTGTCATAAAACAAGCATGGAACAGCGGAAATTATAGATACGTTGGAGACGTATCAGCATCCCCAAGCTTAGTTCCTACTCGTCCTCGAGTAGGTAAACGATAAAAGATAATTTCTGAGGTGACATGCTACCAACATAATCTTAATCATACCATTGTAAAGCATATGAGATGAATGCAGCGATTCGAAACAATGTAAATGCAATGAGTAAACAAGTGAATCATATAGCAAAGACTTTTCATGAATAGTACTTTCGAGACAAGCATCAATAAGTCTTGCATAAGAGTTACTCATAAAGCAATAAATTCATAGTAGAGACATTGAAGCAACACAATGGAAGATTAAGTTTCAGCGGTTGCTTTCAACTTGTAACATGTATATCTCATGGATAGTTGTCAATGCAAAGCAATATAACAAATGCAATAAGCAAGTATATAAGAATCAATGCACAGTTCACACAAATGTTTGCTTCTTAAGATGGAGAGAAATAGGTGAACTGACTCAACAATGAAAGTAAAAGAATGGTCCTCCATAGAGGAAAAGCATCGATTGCTATATTTGTGCTAGAGCTTTGATTTTGAAAACATGAAACAATTTTGTCAACGGTAGTAATAAAGCATATGTATCATGTAAATTATATCTTACAAGTTGCAAGCCTCATGCATAGTATACTAATAGTGCCCGCACCTTGTCCTAATTAGCTTGGACTACCGGATCATCACAATGCACATGTTTTAACCAAGTGTCACAAAGGGGTACCTCTATGCCGCCTGTACAAAGGTCTAAGGAGAAAGCTCGCATTGGATTTCTCGCTATTGATTATTCTCAACTTAGACATCCATACCGGGACAACATAGACAACAGATAATGGACTCCTCTTTTATGCATAAGCATGTAACAACAATTAATAATTTTCTCATATGAGATTGAGGATATATGTCCAAAACTGAAACTTCCACCATGGATCATGGCTTTAGTTAGCGGCCCAATGTTCTTCTCTAACAATATGCATGCTTAACCATAGGGTGGTAGATCTCTCTTACTTCAGACAAGACGGACATGCATAGCAACTCACATGAAATTCAACAATGAATAGTTGATGGCGTCCCCAGTGAACATGGTTATCGCACAACAAGCAACTTAATAAGAGATAAAGTGCATAATTACATATTCAATACCACAATAGTTTTTAAGCTATTTGTCCCATGAGCTATATATTGCAAAGGTGAATGATGGAATTTTAAAGGTAGCACTCAAGAAATTTACTTTGGAATGGCGGAAAATACCATGTAGTATAGGTAGGTATGGTGGACACAAATGGCATAGTGGTTGGCTCAAGTATTTTGGATGCATGAGAAGTATTCCCTCTCGATACAAGGTTTAGGCTAGCAAGGCTTATTTGAAACAAACACAAGGATGAACCGGTGCAGCAAAACTCACATAAAAGACATATTGAAAACATTATAAGACTCTACACCGTCTTCCTTGTTGTTCAAACTCAAAACTAGAAATTATCTAGACCTTAGAGAAACCAAATATGCAAACCAAATTTTAGCATGCTCTATGTATTTCTTCATTAATGGGTGCAAAGCATATGATGCAAGAGCTTAAACATGAGCACAACAATTGCCAAGTATCACATTACCCAAAACATTTATAGCAATTACTACATGTATCATTTTCCAATTCCAACCATATAACAATTTAACGAAGGAGAAACTTCGCCATGAATACTATGAGTAGAAACCAAGGACATACTTGTCCATATGCTACAGCGGAGCGTGTCTCTCTCCCATAAAGTGAATGCTAGGATCCATTTTATTCAAACAAAACAAAAACAAAAACAAACCGATGCTCCAAGCAAAGCACATAAGATGTGATGGAATAAAAATATAGTTTCAGGGGAGGAACCTGATAATTTGTCGATGAAGAAGGGGATGCCTTGGGCATCCCCAAGCTTAGACGCTTGAGTCTTCTTGATATATGCAGGGGTGAACCACCGGGGCATCCCCAAGCTTAGAGCTTTCACTCTCCTTGATCATGGTATATCATCCTCCTCTCTTGACCCTTGAAAACTTCCTTCACACCAAACTCGAAACAAACTCATTAGAGGGTTAGTGCATAATCAAAAACTCACATGTTCAGAGGTGACACAATCATTCTTAACACTTCTGGACATTGCATAATGCTACTGGACATTAGTGGATCAAAGAAATTCATCCAACATAGCAAAAGAGGCAATGCGAAATAAAAGGCAGAATCTGTCAAAACAGAACAGTTCGTATTGACGAATTTTAAAATCTCACCAGACTTGCTCAAATGAAAATGCTCAAATTGAATGAAAGTTGCGTACATATCTGAGGATCATGCACGTAAATTGGCTTAATTTTCTGAGCTACCTACAGGGAGGTGGACCCAGATTCGTGATAGCAAAGAAATCTGGAACTGCGCAGTAATCCAAATCTAGTACTTACTTTTCTATCAACGGCTTTACTTGGCACAACAAAACACAAAACTAAGATAAGGAGAGGTTGCTACAGTAGTAAACAACTTCCAAGACACAAATATAAAACAAAGTACTGTAGCAAAATAACACATGGGTTATCTCCCAAGAAGTTCTTTCTTTATAGCCATTAAGATGGGCTCAGCAGTTTTAATGATGCACTCGCAAGAAATAGTATTTGAAGCAAAAGAGAGCATCATGAGGCAAATTCAAAACACATTTAAGTCTAACATGCTTCCTATGCATAGGAATCTTGTAAATAAACAAGTTCATGAAGAGCAAAGTAACAAGCATAGGAAGATAAAACAAGTGTAGCTTAAAAAATTTCAGCACATAGAGAGGTGTTTTAGTAACATGAAAATTTCCACAACCATATTTTCCTCTCTCATAATAACTTTCAGTAGTGACATGAGCAAACTCAACAATATAACTATCACATAAAGCATTCTTATCATGAGTCTCATGCATAAAATTATTACTCTCCACATAAGCATAATCAATTTTATTAGATGTAGTGGGAGCAAATTCAACAAAGTAGCTATCATTATTATTCTCATCAAGTGTTGGAAGCATTGTATAATCACAACAAAATTTACTCTCCATAGTAGGTGGCACCAAAAGACCACTATCATTATAATCATCATAAATAGGAGGCAAAGTATCATCAAAGAAAATTTTCTCCTCAATGCTTGGGGGACTAAAAATATCATGCTCATGAAAGCCAGCTTCCCCAAGCTTAGAATTTTCCATATCATTAGCAACAATGGTGTTCAAAGCGTTCATACTAATATCATTGCTACTAGCATGCAAATAAGATTCCATGGGTTTTTTAATTTTCGCATTAAACCATTCATGTCTTGACTCAGGAAATAGAATAAAAAGCTCACAGATGTTGTCCATTATGCCTTACTAGTGTAAACAAGAAACAAAAAGTTGCAATTGCAGGATCTAAAGGAAATAGCTTCGAGTACTTACAACGCCGGAAAATAGCTTAGTAGCCGAGATACGGAGTGTGAGTACCTTTTACCTTTCCTCCCCGGCAACGGCGCCAGAAAAGTGCTTGATGTCTACGTTCCCCCTCCTTTCCTGTAGACAGTGTTGGGCCTCCAAGAGCAGAGGTTTGTAGAACAGCAGCAAGTTTTCCCTTAAGTGGATCACCCAAGGTTTATCGAACTCAGGGAGGAAGAGGTCAAAGATATCCCTCTCATGCAACCCTGCAACCACAAAGCAAGAAGTCTCTTGTGTCCCCAACACACCAAATAGGTGCACTAGTTCGGCGAAGAGATAGTGAAATACAGGTGGTATGAATATATATGAGCAGTAGCAACGGTGCCGAGAAAATAGCTTCTTTGGCGTGTAGTTTATGGTGGTAGTATTGCAGCAGTAGTAACACGGTAAAAACAAGAAACAAGCAGTAGTAACGCAGCAGTATTTAGGAACAAGGCCTAGGGATTACACTTTCACTAGTGGACACTCTCAACATTGATCACATAACAGAATAGATAAATGCATACTCTACACTCTTGTTGGATGATGAACACATTGCGTAGGATTACACGAACCCTCAATGCCGGAGTTAACAAGCTCCACAATAATGCTCATATTTTAGTAACCTTTAGTGTAAGATAGATCAAAAGACTAAACCAAGTACTAGCATAGCATGCACACTGTCACCTTCATGCATATGTAGGAGGAATAGATCACATCAATATTATCATAGCAATAGTTAACTTCGCAATCTACAAGAGATCATGATCATAGCATAAACCAAGTACTAACACGGTGCACACACTGTCACCTTTACACACGTGCAGGAGGAATAGAACTACTTTAATAACTTTGCTAGAGTAGCACATAGATAAATTGTGATACAAAACTCATATGAATCTCAATCATGTAAAGCAGCTCATGAGATTATTGTATTGAGGTATATGGGAGAGAGATGAACCACATAGCTACAGCGGAGCCCTCAGCCTCAGGGGTGGATTACTCCCTCCTCATCATGGAGGCAGCGATGGCGGTGAAGATGGCGGTGAAGACGGCGGTGGAGATGGCTCCGGGGGCAATTCCCCGTCTGGCAGGGTGCCGGAACAGAGAGTTCTGTCCCCCGAATTGGAGTTTCGCGATGGCGGCGGCGCCCCTGGAGTCTTTCTGGAGTTTCGTCAATTGGTACTGCGTTTTTAGGTCGAAAGGGCTTTTATAGGCGAAGAGGCGGCGCAGGGGGGCACCTGGGGGCGCCACACCCTAGGCCGGCGCGGCCTAGGCCTGGCCCGCGCCGCCATGTGGTGTGGTGGCCCCCTGGCCCCTCTCCGACTCTTCTTCGGTGTTCTGGATGCTTCCGGGAAAAATAGGAGGTTTGGCGTTGATTTCGTCCAATTCCGAGAATATTGCCCGAACAGCCTTTCTGGAACCAAAAACAGCAGAAAACAGGAACTGGCACTGTGGCATCTTGTTAATAGGTTAGTTCCGGAAAATGCATGAAAATGATATAAAGTGTGAACAAAACATGTTGGTATTGTCATAAAACAAGCATGGAACATCGGAAATTATAGATACGTTGGAGACGTATCATCTGCGCCTTCTCCTTCGCACTCCCCACTTCCCCCACTCGCAGGCGGACATCCCGAAACTGCTACATCCTCTCTGCAATGGCGGCGGCGCTCTAGGTAACTGCTGCCCCCCGATTCGTTTGCTATCCCCCGTCCCCTGTTGCTATTCCTTCGTCCTACTCGAAATCCACCATTTCCCCTTTGGTCTAAACCCTAGGTTCGCTGCAGTTTGCTCTTCCTCGCCGTCTTCGGTGTTTGCCGGCGATATTTCCCCGTTCGGCCGGCGGTTGGAACTCCGGCGCTACTCTGATTCTTCTTCGCGGTGGTTCTAGTTCGTCCCAGACGGGCTGGTCGGCTTCAATTTTTGGTTTGGGAGTCCGTTCCTCTTTTTATTTCTCTGTGAGTGATGGATAAGGATGCTTCGACTGGTGGTGGAGGTTTGTTTTTCGGATTTGTATTTTTACTACCCATAAATTCATGCTTTATTCTTGCGTTGTCAAAAATGAAATATCCATGTTTTTGTTCTGTCTTATGACTGGCCTTTTTTTTTTGTTCTAGGGTTTGCTTTTCTGTAGGCTTTTTTTCTGTGTTATAATTCCCCGTGGTCACCATTTTAGTGTTCTATCTATTTATCTGTGTTTCTGTATAGCACATGTTATGAATTACCTGTCATTTAATTGAACTCACTGTATTAATTATGTTCATTCTTCCTATGTATAATGTTTATTTTCATGTACAGGCTGTTTTTTTAAAAAAGTGAATCATGAAATTAACATTTTGCTGCACATAGGAAGTATAAGTCTGAACATGATTTTTTTTCCTATGTTTCTGACATTGAATTTTTTTTGTTTTTTGTATTTTTTAGGGAAGGTATTTGATCATGTTGATGATTCTGGTGATGCTGTGTTTTCTGGTTTGGGGAATTTATCTTCTAATATGACAGATGATGCTGATGAGTCAGGTTAGGAACATACATATGTGAACCTCACTAACATTTTCTAGTGAACTTCCTTTTCCTGCAATCCATACAAGCTTTCTTGATTACATTTTTACTCTTTTTTTGTGTTATTTGTTTGTGTTATGCAGCTGACAAGACTATAAGAGAATCTCTGGATTTGCTGAACCAGGATTTTGCTGCATATTCTGCTGATAGTTTACCGCGTTTCTTAGATCCCCCAGTATTTGACAGGACTCCTGCTGTTGAGAAGGGTAACATGGGCAGCCCTGTTTTTGATTATACTCCTCTGCTGCAAGTTCTTGAATCTGAAACAGTTGAAGCTACACCTGTAATGGAAGAAACCCAATCTCGATGCAATGGCTGGTACTCAAATAGTTACTCAGGATTATATGGTTGAAGAACAGCTTGCGAAGGAAAAGGAGAGACAAGCTGCTAAATTAGCTCAGCACCAGGAGAAATTGACTACATATTACCAGAAATACCCTGCGAAAGCAAAGTTTGTTAAGGGTAATGCTGTTGTCAATGATGTTCCTCCTAAAGTGAGGAAAGAAAGGGTTGTTTGCAGGAAGATAAAAGAGAATTCACCTCTGGGGAAAGCTGCTGCTGCTGCTGCTGCTGCTGCCCAGCCCAGAGATCCTTTGCAGCAGACATACGCCCCAGGTGCCACTCAAGATGATGTTGCTGCTGACAAGGTTTATTTCTTTTATGTTCTTATTTTGTTTATTCTGTTAAATTCCTTTTTTGTTCACTTTTACATATGTGTACCATTGTGAACTTCTCTATTTTTTTTTAAAAAAATCTGCTGCTTCTGTCCAGGCTACAAATCCTGTGCGGCGCAGCCTAGGTATTCTTTGCTACTGTCCAGTCCACTGTTGCTTCGGAGCAGAGTTTCATCTCTGGAAATCACGTCTGGGTCACCGTAAACGTAAGATTGATGTCGATGAGACATATGTCCCAGATTCCACTTGAAGATGGTGTTCTTTCTTTGGCAAGGTTATTTTTGTTTGTTCATTTTTACATAATTCTTCCACTGTGAACTTCTTTGTTTATTGAATCTGAACTCTTCCCTTTTTATGCATCTCATTTTATGTAGTGCAATGCTAAAAAGAGTCGTACAGAACTGGTTAGCGATGAATCAGACTTTGAAGCTCCTGCCAAGGTTAGTGTAGTGTGAACTTCTGTGTTCATGTTGGTGTGAACTTCCTCTTCTCATTAATTTTTTTGTGGGTTTTAAATGTTTTGTTTTTTTATGCTTTTTTCTATACCAGGGGAAGAAAGTTGGTAGGAAGCCAGGTCCTTCTAAACCTGTTGTTTTGGAAGGTGATTCGAAGAAAGTTCTGAAAAGGCCGACAAAGAAAACCATGGCTAGGAAGAGGAAGGCAGATGAAGATCTTGATGGTGAGAAGACACGTTTTCAGCAAACTATTCGCTGTTCTCTCGGTGAAGTTCGTTCGGCTACAGCAATGTTAAAACAGCAACACAGATTGAAGGTTGAGCAAGCTGGTTTTGGCTGTGTTTTTCAGTGGGTCCTGGAGGGTAACATATCGCGTGTTCTCATGTGTTATTTGATGAAGACTATTGACACTTCTACCATGAAGTTGGCTTGTGGATCTGGCAGAGTTCTAGAGGTTAATAGAGACACTGTTCATCAGGTGTTTGGTTTTCCTATAGGAGGCGATACTCCTATACTGCCTGCAGAATCTGGACACGACGAGTCATTGGCTCTTTTGAAACAAGAGTTTGGGTTCGAAAGCAATGCTAGTATTGAGCCTAAAGATCTGCGTCAATTGTTATCTGATCTTGTTGAAGACCCCGAGAAGGAAGATTTGGCTATTAAGGTCTTCTTTGCCATTCTTTTTAGCAAGCTCATATGTCCTGGTTCAGCTACCCGTGTCGGTAGGGAAGCTGCAATGCTTGTGAACATGGATTATGATAAGATGGCAAAGATGGATTATTGCCAGCTTGTTGTTGATGAGTTGAAACGAGCTGCTACTAAATATCAAGACCCTGATATCCCTCAAATTTGGGTTAGAAGGGTGTGCTGTTATCCCCACTGTTATGTATCTTGACAGCATCTTTCTACCACCACATTCTGTCATGCATACTCAAACTCCTCGCGCAAACTTTCTGCATGAGAAACCTCTGAAGGCTATTTACAAAATGGACATTCAAAAGAATGGTGGACCAGAGTTGATGAAGTACAAGTTTGGCAGAATTGTGGTTAGTTTTTTCAAACTGTAACCCTTTTTTATGTGGCATCTGATCTTCATACTACGTCGCAAGTGAACTTCCTTATGTCTTTTTTTTTAATGTTTATGTGGCATATCAGGTTTACTTTTTATATCCAAGTGAACTTACATAGTTTTGTATATATTTTTTACTTTTTATGTATCATCTGAACTTCATATTTTCTGCTAAGTGAACTCCTTTATTACAATGCAGTGGAAAGGCCGCAACCAAATTGCTTATTCATATCGGTATCGTGTTGAAGATTTAATTGTCAATCTTAATGAGGGCACCCATTGTAGTGAGCCTGATGCTGGTAATGCCAATGAACATCCTGCTGGAGGTCATTGCGAGATTCCAATTTCGCAAATTGCTAATGTCAACACGAAAGACAATCACCAGTCTGCTTCAACTAGTGCTGGGATGCCTTCTGCTGGTGTTATTGATCAGATTGGATCACTGTTGCAGAAAGTTGAGCATCTCTCTCGTACGATTCCGACTACAGCTGATCGTCTGAAACAATTTCAAGGTCGGCTTGCTGATGGTAATTTCCCCAGTGTTGAAGCACTGGATGAGCAGTCAAAGCGTGAAACATCGCTCCTTGATAGCTTGAGGGGGGCTTTGTCTCTAATGCGCACAGGTTTTCTTGATTTTGGTATGAATCAGGACTCTTTGTGCAAGCAGTTTGAGAGCCGTGCAAATGTATCAGGCAATAATAGTGTTGAAAGTAATGTTCAGAAGAATATTTCTTCTTCTGTTGAAGATGTTGATGCAGGACTTGGTCAGTCAGCTGCTGAAGCTGAGGTATAATTAGTCATTCTTGAACTTATGTCCATCCCTTTTTATGTGAACTTCCTTTTTTATCTCTTGTTTTGTGTTATTACACATATGTGAACTTCTGTGTTTTTTCATGTGAACTTCCTTACCTTTTTTTTTTGTTATCCTCTTATTTTTTGCAGGAAGATGCTAGGATTGCTGAGGAAAATGCACCTCAAAATTCAGGAGATGGTGATCATGCACCTGTGAATGATGGGTTTGTTCGTCCGCCAACCCCTCAATGTCCTCCAGCTTTTGCTGGTGATCATGTTGAAGATGCAGTTTTTGAAAAATCACCTCCTTTAGCTGAGGTATTTTTTTTTGTGTTTTGCAATTTATTTTTTTATTTTTTTTATAGTTGGGCTTTTGTTTTGTTTTTTGTTTGTGTATATGAACTACTCCATCTTCTACATCTGAACTTCTGTTTTTTTATTTTTATTTGTTTGGTAGGTAAATGAAAAGTGTGTTGAGAAGGATGGTCTTCCAGATGACAGTGATGACAATTCATCTGTTGATCGTTATTATGTCAAGCATAATTTTCTCCATCCGGCAACCCCTGTAACTCCTCCTTTAGATGAGAGTGATGGTAATTCTGGTGGTGCCTGTGACAAAGTTGCTGATCATTATTCTGAGTTAGACTCTGTTGGAAAGGGGAATTTATTTCCCGAGATAGTTGCACATTCTGATGGAGACAAAGATGCTGAACACCATGTTGAAGATTGTGCAGTTACTGGAAAAGGTTTCTCAATTCCTGAAGATCTTGTAACATGTCAGGATGGAAATGATGCGAAGGATGCTGCCCAACTACCTGGCATTGGTGCAGTTGTTTCCGAAACATGTGCTGAGGCTGCTGATGATGTTGGTGTATTACCAGCTGCTATGGATTGTAAGTCTGTTGTTGCGCATGGTCGTGAGGAAGTAGTTGTTGCTGCTGCACGGGGAGAACTGCCGGGTACTGAAGCCAATATAGAGCGCAGCACTGGTGCTGATGATGATGACAATAATGAGTTTCAGGCTGGAGATAACCATGGACGCGATGCCTCTGATTCGATTGAGCAGTCGAGCTCATTCTTTGAAGAATCAACAGATGACTTGAGCGCTTCTATTGAAGAATCCCCGCAAGACTTAGGCAAGGATATCTGAATGGGGAACATACAGTTCTCCTACCCCACACACCCTCCCCTAATGCTAGCCCACCTTTTTATTCTTTATGTTTACTCCTCATATATCTCTATCTAGAACCTTTTTCCCTTTTTTTTTGGTTTTTTATGGGGGGAGGGGTGTGGTGGGGTGCTTTTGTATATGTATTTTGTTTTTCGCTGTTTGGCATCATGTTCCATGTAAGACACTTTCTAATGCTATGTAATGCGGCATGAGTTCATGTCGTAGTTTTCATTTTCTGCATGTATATGACTAACCGGGGGGGGAGTGATATCGTGTGTGTGTATTTTTTTGATGGTAGCCTTCATTGATGAACTGTGGGTCTTCTGGACATTCCAGTTTCTGCACCACGTTCTTGAATATGTGAACTTCTGGAATATCATCATCTGAACTTCCTTTTTTGTTCTTACATTTTGTCTGTATTTCCTTATTTTTTGCAGACTCCAGTTTATGTTCGACGCCTCCACTGTCTCTTCAACCTATGATGATTAAAATCAAAGAAGTATATGAAAGCATTTGCAAGTTGAGGAAAGATCCCATAAGAAGGTTCTATCTGTTTTTTAGGCTTTTTTCTTTTTCTTTTTTTTTGTTTTTTATTTTTTATTAAATTTTTGTTTTGTCCTCTAATTTTTGTGTTTTTTTCTGCAGTAATAAGACCCTTTTCAGGAATGATCAATGTGATTGCACGATCGGACAAATTGCTGAAGCTTTTAAACCCAACGGTTTTCTTTGTTCTCTAACTGTTTCTGTTGGAACATACTTGCTTGGTCAGAAGTACAAGAATTCTGATAAAATGGTGGTACCATACAATTGTTCTGTAAGTTATTTCTCCGTTCTTTTTATCATTTTTTAGTTTTTTTTTGTTAATGTAGGTGCTTATTTTTTTCCTCCTTTATGTTTTAACCTTCTTTGTGTTTCATTGTCATGTTTGCAGAGGCAGATATTTGAAAGAAATCTGAGTTCTCGGCTTGTTCGTAATATTTTCAGCGTCGATGCTCCGGAACGTTTGGACCACAAGAAAGTGGTACTGACTGTTGTCTTTTTTCTTCTTTTCTATACATCTGAACTTCACTAATTATTGCATGTGGACTTCCTACCTTTTTTTCCCTCCCCTGTTGTACATGTTACTAAAATAACTCAGTAGTAAAGTTAAATGTGATTTCTTATTTGAGGAAATAGTCTACCTTTCATACTTCTAACCTGTCCTTTTTTATTTTTTTCATTTTAATGGCAGATTCTTTTTGGTACCTTTGATCCTCCTGATCCATGTGCACCACACGTTCCTGGTCACTTCTGTGTTGTTGCTTTGAACCTTGAGAAAGAGCGTTTTGAATTGCTTGATTCGTTACGCGATATAAATGATCCAGATGGTAAGAAGCTGTTACATACAATGGCATCTGGTATCAAGAAGTTATGGTCGTTAGCAGGGAATTCAAA
Organism: Lolium perenne; assembly: GCF_019359855.2. NCBI lineage: Eukaryota > Viridiplantae > Streptophyta > Magnoliopsida > Poales > Poaceae > Lolium > Lolium perenne. The sequence continues at coordinate 41,474,586 of NC_067245.2, read as the reverse complement.
GGGTGATCATTTTCATCCAAAATCCATCGACCACTTCAAGCTTCACTATGTTAATTCTCCAAGACAGGCAACTGCGTAAGCGTTTTTTCCCCTTTCTCTTGTTTTGCTCTTTATTCTGTATACATTGACTACAGGTTTTTTTTAACTAATACAATTGTTTTCTTTTATTCTTATTCTTTGTTGTGTGTTTTTTTTTGCAGCCATGATTGCGGGTTCTTCATGCTACAGATCCTCCAGTCTTATGATGGGGAAAGCATGTGCTTGTTCAGTCAAAAAGATATTCTAAACATCGGGATGACCATGTTATATAGCTGGCTGACAGGTGGAGATTTCAATATCGACCTGAAAGATGTTTTAGGTGTTGATCCTGGTATGATTTTTACTTTTTCCGCAAAATATATCGCTGGCTATGCTCTATAACACATGTTTTTTGGACTGCACTGTTTTTGTTTTTCTTTTTGTTTTTTGATTCAGAAGTGAACTTCCTGGTTTTGTATACTTTTCATGCAGGTCCATCTCTTGGTATCGAGGAAGATAATTTCTCACTTTTCGAGACTCAGTCATTCACACCAGAAGTTCAGATTATCCCTGAAGAGAATTTTGATAGTCTTGTAAGCAAGTCAAAGAAGATTATCCAGAGGCTGCATTCCAATACCAGAAAATCTTCTAGGAATAAGGTTCCTGACACTGCAGAGAAGGGGAAGGCTGATGTAGTTTTGCTCGACGACGATGATGATTCTGATGACTTTGTCACTCATCTTGGTAAGAAGCTTACTGCGAAGCCCATTACAAAGGATGTTCGACGCCGTTCTCCGACTAGCAGTGATGATTTTGAAACTCAGAAGCCCAGGCAGTCTAGTGCTAAAAATCTGGTTCTTTCGAATAAAAGGCCTACTAAATTGTCCAATAAGTTCAGGGAAGAAGTCCCAAACTTTGTACCATATGTGTTTCCTCATTTATCCAAGGCCAAGCAGATGATGGAGTTAATTCTAAGCAAGGAGTACATCAAAGCTCATGGAAGGTATGTTTTTCGTTTACTACTTAGTTAGTTTTTTTTGTGGCATATGAACTTCATATACTGTGCTAAGTGAACTTCCCTAGGTCTTTTTGTTTTTTTTTTGTGTTTAGGAGAGTTTCATTTTTTTATATGCTAAGTGAACTTCCCTAGTCTTATATATATATATATTTTCTCTTTTTTAATGTGTGTGCAGTGTCCCCCTGGTGAAGTTCTGCAATGATTTTGATGATCCTGTTTTAGTTGATGCCAAGTACATGTATAAACTGTTTGGCCGCTGTGAAATGTTGGAATCCGACATGATGGATCGTATCATCAATTACTGGAAGGATGATCCAGGGATGAAATATATTTTTGAATCTGGCTCTCGTGTTTTGATGTCACCTCATACTATCCCTGTAGGTTTTTTCAAACATTGAAAATTAATTTTTTCAGATATACCTTTGTATGCATATACTTACTTTGTATAGTTTTCCTTTTTTTTGGTTGTGTTTTTCCTTTTGTGTGTTTGTGCAGTACTTGCTTGATTTTGCGCCATTCAAGCTAAGGGACAGCAATGGTAATCCATTACCGAGACAACCTTTTGATGTGATGTCTGCTGCTAAAATGTTCAAGCGTTATGTTCGGCCTAATGAAAATTTGCTGAAAGCAAAGTTGGTATGCTTTTTAATCTGAACCTCTTCATATTGCTGTAGTGAACTTCCTTTTGTTTTTTTTTGTTTTCACGTGCGTACTTCCTTTTTGTTAATTTTCGGTTGTTGCTGAACAGATCATCATCCCTCATTTCATGCATGATCATCACTCTGTTTATGTTATGAACAAGTACACTGGTACGTTGGACATCCTTGACACTAGGAGGTATACTGGTCTGGCACATACTTCAAGGAGTCGGCACCATGAGGATCGTGTTGAGATTGTACGTGATTTTCTTTTCATCATTTATTTATTTACTTTTTCACTGCTATCATTTTTACTATTTTTATGTGAACTCATTTGTTAATATAATGTGAACTTCCCAGCTTTTTTCTTTTTATGTGTACTACTGCAACCATTCAAACTTTTTTGTTTGTACTGATATGTTTTTACAATATGAACTTCCTAGCTATTTTTTATATTTTATTTAAACTGCTGAAACCATCTGACTGTGTGTGTTAATTTGATATGTTAGTACACTGTGAACTTCCCAGCTTTTTATATGTTTTTTTAAACTGCTGAAACTATCTGTAGTGTGTGTGAACTGATATATCAGTACTATGTGAACTTCCCAGCTTTTTCTTCCTTTTTTGTTTTTAAACTGCTGAAACCATTCACTTTTTGTTTTTTTTGTTTTTGCAGATTAATAGGATGGTGGCCTTGTTAAAACAGGTGTATGGTGTTGCAGAATTTAACAAATATAATGGTAATATACAGTGGGATGTTGTTGCTGACAGGTGTTCATATCCAAAGACTCCGGCACAAGGGGCTAATGAGTGTGGCTTCTATGCTCTAAGAATTTGTGCTACATACGGTGGTGATAAGATTGCTGATAATATAAAAAACCAGGATGTAAGTGTAGTGCTGTGTTTTTTTCGCTGTATAGCTCTTTTGTCTTATTTTTTACTGTTTTTCATATGTTTTTTTTTGCATTCCTGATTGTCTACCAGCGGCGTGTTGAGGATTGGAAAGCTGAGTACATGTATCAGCTCCTATTTCATCCCAAGAATGAAATTCTGGCGGAGCAGTGGCCTAGTATGTTGAAAGATCTCATGCTGCTTATTGGTCTAGGTTCGCAGACAACCCAGCAATCATTGGGATCTGCATGATGATGACCTGATTCAATTTTTTCGCAATTAGTAGTTGATAGGATATTCAACATTTTTATTTTTGTTGTTTTATTGAACTGAACTTCTCATTATGTGATTGAATTCAGGATACAGATGTAATTAGTGAGGATATGTTCTTTTCTTTTTTCAAAACAGCAAGCTGTACAAAATCTGTGCTGTATTTTTTGTTATTAGTGAACTTCTCTGTCATCACAGTGTGAACTTCTTTTTTTTTTGCCAGTTATGTGTGTAAAAGTATTCCCATATCCATTCGTTTTTGTCAATGCAAACTGTACTATTTTTATTCCTGTATATTCAGAAATGATTTTTCATGTAGGAACTTCTGTGAACATAAACTTGCTAATCTTTTTTCATTTATAAGCGAACTTCGTACTCACTCTATGTGAACTTCTTCATAAGCATTCTTATTACATCAACAATACTGAAACACAACCATAATTGTTCTCGGGGTGCTGATACAAAACATAAGGTTCAATAAAGTAAACTGGTACATAATTTTATTTTCATAGTAAGTTTTTCAGACTCAGTTGCTAAGACGTGTCATGAAGCAGCCGAGTTCTCTTGTTCCGTCGTAGAAGCAGAACATGCAGATATCTCCATCTTTTATTTCTGCACCCATGACTACATCTGGCCAATTTGTTGTCATCACTGCATTTCCAGTTGCAACTTTGTTTATCCTTACCCGTGTACCAACCCAGGCATTTGTGTTGGAGGTTATTGGAATTGTTGTTGGCTCCGTTAGATAATTCTTTAGGTGTTCTTCAGTGTATTCCTTATCGAAAGTCTGCACGAAAACACATGAAAGTGAATATCATAGCCATGTTCAGTGTATTCTGTAAGTGAACTTCACAGTTTCTTTTATCTGGACTTCAGTAAACATTTAAATATCGGAAGACTGTAATAAAGTTAGTAATACATGTTGGTTCAGCCAAAACATCATATGTAATACAGGTAGTGTACGAAAATAAAGTTTTGTAAGTTGGCGTTTTTGGTATTACCATTTTGCCTCTCGTGATGTTGTTCGTTGTCTTCCCCATCTTGCATACATAATATGGGATTGTTGGCTTGTAGTCAAGTACTTGCCTTTTGAGATGATCCAGATTTTCCTTGGTCATTTCAACTTCATTTCCGAAGTGACAGTGCTTGTCAAAGATTTCAAATCCATGAATAGTTGGACATGCATAAAAAATAAGCACATTTTTAGTTCCATAAAGTATTTTTTAAAGCATTTCTATCTTTTTTACCTCTTTTACAGGTCTCTTCATCGCTTTTATTTGTCGGCGAGGATGACGTACGATGGACCAGCAGCCATTCCTGTCACAAGATTCCAGCATAAAACATTTTTTGTACTAACAGGACCTCTGTACTTTTTTGAACTGAACTTCCACTTCTAGTCTGCATTTTCTGTTGTCTACATTTTAAACTCCAACTTCTTTTATTATATATTTTTTAAGTTTCCCAATCACAGTATACTAATGTCGGCTGGATACATGTTTGTAGATTTTAAAACCCTCCAACTTATTTATTTTTTGTATATTGTTTTCCATTTCTTTTCACAAGTGAGCTTCTCGGGAGTTCTTAACTGAACTCCTCTTCTTGTTCATTAGTGTCTATTCCCCCCCCCCACCCTCTGCCTAACATGTTTTTATTTGATTTTTTTGATAGATCTATCGTATGCAAACCATTTTTTAAGTAATCTGTAAGGTATTTTATTTTGTTAAATTGTTAGATCTTGTTTTTTATACTAGTCTAGATTCAAAACCACGGCCATGAAGGATGAAAGAGAGGAAGATCCACGGCGATTCAATGAGTAGATGGGATGGGGATGGGTTAGACGCACCTTCTTTTTGTTAGGTAATCCCTTCGCTTTTCTGATGCTGGATTACTTTTCTGTAGATCTTGCTAGACTTCTCTTCTTCTTCTTTTCTCTGTTCTTTGTTCTCCCTTTGCTCTTCCTTCGACTCCTTCTCCGTGGGATGTTTCTTCCGGCGGAACACCAGGCAGTGGTTGAGTTTTGTTTTGCGCCGAGTGGTGGTTTTTAGTGGGTTGGGCGTGGTTTGGTGGGTGGGGGGTGGTTGGTTGGTGTGGAACAGCTTTTTATTTTTTCAGTGTTTTTACTCTATGCGAACGTCTGCACTGTTATCACGTGAACTTCTTTTTGTACTCTTTTTATGCTTTTTTGTTTTGTGCTTGCACGTGAACTCACAACTGGCCCCGGATAAGATCCTTTTTTGTTTGTTATCCCGCAGGATTTTTTTGTTTTTTTGTGGTTATCTCTCGGCTGTTTCTGTTTTGTTTGATTGGATATGTATTGGTTTGTTCCCTGAATTTGTGGATCACGACGTCTGTTGTTACATTTCTGGAACTATAAATACATGTCTTTTTTCCTCTGTGTTTCGGTGCATATCAATCACCGATTCTTCTCCCTTTCTTTTTTCTTTTTCTGTGTGTTTTTTCTCTGTTTCACCGATTGCATGGCAAACCCTCCTTTTTCCCACGAGTACACATTCCCCTGCCATGGCACAACCACTATGAAGGTTTTGTACACAAATGCAGCAGCTAGTGTTGAGGAGTGGATCACCAATGCTGAAGCTTCCCTAGATTCTTCTGCTAGGAAGATTGTTGGTCTTGATGTTGAGTATGATAAACTCAGTGGAACCTATTTCAATCCGAAGAAAGCTGCTGTGATCCAGCTATGTGTTGGCACTGATGTTCTTGTGTACCACATATGCCATGCTGATGAGAGGAGTGAAAAGTTGTATGATTTCTTTTATGGCTATAGGTACACTTTTGCTGGGTTTTGCGTCGCAGAAGACCGCACCATTCTGTCACGGTCAAAGTACTATGTTCATAATGTTAAGGATATCCAGGCAATATGGAGAGATCCGGACATCAGGAAGAGAACTCAAGGTCTGAAGGATGTTGCTGGAGCTATTATAGATCCAATCTATTTTGAGATGAAGGATGGTTTTGGAAGGGCAGAGCACAGGATGTGGGCTGATCCGCCGCCTCTACCGCCTAAGCATTTGGAATATGCTGCAAGGGATGCATATGCCACGTATGAGGTTTTTCGGAGGCTGGATGTGTTTGAGAGGGGCTTCTTCTCCTTATTCAAACATCCCGAGAAGAAGCGTGGCAGGGATTGGTGAAGATTTTAGTTTTGTAGGGACATTTTTATTTTTATTTTTTCTATGATCAGATTGTAATCGTTTACTTTACCTACATTTTTCTTTAGGTTTTATGTTTAAGAGAACTCCTTAGTTGGTTAGATCTGAACTTCGCAGTCATAATTTTCTATTTCACTTTGTGTTTCCCTTCCCTTTTATTCATTTTATAATACAATGAAGATGTCCCTATTTTACTGTTTTTGCAATCCTATATGTTGTCTGTTCATTTTTTTAACAATTCAGTACCTTTCACGTATGAATAGTATGTGAGAACTTCGCAGCTGTTGATATCTGAACTCCCTTTTTTTTTGCATGTGTGTTCCTATTTAATTTTTATACGAACTTTTTTTTCACACCGTCATACATAGTGAACTTCGCGGATAATCGGCTGTGAACTTCCTACTGTTTTTTTTAAATCAACATTTTACGTGAACAACTGCCTAGCAGTTGAATTACCCGGATAAGGTCCTTTTTGTTTCTGTTATCCCGCAGAATTTTTGTTTTCTTGTTATCTCCATCGGCTGTTCTATTTATTTGTTTTGGATATATACTGTTTGTTTCCTGAATTCGTGGATCACGACGTGTTTGTTACATCTCAATCTATAAATACAGGTCTTTTCTTTTTCTGGCTCGGTGCACGTGAATTACCAATTGCTTCTTCTTTCTTTTCTTCTGTCCACCGATTTTGCATGGCAAACGCTCCTTTTTCCCACGAGTACACATTCCCCTGCCATGGCACAACCACTATGAAGGTTCTGTACACGAATTCAGCAGCTAGTGTTGAGGAGTGGATCACCAATGCTGAAGGTTCCCTCGATTCTTCTGCTAGGAAGATTGTTGGTCTTGATGTTGAGTATGACAAACTCAGTGGTACCTATTTCAATCCGAAGAAAGCTGCTGTGATCCAGCTTTGTGTTGGCACCGATGTTCTTGTGTACCACATATGCCATGCTGATGAGAGGAGTGAAAGTTTGGTTGAGTTTCTTCATGGCTTTAGGTACATTTTTGCTGGTTTTTGCACCACAGAAGACTGCAAAGTTCTCTCACGTTCAAATCTCTATGTTCATAATCTGAAGGATATCCAGGAAATATGGAGAGATCCGGACAAAAAGAAGAAACTTCAAGGCCTGAAGGATGTTGCTGGAGCTATTATAGATCCAATCTATTTTGAGATGAAGGATGGTTTTGGAAGGGCAGAGCACAGGATGTGGGCTAATCCGCCGCCTCTACCGCCTAAACATTTGGAATATGCTGCACGGGATGCATATGGAACGTACGAGGTTTATCGAAGGCTGGATTTGTTTGAGAGGGGCTTCTTCTCCTTATTCAAACATCCCGAGAAGAAGCGTGGCAGGGATTGGTGAAGATTTTAGTTTTGTAGGGACATTTTTCTTTTTATTTTTTCTATGATCAGATTGTAATCGTTTACTTTACCTACATTTTTCTTTAGGTTTTATGTTTAAGAGAACTCCTTAGTTGGTTAGATCTGAACTTCGCAGTCATAATTTTCTATTTCACTTTGTGTTTCCCTTCCCTTTTATTCATTTTATAATACAATGAAGATGTCCCTATTTTACTGTTTTTGCAATCCTATATGTTGTTTGTTCATTTTTTTAACAATTCAGTACCTTTCACGTATGAATAGTATGTGAGAACTTCGCAGCTGTTGATATCTGAACTCCCTTTTTTTTTGCATGTGTGTTCCTATTTAATTTTAATACGAACTTTTTTTTCACACCGTCATACATAGTGAACTTCGCGGATAATCGGCTGTGAACTTCCTACTGTTTTTTTTTAAATCAACATTTTACGTGAACAACTGCCTAGCAGTTGAATTACGATATATTTATTCTCACAACATCCTGTGTAGAGGTTTAAAATAAATGATATTTATGAAAATTCCTGTTCTTTACAATTTGGATCAGCAGTAGCATGAACAAATAGTGAACTTCAGCAGTATATTTATTCTACACAATGTAACCAACTACATATTTGTTTTCAGTATGAACTATTCTATTTTTTTTTCCTTTTTTGTGTCTACCTCTTCCTGGTACTCCTTCTTATAGCTGCTGGTGTAGCTTGTGTTTTCTCCTTGTTCTTCTCCTTGCTTCTATCTTCCATTGTGTTGCTATCATTTTCTGTTGACTGCAGGTGTAATAGCTGTTCCTCAAGCTGCCTTCTTGCACAAGTTCTAGAGTTGTGTCCCCTTATCTTATTGCATGTACCACAAGCTTTCACCCCTTTTGGTTTCATTGTCGCACCATCACTTCTTTGTCGTTCAACAATCTGTTGTTGTAGTATCTTTTCCCTGTTGGGGCATGTTGATGCGTAGTGTCCTAGCCTTAGGTTGCACACGCTGCATTTCCTTTGTCCTCCCGTTTTATTTAAGTTTTGCAGTTTGCTCTCCACATCTGGTGTTTTCTGTGTATCTTCTTGCTCAGTGATATCTTCATCCTCATCTTCTTGCTCATATTCTTCATCATCCGTTTCATCTTCGAAGCATTCACCCTCATCTGTGTCCAGTTTTTCCTCTTCATCATTCTCTGGAATGTGCTGGCGAGCAAGCAAGGTTCTTATGCGGACCTTGATATTTGCTGAAGATGCTGTAGGCCCATACACCTTCTTATGTGTTTCCAAGAGTGTTTTAGCCAGCTGCCTTGCCTTGCAGGTTCTGGAATTGTGGCCATTAATTTTATTGCATGTTCCGCATAATCTTGTACCTTTCGGTCTCCCGTATTCATGTAGTTCTGGTTCCGGACGGGCAGGTGCAGGGGGTTTGCATTTTCCATTCTTCCTTGCAGCATCTGTAGTCTTGCTTCCTTTTGTTATTGCAAGTAGTGGAGGCTGTATATCTGCATATGGATCATTGTCCTCAGTCTGAGGAATGTCGTTGTGCTCGCCAGTTTCTCGTGTTGTGTTTTCTTGGTTCGATGACTGCTTATTGTTCTCCATCTCTGCATCCTCATTATTCTCCATCTCTGCATCCTCATTATTCTCCGGCTCTGCATCCTCATTGTCCAGGTTTGTATTGGCATCTCTGAAGGCAGATAATGCTATTTGGAATTTTGCTTCCGAAGTGCATCCCTTGTTTATAATTTTAACTGCTTCACTGTAAAGGATTGTTCGTCTGTATTCAATTGAAGTCCCATCGTCTGTTGTTGTCCTGTAGTCTCTGCGGTTGTAATCAGGGTTTGTCACTGCATCTTTGGTGTATCTCTGGAGTATATACTTGCTTGGTATCTCATCCAGGCGTAGGTGCTCAAAGACAGCTATGACATGGTGGCAGAACAACCCTGTGTGTGCATAAAGTTAACATTAGCTCGGTTAATTTTTTTATTTTTTTTGTGCCAACAATTACTTTTTTATATATGCATATGTAGTGTAATACAACCAAAAGCAATTGCTGAAAGAGGCTTTTTTTTTTACATGTATGTTCCCACAGTTTACATTCGCATTCATAGCGGCCTTCAACTTCATCTGCTAGCACTCTGAACTCATGTCTTGACCAAGCGAATTCTTTACTCTGATTGTAGTGACGCACAAGGTAAATGTTGGGATCATCCTGGGAAGTCTTAATGCGGAAAGCTGTGCTGTGATATTGCCGCTCTCGGAAAACTGAGTACACTGCCCGTGTGTACTTATCCATCACCTGTGCCTCGAAGCCATACCTGGTGACTGTTTTCCTTGTGCCCTGCAATTTTGATTTTTGTCGGTGGAAAAGTCATTTGCTTTTGAACATGAAACATAAGATAACTTTTATATAGATATATGAACCCCAGAACTAAACAGATGTGAACTCCCATAACATGTGCATACTTTTTTTTCTCGAAAACAGATGACACTTTTTTGTGTACAGAAGAACCCCTGACCAAACAGTTGTGAACTTCCATAACATCTGCATAGTCTTTTTTCCTTTTTTTTATGTTCTCATCCTATGTGTTTCCAAATTATTGAAGCATATTTTTTTTCATTAATATTAAAAAGGAAATCGATCACTCACCGTTGATGCATTTGCCTCTGCATTCTCTGCTTCATGCCTTGCCTGTATGCAGTTGTTAACTTGCTTAGCAAAAATGTGGAGGTTGTCTCGTTCAGTGACAAAACCCCTTTTCAGCACAAAGTTCATGCTCTCGCTTCTCTGTGTTGAAGTCATGCGTGCACAGAAAACTTCCTTCCGATGGCTGATATCCACAATTTCCTTTCAGCCCATAAGTTAATCATGACATTTATATCATGCAGATTGTACTCTTCAATCAAAGCCTTCCACGCATCTTCAAACTCAGATGGCATTAGGGGATGGTTCAAAATTGCAGTCAGCTTATCCTTCAAGTCAGGGAATAGTTTATAAAGCTTCTTCAGCGGGTCCTTATGCTTGTTCATTATGTGCCATCTACAGAACTTATGTAGAGTCCGTTTGAAAATTTTAGGTATTGCTTTTGCCATTGCTGGGCATTGATCTGAACAATTATTAGGAAAAAACACATCAGGTATAATGCAAGCAAACTTCACAAAAACAAAACAAAGGTGAACTTCAGCAAATTAAATATCTTTGATTTTTTCGTGTTGCAGGGGTGTAAACATCTGAACTTCTGTGTGTTTTTGTTATGAACTACAACTGAAGGTACAAACAGGAGTATAGATTCTGATTTTCTGCAAACCTGTAAGTATGCAGATTGGTTGTTTACCGCCCATGCATTCAAGGAATCTGCTGAATACCCATTTGAAGGACTCCTCTGACTCGTTTCCCATCAACGCAACACCAAAGATTGTTGACTGCAAGTGGTTGTTTACGCCGACAAATACTGCAAGGGGCAAGTGGTGCTTGTTCGACTTGTAAGTAGTATCAAAAGTTATGCAATCTCCAAAATCTGCATATGCTGCCCTCGAGCTAGCATTAGACCAGAAAACATTTTCCAGTCTGTTTTCGTCATCAACCTTGTAGTCATAGAAGAAATTTTCATTCTCCTTCTTCATGTCTTCAAAGAATTTGAACATATTCTGCACCTCATTCATGGACTCCTTCCTCGTGTTTTCTGCTTTCCTGCAAAAAGAAATTTGTTGTTATTTTTCTTTTTTTTGTTTTGCTTTTTTCTTTCCCCTGTTTTTCATGTAAGTTTTCATTTTATATATAAAGGAGGGGGGTGGGAGTGGGGGAGTACTTACATGTTTAGTATGTCTCTGTTGTGGCAGGCAATCTTATCACGGCCACCATGCAGCTTTGTAAGCAGGCCCATTATGTTTACATGTTTTATATTGCTGAACTGAAGGTCTTTTACCAACCCCTTCAATGTTGGATCCACCTTTTTGTGAGAACGCATGAAAACTAGCATTGATGGGCTTAACAGCAGGGTATGGTTGTGCTGAAGTGTAATGTCCTTGACAATGCAGGTACCATCACTCCTCTCTTTCAATCTCATAAAGGCCTTGCACCCAGTTCTTTTGGTCATCTTGTCACGCTGTCGGTCTTCCTCGTTGACACTTTGGCGGTGTGTACCTTCTCGTACACATCTCAAGTAACGCCTGCTCTTGTTGTGCTGTCCTTTCCTTATCCCAAACCCTGTGTGCTTTGCATATGTATTGTAAAATACATATGCGTCTTTGAATGTGCTAAATTCTTGACCAATGGATGGTATCAGGTCCGGATCAAGATCTGCAGCCTGCAAATTGCCACGGTTTTGTTATTGCATTATTTTTTATTTTTTTTACATATTTTTATTTGTATGTTAACTTCAGGAAATAGGTCAAGTGAACTTCCTAAAATTTAATAAAAAATAAGAACATGGACTTCTTAAAGTCATCTGAACTTTTTTTCACAGAAAAACTGTTGCACATGAATATCGAGAACATATCAACTATACATTTCATATAATAAACCGAGCATGTGAACTTCCTAAAAATCAGCTGAACTTTTATCATGGATATAGGGTTCACGAACTTTTCCAAATCATATCAACTGTTTTTTCTAAAGATATAGCATGTGAACTTCCATGCAAATTTGTCTAAATAAATGTGTGTGTAAGAGTGAAATTTTTATCAGCAAAATATAAATTGAACTTACGTGTGTGTATGTTCGCAGCTCTGCAGGGGTGGCTCTATCATCTGGTACTATGGGGCATGGCGGTGTGACTTTTGGTACATGGCAGAGTGGATCTCGAGGCGGCATATGACTTGATTGAGTGCCTCGACGATCTTGGTGTATGTTGTCACTTTCACCATCCCCATAACTGCGTTGCTGTTCAGAAGCATCACTGCTAGAAGACGACTTTTGCCCACTGTCCCTGTTCACATCGTTGCTTCCAGCTGTGGTTGTGTTAGATGTACTTGTAGATTGCCGTCTTCGTGGCTGACGGAACGTTGCATTACTAGCAAATATCTCCTCAGTGCACTTTATTGGTGAACGGGGTTTTTTTGGTGGACCTGACCAACACATAATATCCTCATCATCATTTGTTGATGTTGTGGTATCCCGCTTCCTTTTGCTGTTATCCATGTCATCTTGTTCTTGGATTTTCTGATTGAAATTCCTTTCAACGGCAGCAGCATTTGTCTTTCTTTTGGGATTGCGGAACACTGGCTGGATAAATGAAACTGGCTCATCACAGCATATGGGAGTCATTGGAGGCTTTTTAGGGCCTGACCAGCTGATTATCTCGTCGTCACTGCCTGTTCCTGATTCTTTGCCCTGCAGTAGCACAACCTGGTAAGTTTTTTAACATGTGAACTTCTTGAACATTGGGACTAGAACTTTTATACATAAAACTTTGTCTGATGTCTTCAAAAAACTAAAACAAGTAAAGTTAACCGCTAAACAATGTAATATGAACTTCCAGCATACATGCACCTGCATACTTATTTTTTCATTTTGCTGTTTTTATTTTTTATAACTGAAGTGAACTCCAGGAAACTGTTTTTAAGAACTTCCCAGTAAAAGACATAAGTTTTCTTTTTTCATACAATAGACTCTGCATGTGAACTTGCAGTCTCAATTCACACGATCTTGCTCTTATGTTCTACTCTAAACAAAATCCAGTGGAGGGGAACTTCCAATATTTTTTTCATTTAGAACCTGCCAATGTCTCTTTTTTGTTTTACATTGTTGGACGGAAAAGCATTAAAATAGTCATGTGAACTTCCAACACTAAATTCATATGAACTTTTTTTCACGATGATCTGAAGTCCTCCTTTTTTGTGCAGTGATGGACGCAAAAAAGCAGTAAGTGAATTATGTGAACTTCCTGGGTTTTTTTTTGTTACCTCATGCTCTGCTGGCCTCTTTCTGGAGCTTGGCTGGTTTGAATTTGGAGGATGCTCTGCCGATCTGCGTCGAATTGGAGCCATTACTGCTTGTAAGGAGGCTGGATCTCGCCGTTCTCCGCCGATGGGTCCTTTGCGTCAGCTACCGCCGCCGTTCGCGTCCGTCGCGGGCTCCCTCGTGTCGGCTCCCGCCGCCGCTCGCTCGCTCGCGCCGACCAGGTAGGAGGCTTCGATCGTCTTCGTGTCTGTCGCGGGCTCCCTCGCGTCGGCTACCGCCGCCGCTCGCTCGCCCGCGCCGACGAGGTAGGAGGCTTTGATCGTCTTCGTGTCCGTCGCGAGCTCCCTCGCGTCGGCTACCGCCGCCGCTCGCTCGCCCGCGCCGACGAGGTAGGAGGCTTCGCTCGTGGAGCTGGTTGATCTCCGCTCGAGGCGGGGCGCGAGTGTTTTTACGAGGGGACGTGGGGAGTTCGCTTCCTACACGAACCGGTATCGGTCGGGGGGAGGTGGGGAGTTCGGTTAGGACGGGAGAAGAAACCGAGTTGGATTAGGGGGGTTCTAGAATAGCTATTCTCGAACCACTCTTAAGGGGGGTTCGAGAATAGTTGGGCTCTATATATATATATATATAGAGCCCAACTATTCTCGAACCCCCCTTAAGAGTGGTTCTAGAATAGCTATTCTCGAACCCCCATCCACCAGAAAAACCTTCCTACCTGAACTAGATCTCCTTCCTCCCACCTACCCCCTACCGAACTGTCCGAACTTCCCCACGAGCACTGCGCATCTGGCCCTAATCCTGCCTCACCTTCTTCCCCCGACTGCGCACCCGGCCCTAATCCCGCCTCACCTTCTTCCCCAGACGGCTGTCGGCCAGGTGCTCCTCCATCACGCCGTTGTGCTACGCGGCGGCCGTCGACCAGGAGCTTCTCCACGCTGCCCCTGTTCTGGCGACGCGGATCTCCTCCACGCCTGCCTCACCGGCCACCCGGCCACCTGCACGGTAGCTGACCCCTCCTTCCATCCCCTTCCCAGCGTCGATTCTCGCGGATGCGGGACTTTGACTCGATTGAGCGCCCGGCGTGGACTCCCTCTGCATCTACTTCGGTACTCCTCCCAATTCCCAGACCACCAACACAACGCTCACCAGCGAGTCCATATCCAGTCACGAGGGATCCACACGGGGACGGTTTGCAATCCCGCACGGCCCTTCCCCAACCTCCTGCGCCAGCCACCGTCGGCCGCTGCCCTCCCCTCTCCAATCCCCTGCCTCGTCCACCTCTGCGCGCTGGCCGGCAAGCTCCGCCCCATCATGGTCCAGGCTCGCTGCAGTCTCGTCTCAGTCAGGCACTCAGGCCAGCGTGGCCGTCGAGCCAGGCCAATCGACCTGCTGTGGCACTCCATCGGGTGATCTGAACTGCCCGTTTCTGAGCTGCCGTGTTGTTTCTTCTAGTGAGCCCCCCTTTTTAATTTGTTTCCATTATGTATTACATCGATAAAAAGAAGACTGCAATGTGGATCGGGACAAGTTCACTTTATTCTGTTCACCTGCCTGGTACTAAAAACATTAGTTCACATTATTCATAGGCGCAAGTTCACTTTGTATTTTCAGGTTGTTCTTTTGGTTCACATTATTGTTGTCTGACACAATAACAGAAAGTCAAACAAAAAAAATAGAGGATGGTCTTTAGCGAGGACAATCACCTGGATGACAGATATACACGATATGTTCATTGGAGATCATTTGAACTATTATTTTGAGCATTTCCTGAAGGTATAATTAACTATCGCCTTGTTTCATTGCTAGGTTGGCTCCTGTTTATGAAAACTGGAACTTATATTAAAAGGATGTCGTGCTTTTTTGCTTTTAATGTCATTGCACAAGCTGGGAATGATTTATAGCGGCTATTGTTTTTAGCAGAGGGCAGGGAGGACCGGCTGCATAGTGTGGCCAGTGCCACTCTGTTTTTGTTGAGCTAGAGGCCCCCTTTTTTGCTTTGTTCCTTATACATGAGCTAGCTCGTCGATCAATCGATTCAATCGACCTGGATTGGCCCAGTCCAACTGAATCATGTTTGGTGGTGTGCACTCCAGTGCATTTCTGATGTGAACCGCGACAACTTCTTCTGCATCGAGCTTTTCCCTTTTAATATGTGAACTACGTTTTTCTTTACGAAATCTCTGAACTTCAGCTCATTAGAGGATGCAGCGTGTTACACTAGCTGTACATAAAAGTTTATCTCTGCATAAAAAACTGGCCGAGTAAAGTTTCTAGAAGTAAAAATCTTGTTAATATGTGCAGAAAAAACTCCAGACTACCACATGTGCAGCCTCTGTCGCTGAATGGAAGCTTACGATTGGGTACTGAACTACTGAAAGGCCGACTCCCAGTCTATGCTGCGGCGACATGTGCACTGCATCCTGCTGGACAACCTTTGCATCAGTGTCGACACTGCTGCTGCAGAGTTTGTTTCTTTTACTTTTGAACTGCATGCCCTACCGGTTGCACTGCTTTATGTTTTCAGAATTCTGATGCTATTTCTGAACCGCTACTTCTGAACTGTCCACCTCCCTTTACTTTGTTCCTCTTGTACAGAAGCTCACAAGCTTGCCTCATCGAACGATCTAGTCAATCGTATTGGATTGGCTCAGTCCAAGAAATAGTTCCGAGAAAAATGCAGGAAGTGCAGTAGTTCAACGCGAGTAGTCCTTGTGTTGTAAGTTCTGGAATACTATTTACGTAATCTGATGCCATTTTGTAGCATAAAAAAGGTTGAAATAATGATTTACTATGTTGCGAAATCGGTGTGCATATACACGAGGAAGCATGGCCTTGGATCTCTATAGATCCAGAACATATAAACATATAAAGAACATATAAATATTTCTTTATCTTCTGAAATTCACTATTTTATCGGGTAAAAGTTCACTTCGCCTATGAGGGGAAGTTCACCTATTTTAATTATGCCATCATAGTCTTTTGCATATTATCAATTGTGTATTGCAAAAGAATTAGCATTCAGAGATGCAACTTATCTATGCCTTCATAGTTCACAAAGTGAAGTTCTGGTGGTACACTTATGTATTTAGGGCAGGTCAAAAGTCTGATTGATGTGCCGGTACTTGCTGATTGATCTTGCTGTTCTTTAGCCCTTATCTTTTTTGATTGATGTGCCGGTACTTCACAATTTCTAGTTAGGACGTTCAGTTTGTACACATGTGAAGTTCACTTTTATCCAACAAAAATATTAATACTTTTATTCTTAATTATCAGGACTGTACTTTATTTGTCGTAGAAGTTCGTTTTCTATTTTTCGTGTAGTTCAGTTTTTGCTTCTCGAAAAGTACTGCAGCTTCAGTTTGTTGTTGTTTGTCACTAGTATGCTGCCGCCTTCCACCTTCCGTCCCGCGCGCCGCCGCCTTCCGCCCCCGGCCCCGCGTGCCATCGCCGCCCGCCTCCCGTCCCGGGTGCCGTGCTCCACCAACGGCCCGGGTTGCTTCTGCCGTCGTTGACCCGCATCACCCCGCCTGGGGCACATGGCAGCACTCCGGCGAGCGTCGCTCCGAACTCCCTCTAGCACCAGGTTCATGCAGGTACTCAAGTGAACTTATGCTCCCGCTGATGTGAACTACTGTTATCGCTGCTGCATACTAGTGATGCCACTGATGTGAAATAGAAGTGTTTGTATCTGGCTAAAAATGATCAATCAAAAGAATTATCTAGTGGAGTGCACTTTTAGTTTTCCTAGCAGTGAGATGATCCCAAAATAGAAGTGCATATTCTCGAGTTTTAGTTTTGGTCCTGAAGTGCACCTTGTCTGTTGCTGAAGTTCATTTCTTTCTCAGTAAATTGTTATATGTTGTCAACGATTTCACTATGCCAGAGATAGAAGCTCATTAAAAATATGATAAGTCCAGTTAAAAAAATCATAGATTGCAGTTAAAAAGAAGTCCAACACAAGCTAGAGTTAATTACAATTCATGGTAACCCACAGTCGTCCAAACTCATGTTTGTCATTTCCTGTTTATTTCTTAGTTTGTCTCCCAACAAGCATTTGCATGCCATTGCTTCATACATCCCTTTCATCCATGTATGTATAAACTAGTCTGTTAGTAAAACCAAGTGCATATACGGATGTATATAATGGTATGAAACGATGATGGACACTGAATGTGAGAAACAGAGCAGTGTACACCCACTTTTTTTTGACCTGGAATAGAAGTTCTATTTATTGTAAAAAATTGTGGAAAAATAGGAAGTTCACTAGTTAAGCTACAACGGTTCTTTATTTGAGAAGTTTGTGAAGTTCACTTCTATTAATTTGCAAAGTTCACATCTACTGCTATTTTCATTTTTTTCTCACCTAGGAGTTCAACTATTCATTTATATGTTGATGTATGTCTGACAACATGTTAATTCTACAATAAAAAAATTCAGGAGGTTCGCTTTTACCTGTCCTAAAGTTCATTCTCTGTTGGCAGGAAATTAGTTTGCGTTTGTGCAAATACTCGAGCAACTACAGGATGCCGACGATATTCTCTCAGGAGCATTGCCAGGACGAGTGCAGTATGTGAAGTTCATTTCTTCTAATCCTTGTAGTTCACTTCCCCTAATTCATGAAGTTCACATCTCTTGCTACTTGCTATTTAGTTCATCCATTAGGTTTAGATATGAACTTGTTTATTTAGTTCCTTGTGAAAGTCAATTTTTTTGTCGAAGTTTAGTTTTATCGACGGGAGAGTTCACTTTATTTTTTATAAGTTCAATTGTTATAGTGCAGATATTCATTTCTTTCAGCAAAAAAGGGTCTAATTCACCCACGAGGGAAAGGTTCACATTTTGTTGTCACGAAGTTCACTATTTTCAAATCCGAAAGTTTGCATATGTTGCTAATTTTTATTGTACTTCTTCATGGTTTGTGGTACTAACTAAATTACTCTCAGTTCATGTCACTTGCGTTTTTCTTTGATTTCTCAGACCGTATGCCCAGAAGTTCAATATGAACGCGTCGGTATTTCACTTTGTCTCACTGAAAAATCATCTTATCATCGGGCAGTTCATTTTAAATATGCAGAAAGTTCAGTTGTGTCACGCATGAAAATTCATTTCATTTTGATTTGGAAAAAATTTGGTGGGAGGAAGTTATTATTTTTAGATATTGTTTTGTGAGCTATTTCTTGTAGTTTGTTGTGAATTGTATGTCCGGAGGTCCACTTGGTTATGACCTGGAAGCTCACAATTCATGCTCCACTATGCTTTTTGTTCTGCACCTAAGAGTCTTCATGGTGATTGTTTGCACTTTAGGCATGACTGGAAGCTTAATCTTTTCTTATCTGACGTTCACTTTCTCCCTACCGCGAAGTTTGGTACATGTACATGGGAATTACAGCTAATTAAAAAGCAATGTGGTTCAGAGGTTCACCTTTTTATTTGCTAAAAGTTCAGTTCCTCCATTAGGGGAAGCTCACTTGTTTTTGCATATACTTGTGAGCGAGGTACACAAGTGTAATTTTAGGGGTGCACTTTTTGCATCCGGAACAAAATCACTCTTATTAATAGGGAAGTTCGTGAGGTGGAGTTTTGTTCTTTTTGGTCGGTGAGTTCACTCCAAATGCCTGGGGAAGTTCACTTTTCTCTCGATAAGTTTTTTGTTTGGAATTTCCTTCTATGTTTGCTATCATTACAAACTTGCTTTGTTACATGATTCTATGACCAACTTTTGCCATTCTTTTAGTTGCTTTGATGTATGTTTGTTATCTGAAGTTCACTTCATGCCCACCACAGAGTTCGGTACAAGTACATGGCAATTGCAGTTAATTTAAAACACTGTGGGTCGGAGGTTCACCTTTTGGGTGGTTCACTTATTCAGCATCTGCAGCTCGCATGAATATGAGAAGCAACTCACATTTGGCATCAGTCCAGTTCGCTGTAATTTTGTCTGAACCATGCTTAAAACAGGAAGTTCACCCTCCCTTGGCTCTGCCATGCTCGGCATGGCCATGTGAGTCCACCCATCGCTGCCCAGGAGTCCACTAGGCGTTTCACTTTTTTAGTTCTAGGCGGTTCACTTTCTTATTTTAGAAAATGGAAGTTCACTTATTTGGCATCCGCAGTTCACACGAGTATAAGAATTAGGTAAATGATCAGTTTGTCCATGTGAGAATTTCAATTTATTTACTAGGAAATTCATTTGGTTTGCATCAAGAAGTTCATTTGTTTGGTGCCAGGTACTTGATAAGTTGAGTCTCATCGTCTGAGCAATACATGCATATACAGCAGGGACTTCCTGAGCGCCGCCACTCCAATGAGGCGATGCCATAGAGGACACGGCTTCTGGGTGATGGACGTGGCTTCGCCGTCGCTCCATGACCATCGTGTCATCAAGCCCAACCTCCTCGTGCCGTAGGGGCGTCCGTTGATGAGCATTGTTAGGATGGAAGCAAATGTGGGATGTGTGAAGTTTACTGATTAATTCATGGAGTTCGGTTCTCCTATTCGTGAAGTTCATGTCTCCTGATACTGTACTTTACATTATTCCTGCTATATGGTTTTTATTCGTGAGTCTGTTAGATGGATTATTTGTGAAAGTTTGCTTCTGATGTTTCCGCTCCGGGGTGGACGATTTTATATATTAACTATGTGTGAAGTTCAGTTTTATGCATCTGGGAGAGCAGTACACCTTTTTGTGAAATGATGTTCAGTTGATCGTATAAAAAAGTTTACTCCTGCTAGATGCTACTTCTGCTGAACCTGGGAGGCTGGTTCTAAACTGCTACTTGGCTATATATGTCAGTATTTCTATTTTACAAACTTTGTCTCTTATTATATTTGAGTTCTCACTTCTTTGTAAATTTGTGTAAAATGTATTGCAGCACACGGACAATGCATTCCCTTGTTTTTGGAAGGTTCACTCTTTTAGCTTTGGCATTAAACAGAGAATACATTTCTCGTCAAGTTAACATAACAACGAACATTTTTGTCCAAATATGGTGATCTGCAGTCCCAATAGTTTAGTACAAACTGCGTAACTGACGCACGAATTTGTGCATTCATATTTCTTTACCATGCTAACCGGCAAACTGACAACAATAGTAAAACGGAACTCTGTGGCAGTCGCTCTTTTTCTTTAGATCAATGCAAGTTGCATTTCTTTGAATATCAGGTTACCTACTGATGGAGAAAACACATTCGGCTTCTTTACACCTGTTAATTGTATGCTGATCGAGTCTAGTCAATAAAAATACTAAACCGTGCTAGTTGTTTCGCTCTGCTATATAACTTCACAAGTCATGGTGATCAGAACAGATTGGTGATCAGCTTGCCAAGAGAAAGGAACTCACGCGAGAATACATCAGTATGTGGAGTAGCAAGCAACAGTTCACTTCAGCAGACAGCAACAGTCTAGTTCAGCGGAGTTAGATGATGTTCCCACAACAGTAAGATCCTTACTTTGAATGACACAAAGCTAAACCTATATTATCCCTTCTGAACTACCAGGGAACCAAGGACTGCTTTGGACAACAATAATCCCTAGTCTGATATTATAGTCCATGTGTCAGGGAGTTCATTTGGTCTATCACGAGAAGTTCTTTCTTTTGTTAGAAGTTTATTGCCTCCATATCAAAACATTTTTTAAGGACTGGAACGCAGGCATTGCACTTATCATGTTTTGCTAGGTTATTGTATAATAAAACAGGAGTTCACTCAGTCAGTGCAGGAAGTTCCCCCTTTTTCTATCTAAGAGTTCATCATTTCTTGTTCTCAACCTTGTTTTCTGTGGAAGTTAAGTTGACAACCATTTGGAACAAAAATTCTAATAAGTGACATGAGCTAAAACAATCTTGCTGGTGGAATTTCCGCAGATGAAGTTACACAATTGCTATTTTCCCACTAAGTTATTCTAGCGCTTCGGTAGTTTAAGAATTCTTCTTTTACATCATATATACTTAACTAAGTTGGTCAAGTGATTATTTTCTTAATGCAAACATGGTGTGTTTATCTGATCTTTTTCTTTTTCTCAGGTTCTATCGAGCAGTCGTTGGCTTTGCTCTACTGCAGGCGCCCGTGAGCTACTCTTAGATAGTGTGCCCCAGACCAGGCCACACGACCCTAGGAACCACCTTAGGGTCGTGCGCATGTGCGCCTTCTATAAGGTGTGAGCTCCAGCCATTGCGTGTTGACGAAGGCATTTGCCGCAACCTTGGAGACGCAAGTACTTGCCTGCCACGATGTAGCTACGTTTTCGAATATATTACAGAGCTCACCATCTCAGTACCAGGGGCAAACATTTTTTTGTGTTACCTGTTGAGCAACTGCTCGTGAGAGCTGAAACTCTTTTTTTTGGGAACTTGTGACACCCCTCATGCCGGACAGAGAGCTGAGAGGTTCAGAGAGAAAACGTGATGTGAAGTTCAGTTAAGATAACATTAAAGTTCAGATATCCTATCTTATGTGAAGTTCAGATGGTTTGTTGAAATTTTAGTTGCTTTTAGATGAAGTCATTGAACCATATTGTGCTTGTTTTCATTTTTGTATTTTTTCCATCGAAGCCCAGGAAAAAATGTACTCCCTGTAGTGTCCGGGGAATGTTAATTGTACTTTGTAGTTGCTAATTTTAAAGCATGGACGTTGTAGAGATTTGCTGTGTTTGGGGAATGTAAACTTTCCCCATCTAACGTGAAGTTCACTAAGAGTTCAAAGTTCACATTAGTACTTTGCAGATATTAGGAGGTTCAAGTATACATATGAAGTCCACTTTTGTCAAGAAGTTTTTCGAAACTTTTCACCGAAAGTTCATTCTCTTCTGAAAGGCACGGTGCAGGTTTGAGGTTCAGATTCATTTGACGGGAAGTTCCAATTCTACCAGTGGGGAGGCTACTCTTTTGTTTGTTCACAAATTTGATTTCCTACGGTACATTACCATACCATAATTTTTTTGTGGTACGCATGTTTATTTTAGACAGCTCATCCGTTTGGTCTATAGTGCACATATTTATTTACTTCCATGTGAAATTCAATTTTTTGGTTGAAGTTCAGTTTTGTTGTAACGAGAGTACACTTTATATGTTTAAAAGTCCGAATGGTCTATTTTAGATAATACACTTATTATGCCAAAGTAATTCAATTCACCCACGGGATAAAAAGAAGCTCACTATTTTCATTCCTGGAAGTCCGGAAAAAAGTTAATGTTTCATTGTCTTGAAGTTCAGTTTTGTATATAAACATAAAACAAAAGTTCACCATTCAGTTTTGTATAAACATAAAACAGAAGTTCATCTTATGACCATTATAAGTTCACTGCATTCAACATTAAAGTGCACTCTCATAACTGCAGATTATGAGAAAAATAGAGTTTTGTATATTTGAATATGCCCTATGTTCGCCTAGCTTCAGAAGTTCGTTCAATGTTTACAATCTCAAAAGTCCACTTTGAAATACTATGCAAAAACACGAGTTCAAAGAAAAAACATAGATTCTTATCATAATTCGCGACCGGAAGTTCACTAATGATTAGTCTGAAGTTCACGTGCATGTAGGAGGCAGTTCACATACTCCTGTTTTTCACGGGCGGAAATCCTACTTAATAAATTCATTCATACGAGCTACAATTGACGAAATCGATCCTCTCCTTGTGTAATTGACAACAATACGAGCTCAATTTCACCCTAACATGGCGGCCCTCCTCACCCGACTATCGAAGGCGCGCCAATTTCGAACCGTTTGTGTGCCGATGACCATCACTATTTTTAGTATATATAAAATTACTTTCAAACCGCTAATTATTTGGAAAAGTGTTCAGAACAAAATATTTGCGCATTTTCCACATGTTTCTAACGGTGTATCATACATGTCAATCCAACTTATGGTTTGAAAACAGCGGCCCAAAAACAGTACAAAATTGGAGAAGTTCGTGAAAACAGATTTTAGTATTTCTCAAACTGCTCTTAAACTGCCAAAATATTGGGAAAATAATCTGAACGAAACATATGCGCATTTTTCATACCTTTGAAATGGTATATCGCATGCATCAATGCAACAAACTGTTCGAAAATTACAGCCAAACAACTGTACGAAAACTTTGAATTCCGCGAAATAGAGTTTAGTATGTTTGAAATTATTTTTATACTGTTACGAATTTGGGAACAGTTTCTACACGAAAAAGTTGCGAAATTTTCATAGCTTTCCAACGGTATATCATATGCATCATTATGATAAACGGTTCGTAAATCACCCTCAGGACATTGTCCGCCAAAACATAGAATTTCAGTGTTCCGTCGAGAAGTTCACATGCTATGCAGCGGGAAGTTCAGAAAGGGTTCGAGAATAGCTATTCTCGAACCGGTTCGAGAATAGCAGACCTATATATATATATATATATATATATATATATATATATATATATATATAGGAAGCTCAATTGGGGCACCATGGTGCCCGGGCACCAAACGTGTATTTCGTACATACCTGGAGTGTACGTGTATAAATTACACATACCTAAGGTTTACATACCTAGCATATACACATACAAGTTACACATACCTAACATTTACATACTTAACATACACACAAGCAAGTTACACATACCTAACATATATATACACGTATCAGTGTACGTACACCTTAGGTATGTATCACTTGAGTATGCATATCTTAGATATGTATACCTTAGGTATGTGTAACTTAGGTTTGTATACTCTCAGGTATGTGTACTACAAAGCAAAAATATGCGTATCTACGCATGGTGCCCGGGCACCATGGAGCACCAGTTAATTTACATACATATATATATATATATATATCTACGCATGGTGCCCGGGCACCATGGAGCACCAGTTAATTTACATACATATATATATATATATATATATATATATATATATATATATATATATATATATATATATATATATATATATATATATATATATAGGGATGCACTATTTTGAAACCGGTGCTCAGAATAACTTATATAGGAGCGGACGCACCGGATCAAGAAAAAGAATAGTCCACCACGCCTTATCCTAACCCACCAACGAACTCATCCCGTTCCTCACACCGCAACCCTCCGTGCTCCCCGTCGGCCTTCTTCCCGCCGCCGGCCAGGCCGCTGCCGATGGCAAGGATCCCGCCGCCGGCTACGATTCCCTCGCCGCTGAACCCGCCTAGCTTCTCCTCTCTCTGGCAGAACCCCGCGGCCGTGCGCCTTTCTCCTCCATCCTCAGGTCGGCCTCCCGTCCACGAGCTCTTCCATGCTGCCGCTGACCAAGTGGTCCCTCTCGCCGCCGTGTTGGGCCTCTGCAGTTGCAGCCAACCGGGTGCTCCTCCGCACGGCACCGGCGACCTCCTGTATGGCTGCATCACGTCGCCCCCTGTTCTCTCCTCCCCCAACCCCGTTGCTCCATCTTCCCCATCACCGGCCAGCGAGCCGCCGCCCGGTCTCTGCCACTGTCGCCCACGCCCCCGTTTCTCCCCACAACCGGACTTGTCCTCCCAGCCCCCCATCGAGCCCTGCCCATGGCGGAAGCACCCCATCTAGCACTTCCAAATCCCATGCGGAGAAGAGCCTCATGGTGCTGCACCACAGACTGAAGGATTTGGAGAGGGCGGCCTCCTAGCGCTGCAGAGTTCAGGGTGGGGCGCGTGAAGGTGTCCCGGCCATGGCACACGGGAGCGCCCAGCTCTGTGCTATCTCTGAACTTTTTCTACTCCGTACGTTTCTTGAGTTAGGCAGTACAGACAACTTCAGAGTAAATGTTCAGTCGCGCGATGGCAGGAAGTGCAAGTAGAAATCCATACGAAAAATTATCAGTCTGCTGGTTGATTGGAAGGAGAGCAACGACTAAATAGAACCAACGATAATGGAAAAGCATAGCAGAAGCAGCTGGTGCTTTTTACGCTTGGCAGGTCTTGTCTGTAAGTTCATGTGTGAACCGATTGCTTATGTACTTTACTCTCTCCTCGCCTACTGTTTTCTCTCTCTCTCTCTGGAAACCAAGAAATCTGTTGTTGGCTCCGGTCTGCAGTGATCTTTTGGATAAGCTTGCTCATGCGATAGTGGCAGAAGTGAAACACGGATCGAGCAGGGATACGCGGTGCAACTGTAGCGAGGAAATAAGATTTCTGGTGTAAAAAGTGCAAGTTTCGATTGGTGAAAGTACAAAGACCTTTCGAAGTGTTGTAAAAAAAAGCATTGTAGACCCCATAAAGTACATAGGCTGGTAAAGAAAAGTACATTTTTCACTTCTCGAAAGTGCAAAGAAAAGTACAAAATACATAAGACGGGTAAGTGCATAAGTTCATTTTGAGGGAGTAATACTTTACTAGTTTTAGGAAATTTTTAGTTTTAGAAAGTTTTATCCAGCGGAAAGTACAAGAAGTGACCACGGAAAGTATAAGTTGTGACCACCGAAAGTACAAAGTACGTGTCCTAGAAATACAAGCTGCTACTATGTGTGTAAGAACCAAAAAGTTTTCGGGGAAGTACAGCCGCTCCCTACGGGTCTCGCGTGCCGCCACCTCGAGGGCCGAGCGCACTGCCCGCCCTATTTCTCGTGGCGCCGGCCTCTCTTTTTCCTGGTGGCAATGGGCCCTTCATGTTT
The DNA here is from genome assembly GCF_019359855.2 of Lolium perenne. Taxonomy (NCBI): domain Eukaryota; kingdom Viridiplantae; phylum Streptophyta; class Magnoliopsida; order Poales; family Poaceae; genus Lolium; species Lolium perenne. The sequence goes on along the minus strand of NC_067245.2, from coordinate 41,448,730 downwards.
CCCCGCGGTCGGAGACCTTCATGGTTCCCTCCATCGTTTAGCAACAACTCAAGTCTCTATCTCGCAGAAGTACAAGCCGGCTCAAGGAAAAATCTAAGGAAAGTATTAGGGGAAGAGCGCGTGTATTGAATACATCTAGTTATCTACCGTGCGGTACTACAGTGTATCTTTACTAGCAGTACATACATTCACCGCGGGCAACAATGTCTGCGCATTGGAAATTCGCTAGTTGGAAGGCCATGTGGTGCTAATGCTACAATTTATGATTAAATTCTTTTTGTTGGAAACTGAACAATGTTTGTAGGAATAAAAAAGAAGGAAGCATAGTTACATACGTCCTTGGCACTATGAGCACATTATTGGAGAAGTACACGTGTCTTGGGTGGTGGGGAGAATTTTTTTCACTAGAAAAGTAGCTATTTTACACTAGCAAGTAGCGTTCTTCTATATTTATTTCACAAAATCTAATTTGTAAGGATTTCTACCATCAATCGATAAATACTACTTGCAGTCGAGAAGTACGCGCCATTGTACTACTATAATGGTGGGAAAGAAACACTGTGGTAAGTACTTAGTTTAAGTACACTCATTCACCGCTGGCAGTACAAGTATTTATACGGAGTAAGTACAAATGATGCTTGGATTAAACATATTTGCTGAAATACACATGTCCATGCTCAGGTTAAACTTATTTATCAAGAAAAATAAAGAAAACAATTCCATCGAAAAGTACAAATGAACAAGTTGGAGAAGTCCATGTTTGGAAGTTCGCATCCTCGTGAGAAAAAATAAAAATAATTTTTTTATTGTGGGGGAGTTCATAGACAAAGTCGGAGAATTACAAATTTCGGCTCCTGAAAGTACAAAGACCCCTCATAGATGCGGAAAAATTCTAAACCTTGGTCGAGAAGTATACAAATTCAATTAAAAAAGCTATAAACCCCGAAGTACAACCATTCGACATGAACAACCACTTATTATAGGAAGAAAAAAACACCCGATAAAATCCAAATGTACAAAAAAACACGTCATCTGCGAGGAAGTTAAAATATTTAGCGATGAGAAGTACAACCATTTGACACGAGTAGTACAACCACTTACTATAGAAAGTACAAGAACCCCTAAATATAAATGTAGAAAAAACAAAATAATCCCATCATCCACAAGGAAGTTCAAATATTGGACGACGAGCGGTACAACCATTCGACATGAGCAGTACACCACTTAATATATGAAGTAGAAGAAACCGAGTAAAAACCAAATGTAGAAAAAGCAAAATATTCCCGTCATCCGTGAGGAAGTACAAGCAGAGATCCAGAGAAGAACAACCATTCGACACGAGCAGTACACCCACTATATATAGGAAGTACAAGATAACCAATTAAAAACCAAATGTAGAAAAAATAAAATAATCTCGTCATCCGTGAGGAAGTTCAAATAGTTGATGTTGATAAGTACAACCATTCAACACGAGCAGTACACCCACTTAATATAGGAAGTACAAGAAAATAAACAAAATCCAAATGTACAAAAAACAAAAATAATATCGTCAACCGCGAGGAAGTAAAATATATTTGTCAACGAGAAGTACAACCATTCGACATGAATAGTACACCCACTTAATATAGAAAGTACAAGAAACCCGACAAAATCCAAATGTAGAAAAAACAAAATAATCCTGTCATCTACGAGGAAGTACGAGCAGTGATTCCGAGAAGTACAGGCGGAGACAACACGAAGTACAAGCGGTAATTACATGAATTAAAAGTGTTCAAAGAAAATATACTCCCACATAAGTTCACATAGCCAAAAAATAATAATAATCCCATCACCCGTAAACAAGTTCATATATTTGGCAATGAGAAGTACGACCATTCGACACGAGCAATACACCCACTTAATATAGGAAGTACAAGAAACCCGACAAAGTCCAATTGTACAAAAAACAAAATAATCCCGTCATCTGCAAGGAAGTACAAGCAGTGATTCCGAGAAGTACAGGCGGAGACAACATGAAGTACAAGCGGTAATTACATGAAGAAAATACCCCCACATAAGTTCACATAGCAACGTTGTGAAGTTCAAATATTAAAATACGGGAAGTGCAGAATCTCTTAAATAGAATATAGGGGCATTCTAAAATTATCATTTCGAAGCACACATGCTAGTTTTTGTAAAACAAACTAGTATCAAAACATTTCCAGGAAGTACAACCACGAAGGCCAAGAAGTACAAGGACATGTCGCGGGAAGTTCAGATGTGTGTGGTTGTGCTGAGCATTTTGTGTGGTCTTGGACCTCAAACGGACATCGTCTGAGAAACTTATAGTAATTTTAATGAACACTTTCGTGAAACAGCGCCAAGAAGTACAACCGCATTTCCCTAGAAGTGCAAGTTCGTGTCGAGGAAAGTTCAATGCTCAGTTTTTACGGGACGGAAATCTATTGTGCAAATCTCATCGATTTGATCACCAACCACTTCAATCATTGTTACCAAAAGCTTTATATGATAGAGTATATGTCTAATTTCATTACCTACAACATTTTACAACAAATAAATGGATCTAATCTATTAAATTCAAATTGTTATCCCACAAAATATACCGGAAACATGATTTCAAAACTTCTAAAATTACTTTCAAATCGTTTGGAGTTGGCAAAAATGGTAGATACAAAAAAGATGCGCCATTTTGAGACCTTTCCAACCGTATATCATTTGCAATGTTTAAATATACCGCATGGAAATCGCGGGGAAAATCATTCGATGCCCGTCACATAAAACAGGCGGACAGTAATTCGTGTTATTCTATTAAACTGTAAGGAATTAGAGAAAACAATTGGAATAAGAAAGTTGCGCCTAGTCCATAGCTTTCCAACGCCATATCATTTGCCTAATTCCGATATACGGTTGAAATAAATCGTCCAAATTACTATCCGCTCATTTTTTGAGTACGTCCGAATTTCGGTATTTTCAAAATTGTTCAAAAACTGTGAGGATTTTGAAAAAACATAAAATATGATAAAGTTGCGCAATTTCATTATCTTTCCAACGGTATATCATTTGCACAGTTTTGATAAGCGATTCAAAAACCGAACTAAAAGTTCGTTTTCTAGCCATATAGAAGCGTTTTCGTATTTTTAAAATTAAATTTAAACCGTGCAAAATCTATGAAAAGTGTGAACATGAAAAAGTTGCGTTTTTTCATTATCTATCCAACGGTATATCATTTGCATAGTTCCGACAAATGGTTGGGAAACACGAAGTAGAATCAGTAGCTCTGAAGAAAATGGGAAGTTCAGGTAAGTTCGACAGAAAGTTGAATCCTGTTATCCGGGAAGTACAACCTTGTGTCCAGGGAAGTACAAGTCGGTGCTCAGAATATTATTCTGCAACCGGTTGCAGAATAGTGCTGGTATATATATATATATATATATATATATATATATATATATATATATATATATATATATATATATATATGTGTGTGTGTGTGTGTGTGTGTGTGTGTGTGTGTGTATGTGAATGAAACACAAGGTGATAAAATAAAGCCATGAATGTTGTTTAATTACTTACATCAAGTTGTTCCAAAATGTCCCTCACATGGTGGGTATTCTGGCGGATGAACTCGCAAACGTAGAACCCGCATAAATTATTCCCGTCCTCTTGCCTCAAGCACTTTACGAGAACAAAGTTCAATCAAAATAATATATATATAATCAAGGATGATAATAATTGTATTGAAACTAGAATCAAAGAGATGCGCGGCCTAGCCATTAGTACTTACCGGTACATGTTTTATTCGAAGTTATTTATTCTTTAAACCCGGAGCTTTGTTGGTGAACCGTTTCCAAGCATTGTGGAGGATATCAGCCATGTCCCCCCACGCCTCAAGGGGTTTACTCTTCGAGTCCATGACTTCTACTATCCCGGTGTCGGGTTCAATGACTAGCAGGATATAGTGAAACCTGCGGACACACACACATATATATATATATATGCATAACTCATCAATTACACTTAACACATGGAGTAAGCGAAAAAGATTTAATGTGTGAAGAGAGTAACACTCACCCGAAGTTGTAAGGAAATAGTATTGCCCTTTTGTATGAGTTTTTCCTTAAGACATGTACCAAGTTATTCTCTGTGTCCTTGGGAGAGTTGTCGACAGTATACCCATTCACGGTATATGGGTCAACGAACCCAAGATCATAGATTTGCCCCTTGCGGCATTCGCGAATCTTCATTCTGCATAATACAGTGAGAGTATGGTTATATGCATGCAATAATGGACGAGCCGCGGTAGAGACTTAATTACATAAATAATACTTACAGACAGTATGCACTCAGCAGAGATTTGTCGAGGGCGTCTTGGTTGAATAACTGAAATAATTCACAAAATTCGATGTTCATCACGTCAGTTCGCCCGTAGTGCTCATCTCTTATTGCCACCATGATCCAGTTCTGACCGTCCTTACATGCATCCAAGTACCAATTATGTAGTCTTCGCAGCTGTGTTGATAGATTAGGTAACTCCGCAGCTCTGACAAGAGGTTCCCCGTATGTGTAATGGTATGCTAATTGGACATCGTCCGTGTACATGAATTCGATGCGGCTTAAGTACTCAGGAATACTCATACCGGTCGCATCTGCCTCATCTTTGTATAGTTTTACCATCGTTGGATCAAGGCACGCTAGGACATCGGGATACACTTGGAGCGGGGGGCACGAGTTTTTCTGGGCTCCAAGCTGGGGAACTGGTTTCCCATCTACCTTACTTTTTTCCCACCGCTCTCTTGCTAACACATTTGACTTGCGAATAGACCGGTCATAGTTCGATGAAAGACTTGGCTCAGGTTGATGAAGGTTCTTCAGCAGTTTCAACTTCTTTTCCAGAGATATAGCTGGCTCCGGCTCAAGCTGGGGCTTTTTCAGTTTCAACATTTGTTGCTTGTGCTGTTCAGCTACGATCTTGGCATTTTCCTCAACTGTATAGTCATAAGGTCTCTTGGGAGCAACCTTAGGCACTCTTGGGAGGGGCTCTTGTTTGCGTCTCGGTGATTTGTTACGACTCAGCTGTGTCGTAGCGGTCCGCCTAATTTTCCTCTTAGACTTAGGCGGCGGAGAAGGCTCACGCGGCGGCGGAGATGGCTCACGCGCCGGCGGGGAAGGCTCACGCGGCGGCGGAGATGGCTCACGCGCCGGCGGGGAAGGCTCACGCACTGGAGACGGCTGCATCGGTGGAGAATGCTGGCTCGGTGGAGACCTTGTTGGCGCCTTCCAACCCGGAATCACAATGAATTCCTTTCGCCATAGAACTGTAGTGTTCTTGGCCTCTCCCAGCTCTAGCAAATCCCCTTCACCGGCAGGGTGGTCAAGCCTTAGCGGCCCATACCCGTCCATAACTTGATCCACCCTGGCAACAGCGTATCCAGGTGGAACCGGATTGAAGTGATATCTTTGATCAGGTACTGGCGGTAAGACATAGCCGATCGCCGCCTTGAGCGTTAAGTAGCCCATCGTTTGGAAATGTAGCTCACAAGGTGTCGACTCTGTGATAAAGTCCACAGGGTAGAGATCAGGAGGCATCTGCGGATCCACAGGGGAGGGAGGAGCCATCTGCGGATCCACATCTGCATCATCACCAGGCAGCTCCGTGGAAGCCACGCTGGTCTTCCGCTGAGATCCCTGGCCGGTAGCATCGAATGCAACTTCTTCTATCCGCGGATTAGGTTGAGGTTGGGTGATCGTGGATCGAGCTCGACATTATCATCCTCACTTGCTCCTCTAGCTTAGCAACGCGTTCTTGAACCACATCATTTTGCCTCTGACGGCTTCTATCGGGATATTTCTTCGTTTCTGCAGGAAACCCAATACACCACGGCTTGCCACCTAGTATGGTTCGTGTTCGTCCTGGGTGTTCAGGATTCCCAAGGGTGCGTGTGAGCTGGTCCTTCTCTCTTTCGGGACGGAACTTCCCCTCTTCAACTTCCTTTGCAGCATTTCTAAAGGCTTCGATGGGAAGTGGGTTTTCCCGATGTCTTTGTGTATATATGCAGAACCCTTGTGCGTCCAACGTGCCCCCATGCGCGTAAAACCAATCCCTTGACCGTTGGTTCCATTTCCGTACCTCTGGCTGGATCCTGTTTGCAATTAGGTCATTCTCCCATTTCTCCCACTTAGGTCTGCCAGCCTTGTAGCCTCCTCGCCCCATGGTATGGAAGTACATCTTATTAGCAGCATTTTTCTTGTTGGTGTCTGACCTTGTCTTTGCCCTCTCCGATGTCTTGTACTTCACAAATGCCTCCCAGTGGTCTTTTATCTTCTCATAGGGGCCCTTGAAATCTGGAGTCTTCTTTTTCTTCACAAAGGAGTTGTCCAATTTCTTCTTGTAGTCGTTGAACTGCATTGCCATCTTCTTAAGAGCCCACTTCTTGACTCTTCGTTGTATGCTATTCAGCTCGGGATCCTCAGGGTCTGGCCTTTTATTATCACTATCAGAGTCAGCTGGCTCCGGAAATATGAAATTTACCATGAGTTTCCTAAACATCAGATTTTTGGATCTCGTATCGACGTAAGTAACTCCTTCGTCCGCCTTTGCAGGTTTCTTCCATTCTTGAGTGGTGATCGGGATGGTGTCCCTAACAATAACTTCGCATTGACTTACAAACTTTTTTGCGTGATGCTTGGGAGAAATCGGTTCGCCGTCTATAGCGATTTCCGTGATGATGCACCTTTCATGCTCTTCCATCTTTCTGGCCGCGCCTCGTTTAGTTCTGCCAGTAGAGTGTGTTGATTGGGAGGTCTAAAAGAAGAAACAACATTAATATATGTATATGCACATATCTGTAGGCTTGGTTAATTAATATATATACACCTCGGCGTCGTGAGCTTCTCCCTCGCAGTCGTCACCTTCTCCCTCACCGGAGCCGTCTCCACGGTGGTCTTGCTCATCTTCCTCATCGGAGCCGTCTCCTCGGGTTCGCTCGTTTCCCTCGCTGGATTGGTTTAGGTAAATAGAGGTGATATCGTCATCATCACGGATAATCTCCTCGACGAGGTATTCTTGTTCTAGGTCTCTTTCCATAGTTTCTGCAAAGACTTAAAAGTTATTCTAATGCTATAAACACAACGAAGCTAGATTCTGCAAAGACTTACAAGTTTCTGCAAAGACTTACAAGTAATTAAGAATAATGCTCAATACATGATCAAAATATTAGAATTATACATATATATAGGTACTAATTAAGGATAATGCTCAATACATATATAGTTCTTAACTCCGGATCGATAAGCTGAAAGCAGATAGTGCAGTTACATGCATACATAGATTGATAATACATCAATCACTACTACAACCACTCAACCGCGCAGACCGGGTCCTAGAGGGCGCCGACCGGGTCCTGAGCCGCGCTGGGTGTACCCCTGATGTCTACGCCCCCTCCTTTTCCTGTAGACAGTGTTGGGCCTCCAAGAGCAGAGGTTTGTAGAACAGCAGCAAGTTTTCCCTTAAGTGGATCACCCAAGGTTTATCAAACTCAGGGAGGAAGAGGTCAAAGATATCCCTCTCATGCAACCCTGCAACCACAAAGCAAGAAGTCTCTTGTGTCCCCAACACACCTAATAGGTGCACTAGTTCGGCGAAGAGATAGTGAAATACAGGTGGTATAAATAAGTAGTAGCAAAGGCACCAGAAAAGTGCTTTGCCCAGGACAGTAAACAAGCAGTAGTAATGCAGCAGTAGTAACGCAGTAAAATAGTAAACAAGCAGCGATAGCAGTATTTAGGAACAAGGCCTAGGGATCATACTTTCACTAGTGGACACTCTCAACATTGATCACATAATAGAATAGATAAATGCATACTCTACACTCTCTTGTTGGATGATGAACACATTGCGTAGGATTACACGAACCCTCAATGCCGGAGTTAACAAGCTCCACAATTCAATGTTCATATTTAAATAACCTTAGAGTGTAAGATAGATCAACACAACTAAACCAAGTACTAACGTAGCATGCACACTGTCACCTTCATGCTAAGAAAGGAGGCATAGATCACATCAATACTATCATAGCAATAGTTAACTTCACAATCTACAAGAGATCATAATCATAGCATACGCCAAGTACTAACACGGATGCACACACTGTCACCATTACACCGTGCAGGAGGAATAAAAGTACTTTAATAACATCACTAGAGTAGCACATAGATGAATAGTGATACAAAACTCATATGAATCTCAATCATGTAAAGCAGCTCATGAGATTATTGTATTGAGGTACATGGGAGAGAGATTAACCACATAGCTACCGGTACAGCCCCGAGCCTCGATGGAGAACTACTCCCTCCTCATGGGAGACAGCAGCGTTGATGAAGATGGCGGTGGTGTCGATGGAGGAGCCTTCCGGGGGCACTTCCCCGTCCCGGCGGCGTGCCGGAACAGAGACTCCTGTCCCCCAGATCTTGGCTTCGCGATGGCGGCGGCTCTGGAAGGTTTCTCGTACCGTGGCTTTTTCGTATCGAGGTTTTAGGTCCAGGGGCTTTATATAGGCGAAGAGGCGGCGTCAGGAGGTCGAAGGGGCGACCACACTATAGGGGGGCGCGGGCCCCCCCTTGGCCGCACCGGCCTAGGGTTTGGTGGGCCTGTGCCCCCTCTCTGGCGGTTCTCGTGTGTTCTGGATGCTTCCGGGCAAAATAGGAACCTGGGCGTTGATTTCGTCCAATTCCGAGAATATTTCTTTACTAGGATTTCTGAAACCAAAAACAGCAGAAAACAGCAACTGGCACTTCGGCATCTTGTTAATAGGTTAGTTCTAGAAAATGCACGAATATGACATAAAATGTGCATATAACATGTAGATATCATCAATAATGTGGCATGGAACATAAGAAATTATCGATACGTCGGAGACGTATCAGCATCCCCAAGCTTAGTTTCTGCTCGTCCCGAGCAGGTAAACGATAAACACAGATAATTTCTGGAGTGACATGCCATCATAACCTTGATCATACTATTTGTAAAGCATATGTAGTGAATGCAGCGATCAAAACAATGTGTATGACATGAGTAAACAAGTGAATCATATAGCAAAGACTTTTCATGAATAGTACTTCAAGACATGCATCAATAAGTCTTGCATAAGAGTTGACTCATAAAGCAATAATTCATAGTAAAGGCATTGAAGCAACACAAAGGAAGATGAAGTTTCAGCGGTTGCTTTCAACTCATAACATGTATATCTCATGGATAGTTGTCAACATAGAGTAATATAACAAGTACAATATGCAAGTATGTAGGAATCAATGCACAGTTCACACAAGTGTTTGCTTCTTGAGGTGGAGAGAAATAGGTGAACTGACTCAACATAAAAGTAAAAGAATGGTCCTTCAAAGAGGAAAGCATCGATTGCTATATTTGTGCTAGAGCTTTGATTTTGAAAACATATAGAGAGCAATAAAAGTAAAATTTTGAGAGGTGTTTGTTGTTGTCAACGAATGGTAGTGGGCACTCTAACCCCCTTGCCAGACAAACCTTCAAAGAGCGGCTCCCATTTTATTTTATTTTTGTGTGGCACTCCTTCCAACCTTTCTTTCACAAACCATGGCTAACCGAATTCTTCGGGTGCCTGCCAACAATCTCATACCATGAAGGAGTGCCTTTTTATTTTAGTTTTATTATGATGACACTCCTCCCAACCTTTGCTTACACAAGCCATGGCTAACCAAATCCTTCGGGTGCCGTCCAACAATCACATACCATGGAGGAGTGTCTATTTTTATTAATTAATTTGGGACTGGGAATCCCATTGCCAGCTCTTTTTGCAAAATTATTGGATAAGCGGATGAAGCCACTAGTCCATTGGTGAAAGTTGCCCAACAAGATTGAAAGATAAACACCACATACTTCCTCATGAGCTATAAAACATTGACACAAATCAGAGGTGATAAATTTTGAATTGTTTAAAGGTAGCACTCAAGCAATTTACTTTGGAATGGCGGAGAAATACCATGTAGTAGGTAGGTATGGTGGACACAAATGGCATAGTGGTTGGCTCAAGTATTTTGGATGCATGAGAAGTATTCCCTCCCAATACAAGGTTTAGGCTAGCAAGGTTATTTGAAGCAAACACAAGGATGAACCGGTGCAGCAAAACTCACATAAAAGACATATTGTAAACATTATAAGACTCTACACCGTCTTCCTTGTTGTTCAAACTCAATACTAGAAATTATCTAGACTTTAGAGAGACCAATTATGCAAACCAAATTTTAACAAGCTCTATGTATTTCTTCATTAATAGGTGCAAAGTATATGATGCAAGAGCTTAAACATGAGCACAACAATTGCCAAGTATCACATTATCCAAGACATTTTAGCAAATTACTACATGTATCCTTTTCCAATTCCAACCATATAACAATTTAACGAAGAAGAAACTTCGCCATGAATATTATGAGTAGAGCCTAAGGACATACTTGTCCATATGCTACAGCGGAGCGTGTCTCTCTCCCACAAAGTGAATGCTAGGATCCATTTTATTCAAACAAAACAAAAACGAAAACAAACCGACGCTCCAAGCAAAGCACATAAGATGTGACGGAATAAAAATATAGTTTCAGGGGAGGAACCTGATAATGTTGTCGATGAAGAAGGGGATGCCTTGGGCATCCCCAAGCTTAGACGCTTGAGTCTTCTTAGAATATGCAGGGGTGAACCACCGGGGCATCCCCAAGCTTAGAGCTTTCACTCTCCTTGATCATATTGCATCATACTCCTCTCTTGATCCTTGAAAACTTCCTCCACACCAAACTCGAAACAACTCATTAGAGGGTTAGTGGACAATAAAAATTAACATGTTCAGAGGTGACACAATCATTCTTAACACTTCTGGACATTGCATAAAGCTACTGGACATTAATGGATCAAAGAAATTCATCCAACATAGCAAAAGAGGCAATGCGAAATAAAAGGCAGAATCTGTCAAAACAGAACAGTTCGTATTGACGAATTTTATCGAGGCACCAGACTTGCTCAAATGAAAATGCTCAAATTGAATGAAAGTTGCGTACATATCTGAGGATCACTCACGTAAATTGGCATAATTTTCTGAGTTACCTACAGAGAAAACAGCCCAGATTCGTGACAGCAAAGAAATCTGTTTCTGCGCAGTAATCCAAATCTAGTATGAACTTTACTATCAACGACTTTACTTGGCACAACAAAACACTAAACTAAGATAAGGGGAGGTTGCTACAGTAGTAAACAACTTCCAAGACACAAATATAAAACAAAGTACTGTAGCAAAATAACACATGGGTTATCTCCCAAGAAGTTCTTTCTTTATAGCCATTAAGATGGGCTCAGCAGTTTTAATGATGCACTCGCAAGAAATAGTAGTTGAAGAAAAAGAGAGCATCAAGAGGCAAATTCAAAACACATTTAAGTCTAACATGCTTCCTATGCAAAGGAATCTTGTAAATAAACAAGTTCATGAAGAGCAACGTAACAAGCATAGGAAGATAAAACAAGTGTAGCTTCAAAAATTTCAGCACATAGAGAGGTGTTTTAGTAACATGAAAATTTCTACAACCATATTTTCCTCTCTCATAATAATATCCAGTAGCATCATGAGCAAACTCAACAATATAACTATCACATAAAGCATTCTTATCATGAGTCTCATGCATAAAATTATTACTCTCCGCATAAGCATAATCAATTTTATTAGTAATAGTGGGAGCAAATTCAACAAAGTAGCTATCATTATTATTCTCATCATCAAATGTAGGAGGCATATTGTATTCATAATCAAATTCACTCTCCATAGTAGGTGGAACCAAAAGACTACTATCATTATAATCATCATAAATAGGAGGTAAAGTATCATCAAAGTAAATTTCCTCCTCAATGCCCGGGGGACTAAAAATATCATGCTCATCAAAGCCAGCTTCCCCAAGCTTAGAATTTTCCATAGCATTAGCAACAATGGTGTTCAAAGTATTCATTCTAACATGTTTCATGGGTTTTTTAATTTTCGGATCAAACCATCCATGTCTTAAATCAGGAAATAGAGTAAAAAGCTCATTGTTGTCCATTATGCCTTACTAGTGTAAACAAGAAACAAAAAGATGCAATTGCAGGATCTAAAGGAAATAGCTTTGAGTACTTACGGCGCCGGAAAATAGCTTAGTAGCCGAGATCCGGAGTGTGAGTACCTTTTACCTTTCCTCCCCGGCAACGGCGCCAGAAAATAGCTTGATGTCTACGCCCCCTCCTTTTCCTGTAGACAGTGTTGGGCCTCCAAGAGCAGAGGTTTGTAGAACAGCAGCAAGTTTTCCCTTAAGTGGATCACCCAAGGTTTATCGAACTCAGGGAGGAAGAGGTCAAAGATATCCCTCTCATGCAACCCTGCAACCACAAAGCAAGAAGTCTCTTGTGTCCCCAACACACCTAATAGGTGCACTAGTTCGGCGAAGAGATAGTGAAATACAGGTGGTATAAATAAGTAGTAGCAACGGCACCAGAAAAGTGCTTTGCCCAGACAAGAAACAAGCAGTAGTAATGCAGCAGTAGTAACGCAAAGAAACAAGAAACAAGCAGCGATAGCAGTATTTAGGAACAAGGCCTAGGGATCATACTTTCACTAGTGGACACTCTCAACATTGATCACATAACAGAATAGATAAATGCATACTCTACACTCTCTTGTTGGATGATGAACACATTGCGTAGGATTACACGAACCCTCAATGCCGGAGTTAACAAGCTCCACAATCCAATGTTCATATTTAAATAACCTTAGAGTGTAAGATAGATCATCACAACTAAACCAAGTACTAACGTAGCATGCACACTGTCACCTTCATCCTAAGAAAGGAGGCATAGATCACATCAATACTATCATAGCAATAGTTAACTTCACAATCTACAAGAGATCATAATCATAGCATACGCCAAGTACTAACACGGATGCACTCACTGTCACCATTACACCGTGCAGGATGAATAAAACTACTTTAATAACATCACTAGAGTAGCACATAGATGAATAGTGATACAAAACTCATATGAATCTCAATCATGTAAAGCAGCTCATGAGATTATTGTATTGAGGTACATGGGAGAGAGATTAACCACATAGCTACCGGTACAGCCCCGAGCCTCGATGGAGAACTACTCCCTCCTCATGGGAGACAGCAGCGTTGATGAAGATGGCGGTGGTGTCGATGGAGGAGCCTTCCGGGGGCACTTCCCCGTCCCGGCGGCGTGCCGGAACAGACTCCGTCCCCCAGATCTTGGCTTCGCGATGGCGGCGGCTCTGGAAGGTTTCTCGTACCGTGGCTTTTTCGTATCGAGGTTTTAGGTCCAGGGGCTTTATATAGGCGAAGAGGCGGCGTCAGGAGGTCGAAGGGGCGACCACACTATAGGGGGGCGCGGCCCCCCCCCTTGGCCGCGCCGGCCTAGGGTTTGGTGGGCCTGTGCCCCCTCTCTGGCGGTTCTCGTGTGTTCTGGATGCTTCCGGGCAAAATAGGAACCTGGGCGTTAATTTCGTCCAATTCCGAGAATATTTCTTTACTAGGATTTCTGAAACCAAAAACAGCAGAAAAAAGCAACTGGCACTTCGGCATCTTGTTAATAGGTTAGTTCCAGAAAAATGCACGAATATGACATAAAATGTGCATATAACATGTAGATATCATCAATAATGTGGCATGGAACGTAAGAAATTATCGATACGTCAGAGACGTATCAACCCCCAAAGCCACGGAACAACAACGGGAGCACAGCTAACATGAGATCCCTGCATAACGCTCCATCCGGTCCTATACATGTTGTCTAACGCATACATGTAACGGCGAACGTGCTGGTCCTCCGCTTCAATGCGCTGAGCTACCTCCTCCGGCGGGGCCGGCTCCCTCTGAAACGAACGTGGCCCATAAGACCTCCACCAGAGAATATCCGGGTCGACGACGGGACCCGGATTCCGCACCAAGGTGCGCGCCCCGGAAGATAACACCTCCCAGTGCCACCCCGGCGGAGCCCAATCCCGGACTTCCCCCATCTGATGCATCTCCTCTAAAACTGTCCTAGCTCCAGGACGCGGAGGTCGCGGCATTGTATGCAAACTAATATTGAATTTGAATGAATTACTCATGAACATATAAATTTGACTACTACTTCTGTAAAAAAAATTGTCTAACATATATTTTCTAACATTTTTATCTAACATATTCTAACTACAATTATCTAACATATTCTAAATTCTAACTACAATTATCTAACTACAAATTATCTAACATATTCTAAATTCTAACTACTAATTATCTAACATATTCTAAATTCTAACTACAAATTATCTAACATATTCTAAATTCTAACTACTAATTATCTAACATATTCTAAATTTCTAACTACAAATTATCTAACTACTTCTAAATTCTAACTACAATATTCTAAATTCTAACTACTAATTATCTAACATATTCTAAATTCTAACTACAAATTATCTAACTACTTCTAAATTCTAACTACAATATTCTAAATTCTAACTACTATATTTTCTAACTAATTAAAACAAAAAAAAACAAAAAAAGACAAGGGGCCGGGGCTCACCTTGTTGCCGCGGGCGGCGGTTGGCGGCGCAGCGCGGGCGGGCGGCATGGCGCAGCGCGGGCGGCGGGCACGGGCGGTGGCGACGCACAAAGGCCGGGCGGGCGGCGCGCGGCGCCGCGCGGCCGGGCGTGGCGGGCGCGAGCGCGGAGGAGAGGCGGCGGCGCGGGCGCGGAGGAGAGGCCGGCGGCGTGGGCGCGGAGGAGAGGCGGCCGGCGGCGGCACCAAAAATTTGGGCAGCACCTCCCCTAATTCTGTGTTCCTCGCGCGAATGGAGAAGAAGGGGCGCGCGCGGGGAAGAAATAAAGGGGCCTTTTGCACCGGTTCGTGGCTGGAACCGGTGCAAAAGACTCTTTTGCACCAAAGGCCCAAATTTTGACTGAATTGTTTCCTTCTTCCCTCCTTTTTTTCGCGGTTTCCGCCACGACGCCGAGCGGTTCCCGCCACGACGCCGCGCGGGATATGTTCCCGCCACGACGCCGCGCGGGATATTTTCCCGCCAAGATGCCGCGCGGGATATTTTCCCGCCACGACGCGCAGCGCGGAGATTTCCCGCCTAAACACCCTTTATAAATAGTACGCCCCCGTCTCTCCCATTTCACTCATCACCAAACCCTAGCCCATTGCACAATGCCCCCAAAGCCGCACCCGCCGCCGGTGGAAGTGGACCCGCAGCTCGCGGAGATAGAGGAGTGTGAGGAGCTGCTGCGGCAAGAGGCGGCAACCAGGAGGGCAGCAGTGGATGAGGTGGACCCGCAGCTCGCAGAGATAGAGGAGTGGGAGGAGGCGGCGCTAGCGGCTACCATAGAAGCATTTGAGAGGCAGAGTCTCCAGGAGCTGCATAAGCGGCCGCGTGTGACGGATCTGGATAGTGAGGAGATGCATAAGCGTCGTCGTGAGGAGGAGCTGCGGCAGGAGGCGGCAGCCAGGAGGGCAGCAGCGGATGCGCGGAAGAACTAGTAGAAGTTGTTATTTTAGTTTAAATTTAGTTAATGTTGAATTTCAATAAAGCAGTGTTGTCGTTGTTTTAGTTTAAGTTTAGTTAATGTATCTTGTTAAATTTCAATAAAGTCATTGTCGTTTTATCCCGGTTAATGGCTGGAACCGCTGCTAAAGACGGTTGATTAGTTTATATACCCCTTTTATCCCGGTTACTGGCTGGAACCGGTGATAAAGATGGTGGATTAGTTTATATATCCTTTTATCTCGGTTGCTGGCTGGAACCGGTGCTAAAGATGGGGGGGCTAAATCTGGGGGAGGCTTATATGTTATTTGCCTTATCTGGGGTGGTTTCATCTGGGGGAGGGGATTATCTGGAGGCACACACCGCTATATATAGCCCCTCCGGGGAGAGTAGAGAGAACAAAGAGAGAAGATGCAACGACCAAGAAGGAAAGAGCCTCTCCGGCGAAGTTTCTCGAAGATGTCTTAGATGGCTGGCCGTCTTAGACATCTTCGGAAACTTCGCCCGAGAACTCTTCCCGCAAGCTGCTAGTATACACCCAACAAACAGTAGCTCAGGGTAAGGAGGGGAGAGCATAGAGAGCTTCCAGGGAGCTGGTATATAACCCGACGATGGCGACCTCGAAGGAAAGAGCCTCTCCGGCGGAGTTTCTCGAAGATGTCTTAGATGGACGGCCGTCTTAGACATCTTCGGAAGCTCCGCCCGAGTAACTCTTCCCGCAAGTCCCGCTCGGAAGCTGCTAGTATACACCCAACAACCAGTAGGTGAGGATAAATTTCCAAACATGTGTATCTAGAAAAATAATAAACTTGGATAATTGCATTTAGTTCAAACGACCAATGTTACTGATACATATCACAACAAACGCTTCACAATATGAGCTCAAGGTACAGGATAATAATTAATACATTATGATCGCTTCGACCGTAACCATGGAGTATCTTCAGCATTTAACGCGATGGTTGGATCAATGTTCACTGTGAAGGGTGGAATTTCAGCAAACTTATTATAATCTTCTGACATGTCTGTCTTGTCCTCGACTCCCACGATGGTTCTTTTCCCTGAAAGAACTATGTGACGCTTTGGCTCATCGGATGAGCTCGTTTCCTTATGTTTTCTTTTCTTCGGTCTAGAGGACATGTCCTTCACATAGAAAACCTGAGCCACATCATTGGCTAGGACGAATGGTTCGTCTCTGTAACCAAGATTGTTGAGATCCACTGTTGCCATTCCGTACAGCTGGTCTACCTTTACCCCTTTTCCATCCAGCTTGAACCATTTGCACCGAAATAAAGGGACCTTAAAAGAAGGTCCATAGTCAAGTTCCCATATCTCCTCTATGTAACCATAATATGTGTCCTTTTTGCCACTGCTAGTGTTTGTTGCATCAATGCGGACACCACTGTTTTGGTTGGTGCTTTTTTATCTTGGGCGAACGTGTAGAAGGTATTTCCATTTATCTCGTACCCCTGGAAAGTCACTATAGTCGAAGATGGTGACCCGGCCAACATGTACAACTGATCTACAATATTGTTGTTATTCATGAGATGTTCTCGGAGCCAACCGCCGAATGTCTACATATGTTTATGCGTAATCCAGTCTTCAGACTGCCCCAGATGTTCTGAGCGCACAATATTCTTGTGATCAGTGATATACGGGGCCACCAAGGTGGAACTTTGTAGAACTGTGTAGTGTGCTTGCGTGAAAGAAATGCCGTCCCTACATATCATTGATTTCCTTCCTAGCGTGCATTTTCCACTTAGTCGCCCCTCATGTCGCGATTCAGGAACACCAATCGACTTAAGGTCAGGAATGAAGTCAACACAGAACTCGATGACCTCCTCTGTTTCATAGCCCTTGGAGATGCTTCCTTCTGGCCTAGCACGGTTATGAACATATTTCTTTAAGACCCCCATGAACCTCTCAAAGGGGAACATATTGTGTAGAAAGACAGGACCGAGGATGGCAATCTCTTCGACAAGGTGAACCAGGAGATGTGTCATAATATTGAAGAAAGATGGTGGAAACACCAACTCAAAGCTAACAAGACATTGCACCACATCCTTCTGTAACCTTGGAAGACTAGCTGGATCGATTACCTTCTGAGATATCGCATTAAGGAATGCACATAGCTTCACAATGGGTATTCGAACATTTTCCGGCAGAAGCCCCCTCAGTGCAACCGGAAGCAACTGCGTCATAATAATGTGGCAGTCATGCGACTTCAGGTTCTGGAATGTTTTCTTCTCCATATTTATAATTCCCTTTATATTGGAGGAGAAGCCAGACGAGACCTTGATACTGTAAAGGACTTCAAAAAAGATATCCTTCTCTGCTTTGGTAAGAGCGTAGCTGGCAGGACTTAAGCGACTCCCTGTATCCTTGTAATCCTGTTCTTGCTTGTCTTTTGGGACTTTCATACGATACTGGTCCTCCCGTGCTTCTGGTGTATCTTTTGTCTTCCCATACACGCCTAAGAAGCCTAGCAGGTTCACGCAAAGATTCTTCGTCACGTGCATCACGTCGATTGAAGAGCGGACCTCTAGGATTTTCCAATAGGGTAGATCCCAAAATATAGATTTTTTCTTCCACATGGGTGTGTGTCCGGTAACGTCGTCATTCGGAACAGATTGACCGCCAGGACCCTTTCCAAAGATTACTTTTAGGTCCTTGACCATATCAAGTAAAGCATCACCGGTACGGAGTTCAGGCTTCACCCGGCGATCTGCCTCACCTCCGAAATGATTGCCTTTCTTTCTGAAGGGGTGCCTCTTTGGAAGAAATCGACGATGCCCCAGGTACACAACCTTCTTACATTTATGCAAATAGGCACCTTCGGTCTCATCTAAACAGTGCGTGCATGCATTGTATCCCTTGTTTGTCTGTCCTGAAAGGTTACTAAGAGCAGGCCAATCATTGATGGTCACGAAAAGCAACGCTCGTAGGTTAAATGACTCCTGTTTGTACTCATCCCATGCATGTACACCTGGTTTGCTCCACAACTGTAAGAGTTCTTCAAATAATGGCTGTAGGTACACATCAATGTCGTTGCCGGGTTGCTTTGGGCCTTGGATGAGCACTGGCATCATAATGAACTTCCGCTTCATGCACAACCAAGGCGGAAGGTTATAGATACATAGAGTTACAGGCCAAGTGCTATGACTGCAGCTCTGCTCCCCAAAAGGATTCATTCCATCTGTACTTAGGCCAAACCTTACGTTCCTCGCGTCATCTGCAAAATCCGGGAAATCTCTATCGATTGTCCTCCACTGCGACCCATCAGCGGGGTGTCTCAGCATCTCGTCTTTCTTACGGTCTTCTTTGTGCCATCGCAACAACCTGGCATGCTCTTTATTTCTGAACAGATGTTTCAACCGTGGTATTATAGGAGCATACCACATAACCTTGGCAGGAACCCTCTTCCTAGGGGGCTCGCCCTCAACATCACTAGGGTCATCTCGCCTGATCTTATACCGAAGTGCGGTGCATACCGGACATTTTTCCAAATTTTCATACTCAGCGCGGTAGAGGATGCAATCATTAATGCATGCATGTATCTTCAGCACCTCTAATCCTAGAGGGCAGAGAACCTTCTTTGCTTCGTGCGTCTTGTCGTGCAATTCGTTATTCTTTGGAAACCTCCTCTTCATTATTTTCAGTAACTTCTCAAATGGCTTGTCACATATACCAGCCTCTGCCTTCCATTGCAGCAACTCCAGGGTGGCACCGAGCTTTGTGTTGCCATCTTCGCAATTTGGGTATAACTTCTTTTTGTGATCATCTAACATGCCCTTTAACTTTCGCTTCTCGTTTTTTGTTTCTGCATCTCTGTGTGCATCGGCGATGGCCCGACGAAGATCATCATCAACGGGCTCATCTGATGCCTCTTCATCTTGATCACCTCCTCCTGCATCTTCATCTTCATCATGCCCTGTTGCAGTATCACCGTACTTAGGGTACATATCATCATCCTCTTCTTCTTCTTCGTCGTCTTCCATCATAACCCCTCTTTCTCCATGCTTGGTCCAACAATTATAGCTGGGCATGAAACCTTTCCAAAGCAGGTGGGAGTGAATGACTTGCCATTCAGGGTATTGCTTCAAGTTATGGCAATCAACACATGGACAACACATAAAACCATCCGCTTTGTGGGTTTTCCGAGCCACACGGATAAATTCTTCCAGGCCCGATCTGAACTTGGGTAGACGTCGGTCAACGTACATCCATTGCCGCCGGTTCATCTACATCAAATAATTAATTAAGTTTATCAATAAACAATTACAAAACATCATAATATTTATAAATAGTGGAAATTAGCACCGTACAAATGAAAGGGTTAAGTTGTTGCTTAAACCTTGATCGAGGAGGAAAGAAAGAGGAGAAAGCTTAAGTGTCGCTCCGGCACCTCATCTCATTTTTGTTGGGTGTAAAATCAAGCGGCATCACTCTCTCACACATTTCATCGAGCACCTTATGTGCATGCCAAAGAGAAGCAACTTAGCACTCAACACACACACCTTCTCCTAGCAAAAATGAAGTGAGTGGGCTGTTTGGCCGGGTAGCTGAGCTGAAATAGGGCTGGGGACCTTTAGCACCGGTTCGTGTTACGAACCGGTGCAAATGGTCTATCTTTTGCACCGGTTCGTAACACGAACCGGTGCTAAAGGTCCCTCGGCTGACACGTGCCTGGCGACGAACCTTTTGCACCGGTTTGTGTTACAAACCGGTGCAAAAGATAGATCATTTGCACCGGTTCGTAACACGAACTGGTGCTAAAGGTCCCTCGGCCGGCTGCGCCCCACGAACCGGTGCTAATGACCCCTTTTAGCACCGGTTCTTGCCAAATCCGGTGCAAATGACGTCTGGGGCAAAAAACCAAAGCCCTTGTTTCTACTAGTGCATGCAAGAATTCATTGTTGGATATTGTTGATTCCCAATCTTCTACATTTCTTCCAAGAGTATCACATGTGTGATCAGTTACGAAACAAAAATTCGACACTTCCCTTTTGAGTTTCCATTGATTATTGATCCAATGTGCAGGCAAACTCATGTAATTATATTTCTAAACTGATGTCCATGTATCAGTTGTCAAATAGATTCGATGATGCCTCAAAGTTTCCTTCAACTTTGTATTTTGGAGGTTCAAATTTTGGTTGAGGAATTCTCGAATAGAAAACCTTCAATTTCTACAGCACTAATAGGATATGCATTCATAATAATCATCTTAGTGAGAGCATGATGGAAAGAATCCAAAAGTCTCCTCAACATCTGTATGCCTCTTCTACCCGACAAGGATGGCTGCCCCTTCTTGTCTTTGATAACTCTAGACCGTCCAACAAGGTGTGGATGCTAGGTAGGAGTACTCGATCCCCTATACGGATTCTCATTCCTGGAATATTTTCCTGGAGCTGTTACCGCTTTATATACTCGATCAGCCATGTTTTATCTAATGCTTTTTTAAATTAATTTATGCAGAAAATTGCTTATATTTTTAATAGATGCTTTAGCTGTTTATAATTTAGCTATTTTATCTACTGTTTTTGTCCCTGGGTCGCCTTTAACATGATTCATGGATGGTGGAGGATGATTCTTGGCTGTATGTGTCGCGCGTGCTCCGATGGCTCTTATTCCTTGCGTGCTGCTTCTCCCTTAGAGCATCCCCAGCCGTCTCCCTGACGAGACCCCCATAACGTGATTTTTTCATCCGGATGGACGAAAACGGCCTAGTCGCGCCCCCGTTCCTCGATTTCGTCCGGATTAGGCCTTTCATCCGTTCGGGGAGCCCAGGCCATCCTGCCCCCCGGGGAGCGCTCGGGGACTCCGGACGAAACGAAAGGCACGGGAAACGTCGAGAAAGTTTCCCTCGCGGCTGGTGGCCCCAACTTGTCGGCGAGAGAGACCGATCGTCGTCCTCATCGAATCATCTTCCGCGCGCTGAAAAATCCTGCCGCCGGTCAGTCTTCGCCGGACACGTCGTTTCCACGTGGCGAGTTAATGATGTCGCCTCGGTTTCATGCGCGTCGATCTCTATTTATCGCCAAAATACCACGTCTAGCCGCTGATGACCCACAAGTATAGGGGATCGCAGCAGTCTTCGCGGGTAGTATAACCCAATTTATTGATTCGACACAAGGGGAGACAAAGAACACTTGGAAGCCTTAACAGCGGAGTTGTCAATTCAGCTGCACCTGGAAACAGACTTGCTCGCAAAAGTTTATCAGTAGTAACAGTTTTATAGCAGTAGCAGTAGTGAAATAACAGCAGCAGAGTAACAAAGACAGCAGTAGTGATTTTAGTAAACAGCAGGATTAAAATACTGCAGGCACGGGGACGGATGAACGGGCGTTGCATGGATGAGAGAAACTCATGTAACAATCATAGCAGGGCATTTGCAGATAATAATAAAACGGTGTCCAAGTACAAAGCAATCAATAGGCATGTGTTCCAATTATAGTCGTACGTGCTCGCAATGAGAAACTTGCACAACATCTTTTGTCCTACCAGCCGGTGGCAGCCGGGCCTCAAGGGAAACTACTGGATATTAAGGTACTCCTTTTAATAGAGTACCGGAGCAAAGCATTAACACTCCGTGAACACATGTGATCCTCAAATCGCTACCATTCCCTCTGGTTGTCCCGATTTCTGTCACTTCGGGGCCATCGGTTCCGGACAGCGACATGTGTATACAACTTGCAGGTAAGATCAATAAACAATGAATATCATGATGAAACAATAACATGTTCAGATCTGAGATCATGGCACTCGGGCCCTAGTGACAAGCATTAAGCATAACAAGTTGCAACAATATCATCAAAGTACCAATTACGGACACTAGGCACCATGCCCTAACAATCTTATGCTATTACATGACGATCTCATCCAATCCCTACCATCCCCTTCGGCCTACAGCGGGGGAATTACTCACACATGGATGGGGGAAACATGGCTGGTTGATGTAGAGGCGTTGGCGGTGATGGCGGCGATGATCTCCTCCAATTCCCGTCCCGGCGGAGTGCCAGAACGGAGACTTCTGGCTCCCGCGACGGAGTTTCGCGATGTGGCGGCGTTCTGGAGGGTTTCTGGCGACTTCGACTTCTCCCCGTGCGTTTTTAGGTCGAGGCCGATAAATAGTCCGAAGGAGGGCGTCGGAGGCCGGCCGAGGGGGGCACACCACATGGCCGCGTGGGCCCCCCCTGGGCCACGCCGCCCTATGGTGTGGGGCCCTCGGGCCTCCACCTGAGTTGTCCTTCTGGCTCCGTCAGTATTCTTGGAAAATAGGGCCTTCTGCATAAATTCCGAGGATTTTCCCGAAAGTTTGATTTCTGCACAAAAACGAGACACCAGAACAGTTCTGCTGAAAACAGCGTTAGTCCGTGTTAGTTGTATCCAAAATACACAAATTAGAGGCAAAACAATAGCAAAAGTGTTCGGGAAAGTAGATACGTTTTGGACGTATCAACTCCCCCCAAGCTTAGCTTTTGCTTGTCCTCAAGCAATTCAGTTAACAACTAAGCGATAAAAGAACTTTCACGAACACATTTGCTCATATGACGTATATATTCTCATGCTATGGCTAATACTTAAGTAGTTCATAGTGAGATACATGCAAATAAGATCATATAACAGCTATGTCAATCATGCAGAGGTACCAACAATTAATAATAAGCATCATGAATCATGTATGTAAGCAGGATTGCAATGTTCATAAGAGAGTATGATAAAGTGGTATCTCGCTTGCCTGTATTTGATTGCCAAAACATAAATGCCCGGGCACCTCTGGAGTTCATAGAAAGACTAGAAGTAGTGATTGTCAAAGATAAAAGCATCAAAGTTATACCACAATCAATCATATTTTGAGACAAGCATATTATACTAAGAATGACAGTTGTGCTCTCAAGATAGTGCTCAAAGAAATAATGGAGACACAACATAGAAGTAAAAGGTTGACCCTTCGCAGAGGGAAGCAGGGATTAACATGCGCTAGAGCTTTTCATTTTTATAAACACAGGAGTAAAATTATTTTGAGAGGTGTTTGTTGTTGTCAACAAATGGTAATGGGTACACTAACTACCTCGCCAACCGGACTCCCAAGAGCGGCTCCCATGAATTATTTGCATGTTTATGTGGCACTCCTTTCAACCTTTCTTACACAAACCATGGCTAACCGAATCCTCGGGTGCCTACCAACAATCTCATACCATGAAGGAGTGCCTTTTTATTGTGGTTTTATTATGATGATGACACTCCCCCCCAACCTTTGCTTACACAAGCCATGGCTAACCGAATCTTCGGGTGCCGTCCAACAATCACAAACCATGGAGGAGTGTCTATTTAAGTTAATTAATTTGGGACTGGGAATCCCATTGCCAGCTCTTTTTGCAAAATTATCGGATAAGCGGATGTGCCACTAGTCCATATGAGAGTCCGTCAAAAGTAAATGACAAGGTTGAAAGCTAAACACCACATACTTCCTCATGAGCTATGAAACATAAACACAAATTGAGAAGCATTTTGAAGGTTTTAAAGGTAGCGCATGAGAATTTACTTGGAATGGTTTGAAATGCCATGCATAGGTATTTATGGTGGACACTCTGGAATAACTTGGTTTTCATGTGTTTGGAAGCACGAGCAGCGTTCCTGCTCAGTACAAGTGAGGGCTAGCAAAAGACTAGGGAGCGACAAATCAAGAGAGCAGTAACTGTCATAATCATGCTTGCGGCAAAATAAATTAACGGAGGCATAAAAGTGATACAAGAACTCTGAAGCAATATAAATCATCGAGGCTTAATTGACTCTGGTTCAGTCATATGCATGCATGAGCATGTGCCAAGTCGATATAAATGAATTATTCAGAGGAGGATACCACAATGCCATACTTATGAATAAAACAATGCAACAAACATCCATGACATGCTACTCATATTAATAAATTGGAGCTAAACATGAGAGATCATAAACTACTAGACTTTCCCAAATAACATATACCTCACATGAACCAACTAAGCATGCTCACATGGATGAGTATATGTACAAAAATGAAAACAAATAGAGTTCATACCAGCCTCTCACCACAATCCAATTGTCGTAGATCGTCATTATTGCCTTTCACTTGTGTAGCTTGGATAATATAAAATAAAAACCACGCTCCAGCCACCGAGGACCATTGAACTCAAGATGCACTTTACAAACCAAAGAAGAACAGCAAATATTTTTGGTGTTTTCGAATTAGAAACAAGAACAAAAGGAAACAAGCAAACAAAGCAAAATCTTTTTGGGTTTTCTTGTAGCAAACTAGCAATAGCAAATAAAGCGAAACAAATGCAAGAAACCAAAGCAAACAAATGGTGAAGAGAAACAACAGAAATATTTTTGGTCTTTTTGTGTTTTAGAAAGGAAACAAAACAAAAACAAGAAATAGCAAACTAGAAGAAACACAGAAAAGCCAGATGGCAGAAATCTGCCAAAACCTGACAGCAGTACAGAAATCGATTTTTACAAAAATCTTACGTTGCTCAGCTCGAAAAGTGTTCAACTAATGAAAGTTAGATAACAACCTGGGGAACCTGCACAAAAATTGGCAGCTCAAAATAACGTTCTGGCTGTGCGCACGAATTTTTCTAGTAACAGTCCAGAATCTGTTTTCAGGCAGCACTTCCCCAAATATCATCTCCCTCTCATTAGAAAACCACTCAAAGAGACTAAACAAGTATGTACAAGTATCCAGCAATCAAAATATGCAAAGAATGAGTGATGCCGGTATACCTCCCCCCAAGCTTAGGCTTTTGGCCTAAGTGGAGTTCAACCCCAACGAGGATCGCTGTTCCTCGCCGGTGGATAATTCATGGCGTAGTCATAGTAAAGTTCCTGTGCAGAAGAAAAGCGTGGAGGCTCCACATGTCCAACATGTTGATGCGAGGAACTTGCTGCATCGGATGATGAGTCGAGGTGCTCCTCGACCTCCGAGTCGTCTCTTGCATGATGGCCTCCTCCCTCTATGTGTGCATCCAGTGCACCTTCTGTGACCGACCAATCTCCCCTAGAATCAAGGTTAGACAGAACAGGTGCAGGCAATCTTACTAGTTTCTCAGTTTTCTTAGTTATTCTCCAGACTTTCTTATAAAATTTCATCTTGTAAAACAGGTTACCCAAGTTGGAGGAATCAGAAACAAATTCATGTTTAATCATAGAGGCTATGTCAACTTTTTCTGTGGGGAATGGAATATCAAAATGATGAGGTTCTACATTATGAAAAGCTAGTAAACGAGAGGCGATGAGACCTCCACAAATTCCACCTTTCTCACGGTTAGTAGCAAGTCTATAAGCTATCAATGCCCCCAAATTATAAGTCCTACAACCTTGCAGTGCCGCAGCTAGAAAAGCTAAATCCGGGATAGATAGTTTACCGCCAATCTTTCTAGCAAGAACGCATTTAGTAATAAAATAGGCAAAGTAGCGGATAGCCGGGAGCTGAATGCTAGTGATTTTACCACTATCCTCTGAGAAACTCCTTTCATAGCAAATCATCTTGAAGAGGTTTAAGAGTTCTTGCGGCGATCCCCTTATCTTCTCGCATGATCCCCATTGCGGTACTCTAATTGCTGCACAAAAATCACTGAATGGCAAGTTGACAGCTTTATTGTAAATTTTATACTGGACCGTGGGGTTAGATCGCGACCAATTGAACTTAAAGTCCTGCACAAAAGACATAGTTAATTTTGCATATTGTCTGGCTCTCCCTCAACAAAATTACTCAGCCCTGCACGAGAAATTAGACTTTGAACATCTTCAAATATTCCCGCGCTTCTCATGAAATCCGCGCACGGGTAGTAAGAGGGGTATACTCCCTCTTCACGATTCACTCTCATAACTTGTTGGACTTCCAATTCTTGTTGGTTCAATTGATATCTATTCCACTCCATTTTCTGAAATTTTCAACAAATAATATAAAAATTTGATTTGGTGACATATAATCAAGGGGAACTACTATAGGAACTTGCTAGAGTACTAATCATGCATCAAAACTAGTTTATACAACTTGGAACAAGCATGCAAGCTCACTAAACATGTTACCTACAGCAGCAAAATATTCAAGATATACTCAACCAAACAAAATTCTACTTGGATAGGTGGAGGAGTCACATACCGGAGAGCAAATGTGCCAAATTTCAGACAGAAATCTGGGCTGAGCAAAGAGATCGAAAAATCTGGAGTTCTTGAGCAAAAACGCGAGTGAGAGGAAGCTGGTTCGAGTTTTTTCGGGAGAGAGAAGATGCTGGGAGAAAGAGATGAGATAGTGGGGCAAGGAGGGGCCCACACCACAGGGTGGCGCGCGCCCCTCCTTGGCCGCGCCGGCCTGTGGTGTGGCACCCTGTGGTGCCCCACAGGTCATCCTCTGGTGCTCCCAGGTGCCTCGTCGAAAAATAGGACCAACGGTATAATTTTTGTGAATTTTTGAAAACTTTGAAAAATGCACATTTCTGGGTATTTAGTTTATTATTACTGGCCAGGAAAAATTTTGAAATCTCTAATTAACTAAGGAACTTTGCAAATTAAAAGTGCTACAGCAACTAGAGCAAGTGGAAGAAGAAAGAGATGTTGTTTACCTCCTCTATGCATATAAAAAGTATTTGTTAACAAGGTTGATCAAGTCTTGCCACCAAATAAATTTTACATAGCATAAGAAGAAATAAACCTCAAATCAATCAAGTTACCTTGAATTGTATTGATATGGATCCAATCACGAGAGTTTGATATTCTTCTTTAGGCTCATATATAGGACAATCAATAGTTCCCACTTTGATAGTTCTCACATTAGAAATAGTATTAACTCCACACGCTTTCTCAATCCTCTTGGGAAAATAGACGGTATGCTCCTTATCATCAACATTAAAAGTAACCTTCCCTTTATTGCAATCAATAACAGCCCCTGCGGTGTTAAGAAAAGGTCTCCCAAGAATAGTAGACATATTATCATCTTCAGGCATTTCCAACACAACAAAATCAGTTAATATCAAGCAGTTAGTAGTAACTTGAACAGGAACATCCTCACATATACCAACAAGAATAGCAGTAGATTTATCAGCCATTTGCAAAGATATGTCAGTAGGTATCAACTTATCTAAGTAAAGTCTCTTATAAAGAGAAAAAGGCATAACACTAACACCGGCTCCCAAGTCACATAGAGCAGTTTTAACATAATTATTCTTAATAGAACAAGGAATAGTAGGTATACCTGGGTCGCCCAACTTCTTTGGCACTTTGCCATTGAAAGAGTAATTAGCAAGCATAGTGGAAATTTCCTCATTGGGGATT
This sequence comes from Lolium perenne, assembly GCF_019359855.2. Classification (NCBI taxonomy): domain Eukaryota; kingdom Viridiplantae; phylum Streptophyta; class Magnoliopsida; order Poales; family Poaceae; genus Lolium; species Lolium perenne. Next base: position 41,420,840 of record NC_067245.2, on the reverse strand, counting down.
TTCCTTTTGTTAGTAACAATATCTTTCATATACTTTGAATAAGGTGGCAATTTAATAGCATCAGTCAAAGGGATTTGCAAGAATAAAGGTTTCATCCAATCGCAAAATTTATTATAGTGTTCTTCTTCCTTTGATTTTAGTTTCTTAGCAGGAAAAGGCATTTGCTTTTGAACCCAAGGTTCTCTTTCATTACCATGTTTCTCAGCAATAAAATCTTCTTTAGTGTACTTTTTATTTTTAGCATGCTTTTCAGGTTCTTCTTCAACCTCTTCTTTATCAGGAGCATCATTCTTATCATTATCTTTATCATGTTCATTACCACTTTCAGTTTCAGCATCAGAAATAGAAATACTATTAGGATCATTAGCATGTTCAGAGGATTCTACAACATTTTTATGTTTCTTCTTCTTTTTCTTCTTAGAAGGAGCACTAGGTTCAATGCGTTGAGAATCTTGTTCAATTCTTTTGGGATGCCCTTCAGGATATAGAGGATCCTGGGTAGAGACACCACCTCTAGTTGTTATTTCATAAGCATGTTTCTCTTTAGAATTATTCCCTAACAAGTCATTTTGCACTTTAGTGAGTTGATCAATTTGAGTTTGAACCATATGAAAATGTTTAACAAGCATCTTAACATCATTGGAGGTTCTCTCTACAATATCATGCAATTCACTAATAGCTCGAGAATTTTCCATTAAATGATTCTCTACTCTCATATTAAAATTTTCTTGCTTAACAATATAATTATCAAACTCATCTAAGCATTGTGCAGGAGGTTTCGAATACGGAATATCTTCCCTAGTAAAGCGTTGAAGGGAGTTTACCTCAATCATGGATGAAGGGGGGATTATCTCACATATATCTTCTATGGGAGGAAGATTCTTCACATCTTCAGATTTAATACCTTTCTCCTTGAGAGACTTCTTGGCTTCCCTCATATCTTCATCATTTAATTTAATCAAACCCCTCTTCTTTAATATTGGCATTGGAGTTGGTTCAGGCGTAGTCCAATCATCATGATTCCGGCCTATTTTAGCCAATAATTCTTCAGCGTTGTCTGGAGTTCTTTTCCTGAAAACACAACCAGCACAACTATCCAGGTATGCCCTAGGCTCAATGGTTAGTCCACTATAAAATATATCAAGTAAATCATGCTTTTCCAAATCATGGTCAGGCCGAGCTCTAATAAGAGAGCAAAATCTCGCCCAAGCCTCAGGCAATTTCTCTCCATCTCCCTGGTCAAAATTATAGATTCTCTGCAAAGCAATATGTTGAGCACTAGCAGGAAAGTATTTACGGAAGAAAATATCAAGCAATTCTTTTGGACTTTTAATAGAATTAGGTGGCAAACTATTATACCAAGTTTTAGCATCATCCTTTAATGAGAATGGAAAGATTTTAGCAACAAAGTAAGTACGCATCTTGACATCATCAGAAAACAAGCTACTTAGAGTAGATAACTCAATCATGTGTTCAACAGCACTTTCTTTTTCAGTACCACAAAAGGGTGTTTTTCAACAATAGCTATATGAGATAGATCAAGAGAAAAATCATAATCTTTATCCTTAATGTTTATAGGAGATGTGGCAAACTTAGGATCAGGAGACAGTTTATATCTAACAGCATGTTCTGCAAGCAACTTTTTAATTTTTCTTGCATCAGTAGTAGCATTGCATTTTTCAATAAAATCATCATTAAGCTCCACATAATCATCATCAGGATCATCACTAGAATAATCAAGTTCAGGTGAATTAACAGGTGTAGTAGCATTAGGAGTTTCAGTATTTTCAATTTGTCTAGACCTAGCAATCGTAGCATCTAGAAAGGATCCCAATGAACCACTATCATCAAGCACAGCAGAAATATTATCAATATTATGAGAGTTTTCAGATTCAGCAGAAGTACCCGCATGTGAAGCATGTGGCGGTGAAACAAGTTTATCAATCACAGATGGTGAATCAAGTGTAGCGGAGGTACTCAGAATTGTACCTTTTCTTGTAGTGGATGGTAATATGGCGACCTTAGTATCGCGAGGTTTACCCATGATGGAGAATTTGCAGCGAACAATATTAATCCAAGTGAACTTCCAAATAAAGCTATGCTCCCCGGCAACGGCGCCAGAAAACAGTCTTGATGACCCACAAGTATAGGGGATCGCAGCAGTCTTCGCGGGTAGTATAACCCAATTTATTGATTCGACACAAGGGGAGACAAAGAACACTTGGAAGCCTTAACAGCGGAGTTGTCAATTCAGCTGCACCTGGAAACAGACTTGCTCGCAAGAGTTTATCGATAATGCAGTTTTATAGCAAAGATGTAGTGAAATAACAAAGCAAAGAGAGTAACAAAGACAGCAGTAGTGATTTTAGTAAACAGCAGGATTAAAATACTGTAGGCACGGGGACGGATGAACGGGCGTTGCATGGATGAGAGAAACTCATGTAACAATCATAGCAGGGCATTTGCAGATAATAATAAAACGGTGTCCAAGTACAAAGCAATCAATAGGCATGTGTTCCAATTATAGTCGTACGTGCTCGCAATGAGAAACTTGCACAACATCTTTTGTCCTACCAGCCGGTGGCAGCCGGGCCTCAAGGGAAACTACTGGATATTAAGGTACTCCTTTTAATAGAGTACCGGAGCAAAGCATTAACACTCCGTGAACACATGTGATCCTCACATCGCTACCATTCCCTCCGGTTGTCCCGATTTCTGTCACTTCGGGGCCATCGGTTCCGGACAGCGACATGTGTATACAACTTGCAGGTAAGATCAATAAACAATGAATATCATGATGAAACAATAACATGTTCAGATCTGAGATCATGGCACTCGGGCCCTAGTGACAAGCATTAAGCATAACAAGTTGCAACAATATCATCAAAGTACCAATTACGGACACTAGGCACCATGCCCTAACAATCTTATGCTATTACATGACCAATCTCATCCAATCCCTACCATCCCCTTCGGCCTACAGCGGGGGAATTACTCACACATGGATGGGGGAAACATGGCTGGTTGATGTAGAGGCGTTGGCGGTGATGGCGGCGATGATCTCCTCCAATTCCCCGTCCCGGCGGAGTGCCAGAACGGAGACTTCTGGCTCCCGCGACGGAGTTTCGCGATGTGGCGGCGTTCTGGAGGGTTTCTGGCGACTTCGACTTCTCCCCGTGCGTTTTTAGGTCGAGGCCGATAAATAGTCCGAAGGAGGGCGTCGGAGGCCGGCCGAGGGGGCCACACCACATGGCCGCGTGGGCCCCCCCTGGGCCGCGCCGCCCTATGGTGTGGGGCCCTCGGGCCTCCACCTGAGTTGTCCTTCTGGCTTCGTCAGTATTCTTGGAAAATAGGGCCTTCTGCATATATAAATTCCGAGGATTTTCCCGAAAGTTGGATTTCTGCACAAAAACGAGACACCAGAACAGTTCTGCTGAAAACAGCGTTAGTCCGTGTTAGTTGTATCCAAAATACACAAATTAGAGGCAAAACAATAGCAAAAGTGTTCGGGAAAGTAGATACGTTTTGGACGTATCAGCCGCATTCACGATGCTCACTGTGCTCAATCTTCCCCAATCTTCTCCAATCTCGAGCGAGCTACGGCGAACGACGGCGCGGCCAACAATGGCTTCGGCCGCCGCTCTCTCCATCAATGGGAGGGCTGGCTTCTCCACATGGCGGGCTACCCGGCGCCGCCGGACTTCCGCGTGCCAGGAGGAATGCGACTCAGCGCGGGCGGCGTCCCGATACCGCCGCCGCCGATGGGTCGCGCCGCCTTGGAGGCGGAGATCGACGCGGTGCTCGCCACTCTGAGTGATGAGCAGCGCGCGGAGCCGCTCTTCTTCCCCGGCAACTACGAGGCGTGGACCGCCTTCTTCCGGCGCAGGTACGAGCGTGAACTCGCCGCTTACGGCCGCCGCCAGTGGTGGAGCGCGCCTAATCGCACCGTCGCGAATGTGCTCGCGCACATCGAGGGTGGGAACCCCCCTCCTCTAGGGATGCCGCCGCCGGAGGCGGCTACCGTGTCGCGGCGACACGGCAGTTCCTGGACGCCGAGGAGGATGACGGCGTCCTCCTCGTCGTTTGGGTCGAGGTCCACGTCTAGGTCTGGCGGATCGGTGATATGGGGTGGCCCGATCTTCTCAGTAAACAATGGTGGTGATGATGATCACGGGTGATAGCAGTGGAGGAACACGACGATGTAGTCGATGATAACTTGTATGGCGCAACGAGATCTCTCGATTGGTCCCTGTCGCCAATGCAACAGCTCTCAACCCTGCAAGATATTCGCAACTCCACACACTTGCGCACGTAGCTGATACGCGTACAGCACGCGACCGTTGGGAACCCCAAGAGGAAGTTGTGATCCGTACAGCGGCAAGTTTTCCCTCAGTAAGAAACCAAGGTTTATCGAACCAGTAGGAGCCAAGAAGCACGTTGAAGGTTGATGGCGGCGAAGTGTAGTGCGGCGCAACACCAGGGATTCCGGCGCCAACGTGGAACCTGCACAACACAACCAAATTACTTTGCCCCAACGTGACAGTGAGGTTGTCAATCTCACCGGCTTGCTGTAACAAAGGATTAGATGTATAGTGTGGATGATGATTGTTTGCAGAAAACAGTAGAACAAGTATTGCAGTAGATTGTATTCGATTAAAAGAATGGACCAGGGTCCATAGTTCACTAGAGGCGTCTCTCCGATAAGAATAAGCATGTTGGGTGAACAAATTACAGTTGGGCAATTGACAAATAAAGAGGGCATGACCATGCACATACATGATATGATGAGTATTGTGAGATTTAATTGGGCATTACGACAAAGTACATAGACCTCTATCCAGCATGCATCTATGCCTAAAAAGTCCACCTTCAGGTTATCATCCGAACCCCTTCCAGTATTAAGTTGCAAACAACAGACAATTGCATTAAGTATGGTGCGTAATGTAACCAACAACTACATCCTTAGACATAGCATCGATGTTTTATCCCTAGTGGCAACAACACATCCACAACCTTAGAACTTTTTGTCACTGTCCCAGATTTAATGGAGGCATGAACCCACTATCGAGCATAAATACTCCCTCTTGGAGTTACTAGCAAAAACTTGGCCAGAGCCTCTACTAATAACGGAGAGCATGCAAGATCATAAACAACACATAGGTAATAGATTGATAATCAACATAGCATAGTATTCTCTATCCATCGGATCCCAACAAACACAACATGTAGCATTACAGATATATGATCTTGATCATGTTAGGCAGCTCACAAGATCCAACAATGAAGCACAATTAGGAGAAGACGACCATCTAGCTACTGCTATGGACCCATAGTCCAGGGGTGAACTACTCACTCATCACTCCGGAGGCGACCATGGCGGTGAAGAGTCCTCCGGGAGATGATTCCCCTCTCCGGCAGGGTGCCGGAGGCGATCTCCTGAATCCCCCGAGATGAGATTGGCGGCGGCGGCGTCTCTGGAAGGTTTTCCGTATCGTGGCTCTCGGTACTGGGGGTTTCGCGATGAAGACCTTAAGTAGGCGGAAGGGCAGGTCAGGAGGCGTCACGGGGGTCCCACACGCTAGGGCCGCGCCGCCCTAGTGTGGCGGCGCCCCGTGGCCCCACTTTGTCTCTCCCTCAGACTTCTGGAAGCTTCGTGTGAAAATAGGCCCCTGGGCGTTGATTTCGTCCAATTCCGAGAATATTTCCTTACTAGGATTTCTAAAACCAAAAACAGCAGAAAACAACAACTGGCTCTTCGGCATCTTGTTAATAGGTTAGTGCCGTAAAATGCATAAATATGACATAAAGTATGCATAAAACATGTAGATATCATCAATAATGTGGCATGGAACATAAAAAATTATTGATTCGTCGGAGACGTATCAGCATCCCCAAGCTTAGTTCCTGCTCGTCCCGAGCAGGTAAACGATAACAAAGATAATTTCTGGAGTGACATGCCATCATAACCTTGATCATACTATTGTAAGCACATGTAATGAATGCAGCGATCCAAGACAATGGTAATGCAATGAGTAAACAAATGAATCATATAGCAAAGACTTTTCATGAAAAGTACTTTCAAGACAAGCATCAATAAGTCTTGCATAAGCTGATGGGGATATGCCTTAGGGGGCCCATCACCCAGCTCACTCGCCAGATGAAGAGAGCCGAAGGCGGTTCCAGTCGGCGGGCGACTGGGCCATGCACTCTAGCGACTGAAGCCCGGAGCGACTGGATCGGCAGAAGGCCCATGAAGCGTAGCGGCCCAAATAGCCTTATACATGTAAACCCTAGGTGGCTGCCTATATAAAGCCACCAGGGGCATCTCATCATACATGTAATCTCAGATTAGATACAATCTCCCCCTCCGCCTCCGGCGGCTTCCACCAAGCAAGTCGCCTAACGCTGGCGACAGTATGATCATAGTGATTTATAGCAGGACGTAGCGATCCTCCACCGAGGGGACGTGAACCTGGGTACATCGTGTGCCGACTCGTTTCCGGAATCTCCAACGCCGCCTTGCTCTACACCTCTCATGTGCTACCCCGTAGCATCTGCCGTGGTCAAAACCTCGACAGTGGCGCCCACCGTGGGGCATGCGGCGCTTGGAGTGGTGATCCGGGCGAGACCCATCGTCTTCAATCGCCAGATTGCATCTGGAGAACCATCCGCTGCAGTGTCCCGATCTCCATCGAGCAGCGACCGCCGTCGTACCTGGCCCGCTGGGATGCCAAGATACTGGAGTCCCACGGATGCAGCCTCCACGCCATGGGCCATCGGCCAGCACATCTTGGTCGCGCGCGCGGTGTCCTGACACCACGCGTGGACATCAGCTTCGTACGTAAGTTATCAATTACATTTACGAATCAGAAGCCAGATCGGTAATGAGCCTCTCATTATTTTATTCAGCTATAAAAGATGCACTCGTCTCTGTATTTGTTCCCATCGATTGAATACTGTACCATTGATACTAATCCTTGCTGCAATTAATGCATGATCGATCGTGATCCGCCGGAAGGCTAAACCGATCGGCGCGCCGCACACATGTGCATCACGGCAAGCCTGACCACATCCATCGGCCGAAGAAGAAAGAAGATGAGATTAGATCGGCTCCAGCTAGGAGAATTCTCCATGATGCGAAGAAGCGCCAACGCGTGTGGTTTCTCTCGCCGGAGTGCTAACCGCGCGCATCAATCGGAGCACCATACCCGAGATCTTTTTCCACTATGGCCTATTTCCGATTATTTTATTTAACCTGCTAACCATCTTGTGCCTAAATCATGGTTGATGTTTTACGCATGTACATGGAGGATACACGAGTCACATGCGTGGCGCTGGAGCCAGGTCGATCGATCTATCCACTCGCGTCGTGAAGATACAACTCGGCCGTTCGTATACATGCCGTGACGCAGGGCGGCTCGTCGACGACTGGCCAGCGCAGACTCGTCGGCGCGGACCTGCTGTCGCACACTCGTCTGCCACCGACTCGCCTAGCGCCCTCCGACGCCGACTCTCCTGTCACCAACTCGTCCATCGCGGACTTGACACGCCTGTCGCTGACTCGCCCACCACGTCAACCCTGCAGCTAAGTTTTATTTATATGCGTACATGCTATAAGTTCAAAACAAATTCGCCTGTTGGGTCAATCTTCAAAGCCGACCTCGCATACAATCCTCTAAAGGACTACATAACCATAATTGGGATCGGTTTCAGTTTTGTCTGCTGTTTATTCACGTCCGTCGAAGTAGTGAGGCTGGGTACCAAAAGGCCAACCTTGTCTCCGGGTTCAACGGCTGGCATCGTGTCCCTGTTACCCGGCAAGCGTTTGATGCTGGAGGTCTACCTACTCATGAAAAGATACGCATAAACCTTTCATACCGCAAACTGATCCATTTAACATTGCATGTTTTATCTATAATGCGCACATCTTTACAAGTGTTCAATATATTTCATAAATACATCTTATTGCAGTTGTAATTGTTTCTCCTTCTCAGCCAACGGTCGGGTGTCTTCCTCGCCACTCGCCACGCTCGGGGACTTGGCGCGCTCCAGACAGCGCCACTCGATGGTCGCCCGAGCTCGCCACCCGCCACGCTCGGGGACTCAGCGCGCTCCACACAGCGCCACTCGCCGGTCGCCCGAGCTCGCCATCCGCCACGCTCGGGGACTCGGCGCGCTCTTGGCAGCGCCACTCGCCGGTCACCCGAGCTCGCCACCCGCCACGCTCTTGACAGTGCCACTCGCCGGTCGCCCGAGCTCGCCATCCACCACGCTCGGGGACTCGGCGCGCTCCAGACAGCGCCTCTCGCCGGTCGCCTGAGCTCGCCAGTCGCCACGCTCGGGGACTCGACGCGCTCCAGACAGCGCCAGTCGCTGATCGCCCGAGCTCGCCACTTGCCACGCTCGGGGACTCGACGCGCTCCAGACATCGCCAGTCGCTGATCGCCCGAGCTCGCCACTTGCCACGCTCGGGGACTCGGCGCGCTACAGACAGCGCTACTCGCCAGTCGCCCGACCTCGCCGCTCGCCACAACACAACTTTGTCCACAGCGTCGACCCTGTGTCCGCTGCGTCGACTGCGCCACAGCGCGCCTCAGTCCGCCGCGTTGAGCATGACTCCGCCGCGCCGACTTCGCCCAGAGCGACCGCTTCCACAGCGTCGACCCCGTGTCCGCTATGCCGACCGCGCCACAGCGCGCCCCAGTCCGCCGCGTAGACCATGTCCGCCGCGTCGACCTCGCCAACTCCGAGTCGCCAAAGAGAGCTCTGCGTCATGCTGCGCACCTCACCACTGGGTGTCCTCTTCCTTCGGGATGAAATTTCAATTGCCGTCATCAACCTTTGGCAGAGAAGCCCGAACTGGCTAAGTAGTGCGAGCTCCGGCTCGACCACTACGACGCCAGGGGAAGGACCTCCATTGGAGTCGCACGCTCGACTGGCCTTACGGGCCAAGATGACCGGCTCGGCTCTGCCTCCGGGCACCCATGTCCCTCTCTACCTTGGACAGAGCGACCTGAAAAGCTAAGTACTGCGCTAGCGAGGTCGCCACAGCGGCCCAACGCGTTCAGGAAAAACGCCGAGTACGGAGCCCTCCTTGGGGTCGCTAAGCGACTGGCCTCCCGGGCCACGAGATGCGACTCGCCTCCGCAATCATCAGGCAAACAAATCGCCCTCCTCTACCTTAGGCAGGTGACTTGAACGGCTAAGTACTTCGACTAGGGACCCCGCAAAACGGACCCGCGGCTCGCCAAGGAAAACACGCCAAATCAAGAACCCCTTTGGAGTCGCCACGCGACTGGCCCCACGGGCCATGACGAGAGGCACGCTATAAAAAACAGCGTCAAATAAACGCCACCCATGAGGCTGCTACTCGCGCTATATGACTACGTACTACGACTGGGGACGCCCAGCTCAGCAAGGAAAACAGTCAAGCGGTAGCCTTCATCGGGATCGCCTAAGCGACTGGGGAACACAGCGACATGCATAAAATTACTTAGTCGCCACCACGACATTGCTTTATTTTCCTGCCGCAGGAACAGCGCCAGCAGTGGCGACCTACTCGCCATCCTTGCCATCAGCATCGCCTGCACCTTCGCCACGCTCGGGGACTGGCCGGACGCCGGTCTCCGGGATTCGTCCTCGCCACGCTCGGGGACTGGCCGAACGCCGGTCTCCGGGATTCGTCCTCGCCACGCTCGGGGACTCGCCAGTCGCTGGTCTCCGCGGCTCGCCACTCGCCGTGCTCGGGGACTCGCCGGTCTCCCGGCTCGCCACTCGCCATGCTCGGGGACTCACCGGTCGCTGTTCTCCGCAGCTAGCCACTCGCTGCATTCACGGACTCATTCCGCTTGGGTGACACGCCGAGATATCAAGAAACGGAAGACTCAAGCCGCTTTCTTCGAACCCGACTCGAGCCTCGGGGACTACACCCGCTGGATACACTGAGCGCATCTCCAGCGCAATGACATCTCGGCAATGCAACCGGGAAAAACACCTTGGGGTTCGACATGGACATTCACACTCGACTACGGCATATTATATCCGCCGTCACAACTCCAAGATGTACCAGATGTGCCGCACGTAAGGCTGCCCGTCTATACCAACCTCTCCACCGACTCCAGATCTCGCGCATATTCTGTAGCGTGATGATTCTTCAAGGATACAAGCCAATTGGATACCAAAATTCAGAAGCATGAACAACTCGCAAGCAGGTCAAGTCCCGACGGAAGACAATCTGGTCAAGTCGCTGCATATGCACGTTTAAACTCGAAGCATCCAACAGCATAATCAAGCACCACCACGGCACCACGTAATGTTCAGACTCCTGTGCACATGGCCCGAGGAAGGCAAGTAGTACTCGAGCAGTGCTGCAAGATGTTTCGCTGGCTTGACCTCAGTTCAGCTTTGGCGTCTCCGTCCTCGCGCCGGGTCTACCTCAACCTCCTGGGCGTGGCCGATCACATCACTCCCGCGTGGCGCGAAGCATAGGCGTCGCGGTGATTTCGATCCATGCGGACATATATGCAGCATGGCGGCTCGGCAGTCTACTTCAACACCTGCACTCCATCAACGCCGGCTGACTCAGTCGGACTCGCCTCCGGCTACTTGATGGCCTCAACAGCGGGCGTGGGGCTCGAGGGCTCAACTACGACATTGTGCCTCAGCTACTACTGCGCAGCATCCACTTGGAGGCTCGGCACCAACCTCGCCTCACACTGCGTCTTCGGCATTGGCGCCTAGGCTACCAGCACGACGTGTGCACGACTGTCTCGCACATACATTACGCGGACTTTCGCTGCCTGGTCATACACCTACACCAGCTGGCTCGCTTCAACCGCCTCCTGCTTTCACGGTTATTTCCTCTATTTCAGGAGCTCGTCGCCGATTCACCTCGACCCATCACCAAGCCTCTCCGCGCCTTGCCTCAAGTCCGCGCCGAATCCACGACGCGCTCGGGGACTACTGATGGGGATATGCCTTAGGGGGCCCATCACCCAGCTCACTCGCCAGATGAAGAGAGCCGAAGGCGGTTCCAGTCGGCGGGCGACTGGGCCATGCACTCTAGCGACTGAAGCCCGGAGCGACTGGATCGGCAGAAGGCCCATGAAGCGTAGCGGCCCAAATAGCCTTATACATGTAAACCCTAGGTGGCTGCCTATATAAAGCCACCAGGGGCATCTCATCATACATGTAATCTCAGATTAGATACAATCTCCCCCTCCGCCTCCGGCGGCTTCCACCAAGCAAGTCGCCTAACGCTGGCGACAGTATGATCATAGTGATTTATAGCAGGACGTAGCGATCCTCCACCGAGGGGACGTGAACCTGGGTACATCGTGTGCCGACTCGTTTCCGGAATCTCCAACGCCGCCTTGCTCTACACCTCTCATGTGCTACCCCGTAGCATCTGCCGTGGTCACAACCTCGACATAAGCGTTAACTCATAAAGCAATAATTCAAAGTAAAGGTATTGAAGCAACACAAAGGAAGATTAAGTTTCAGAGGTTGCTTTCAACTTGTAACATGTATATCTCATGGATATTGTCAATGTAAAGTAATATAACAAGTGCAATATGCAAGTATGTAGGAATCAATGCACAGTTCACACAAGTGTTTGCTTCTTGAGATGGAGAGAAATAGGTGAACTGACTCAACATAAAAGTAGAAGAAAGGCCCTTCGCAGAGGGAAGCATTGATTGCTATATTTGTGCTAGAGCTTTGATTTTGAAAACATAAAGAGAGCATAAAAGTAAAATTTTGAGAGGTGTTTGTTGTTGTCAACGAATGGTAGTGGGCACTCTAACCCCCTTGCCAGACAAACCTTCAAAGAGCGGCTCCCATTTTATTTTTATTTTTGTGTGGCACTCCTTCCAACCTTTCTTTCACAAACCATGGCTAACCGAATCCTCGGGTGCCTGCCAACAATCTCATACCATGAAGGAGTGCCTTTTTATTTTAGTTTTATTATGATGACACTCCTCCCCACCTTTGCTTTCTCAAGCCATGGCTAACCGAATCCTTCGGGTGCCGTCCAACAATCACATACCATGGAGGAGTGTCTATTTTTTTGTTAATTAATTTGGGACTGGGAATCCCATTGCCAGCTCTTTTTGCAAAATTATTGGATAAGCGGATGAAGCCACTAGTCCATTGGTGAAAGTTGCCCAACAAGATTGAAAGATAAACACCACATACTTCCTCATGAGCTATAAACCATTGACACAAATCAGAGGTAATAAATTTTGAATTGTTTAAAGGTAGCACTCAAGCAATTTACTTTGGAATGGCGGAGAAATACCATGTAGTAGGTAGGTATGGTGGACACAAGTGGCATAGTGGTTGGCTCAAGGATTTTGGATGCATGAGAAGTATTCCCTCTCGATGCAACTTTTAGGCTAGCAAGGTTATTTGAAACAAACACAAGTATGAAGCGGTGCAGCAAAACTCACATAAAAGACATATTGTAAACATTATAAGACTCTACACCGTCTTCCTTGTTGTTCAAACTCTTTACTAGAAATAATCTAGACCTTAGAGAGACCAATTATGCAAACCAAATTTTAGCAAGCTCTATGTATTTCTTCATTAATAGGTGCAAAGTATATGATGCAAGAGCTTAAACATGAGCACAACAATTGCCAAGTATCAAATTATCCAAGACATTTTACCAATTACTACATGTAGCATTTCCCGTTTGCAACCATATAACAATTTAACGAAGAAGATTCAACCTTCGCCATGAACACTATGAGTAAAGCCTAAGGACATATTTGTCCATATGCAACAGCGGAGCGTGTCTCTCTCTCACACAATGAATGCTAGGATCCATTTTATTCAAACAAAACGAAAACAAAAACAAACCGACGCTCCAAGCAAAGTACATAAGATGTGATGGAATAAAAATATAGTTTCACTAGAGGAACCTGATAATGTTGTCGATGAAGAAGGGGATGCCTTGGGCATCCCCAAGCTTAGACGCTTGAGTCTTCTTGAAATATGCAGGGGTGAACCACCGGGGCATCCCCAAGCTTAGAGCTTTCACTCTCCTTGATCATGTTGTATCATCTCCCTCTCGTGATCCTTGAAAACTTCCTCCACACCAAACTCAAAACAACTCATTAGAGGGTTAGTGCACAATCAAAATTCACATGTTCAGAGGTGACATAATCATTTTTAACACTTCTGGACATTGCACAAAGCTACTGAAAGTTAATGGAATCGAAAAATCCATCAAGCATAGCAAAACAGGCAATGCGAAATAAAAGGCAGAATCTGTCAAAACAGAACAGTCTGTAAAGATGAATTTTATTGAGGCAACAGACTTGCTCAAATGAAAATGCTCAAATTGAATGAAAATTGCGTACATATCTGAGGATCACTCACGTAAATTGGCACAATTTTCTGATTTACCAAAGAGAATTAGGCCCAGATTCGTGACAGCAAGAAATCTGTTTCTGCGCAGTAATCCAAATCTAGTATGAACCTTACTATCAAAGACTTTACTTGGCACAACAATGCAAAAAAACTAAGATAAGGATAGGTTGCTACAGTAGTAACAACTTCCAAGACTCAAATAAAAAAATAAAAGTGCAGTAGTAAAATCATGGGTTGTCTCCCATAAGCGCTTTTCTTTAACGCCTTTCAGCTAGGCGCAGAAAGTGTGTATCAAGTATTATCAAGAGACGAAGCATCAACATTACCTTGGGTTTTACACCTACCTTTCTTGTTCTCTTTCTTACTCTTTGATTTAGGGAATACATGTCTACCCCCCGGTGTAGAGGTGAATTTTAGGGTGCCTTCTCCACATCTATGACTGCTCCCAATAGTTTCAGCAGGGATCTTCCGAGTGTGATTTGTCCTGTTCCTACACATTCAATAACAAGATAATCAATGGATATTGTTCTTCCAAGAATGGTTGTGTGCACACCCGCGGCTATTCCCTTAAGAATTATAACAGAGTTATCAATAAGAGTTATTCCTTCTCCCCCTTCAATGAGTCCCCAAAGTGTTAAAGATTCATAAATACTCTTAGGTATAAGGCAAAATTCAGACATAATATCACAATTGGCATGAAAAGTTTGACCACCGATAACAACTTTAATAGTAGGGTCCCATAATGAAGGTTCAGAGTTCACTAAAACTTGATCAAGACGGTTACGAACATAGCTATAATTTTCGTGCAAGCGAGATGCACTTGTCTCAAGAGTGTTTAATCTATTATAAATGCTAATAAGGGCTGAATCAAAGTTATTAGCTGAATCATGTGATGCAACCAATTTCTTTATGGCATTAAAAGCTTGATCCCCATTGCAATGAAGGAAATCTCCTCCCACTACAACATCCAAGGCATATCTATAGCGAATCATAAGCCCAAAATAAAAGTTACTAAGGAGCAAACTTAGAGTCATTTGAGGTTCAGCTTTACGATAAGAATCAAAAATTCTGGACCAAGCATCTTTAAAACTCTCCTCATCCCCTTGTTTAAAAGTGAAGACTAATTCCTCAGGTGAAGAAGTAACAGGTGAAGAACTAGACATGGTAACAAAAGTAAAATGCAAGTAACTAAGTAAAATGCAAGTAACTAAATTTTTTTGTGTTTTTAATATAGCAAACATGATAGCAAATAAAGTAAAACTAGCAACTAATTTTTTTGTATTTTGATATAATGCAGCAAACAAAGTAGTAAATAAAAGTAAAGCAAGACAAAAACAAAGTAAAGAGATTGGAGGTGGAGACTCCCCTTGCAGCGTGTCTTGATCTCCCCGGCAACGGCGCCAGAAAACAGTCTTGATACGCGTACAGCACGCGACCGTTGGGAAATCCAAGAGGAAGGTGTGATGCGACAGCGGCAAGTTTTCCCTCAGTAAGGAACCAAGGTTTATCGAACCAGTAGGAGCCAAGAAGCACGTTGAAGGTTGATGGCGGCGAAGTGTAGTGTGGCGCAACACCAGGGATTCCGGCGCCAACGTGGAACCTGCACAACACAACCAAATTACTTTGACCCAACGTGACAGTGAGGTTGTCAATCTCACCGGCTTGCTGTAACAAAGGATTAGATGTATAGTGTGGATGATGATTGTTTGCAAAAAACAGTAGAACAAGTATTGCAGTAGATTGTATTCGATTAAAAGAATGGACCGGGGTCCACAGTTCACTAGAGGCGTCTCTCCGATAAGAATAAGCATGTTGGGTGAACAAATTACAGTTGGGCAATTGACAAATAAAGAGGGCATGACCATGCACATACATGATATGATGAGTATTGTGAGATTTAATTGGGCATTACGACAAAGTACATAGACCGCTATCCAGCATAGATCTATGCCTAAAAAGTCCACCTTCAGGTTATCATCCGAACCCCTTCCAGTATTAAGTTGCAAACAACAGACAATTGCATTAAGTATGGTGCGTAATGTAATCAACAACTACATCCTTAGACATAGCATCGATGTTTTATCCCTAGTGGCAACAGCACATCCACAACCTTAGAACTTTCTGTCACTGTCCCAGATTTAATGGAGGCATGAACCCACTATCCAGCATAAATACTCCCTCTTGGAGTTACTAGCAAAAACTTGGCCAGAGCCTCTACTAATAACGGAGAGCATGCAAGATCATAAACAACACATAGGTAATAGATTGATAATCAACATAGCATAGTATTCTCTATCCATCGGATCCCAACAAACACAACATGTAGCATTACAGATAGATGATCTTCATCATGTTAGGCAGCTCACAAGATCCAACAATGAAGCACAATTAGGAGAAGACGATCATCTAGCTACTGCTATGGACCCATAGTCCAGGGGTGAACTACTCACTCATCACTCCGGAGGCGACCATGGCGGTGAAGAGTCCTCCGGGAGATGATTCCCCTCTCCGGCAGGGTGCCGGAGGCGATCTCCTGAATCCCCCGAGATGGGATTAGCGGCGGCGGCATCTCTGGAAGGTTTTCCGTATCGTGGCTCTCGGTACTGGGGGTTTCGCGACGAAGACCTTAAGTAGGCGGAAGGGCAGGTCAGGAGGTGTCACGGGGGCCCCACACGCTAGGGCCGCGCGGGCCCCCCTTAGGCCGCGCCGCCCTAGTGTGGCGGCGCCCCGTGGCCCCACTTTGTCTCTCCCTCGGACTTACGGAAGCTTCGTGTGAAAATAGGCCCCTGGGCGTTGATTTCGTCCAATTCCGAGAATATTTCCTTACTAGGATTTCTGAAACCAAAAACAGCAGAAAACAACAACTGGCTCTTCGGCATCTTGTTAATAGGTTAGTGCCGAAAAATGCATAAATATGACATAAAGTATGCATAAAACATGTAGATATCATCAATAATGTGGCATGGAACATAAGAAATTATCGATACGTCGGAGACGTATCAGTAGCTGTCGACCACGAAGCGGTAAGTTGCAACCGTCTAATTCCCAATGGAACAGCAGATCACACAAGACTTTTTCAGGATCTACACAATATCAAGCAATATGGTGTAGGGATTCAATAGTTTTGCTAAAGCAAACAACTAAGAACTAGGGTTTATCTTAAACGTGGTCTAAAGCAGCTAGGGGGCGTCCTGGGCACTTATATAGGCGTCTTGGACGACTTCTGGTCGAAAGATACAAGTAAAATCGACCCATAATAGATCTGGTCGAGACAGACTCGGACTAGTCCGGTCTGGAATCTGGTTGACCGGACCTGGGACCGGGCTGGCCGGTCTAAACCGGGCCAGGGACCGGGCGGCAACCGGAAAGGTCGCAAAACTCCGTCCGGTTGGCCCCAGTACGACGCCCGGTTGGCGCCGGGGTGAATCCGGTTTGCCGCCCGGTTGGACCGGGCCAGGGACCGGGCGCGCCGGCGTGCCGACCGGTCTGACCGGGTGCTGGACCGGCCTGGACTTCTTCTTCTCCTCTCGCGCATGCCTCCCGCTCCTCCCTCGCGCGTCCATGAGATATCTTCATGTCCAGCGCCATGTCTAGCCTCACGTCCTTCTTCACGTCCAGCTGCTTCTCTTCTCCTCGTGCGATGCTTGTCTCCTCTTCATACCTGATGATACATAAATAACAAGACTTAGGCAGTATAAAGTTCTCATCAATCAAGGTATCATTTAGAAACAAGTTCACTTGTTGCTTAAGTAGCTTCGCACAGCCCTTGTAATAGGTCCAATCCGAACTTCATTGGACTTGAGCTTCACAGTAGGTTCATCTTCAACTTGCAATGACGGAGGTAGTAGTGAGGTAGGGATGTCCTCATCATCTCCCCCTTCAAAAGGCGTCGACCTCGACACTCCAAGGTCTTGTCCATCATATGGTGTCAAATCAGCAACATTGAAAGAATTGCTGACACCAAACTCATCAACTGGAAGATCTATTGAGTATGCATTATCATTGATCTTGGCAAGCACTTTGTAAGGACCAGCACCACGAGGCGTCAACTTAGACTTCCGTAGCTTCGGGAACCTATCCTTGCGAAAATGTACCCAGACCATATCACCAGGCTTGAACAACATCTCTTTACGCTTCTTATTCATCCTTGCAACATTGCTCTTGCCTTTCTTCTCAATCAACTCCTTAGTCTTCACATGTATCTTCCGTACAAAATCTGCCCTCTTGGATGCCTCCATATTAACTCTCTCGTGTATGGGCAAAGGCAACAAGTCAAGTGGAGTAATGGGTTTGAAACCATACACCACCTCAAAAGGACATAGCTCCGTGGTAGAATGTACCGCCCTGTTGTAAGCAAACTTCACATGCGGCAAACATTCTTCCCACTCCTCCAGGTTCTTCTTGATCATGGATCTCAACAGTTGTGACAATGTTCTATTCACCACTTCAGTTTGTCCATCAGTTTGGGGATGACAACTAGTACTAAATAATAGCTTTGTCCCCAACTTTCTCCACAGCGTCTTCCAGAAGTAGCTCATAAACTTCACGTCACGATCAGAAACAATAGTCTTCGGGACTCCATGTAGTCGTACAACCTCCCTGAAAAACAGGTTAGCAATATGCGACACATCATCGCTTTTGTGGCAGGCAATAAAGTGTGACATCTTAGAAAATCTGTCCACTACCACAAATATAGAATCATGGCCTCTCTTAGTACACGGCAAACCCAACACAAAATCCATACTTATATCCTCCCAAGGTGTAGTAGGTGCCGGTAAAGGAGTATACAAACCGTGAGGCTTCAACTTGGACTTGGACTTGTTGCAAGTAATGCATCTCTTCACATACATGTCCACATCCTGCCTCATCTTTGGCCAATAAAAGTGGTCAGCTAGCATGAACACACAGACGATTCTGGAACACATAGTTTGTTAGCTCTAAACAAGAACCCATCATGTATGTGATATTTGTCCCATGCTTTACCAAGAGCACATAATCGATATGGTTCAGCAAAATCATGATCAGTAGCATACAAATCACATAGTACTTCTAATCCAGGAATTTTAACATCAAGTTGAGTTAATAGCATATTCTTCCTAGATAGAGCATCAGCAACAATATTATCTTTTCCCTTCTTATGCTTAATAATGTATGGAAAAGATTCAATGAACTCAACCCACTTAGCAAGATGCTTATGCAAAGTAGATTGTGCTTTCAGATATTTCAAAGCTTCATGATCAGAATGTATGATAAATTCTTTTGGCCACAAGTAATGTTGCCAAACCTCAAGAACTCGAATTAAAGCATACAATTCTTTATCATAGATAGGATAGTTCAACTTAGCACCAGAATGTTTCTCAGAAAAATATGCAATTGGGCGACCCTCTTGCATCAACACACCACCAATTCCAATACCACTAGCATCACATTCAATCTCAAATTGCTTATTGAAATCAGGAAGTGCAAGCAACGGTGCAGAAGTTAACAATCTCTTAAGTTCATCAAAAGCATGATCTTGGGCTGCGCCCCACTCAAATATAACACCCTTTTTAGTCAAGTCATTCAAAGGTGCAGCAATAGTACTAAAGTTGGGCACAAATCTTCTATAAAATCTAGCTAGACCATGAAAACTTCTAACTTGACTCACATTCATGGGAGTAGGCCAATTTTGAATAGCTTCAATTTTAGACACATCTACTTCTACTCCATGCTTAGAGACAACATAACCCAGAAATATGACCTTATCTTTGCAAAATGTGCACTTCTCAAGATTACCATAGAGTTTATTATCACGCAACATTTGCAAAACATGTCGAATATTTATAGTATGATCCGATTCATTGCGGCTGTAGATTAATATGTCATCAAAATACACAACCACAAACTTGCCAATAAATTCACGCAAAATATGGTTCATCAGTCTCATGAAAGTGCTAGGTGCATTAGTCAAACCAAAAGGCATTACTAACCACTCATATAAACCAAATTTTGTTTTAAAGGCTGTTTCCACTCATCCCCTTCTTTCATCCCAATTTGATGATAACCACTACCGAAATCAATTTTAGAGAACACAGCAGCACCACTCAATTCATCTAGCATATCCTCTAAACGGGGAATAGGGTGACGATATCGAATAGTGATATTGTTTATATCTCTACAATCTACGCACATACACCATGTACCATCTTTCTTAGGAACTAGAATAACAGGAACAGCACAAGGACTAAGGCTTATGCAGATATAACCTTTGTCGAGTAGCGCTTGTACTTGCTTCTGTATCTCCTTCGTTTCTTCGGGGTTCGTTCTATATGGTGCCCGATTGGGTAGCGAAGCTCCGAGAATCAAGTCGATTTGATGCTCAATACCTCGCAATGGTGGAAGTCCTGCGGGTACCTCATCCGGAAACACGTCACCAAATTCCTGCAAAACATTAGAAACACCAAGAGGAAGAGGGGTCATGTCGTTAGAAACCAAAACCGTATCCCTGTACAAGAGCACAAGAGGCATGGCTGTAGGATCCTCACTAAATTCTCTCATGTCTTCTTTGGTGGCTAATGAGACTAAGGAATTCATTCTCTCACTTTTCGTTATATCACTCACAACATTACAATTCTCTCGCCTATCTAAAGAAGCATCCTCCAAGTTAACTTCAATTTTCTGACGAGACTCATTGACAATTTGCTGTGGTGTCATAGGCTGTAAGTTAATTTTCTTGCCCTTGAACTCCAAGTGATATGTATTGGCACGGCCATTGTGTTGCACAGAACGGTCATAGAGCCAAGGCCGACCCAATAGTAAGTGACACACCGTCATAGAAACCACATCAAAATCAATGCAATCCTTATACGGTCCAATAGCAAATTCAACACGCACCATGTGGTTTACCTTCATCTCACCATTGTCGCTCAACCACTGAATATAGTATGGATGCGGGTGCGGTAGATACTTCAACTTCAGCTTGGTACACAACTCCTTACTTGCTAAATTGCGGCAACTCCCGCCATCAATAATGACCTTGCAAACCTTGTCAGGACGAACTAAAGCCTTTGTTTGGAACAAATTGCAGCGCTGAGTAGATGCACTAGGCAACACATTAAGAGCACACTGCGACACAACAATGGTGCGAGCATCAGACGGATATGTATCTTCACCATCAGTGTCATAGTCATCATCTTCTGGAGCATTAGGATCAACATCATCTCCAGTCTCGTACTCATTGTCCTCATTGATAATCATGACTTTGCGGTTAGAGAAATCTCTCTTGAAGTGATCCTTGCCACCACATGTATGACAAAGCATATCACGGTTGCACGCAGTTGACATGTTAGTGCCAGTCGTACTTGCAGCAGAATCGGACTTCTTTTTGTTAGACACATTGGAGACCGGCTTGCTAGGCGGAGTAGAGTAGGGTGCGGAGCGCGTCGAAGGCGCCGGCGCCGTAGATGGGGCCGCGTGGGGTGTGAAACGCCCAGCTCCTGAAGCTCGACCTTTAATCTTTGCTTCATCAACCAACTGTGATTCAGCTTCTCTTGCATGATGTAACAATTGATTCATATTGGTGTAGCTGTAGTGACGAACAATGCCTTTGATATCATACTTCAACCCGTTGAGGAAACGCTGCATTGTCATCTCGAGAGATTCACGGACACGGCCACGCTGCATAAGCATCTCCATCTCCAGGTAGTATTCATCCACAGTCTTCACACCTTGTCTCAATAGAGTCAGCTTATCATATATATTCCGCAAGTAATTTGTAGGCACAAAGCGAGAAGTCATCGCCTCCTTCATAGCACGCCATGTGTGTATAGGTTGCTCACCATCCTCTTCTCGGTTACGAACAAAAGCATCCCACCAACGCAATGCATAGCCATCAAATTCGGAAGAAGCAAGCTTGATCTTCCGATCTTCTGTATAATGTGGATGTAAGCTCCACAACTTCTCAATCTTGAGCTCCCAAGTGAGGTATTCTTCAACATTAGCTCCTCCTTCAAACTTGGGTATAGAAAACTTGGGCTTACCCAATCCATCTTCCTCATCTTGTCCACGACCATTGTGGCCAAGTGAAGCCCAACCGCGAGGACGATTACCACGTGGCGCACCACGAGCATTGTGTGCGTCATCTTGAAGCTCAGGATCATCGTCATCTTCTTGTTGTTGTTGCGCGGTCAAATTCTCAACAGCTAAGCGCAAATCTGCAAGACTGCGTTGTACATCCGTCATTTGATCCTGCATTGTAGTGACGGTCGCATGAGTAGCATCCAGCTTTTGGGAGATCTCGTCAACCTTCCCATTAAGCACATCGTCATGAGCGCGGAATTCACGTTGCATGTCATTACAAAGAGCCTCATACTCCCTCCATGTGATGATATCTGCAGCACTCTTCTTTTCTTGGTTAACAAGTTTATGATCACTAGAAGACATCGTTAGTAGATTAGTGCACTAAATCAAAAATATATGGTGGTGCTCTCACAACTCACTCAAAACTGATAAGAAAAGGAAATCTTACCGCTCCAAAGTGAATTAGTATTGCTTACCACTTGTAGTAACAACTAGTGCACGGATGTAGCGAAGCGAATATCAAGGGTATAAGAACAAATCACACGGTAAAGCAGAATATATGTGGGGCTGTAGGTAGGCTACCTATTTGCACCAATAACAAGCTCTAGCGCTGACCGTAGACAACCAATGATACTCACACAAGGCGATATAATGGGGCAATGCAACTATATGTAGGAAAGGTTGCAATGCACTAGAGAGACGCTAGCAAAGCTCAACGAGACAGGCACAAGATTGCTCAACTACGGGTGCAGTAAAGTAAACTTAGGCCTTCACTTGATTCTTCTAGCACTTCACTTTTTTTTGTATTTTCTCTTTGTATAACACACGCAGCTATGTAGCTCTTTTTGCTTCTTTTCAAAAAAAATTTTGATTTTATGACACAACTCCTTGATAACACGGCCAACAAGATATGCAAAGCACCAAAACCCTAAGGAGCAGCCTGTCGAGCGGTAAAACTAGTCTCTTCTCGGGAAGTTCCTAGTCACTTTATATCGATAGGCTGTGTCTATGGTTGGGAACAAGCACACTGTACGCTATGTGGACTCGGAGTAAAAAAACTGAAACTAGATAATAATAGAGACTCAAACCCTAACAATACTAGATGCAAGAAAAAGATACGCAAAAACAACTACGAAAAGCAACTAAAACTCGCAATTAGTGCAATCTAAGGCTATGGCAAACCCTAACCCTAATATTTTTGGCTTTTTCTGGATAGGAAAACACTCACAACTCAACTATGGGGTGGATTGTGGATGGCTTACCGAGAAAAACTGAAAATCTGATACCAAGATGATATGGGGTGGCCCGATCTTCTCAGTAAGCAACGGTGGTGATGATGATCACGGGTGATAGCAGCGGAGGAACACGACGATGTAGTGGATGATAACTTGTATGACGCAACGAGATCTCTCGATTGGTCACTATCGCCAATGCAACAACTCTCAACCCTGTAAGATATTCGCAACTCCACACACTTGCACACGTAGCCGCCGACCACGAAGTGGTAAGTTGCAACCGTCTAATTCCCAATGGAACAGCAGATCACACAAGACTTTTTCAGGATCAACACAATATCAAGCAATATGTTGTAGGGATTCAATAGTTTTGCTAAAGCAAATAACTAAGAACTAGGGTTTATCTTAAACGTGGTCTAAAGCAGCTAGGGGGCGTCTTGGGCACTTATATAGGCGTCCGGGACGACTTCTGGTCGAAAGATACAAGTAAAACCGAACCAGAATAGATCTGGTCGAGACAGACTCGGACTAGTCTGGCCTGGAATCCGGTTGACCGGGCCTGGGACCGGGCTGGCCGGTCTAAACCGGGTCAGGGACCGGGCGGTGATACGTCTCCAACATATCTATAATTTCTGATGTTCCATGCTTGTTTTATGACAATACCTACATGTTTTGTTCACACTTTATGATGATTTTATGCGTTTTCCGGAACTAACCTATTGACGAGATGCCGAAGTGCCAGTTCCTATTTTCTGCTGTTTTTGGTTTCAGAAATCCTAGTAAGGAAATATTCTCGGAATTGGACGAAATCAACGCCCAGTATCTTATATTTCACGGAACCTTCCAGAGAGCCAGAGAGGGACCAGAGGGGAGCCCTAGGGGCCCCACACAAGGTGGCGGTGCGGCCAGAGGGGGGGCACGCCCCCTAGTGTGTGGGACCCCCGTGGCCCCTCCGACTCCGACTCTTCGCCCATATAAACCTTCGTGACCTAAATCTTCGACACGGATTGACGAAACTCCAGAAACCTTCCAGAGCCGCCGCCATCGCGAAACTCCAATTCGGGGGACAGAAGTCTCTGTTCCGGCACGCTGCCGGGACGGGGAATTGCCCCCGGAAGGCACCTCCATCGACACCACGGACATCTTCTTCACCGCCATCGCTGCTCCCATGATGAGGAGGGAGTAATTCTCCCCCGAGGCTGAGGGCTCTACCGTAGCTATGTGGTTCATCTCTCTCTTTGTGATCTAGTTGAATATCATCTATGTGCTACTCTAGTGATGTTATTAAAGTAGTCTATTCCTCCTCCATGATGTAATGTTGACAGTGTGTGCATCATGTAGTACTTGGTATAAGCTATGATTGTGATCTCTTGTAGATTATGAAGTTAACTATTACTATGATGGTATTGATGTGATCTATTCCCCCTTTCATAGCCTGTCGGTGACCGTATGCATGCTATGTTAGTACTCGGTATAATTGCGTTGGTCTATCATGCACTCTAAGGTTACTTAAATATGAACATCGAATGTTGTGGAGCTTGTTAACTCCGGCATTGAGGTGCTCTTGTAGCCCTACACAATGAATGGTGTTTGTTATCCAACAAGAGAGTGTAGAGTAGTTTCAGTTATGTGATCAATGTTGAGAGTGTCCACTAGTGAAAGTATGATCCCTAGGCCTTGTTTCCACACATTGAATCTCCGTTTATTTACTGTTCCACTGCATGTTTACTCACTGCCATATTTATTTCAGATTGCTATTACCACTCATATTCATCGATACTACTTGTATTTCACTATCTCTTCGCCGAACTAGTGCACCTATACATCTGACAAGTGTATTAGGTGTGTTGGGGACACAAGAGACTTCTTGTATCGTGATTGCAGGGTTGCTTGAGAGGGATATCTTTGACCTCTTCCTCCCTGAGTTCGATAAAACCTTGGGTGATTCACTTAAGGGAAAACTTCCTGCTGTTCTACAAACCTCTGCTCTTGGAGGCCCAACACTGTCTACAGGAAAAGAAGCCAACAGTAGACAGCAAGCTATTTTCTGGCGCCGTTGCCGGGGATGAAAGGTAAAAGGCACTCACACTCCGGTCCCAGGTAACTAAGTTATTTTCTGGCGCCGTTGCGAGTGCTCGAAGCTATTTCCTTTAGATCCTGCAATTGCATCTTTTTGTTTCTTGTTTTTCACTAGTTAGGCATAATGGAAAACAACTGTGAGCTTTTTAATCTATTTCCTGAGTTAAGACATGGATTGTTTGATGCGAAAATTAAAAAACCTATGGAACCTTATTTGCATGCTAGTAGCAATGATATTAGTATGAACGCTTTGAACACCATTGTTGCTAATGATATGGAAAATTCTAAGTTTGGGGAAGCTGGTTTTGATGAGCATGATATTTTTAGTCCCCCAAGCATTGAGGAGAAAATTTTCTTTGATGATACTTTGCCTCCCATTTATGATGATTATAATGATAGTGGTCTTTTGGTGCTGCCTACTATGGAGAGTAAATTTTATTATGATTATACTATGCCTCCTACACTTGATGAGAATAATAATGATAGCTACTTTGTTGAATTTGCTCCCACTACAATTAATAAGAATGACTATGCTTATATCGGGAGTAGTAATAATTTTATGCATGAAGCTCATGATAAGAATGTTTCATTTGATAGTTATATTGTTGAGTTTGTTCATGATGCTACTGAAAATCTTTATGAGAGAGGAAAATATGGTTGTAGAAATTTTCATGTTACTAAAACACCTCTCTATATACTGAAATTTTTGAAGTTGCGCTTGTCTAGTCTTTCCATGCTTGTTGCATTATGCTTCATGAATTTGTTTATCTACAAGATTCCTTTTCATAGGAAGTGGGTTAGGCTTAAATTTGATTTGAATTTGCTTTTTGATGTTCTCTTTTGCTTCAACTCTTATTTCTTGGGAGTGCATCATCAAAATTACTGAGCCCATCTTAATGGCTATAAATAAAGCACTTCTTGGGAGATAACCCATGTTTTTTTATTTTACTACAGTAATTTTGTTTTATATTTGAGTCTTGGAAGTTGTTACTACTGTAGAAACCTCTCCTTATCTTACTTTATTGCATTGTTGTGCCAAGTGAAGTCTTTGATAGTAGGGTTGATACTAGATTTGGATTACTGCGCAGAAACAGATTTCTGTCTGTCACGAATTTGGGCAGGGTTCTCTGTAGGTAACTCAGAAAAATCTGCCAATTTACGTGCGCGATCCCCAGATATGTACGCAACTTTCATTCAATTTGAGCATTTTCATCTGAGCAAGTCAAGTGCCTCTAAAAAATTCGTCTTTACGGACTGTTCTGTTTTTACAGATTCTGCCTTTTATTTCACATTGCCTCTTTTGCTGTGTTGAATGGATTTCTTTGTTCCATTAACTTTCAGTAGCTTTGTGCAATGTCCAGAAGTGTTAAGAATGATTATGTCACCTCTGAACATGTGAATTTTTGATTATGCACTAACCCCCTAATGAGTTGTTTCGAGTTTGGTGTGGAGGAAGTTTTCAAGGATCAAGAGAGGAGGATGATACAATATGATCAAGGAGAGTGAAAGATCTAAGCTTGGGGATGCCCCCGTGGTTCATCCCTGCATATTTCAAGAAGACTCAAGCATCTAAGCTTGGGAATGCCCAAGGCATCCCCTTCTTCATCGACAAATTATCAGGTCACCTCTAGTGAAACTATATTTTTATTCCGTCACATCTTATGTACTTTACTTGGTGCGTCTGTGTGCTTTTATTTTAATTTTGTTATTTTAATTCTCTGAATAAATGCTTGTGTGGGAGAGAGACACGCTCCGCTGGTTCATATGAACACATGTGTTCTTAGCTTTTAGTGTTCATGGCGAAGGTTGAAACTGCTTCATTAATTGTTATATGGTTGGAAACAGAAATGCTGCATGTGGTAAATTGGTATAATGTCTTGAATAATTTGATACTTGGCAATTGTTGTGCTCATATAGATCATGTTTAAGCTCTTGCATCATATGCTTTGCACCTATTAATGAAGAACTACATAGGGCTTGTTGAAATTTGGTTTGCATGATTGGTCTCTCTAAAGTCTAGATATTTTCTAGTAAGGGTTTGAGCAACAAGGTGGACAGTGTAGAGTCTTATAATGCTTGCAATATGTTTTTATGTGAGTTTTGTTGTACCGGTTCATACTTGTGTTTGCTTCAAACAACCTTGCTAGCCTAAGCCTTGTACTGAGAGGGAATACTTCTCGTGCATCCAAAATCCTTGAGCCAAAAACTATGCCATTTGTGTCCACCATACCTACCTACTACATGGTATTTCTCTGCCATTCCAAAGTAAATTGCTTGAGTGCTACCTTTAAACAATTCAAAATTTATTACCTCTTATTTGTGTCAATGTTTTATAGCTCATGAGGAAGTATGTGGTGTTTATCTTTCAATCTTGTTGGGCAACTTTCACCAATGGACTAGTGGCTTCATCCGCTTATCCAATAATTTTGCAAAAGAGCTGGCAATGGGGTTCCCAGCCCCAATCAATTAACTTTCATAATTTTACAAATAGACACTCCTCCATGGTATGTGATTGTTGGACGGCACCCGAGGATTCGGTTAGCCATGGTTTGTGAAAGCAAAGGTTGGAAGGAGTGCCACCCAAAAATAAAAAAATTCATGGGAGCCGCTCTTTGAAACTCTGTCTGGCAAGGGGGTTAGAGTGCCCACTACCATTCGTTGACAACAACAAAAACCTCTCAAAACTTTACTTTTATGCTCTCTCTATGTTTTCAAAATAAAAGCTCTAGCACAAACATAGCAATCCATGCTTCCCTCTGCGAAGGGCCATTCTTTTACCTTTTATGTTGAGTCAGTTTACCTACTTCCTTCCATCTTAAGAAGCAAACACTTGTGTTAACTGTGCATTGATTCTTACATGCTTGCATATTTGCATTCATCATATTACTTTGCATTGACAACTATCCATGAGATATACATGTTACAAGTTGAAAGCAACTTCTGAAACTTAATCTTCCTTTGTGTTGCTTCAATGCCTTTACTTTGAATCTATTGCTTTATGAGTTAACTCTTATGCAAGACTTATTGATGCTTGTCTTGAAAGTACTATTCATGAAAATTCTTTGCTATATGATTCAGTTGCTTAATCATTGTCTTTACCATTGCTTTGAATCACTTCATTCATCTCATATGCTTTACAATAGTATGATCAAGATTATGTTGGTAGCATGTCACTTCAGAAATTATCTTTGTTATCGTTTACCTACTCAAGGACGAGTAGGAACTAAGCTTGGGGATGCTGATACGTCTCCAACGTATCTATAATTTCTGATGTTCCATGCTTATTTTATGATAATACCTACATGTTTTGTTCACACTTTATGATGATTTTATGCGTTTTCCGGAACTAACCTATTGACGAGATGTCGAAGTGCCAGTTCCTATTTTCTGCTGTTTTTGGTTTCAGAAATCCTAGTAAGGAAATATTCTCGGAATTGGACGAAATCAACGCCCACTATCTTATATTTCACGGAACCTTCCAGAGAGCCACAGAGGGACCAGAGGGGAGCCCTAGGGGCCCCACACAAGGTGGCGCCGCGGCTAGAGGGGGGGGGGGCGCCCCCTAGTGTGTGGGACCCCTGTGGCCCCTCCGACTCCGACTCTTCGCCCATATAAACCTTCGTGACCTAAATCTTCAACACGGATTGACGAAACTCCAGAAAACCTTCCAGAGCCGCCGCCATCGCGAAACTCCAATTCGGGGGACATAAGTCTCTGTTCCGGCACGCTGCCGGGACGGGGAATTGCCCCCAGAAGGCACCTCCATCGACACCACCGCCATCTTCTTCACCGCCATCGCTGCTCCCATGATGAGGAGGGAGTAATTCTCCCCCGAGGCTGAGGGCTCTACCGTAGCTATGTGGTTCATCTCTCTCTTTGTGATCTAGTTGAATATCATCTATGTGCTACTCTAGTGATGTTATTAAAGTAGTCTATTCCTCCTCCATGATGTAATGTTGACAGTGTGTGCATCAGGTAGTACTTGGTATAAGCTATGATTGTGATCTCTTGTAGATTATGAAGTTAACTATTACTATGATGGTATTGATGTGATCTATTCCCCCTTTCATAGCCTGTCGGTGACGGTATGCATGCTATGTTAGTACTCGGTATAATTGCGTTGGTCTATCATGCACTCTAAAGTTACTTAAATATGAACATCGAATGTTGTGGAGCTTGTTAACTCCGGCATTGAGGTGCTCTTGTAGCCCTACACAATGAATGGTGTTCGTTATCCAACAAGAGTGTAGAGTAGTTTCAGTTATGTGATCAATGTTGAGAGTGTCCACTAGTGAAAGTATGATCCCTAGACCTTGTTTCCACACATTGAATCTCCGTTTATTTACTGTTCCACTGCATGTTTACTCGCAGCCATATTTATTTCAGATTGCTATTACCACTCATATTCATCCATACTACTTGTATTTCACTATCTCTTCGCCGAACTAGTGCACCTATACATCTGACAAGTGTATTAGGTGTGTTGGGGACACAAGAGACTTCTTATATCGTGATTGCACGGTTGCTTGAGAGGGATATCTTTGACCTCTTCCTCCCTGAGTTCGATAAAACCTTGGGTGATACACTTAAGGGAAAACTTGCTGCTGTTCTACAAACCTCTGCTCTTGGAGGCCCAACACTGTCTACAGGAAAAGAAGCCAACAGTAGACAGCAGGCGGCAACCGGAAAGATCGCAAAACTCCGTCCGGTTGGCCCCAGTACGACGCCCGGTTGGCGCCGAGGTTAATCCGGTCTGCCGCCCGGTTGGACCGGGCCAGGGACCGGGCGCGCCGGCGTGCCGACCGGTCTGACCGGGTGCTGGACTGGCCTGGACTTCTTCTTCTCCTCTCGCGCATGCCTCCCACTCCTCCCTCGCACGTCCATGAGATATCTTCATGTCCAGCTCCATGTCCAGCCTCACGTCCTTCTTCACGTCCAGCTTCTTCTCTTCTCCTCGTGCGATGCTTGTCTCCTCTTCATACCTGATGATACATAAATAACAAGATTTAGGCAGTATAAAGTTCTCATCAATCAAGGTATCATTTAGAAACAAGTTCACATGTTGCTTAAGTAGCTTCGCACGAGCCCTTGTAATAAGTTCAATCCGAACTTCATTGGACTTGAGCTTCACAGTAGGTTCATCTTCAACTTGCAATGACGGAGGTAGTAGTGAGGTAGGGATGTCCTCATCAATCGGTGCCCCCGGTCTTCATCAAGAAGGAGCCGGTGTCTCCGTCGACACCGGTCTTCGTCAAGAAGGAGTCGGCGTCTCCGCCACCGACCAGGGGGCACCGGAGCGGCGCCCTCATCATCCGCGACCAGCCCTCCTCTCCATCGCGCGGGCGGAAGAGGAAGACGTCGAAGAAGGAGGTCGGTGCCAACCAGCTCGCCGAGGAGGAGGCCAAGCGCGCGGAGGAGGCCGCGATGGAGGAGGCGATCGCCAAGTCGCTGAACGACCTGGTGCCCGCCGACAACACCCTCCCCATCGACGCCGCCCTCGAGTGGTCCAGGCGAGACTGGGAGCACCATGGAGGCGGAGCAGCAGCGTCGGCTGCTGGACATGGCCGCCGTGCGGCAACGCGCCGTCCGCGGCAACGAACGCTGCACCCAGGCACGTCGAGCCAAGCTCGAGGAGAGCATCGACGATGACATGTACCGCCGGCGACCCTGGCCAGGCTTCGAGCCGCTGGTACGAGGCGGCGCCGCCCCAGGACGCCGCTAGCTCTAGCAACGACGACGACGGCGCGGACTACACGGCCTTCTACCACCATCTCGGCATGTAGGAGGCCGCTATTAGTTTAAGTTAATGTTTCCTTTCGCCGAATTCAAATATATGTACGAATTTGGCCTACATATGTACGAACTCGCCTATATAAGTTAAATATCACTAAATTTCGCTTATGTTTGCACGAGTTTCGCCTACTTCTATCCGAATTCGCTGGATTTTGTCAAAAAGATTCATCCGCCCTGGGTTCGCCTCTGGGAAAATGGGCCTCCCCAGGCCAAACTTTCATCCAATCCGGCACTAAATAGCACCGAATTTCGGCCTAGGGAGTCCAACGATTGGAGATGCTCTTATCCTTGCTTCAGTCTCCGATTCCAAGCCTTAGCCAATAGATTTTTCACTCTTTCTTTGTTGTTTGGTTACGTGCTGTCAGTTGCAGAATAAGAGGAGAGGTCTCTGCTTTTCTAGCGACAGATATGTCATAGTGGGTGAACTGAAGATTGGCCTTTGGTGGCATTTCTTGTTTTTTGTTTTTGGAGAATCAAGAAAAGCTTTTGTGCTCAACCTTTTCTGAGAGTGACACTTACCTTGTTTCATCTGGACTCAGCTTTGGGAAAGAAGCTATTCGGGCACCGGTAACACAAAACGGCCCAGGTGCTTTTCCCGGTCTATTGGTGGGCTAACCTATGTTTGGGCTCATGTGGATTCTCTTGTGTCAGTATCACAACCGAACCAGGCTGGGACTTCTTTCAGTTTGGTCTGTGGCGCGATGATATTACTGAAATTGACTAGTACTCCAAAACATCAGAGTGAAGAATTTGATCACTTCACTCGGCACTTGGTCAAGCACATGGCAAGCCACTGTCCGCTGCGTGCGCCTTTTGTCATCGTGTCTTTGGTTCTGATCGAGTTGTTGGATAGATCAATGATTCTTTGGTCCAAGGAGCCAAATTTAAAATCAATTTGTTCTAAAAAAGAAAGGTGAAGTTGGTACCACTTTCTCCAAAGCTTTAATTTGGGCCACGCACTGACATAGAATTAGCGGCAGAGGTATATTTGAGGGTGCTTTAATTTGGTAAAAACGATGGACTTAATACTGAAGGTTAAACAGAGGTGAGTGGGCTTTGTGAAAAAAGAGCAGCACACATCTGAAAGCACTGAACGATGAGAGATAGACATGAGATGTCAACATAAAGGCATCTCCAACCGAGCGACCCAAACGGACGCACTAGGCTGTCCGTTTTGGGCCGTTTGGGTGGCCGCGCGGACACCCGAACAGCGTCCCACGTCCGCGTATTTGTTTGGGGTCGTACGCTGCGTCCAATGCACGGACGCAGCGCATATTCGAAGAAATAGAAAAACAAAATTTAAAATGCAAATTTAAACGAAATTTGATTAAGCATATGCCCTATTTTGGGCAAATTTGTACATAGCCCTAGTTGGGCAAATAACTAACAAAAGAAGCCCTCTATATGGGCTTTAAAATTTAAACTAAAAACCCTATGTTAGGGTTTGGTCGACGGTGCGGTGGCCGCCTAGCCCCTGTGGTCGTCGTCGGCGTCGTCGACGACGTCCCCGAGCGGCGAGGCACTGTTGTGGCTCGAGCTGGCCAGGGACTCCGGCCACGGAGACCACAGGGCCTCCTCCCAGGCAGAGTGGGGGTCCGGAGCCACCCGAGGAAGCGGCGGCGCACGGAGCAGCGCCTCCTCCCTGAGGCGTTGCTCCCTCTCCTGCCAGGTGCGGCGCCTGGCCTTCTGGCGCCGCTGCTCCTCCGCGCGGCGCCTGGCCTCCTGCCGTCGCTGCTCCTCGCGCCGCTCCTCCTCCGCGCGGCGCCTGGCCTCCTCCCGCCGCGCCGCTTCCTCCTCCTCCCGTCGCGCCTGGCGGGCCTGGGCGTACAGCTCCCAGGCCTCGGCTTCCTCCACCTCCCGTCGGGCCGCTTCCTCCATCTCCGAGGTGCGAATGGCCGCATGGAGGTGCGGCCATTTCGCGTCCTTCTCCGCCGCCGAGATGAGCAGCGCGGCGCGGAGGTCGGGGTCCTCCTCCGAGGACTCAGGCTTCGGCTCGAGCAGCAGTAGTGACGGTTGCGCCAATGCCGCGCCGCCGCGGGCGGCCTCTACGATGTGGAGGCCGCCTCGGTTTCCTCCGGCCCGCAGCGCCGGCGGAGGACGGCGGCTGCTGCTCGCCTCCTCGTCGTTGGTTCCGGGAGCGAACCATCGCTTCGGGGCCATGGCGACGGTTTCGCTCGGGGAGTGGAGTGGGGACTGGACTGGAGGGTCAGATCCCCTCCAGTCAACATTTAATAGCCTTCCCGGTCACCGACAGGTGGGCCCAAGGGAGACGAGGCGACAAGCGCCCGGACGTGACCGGACGCCGCGTGCCATCCGCGGCCACGCAAATCTAGCCCAGATTTGGACTGGGTTTGCGTCGTCCCGGACGCCGCGGCCATCCGCATTTGCGATGCGTCTCCGCGTTGGACCGCTTTTTTGCCCGCGCGTCCGGATAGGTCGCCCCGTTGGAGATGCCTAAGGTCTGTCTTTTTGGTGAGTGGCCACCACCGATGCACCCATTTAATCAGCACAAGCGAGGAAAAATATCAAGTTCCCCACGAACAAACAACGCCACTGGCGGCTGAGGACCCCGTCAAAAAAAAAAAAAACGCCACTGGCGGCTGAGGAAGCGAGCAACCGAGCATGGTCACGAGCGGGATAGGGTCGCCACTTGCTTCTCCATGGGAGGACCGGCAACTGGTGCTATTCTCGGTCGCCGGCGCGGTCCTGGCGTGGTGCGCCGTGAGGGTGCTGGAGTGGGCGTGGTGGCGGCCACGGCGCCTGGAGCGGGCGCTGCGCTCGCAGGGGCTCCGGGGGACGGCGTACCGCTCCCTTGCCGGCGACGCGCAGCTGCTCGTGCGGCTCAACAAGGAAGCAAGGTCCCGGACCATGCCGCTGGGCTGCCACGACGTCGTGCCGCGGGCGATGCCGCTGTTCCACCATGCCATGAAGGAGCACGGTGCGTGTTCGCGTTCTCTTTGCTTTATTTTTTTGGACTGCTGGGCTGGGCGTCCCCTGGTGGATCTGATTCCCCAGCCTCCGGGTCCCCAGCCGTCGGATCAAAAAATTTGATGGTTAGATTTGCATGTAGCAAAAAAACACCTCCGGCAGCAAAAAATCACCCCCGGCAGCAAATGATTGAATCAAAAAACGGTTCGTTCAGAAAAGAAAAAGAAAAAGGCTGGGCTCGCCGGAGACCTCGCCGGAGACCTCACCGGAGACTACGTAGCAAAGTAAAAAAGCTATTGTAGCAAAAATGGATATCGTCGGAGACATCGACGGGGAACTCGCCGGAGAACTCACCGGAGACCTCGTCGGAGACCCCCAGTAGCAAACATGTTTTGCAATTGTAGCAAACCTATAAAAATATTGTAGC
This sequence comes from Lolium perenne, assembly GCF_019359855.2. Taxonomy (NCBI): domain Eukaryota; kingdom Viridiplantae; phylum Streptophyta; class Magnoliopsida; order Poales; family Poaceae; genus Lolium; species Lolium perenne. The sequence goes on along the minus strand of NC_067245.2, from coordinate 41,386,946 downwards.
AAAAAATGTATTCCTAGGTTGCAAATCCGCATAACGGAGACCTGATCGGAGATATCAACCGATACCTCGCCAAAAATCTTGTAGCAAAACATTTATCTCTTTTTAGCAACATTGCAGAACAGTTATAGCAAAAAAAAAAAGTCTACCATCTCCAACCCCCACCGGTAGCAAAGCCAAACAACATCGACAGCATACTTGACCACCGAGGGTTGCAAAATTGACCAACATTTGCAGCGTTGTTGGTTGGTGGTTGTGTCTGACTTGGTGGCGAGCATGAAACGTCAACCATCGGGTAGCGTCTCCGACGGGGTGAAGATGTCCTCCGCCTCCGGCGGGGCTCGTCCCGGCGATGGGCCTCCACAACACAATGGGGTACGGCCGATGAGGACGCGGCGCGACAGCTTCAAGAGGTGAGGAGGAGGTCAGGGTAGCCGGAAGCCGCGCGCAGGGGAGGAGGTCGATGAAGACGGCGACCTTGCTGGCCCTGTCGACGACACCCGCTCCGTGGCTGCAGGGGAGGAGGTCGGCGAAGACACCCTCCCGCCGGCGGTCTGCATGGGGGGCCGGCGGAGCTTGGGATTCGGGCCTCCGCTGTGGCCTCCATCTCCGGCCACGCACCAGGTGGACGCCGGGGAAGATAGGGTCGCGGGTCGCCATGGCCTCCATCTTGGGCAGCGTGCGCGCTGGTGTAGGACACCCTCCCGCCGGCAGGCGGCATCGGGGGGCGAGTCGGCGGAGCGAGCGAGCGCTGCAGCGGAGGAGGCGAGCGCCATCGAACCAGTTCACACGGGCTGTCGCTGCGGAGAGGACGAAAACAAAGCTGAGGGATAAGGATGGGTTGTTGCTGGGCTGTTCACACGACGTGTGGGCCTATGGAGGTCACGTGTCGAGTCCGCACGATCGTGGGATCGAACGACGCGCAACCCGGAGGCTGAGAGCGCCGCAGCCCCCGGGGGAACCGGATCATTTTCCTTATTTTTTTTCCTTGACCGCAGCACCCATTAGTTTACCTTTGCCGCACGGTAAATAACACGTGCTCAACAAATAACTCACTTTTAATTATAGCTGCTGGACTGGGATACAATCACCCTGTCATGCCTGACGTACAGTTTTGTTGTTTGCTTAAGATAAGACAATAGAAGATCATCCGTCAGTCACTGTGTCTTGCGATGTAAGCTGAATGTTTTTTTTTTTTTTTGAGAAATACAGTACAACGACTCACCCACGTGAACACACGCACGCATACCTTACCTCTATGAGCACCTCCGAAAGATTGAGCCGACGGGATATTGAAATTGACGAAGTCACCACTGGCGCCTCGCTGTTGACGGGAACGTCGCCTGCCACTGAATGAATATTCCGTCTTAATGAGACACACAGATATCAAACCTGTGACTTGAACTCTGGTGGCCTGGGGGTACAACCACCCTCCTAACCACCCAACCTCTGGTTGGTTCTCGATGTAAGCTGAATGTTATTCGCACGAGGCTTAAAATGTCAAGGTCGAACGGCTTACAAAAGTCTAAGAAATGCGTGGTTGGCTGTGCATTGTAGACTATACATTTGCCGGGGCAATTTGGTCCTCGGCGTTGCTTCATATGATGATCTCTTCGGTACCGTAATTTGGAAGTTATTTTTTTTTTGATGGGATCGAGAGGGGATAACCCCTACGTACATTTTATTTAAAAAGGAGCTAAGGCAGCTCTAGGAGTTACAAAACCAGAGGATACAGGGGTGGACAAAGAGGTATATTTACAAGAAGAGAAACAAACAAAACCACAGATAACCCCTCTCTGTCATTGGAGTCATGCTGCTCAATCTAAAAACCAGAGAGAAATTGCAGTTTTCTTATCTTTCCTAGCTCTATGAGACCAGAGCTTGCAAGTCTCCAAGCATTGTTGGGCTATAATGTGAATTGGAATATCGAGATCATCAAAAACCTTCCTATTTCTTGACAGCCAGATGCTCCACAAAGATGCGGTAATGACCAAGTCCCAAGCTTTCTTTTTCGGAGCCAAACATCTATCCCTGGAAGCATAAAAATATCCGATAATTCGGTAATACTGGACAGGTCAATCCCTAGGAGAGCAAGGATTTGGGTTGTGTGCCCACAGTTCAGCGCAAAGTGCTCTACCGTCTCCCTTGTCTTACAACCAAAGGGGCAACTGTCATCATTTACAATTTTCTGCCGTAATAAAACCAATCTCACTTTGATCTTTCCTTTAATCAGTAGCCAAGCAAAAAGCTTACCTTTTTTCGGTGCGGCACACATCCAAATCGAGTCTGCACTCACATGCCTTATGCCACCTCAATTGACGATCTTGTACAGATTACTGACGGAGAAAGTGTCAGACTTATCAAAGCGCCATCCTCTCTTATCACCCTCCGAGGATCGTAGTGTACAGGAGTGTAGGAAAAGCAACATCACGTCCTTTTCTTGTGCCGCCCTATCAGAGGTGATATGTTTTAAAGGGATGCCCCAAGATCCATTTCTCCAGCAGTCCGCGACTGAAATGTTTGGTCTGATGGCGTGTGAGAAGAGAGTCGGGAACTGAATGCAGAGAGGTCCATCCGTTGTCCATTTGTCCTTCCACAAGGAGGTACTTTTCCCATCCCCAAGCTGCACACAGGTTGTGTTTCCATACGTGTCTATCAGCCTATTGATTTGTTTCCAAGCTCTAGTATGGTTTGCGGAGCCGTCTCCAAAATCTTTGTCTTGTAAGTGAGCAGCCATAACCCATCTGGCCCATGGAGAATTGGGTCCTGTTAAGAACCGGTGAACAAACTTTGTCAGAAGGCATTCATTTTGAATTTGTAAGTTCTTGATACCGAGACCACCTTCTTCAAAGCTTCTGCAGACATAGTCCCAAGCCACTAAACAGTCACTGCCATTGACTGTACTTTTGCATTTCCAGAAGAAAGCTCGCATCAATCTCTCCAACTCATCAATAACCCAGTGTGGGGAGAAAATTACAAAAAACCACCACATATCAGGCAATAGTTTCAAAAAGCCACCACTATACGAAAATGTTTCAAAAAACCACCACTCTACAGGTAACACGTAACAGATAGCACTGATTCCACTCTGATGCTGGTCTAATGACGAAACTGACATCTAGGCCCCACTGTCAGGCTGACGTGGCAGTAAAAAACGGTCAACGGAGGCCATCGATGAAGGGTTGCAAAATTTTGGGTTTTTTTTGTAAGTTATCGTGGGGCCCACTGTCAGTTTCTTCTCCCTCCAGACTCCTTGTCTATCCACGTGAGCTAGGCACCGTCGGCGACGGTGGCAAGTCCGCACAGATAGGAGTCCGGTTAGGTCCGTCACCGGCGAACCTGGCAAGGGGGCGGGCGCGGCCGGGCTCCAGCGGGGCGGCCGCGACCGGCTACGGCGAGCTCCGGCTTGGGCAGGGGCGGGCGCGTCGCAGCGAGCTCCGGCTCCGGCAAGGGGCGGGCGCGGCGTTGAGGGCACCGGCGTGGAGGCGATAGGGCGTCAGGGGAGGCCGGGGATCTGCAGCACGAGCGCCGCCGTCGATCTGCAGCACGAGCGTCGCCGTCATCCGCCGAGCTACGAGCGTTGCGGTCGTCCGCCGAGCTCCAACCCGTCCCGGCCGACGGCGGAGATGCACGCAGACCATGCGGCGCAAGGCCTCGCCGCGACGACGGCGGCTTGGCGGTAAGGGCGCAGGCAGGCCCTTCCTCCTCTCCGGCAGCCGCAGTGGACTCGGGGGCATGGGTGCGAGCTCCGGCCAGGCGGCACGGGCGAGGTCCCGCCGAGCGCGGACGGCCGTGGCTGGCAAGGCCCGCGCGGGGCGAGCGGGGTTGAGCGCCAGCCATGGCGGGGTGAGCACGGGCGAGCGCTGGCGGGCGGGCGCGGGGCCAGCACGGGCGAGCGCCGGCCATGACGGGACGGGCGAGGTCCGACCGAGCTCCGACCAGAGCGGCGCGGGGCGATGTTCGGGCAGGGCGTGGTCCTTTCGAGCGCTGGCTAGAGCAGAGCGGGGCGAGGTTTGGCCACGGGCTGGCGAGAGGAGCTCCATCGCCGACCAGGACGGCGCGGCCGAGCACCAGCCAGAGCGGTGCGGGCTGGCCTCTAACCGACGCGCACAGAGCATCGGGCCTCCAGGCAAATTGGTCAACGCACGATGAGGATGTGGTGGAAAATAATAAGGAAAAGGAAAAATAAGAAAATTTACAAATAAGTCCAGAACTATAACCAATATATGGTGCTTCTCCCTTCAACGTTAATCAGTTGCCACGTCAACCTGACAGTGGGACCCACATGTCAGTTTGGCAATTAAACCAGCATCAGAGTGGAATCAGTGCTATCTGTTACGTGTTACCTCTAGAGTGGTGGTTTTTTGAAACATTTTCGTATAGTGGTGGCTTTTTGAAACTACTGCCTGATATGTGGTGGTTTTTTGTAATTTTCTCCAGTGTGGGAGTTGGATACATGACATAAGATATGCTGGTAGGGAGGTTAGAACTGACTTAGTAAGCGTTAATCTTCCTCCATGGGTGATAAAGTCAAGTGAAAAACCAATTCTTTTTTCTACAGAAGAGATATAAGGGAGGAAAGCCTCCTTTGGAAGCTTTGAATCAGAGAGAGGTAGGCCCAAATAAGTCTAGGGAAAAGAAGCCACCTCGCAGTTAAGAGCCTCGGCAATTTCCTCTCCTTCTTGCAAAGTAAGGTTTATGGGGACGAAGGTAGATTTAGCGAAGTTGATCTTGAGCCCGGTAGTATTTGCAAAGTCGTCCAAAATTTCTTTTAAGATTTCTGCTTGCTGTACCTCACCTTGAATGACAATCAGGGTGTCGTCAGCATATTGTAGCACTGGACAGGGCTGATCCTCTAGCACTGGATGCCGAAGCAAACCGTTAAGGGCAGTGCGTTTGATAGCTTGTTGTAGAACATCAACCACCACAATGAACAAGAGCGGGGACAACGGATCCCCTTGTCGCAGCCCTCTTTTTATGTTGATCCAATTTGAAAGTTATTTTCACATCTCTGTTGTGCTAATTTCCCTACTTCAATATAAATCTTAATTCTACTATAGTGCAATTCTTTCATGATAAGAACGATAGACCAACCAGAATTACAGCGAGGTATCAAACGCCATCCAGAATAACATTAACAAGAAAATTCCATCTTAGTCTCATTGGCTACGCTAGTACAATTTCTCCTTATATCCAACTCAGTAGTCCAATTGGAAAGGTACCCGTAGTAGTATGATGATAAGTAGACCTTAGATCCCACCTTTACTTTTTCAATGGATGCATCGGGTTTGATCGTACGTGCTAATTATCTGTGGAATCTAATGACCTAGCCACATCTGCTTCTGTCGCATCTCATAGTAGTCTCCCATGCTCAACGAACAGAATGATGTACTCCCACGTACAATCCAAGTATTTAACAAATACTCCAACGTTTTTATTAATTCTAGTGGATGCATTCAGTGCGGAGGTAATCAGCGGTCTAATGTTCTAACAACAATATTGGCAGCATCTCGTCTTATGGTAGTCTAACAATTACTCTACATGGATAAATGGACCAACTGAAAATGGATACTCAACAGTGCACATTTACAAACAAAAATACTGGTAACAAGCACTCACCGTAATTGGCGAAATCTTTTGACAGGTAAAATGTCGATCACTTGGTTTGGGCCGATGCCTAGAGTGACCATCACAAAACCTGAACTGGTGCGAGAAGTTTTGTCCAACAAGTTTGGACACTTTGAGAAGCTCACACCCACACTTGGCCGAATTCAGAGGTTGTTGCACAACGGTTTGGGTAGCCACGAAGGCGGAAAATGGGCTAAGCATAGAAGGATCATCAACCCTGCCTTCCATATGGAGAAGCTCAAGGTTATCTTTTTATTCTGTTATCAACAAGACAAACTCTCAATGGGGCGATGTTCACACAAACTTATATTGCATTTTCAGCGCATGTTGCCGGCTTTCGCCGAATGTTGCACAGAGCTGGTACACAAATGGGAAGGTGTAGTCGCCAGTGATCTTCCATGCGAGGTAGATGTCTGGCCTGATATGCAGAACCTGACAGGGGATGTCATCTCCCGCGCCGCATTCGGCAGCAGCTACCTCGAGGGCGTGAGGATATTCCAGCTTCAGGGGGAGCAGATCCTGCTCGTTATGCAGGCCATGAACAAGATACATATCCCTGGTTACCTGTGAGTTCTGTGTTGCTCTCCTTCTGCATTTACATTGGCTAAGCAATACAAGTTGAGAAAGTCTTCTACAAAACTACACATTGTACTGATGTCTCATGTGCAGGTTCTTGCCAACCAAAGCCAACCGAAGGATGAAGCACATTTCTGCGGAGATCGGGAGGATCCTAAGAGGGATCATCACCAAAAGAGAGAATGCCATAAAAGCCGGCGAAGCAACGAGCGACGATCTTCTCGGGTTGCTGCTGGAGTCCAGCATGGCAGACTGCAGGGGAGACGGCAGCTCGGACGCTGGTATGACAACGGACGACGTGATCGGAGAATGCAAGCTGTTCTACTTCGCCGGCGCGGAGACCACGTCGAGGCTGCTCACGTGGACGATGATTGTGCTTTGCATGCACCCAGAGTGGCAGGACCGTGTCAGGGAGGAGGTCATGCTCGTCTTCGGCGCTAGCACGCCAGATTACGATGGCTTAAGTCGCCTGAAAATCGTAAGTTGTAGTGTCATCTTCGTGTTAGAAAAATGATCATGGTGTTAGAAAAATGATCATGGATCTAAAGTAATGCTCCATCCTGAAATTGCAACCGCATTTTCAGGTGACCATGGTGTTGTACGAGGTGCTGCGGCTGTACACGCCGCTGACGGCGCTCCAGCGCAAGACGTACAAGCCGATGGAGCTCGGCGGCATCAGGTACCCAGCGGGCGTGGCGCTCATGTTGCCGGTCCTATGCATCCACCACGACAAGGAGCTTTGGGGCGCGGACGCCGATGAGTTCAGGCCAGAGAGATTTTCCCAGGGGATCTCCAAGGCGTCCGCGGACCCACCGGCGTTCTTCCCGTTCGGCTGGGGGCCGCGCGTCTGTGTCGGCCAAAACTTCGCGCTGCTCGAGGCTAAGATGGGGCTCACCATGATTCTGCAGCGCTTCTCCTTCGAGCTCTCACCCTCCTATAGGCACGCACCGTTCCCCCTCGGCATGCTGCAGCCAGAGCATGGCGCGCAACTCAAGCTCATGAGGCTTCCCTGAGATGCACATCACGAATCCACTAGCTTGAGCTGAACATCACAAGGATTCTATGAATTTACCCATCCACTTGTCAAAGTGTAAAAGGCACAGTTATATGGATTAAATTTGTATGGAGTATTTGTGTACGAATAAGTGGGATATAGTTTCGAAGACATCGACGTGAAAAACACAAGTACCTTTGTCCTAATGAATAAGTGTGGTATGCGTGCGGCGCTTTGAGCAAAATTCTCGTCCTAAATCTCATCGGCCCGAAGATAAAATAAAATGGAACATACGGTCTTCACGGGACAGTCCACTTACCCCACAAAATTCTGGTACTTAACCACTGGTGCCAACGTACGAGATTAAGTGGGCTATTATGCGTGTCCCGTGGGAAGCCCGTGGGAAGCCCGGTCCCACTTGCACCCTTAGTCTTGCCTTATACTCCAAATCCACGAGTTCTTTCGATTTGATTGAGCCGCTTTTGTGTTGGAATTCCAGATTTGCAGAAAATTTCCAAAGATGTCCTCTGCTTAGTCTCCATATTCATAAGTCAGAGCCACACCATCACCAATATGAATTTTAACTACGGTTCAGGTTTATAAAATACATTGAAAATGAGTATATCAGTGATCAGTCTAACGGAACTCAAGTTTATGGCAACGGGAGGCTTTACAAAACATAAAGTTATCATGTTGAAGACTGGACCCATTTTCTACAATTCATATGCATTACTTTTTTACGAATGAACTTAATTCACATGCACATTACTTAACAAGGGAATTAAATGACGAGTTTAAAAATAGAATTGACGGGTTGATGTATACAAGGAAAACCCACTGTTTACATCCGATATGGAATGTAAACTATGGGACAAAAATCCTGGTACACATGGCTCCAACATAATTTATTACAGAGTACAACTTCCGATACAGTGTTGTAAAGGAAAACGTGCATCGACGATGACTCTACAAAAGTAAAGAGGCAACATATCAGTCAAACAAACGTGATAAGAACAGCTCGGAACAAGAGTGATATCATCGTATCTCACTATAACCTTAAACTGGTTGCCCTTCATCAGCTCGGGACAGCTCGGGATCCTTCATCATCAACAACACGCGGATCGCGTCTGGTCGTATCATATGCTACAGCCAGTTCTACTTCATCGAGAAGCCGTTCATTGACACCAAAAAATCATATTGCATGGCCACGAAATTTCACGTGATCCAATCTACTTCAACTTCACAAGATGTGTGTTCAACAGCACACGCACAAAGCCGGAACCTATCAGGTCGCGAGGATGAAGATAATTACCGTAATGCAAATCTATCAAGCGCAACCCAACCACAAGGAGCAGGAAACGTGATCGCATCCGAATAGAATTCAAGCAGCCAGGGATCACACACTGCTGCCATGTGAGGTTGTCGGGTGCATTAGAAAAACTAACATACGTCTCAGTACGTCTCAGGCCTCAGGAGAAAGCTTCAGAAGATCAAGTCCAATCCAAATAAGGACCACTCTTTGTAGATTTATTTTATCCAAATATTTTCGGCTCGTGCTATTATCTGCACGTGAATTTGTGCACTACAATATAACTGCAGATTGAAACAAAGTTTCGACTACTCTGCGCGGATGACCGCGCCCGCCGTTGCGCACTCGTCATACTCAGAGGCTGGTATGTCGCGGACCCAACATCGATATATTTGGGTGTTCACACGTCGCGGATCCGCCACATCGACCGCGTCCTCTTCATCGGCCACGGTTGCCAGGGACCGCACGGCTACATCAACTATTTCTGGCCGCGCAACAACTTTGATTGCACCCGCCACATCAATTATTTCTGGCCGCGTGACTATTTCAACTGCGCCCGCCACATCGACTATTTCTGACTGCGCAATTACTTCGACTACGTCCACCATGCGACCCGCTTCCACATTGGTCTCGTCGCAGCTGAGCTAATGGCTTCATCGTCTATGGTTATCAATGGATTTATCTTCTATGACTATATAAATATTGACCCGATGCATTCTCGGGCCAGTGGCTTCATCGTCTATGGTTATCAATGGATTTATCTTCTATGGCTATATAAATATTGACCAGATGCATTCCCGGGTCGGATTCATCGTCTGTGATCTTCAATGGATATCATCTTATATAACATTGACCCGATACACTTCCGGGAGCATTGGATTTACTCGGGGGTTCCTGAAAGATCTACGACTATTGCGTTTACTCCCATAGAGAGCGCTGGAATTCAAGCAAACATGAATAAACTTTATACTATCAATGATCTTATCAAAATATTCAGCTATTACAACTATCACTCCCATCAGGAGCGTTGGTTTACAAAGAAATCGTGCATACAATGGTCATTTTGGAACTTTCTCGACACATCAAATACAATAATCATACCCGGCAATACTCGGGGGCTGCAAAGTTTTTATCTTGTAATTTTGGTCAAATGCCTCAGGAGACATGCGAGGGCTACAATCGATGGAAATTACGCAAAATAAATACGGCTTAGTAAGATGCAATGAATCTGTCGTGCACATGGTTCGCTCGTTGACTTGGGGGTTGCTGCCAACATAATTTAAAACACATGCATCAAGGTATGTTGCGATTACTACGGGTTCATCGGGCCTGCAACGTGAACTGGTCACTCAGAACTTGTTGATGACCACTATACAAACAAATATACAGCTCAGTAAGATGCAATGAGTCTGTCGGGACTGCAGTACACCATATGTTCGGGTGTTGCCGCCGACGATTTACAAAAATACATGGCTCAGTCAGATGCAATGAGTCCATCGGGTCTACAGTGCATCCTATGTTCGGGTGTTGCCGCCGACGATTTACAAAAATACACGGCTCAGTAAGATGCAATGAGTCCGTCGGGCCTACAGTGCACCCCATGTTCGGGTGTTGCCGCTGACGATTTGTAAAAATACACGGCTCTTTGATTCCGTCGGGCTTGCAGCGCACCCTACGTTCGGGTGTCACCGCGGACCAATCATCGACTCCTCCGTAACATCATAAAAATCATCGGCTCCTCCATAACATAATCAAAATCATCGACTCCTCCATAACATCATCAAAATCATCGACTCCTCCGGGACATCATCAAAATCATCGACTCCTCCGGGACATCATCAAAATCATCAACTCCTCTGCGACATCATCAAAATCATCAACTCCTCTATGATATCATCAAAATCATCAACTCCTCTGTGACATCATCAAAATCATCGATATAATCGAAAGCATCCAAATGTTCTCGGAACTAGAAGAAATCTACGATATTTGACTCAGTATTTTACACCCTATACATGACTACTTCATAGTCATCTACAGGCTCGGGGGTGATACGTCTCAAAAGTATCTACAATTTTTGATGTTCCATGCTTGTTTTACACCAATTCTTATGTGTTTTGTTTACACTTCGTTGCACTTTTACATAATTTCTGGCACTAACCTATTAATAAGATGCCACAGTGCCAGTTCCATGTTTTCTGCTGTTTTTGTATTTCAGAAAAGTTGTACAGGAAATATTCTCGGAATTAGACGAAACAAAAGCCAAAGTCAATATTTTACCGAAACGAAGATGAAGTGTGGAGGAGGGACGAAGAGGCGCACCAGGGCGCCCAGACCACCCCTAGGCGCGGCCTAGGGCTGCCCACGCCTAGGGTAGGTGTGGGGCCCACCGACACCCCACTGACCTGAATCCTCTGCCTATTTATACATCTTCTCGGGAAAACCCTGGATACCCGAGCCTCCATCCACGAAAAGTTTCGTCGTGGCCGCCATCGCCGAACCCATTTCGGGGGGTTCTGAAGCTATTCCGGGCACCCTACCGGAGGGGAAAACATCGTCGGAGGCATCTACATCACCATGCCCGCCTCCTAAGTGATGCGTGAGTATTTCATCCCTGGACTATGGGTTCATAGCAGTAGCTAGATGGTTGTCTTCTCCACTTTGTGCTTCATGTATCGATCTTGTGAGCTGCCCTACATGATCAAGATCATCATTATGTAATCCTATATGTTTGGTTTGATAGGATCCAATGAATATTGTGTAATATGTTGAGATTGATTATATATTCATATCATATGTTATTTGTGATCTTGCATGCTCTCCGTTGCTAGTAGAAACTCTGGCTAAGTGGATACTTGTGACTCCAAGAGGGGGTATTTATGCACGATAGTAGGTTCATGCCTCTAGTTTCCTCGGAGAGTGACTTTATAACTTCTAAGGTTGTAGATGTGATGTTGCTGTAGGGATTCGTTGCATAGAAAACAAAAAAAATTCCTACCGCGAGAACACAATCCAAGCCAAGATGCAATCTAGAAGATGGTAGCAACGAGGGGATGATCGAGACTCACCCTTGAAGATTTCCAAAGCCTATAAGAGTAGGCTCTTATTGCTGCGGTAGACGATCACTTGCCGCTTGCAAAAGCGCGTAGAAGATCTTGATCACGGTGCCACGATCGGGCAGCACTTCCGTACTCGGTCACACGTTCGGTGTTGATGAAGACGACGTCCTTCTCCACGTTCCAGCGGGCAGCGGAAATAGTAGCTCCTCCTTGAATCCGGCAGCACGACGGCGTGGTGGCGGTGGTGGTGGAGAACTCCGGCGGAGCTTCGCTAAGCGTGCGGGAGAGGTGGAGGAGAGAGGGGGCGGCTAAGGTTTGGGAGAGGGGGGCGCCGGCCACTAAGGGGTGCGGCCACCTTGTGGTCTTGGGGTGGCCGGCCCCCTCCCCTATGCCCCTCATTATATAGGTGGATCCCCAAGTGTTGGACTACAAGTCTTCGAATAAGACCCCAACACAAGAACCTTCCATGTAGTAGGGAAACCTACCCAAGGTGGGACTCCCACTTGAGGTGGGATTCCCCCCCTTCCATGTGGGGGGGTGGCCGGCCCCCTTAGGTGGAGTCTACCTTGGACTCCCCCACTAGGGTTGGCCGGCCATGGGAGGTGGAGTCCCTTCGGGACTCCGCCTTCCAATTTGATCTCTTCCGGACTTTTCTAGAACCTTCTAGAACCTTCCATAAAATCTTCCGGATCATTTTAAATCTTATAAAATGACTTCCTATATATGAATCTTATTCTCCAGACCATTCCGGAACTCCTCGTGATGTCCGGGATCCCATCCGGGACTTCGAACAATACTTCGAACTCCATTCCATATTCAAGTTCTACCATTTCAACATCAAACCTTAAGTGTGTCACCCTACGGTTCGCAAACTATGTGGACATGGTTGAGTACTCTCTCCGACCAATAACCAATAGCGGGATCTGGAGATCCATAATGGCTCCCACATATTCAATGATGACTTTAGTGATCGAATGAACCATTCACATACGATACCAATTCTCTTTGTCACGCGATATTTTACTTGTCCGAGGTTTGATCATCGGTATCACTCTATATCTTGTTCAACCTCGTCTCCTGACAAGTACTCTTTACTCGTACCGTGGTATGTGGTCTCTTATGAACTTATTCATATGCTTGCAAGACATTAGACGACATTCCACCGAGAGGGCCCAGAGTATATCTATCCGTCATCGGGATGGACAAATCCCACTGTTGATCCATATGCCTCAACTCATACTTTCCGGATACTTAATCCCACCTTTATAACCACCCATTTACGCAGTGGCATTTGATGTAATCAAATTACCTTTCCGGTATAAGTGATTTACATGATCTCATGGTCATAAGGACTAGGTAACTATGTATCGAAAGCTTATAGCAAATAACTTAATGATGTGATCTTATGCTACGCTTAATTGGTTGTGTCCATTACATCATTCATACAATGATATAACCTTGTCATTAATAACATCCAATCTTCATGATTATGAAACTAATCATCCATTAATCAACAAGCTAGTTAAGAGGCATACTAGGGACTCTTTGTTGTTTACATATCACACATGTATCAATGTTTTGGTTAATACAATTATAGCATGGTATATAAACATTTATCATAAACATAAAGATATATATAATAACCACTTTTATTATTGCCTCTTGGGCATATCTCCAACAGTCTCCCACTTGCACTAGAGTCAATAATCTAGATTACATTGTAATGTACCTAACACCCATGGTATTCTGGTGTTGGTCATGCTTTGCCCTAGGGAGAGCTTTAGTAAACGGATCTGCTACATTCAGATCAGTGTGTACTTTGCAAATCTTTACTTCTCCATCTTCGATGTACTCGCGAATCGAGTGATAACGCAGCTTGATATGCTTCAGCCTCTTGTGTGACCTTGGTTCTTGTGCATTGGCGATGGCACCCATGTTGTCACAGTAGATGACTAGTGGGTCCAATGCACTAGGAACCACACCGAGCTCTACAATGAACCTCTTCATCCATACCGCTTCTGATGAAGCCTCTGAAGCCGCTATGTACTCTGATTCTGTTGAAGACTTCGCCACCGTGCACTGCTTCGAGCTTGCCCAGCTTACTGTAGCACCATTCAATATAAACACGTACCCAGACTGTGACTTAGAGTCATCAGGATCAGTGTTCCAACTTGCATCGGTGTAACTGGTTACAACGAGCTCTTGGTCACCTCCATAACAAAGAAACATATCCTTAGTTCTTTTCAAGTACTTCAGGATATTCTTGACCGCTGTCCAGTGTTCCATCCCTGGATCACTTTTATATCTGCTAGTCAAACTAACATCATGTGCTATATCCGGTCTAGTACATAGCATGGCATACATAATAGAGCCTACTGCTGAGGCATAAGGGATCTGACTCATCCTTTCTCTTTCTTCTGCCCTAGCCGGTCCTTGAGTCTTACTCAAGACCTTGCCTGGTAACATAGGTAAGAACCCTTTCTTACTTTCGTCCATTCTAAACTTCTTTAGAATCTTGTCCAGATATGTACTCTGTGATAGCCCTATTAGACGTCTTGATCTATCTCTCTAAATCTTGATGCCTAATATATAAGATGCTTCACCAAGGTCTTTCATTGAAAAACTATTATTCAAAGAACCTTTTACACTGCTTAATAGTTCTATATCATTCCCAATCAATAATATGTCATCTACATATAATATCAGGAATGCTACAGAGCTCCCACTCACTTTCTTGTAAATACAGGCCTCTCCATGACACTGTATAAACCCGAAGTCTTTGATCACCTTATCAAAGCGTCGGTTCCAACTTCTTGATGCTTGCTTCAGTCCATAGATTGAACGCTGAAGTTTGCATACTTTGTCAGCATTTTTAGGATCGACAAAACCTTTGGGTTGTACCATATACAACTCTTTCTCAATGTCTCCATTAAGGAACGCCGTTTTGACATCCATCTGCTAAATCTCATAATCGAAAAATGCAGCTATTGCTAACAAAATCCTCACAGATTTTAGCTTCGCTACAGGTGAGAAAGTCTCATCGTAGTCAACTCCTTGAATTTGCCGGAAACCCTTTGCGACAAGTCGAGCTTTATAGACGGTAATATTACCATCAGCATCTGTTTTTCTCTTGAAGATCCATTTATTCTCGACAGCCTTGCGGCTATCAGGTAAGTCTACCAAAGTCCACACTTTGTTATCATACATGGATCCCATTTCGGATTTCATGGCTTCTTGCCATTTGTTGGAATCTGGGCTCATCATCGCTTCTTCATACGTCGCAGGGTCCTCATCATTGTTGTCCACAATCATGACATTTAGACAAGGATCATACCAATCAGGACTGGCACGTTCCCTTGTCGATCTGCGAGGTTCAGTAGTTTCCTCGTTCGAAGTTTCATGATCATTATCATTAGCTTCCTCTGTTGCCAGTGTAGGTGGTACAGGTACAACTTTCGGTACTGCGCTACTCTGATCAACGAGTAAAGATTCATCAATCTCATCGAGTTCTACTTTTCTTCCAGTCACTTCTTTAGTGAGAAATTCTTTCTCAAGAAAGGTTCTGTTCTTAGCAACAAAGGATTTGCCTTTGGATCTGTGATAGAAAGTGTACCCTATAGTTTCCTTAGGGTATCCTATGAAGACGCATTTCTACGCTTTGGGTTCTAGCTTGTCCGGTTGTAACTTCTTTACATAGGCTTCGCAACCCCAAACTTTAAGGAACGACAGCTTAGGTTTCTTATTAAACCATAATTCATACGGTGTCGTTTCTACGGATTTTGATGGTGCTCTATTTAAAGTGAATGCGGCTGTCTCTAATGCATAACTCCAAAATGATAACGGCAAATCAGTAAGAGACATCATAGAACGAACCATATCTAAGAGAGTTCGATTACGACGTTCGGACACACTGTTTCGTTGTGGTGTTCCCGACGGTGTCAATTGTGAAAGTATTCCGCATTTCTTTAAATGAATGCCAAACTCATAACTCAGATATTCACCTCCGCGATCTGATCGTAGAAATTTAATCTTCTTGTTACGTTGATTTTCTACTTCACTTTGGAATTCCTTAAACTTCTCGAAACTTTCGGATTTATGTTTCATGAAATAGATATACCCATATCTACCCAGATCATCTGTGAAGGTTAGAACATAATGATAACCACCGCGCGATGCTACACTCATTGGTCCGCACACATCGGTATGTATGATTTCCAATAAGTCAGTAGCTCGCTCCATCATACCAGAAAATGGAGTCTTAGTCATTTTTCCCATTAGACATGCTTCGCATCTATCAAGTGACTCAAAGTCAAGTGATTCAAGTAATCCATCGGTATGGAGTTTCTTCATGCGTTTCACTCCAATATGACCAAGACGACAGTGCCACATATAAGTAGAATTATCATTCAATTTAATTCGCTTAGCATCAATGTTATGTATATGCGTATCACTACTATCGAGATCTAACAGAAATAAGCCATTCTTTTCAGGTGCTCGACCATAAAAGATATTATTCATAAAAATAGAACAACCAGTATTCTCAGACTTGAATGAATAACCGTCTTGCATTAAACAAGATCCAGATATAATGTTCATGCTCAATGCGGGTACAAAATAACAATTATTTAGGCTTAAAACTAAGGTAAATACTACCTACCGTAGTCCGATGTGAAGCAAACAGCCGGACTAGCATCTGTCCGTTCAGTCTACGCGACGCATCCAACGATGCAGGGTTGAGGTTATATAATGGCCCACATTGCACCATCCCTAACTAGTAGTAATGTCGCCGCCGCTACCGTCATCCTCCGCGCCGGTCACCGCTCGATGTTGCCGCCACATCCGTCCTTCCCCCACAACACTTCCCGAGCTTCTGGCGGCGCTCTTCAATGCTGCATGGGTATGTGGCCTAGACCTCCACTCGCTGTTGCCGCCACATCCGGCCCTCCCCCGACGCTGCCTGAGCTTCTCCCCCCGACGCTGCTCGTGCTTTCGGTGATGCTCATCGATGTTGCATGGGTCTGTGGCCCAGACTTCCACTCGCTGTTGCCGCCGCATCCGGCCCTCCCCCGAGGCGCCTGTGCTTCTGATGGTGCTCGTCGACGCTGCATGGGTATGTGGCCCAGACCTTGAGCAGGGGCCCTCCAGGCTGAAGAGGGAGAGGAACGGAGCACCAGCGACTGTATCGGGGCAAGACGGCAATGCAGCCAGGAGCCTGGCGCGTCATGGTGATTGTGTCGCTTCATGGTGAGGGTGACCACTGCGAGGAAGCACTGCACAAGGTCTGTGGATTCATGATTCTCGTATGCGCGCTCGAGTGGATCGACCTTGGCGAACGCGTTGACCATAGGGGTTGCTTTGCCGTCTAGATCGATGCCAACCGGCTCCGCCTGTGCCGGGGATCGCACAATACTTCGTAACCCGTATGGCCATATCTGAGTACGTTCCAACAGAAAACAGCAGTGCTTTCGATGCATCATTTGTACGCTTTTGACAACACAGGGATGTGCTTCGAATTTTTTTACGTTGCTTCCTTCATAGACCATGGATTCTATACTAGCATCGCATGTGCTTTCTTCTAATAATTTATTTGCTTCTGAAGCCAAAGAAAATATATCATTGCATCTTCCAAATTGACAAAGCTGCCGATGAAATAGTGGCATGCTTCTTAGTAAAACAATTGTGCTTCACGCAAACTTTCCATTGAGCTCGATCAGTCGCATGCGTCTTTTTCCCATCTTCTGCGAAAGAAGCCACTACAACGAGGAAGAAAGGCAAGAGACGTTAGCGATCTATCCGGACGAAAGTTACGGAAACAGTTACTGGGAGCAGTTTTTGCAAAGGAAGCATGCAATTAATCCCTTGATTCAGGAAAAAAGCCGCGCGGACCTGGCTTAGAATCGTAGGGTCAAGATGCTTCAAATCCTGTGGCTAAAGATTGGTCCGATGGAAAGCAAAAAATCAGGAGCCGATTCCTAGTGCTGCCCTAAAACTAATCCCGAAGGTAGATGTAGAGGAAGTGTGCCGAGAGCGATCACATCGACTTTGGATCCGTTTCCAATGCGCATCGTCACTTCATCTTTCAGTAGTATTCGTTTATTCTTTAGTTCTTGTTTCGAGTTACAAATATGAGCAACCGAACCAGTATCAAATACCCAGGTACTAGTACGAGAGCCAGTGAGATAAACATCTATAACATGTATATCAGATATACCTTCTTTCTTTTTCTTGACAAGGCCGCTCTTCAGATCAGCCAGATACTTGGAGCAATTACGCTTCTAGTGTCCCTTCTCTTTGTAGTAATAGCACTCAGCATCAGGCTTAGGGCCGTTCTTAGGTTTCATAGGAGGCGTGGCAGCTTTCTTGCCACCCTTCTTGAATTTTCCCTTAGACTTGCCCTGTTTCTTGAAACTGGTGGTCTTGTTGACCATCAACACTTGGTGCTCTTTCTTGATCTCAATCTCTGCAGCTTTTAGCGTGCCAAAGAGTTCAGGTAACTTCTTGTTCATGTTCTGCATATTGTAGTTCATCACAAAGTTCTTGTAACTTGGTGGCAGTGATTGAAGGACACGATTAATCCCCAGTCTGTTAGGAATCACTATTCCCAAGTCACTGAGTTTCTTCGCATGCCCGGTCATGGCGAGCATGTGCTCACTAACGGAGCTGCCTTCTTCCATCATGCAGCTGAAGAAGTGTTTCGATGCTTCATAGCATTCCACGGCCGCATGAGTTTCAAATATAGCTTTCAGCTCATTGACCAACTCATGAGGATCGTGGTGCTCAAAACATTTTTGAAGATCGGCTTCCGCATCGCACAGATGGCACACTGAACTTGAGAGTACCGAGCTTTCCGAGTCGCGTAAACATTCTTTACTTCATCGGTTTCAGTTTCTGCAGGAGGGTCACCTAGCGGTGCATCAAGCACATATTGCAGATTTCCGCCAGAGAGGAAGATCCTCACATGACAGAACCAGTCGGTGAAGTTGCTACCGTTGCTCTTAAGCTTTTCTTTTTCTAGGAACTGGTTAAAATTGATTGGGGACGCCATCTCTACAACATATATTTGCAATAGTTTAGACTAAGTTTATGACAAATTGAGTTCAAATTTTAATTCAACATAATTAAAAATCTAGGTGAACTCCCACTCAAAACAATATCCCTCGCATTGTCTTAGTGATCACACGAACCAATTCCACCACACCTAAGTCTGATCATCACGAGACAAGGTGTAATTTCAATGGCGAACACTCAAAGTATTCATCATATCAATCATATGATTCATGCTCTACCTTTCGGTATCACGTGTTCCGAGACCATGTCTGTACATGCTAGGCTCGTCAAGGCCACCTTAGTATCCGCATGTGCAAAACTGGCTTGCACCCGTTGTATGCACTTGTTGATTCTATCACACCCGATCATCACGAGATGCTTCGAAACGACAAGTCTTGGCAATGGTGCTACTAAGGATGAACACTTTATTATCTTGAAATTTTAGTGAGGGATCATCTTATAATGCTACCGTCGCGATCTAAGCAAAATAAGATGCATAAAAGGATTAACATCACATGCAGTTCATATGTGATATGATATGGCCCTTTTGTCTTTGCGCCTTTGATCTTCATCTCCAAAGCACGGGCATGATCTCCATCATCTTCGGGCATGATCTCCATCATCGTCGGCGTAGCGTCAAGGTCCATGGCGCCGTCTTCATGGTTGTTCACCTCATGTAGCAACTATTACAACTACTTTGAAATACTACTCAACATGAAATTTAAAGACAACCATAAGGCTCCTGCCGGTTGCCACAATACAATAATGATCATCTCATACATATTCATCATCACATTATGGCCATATCACATCACCAAACCCTGCAAAAACAAGTTAGACGTCTCTAATTTGGTTTGCATATTTTACGTGGTTTAGGGTTTTCGAGAGAGATCTAATCTACCTACGAACATGAACCACAACGGTGATACTAATGTTATCAATAGAAGAGTAAATTGAATCTTCACTATAGTAGGAGAGACAGACACCCGCAAAGCCTCTTATGCAATACAAGTTGCATGTCGAACGAGGAACAAGTCTCATGAACGCGGTCATGTAAAGTTAGTCCGAGCCGCTTCATCCCACTATGCCACAAAGATGCAAAGTACTCAAACTAAAGACAACAAGAGCATCAACGCCCACAAAACCATTGTGTTCTACTCGTGCAACCATCTATGCATAGACACAGCTTTGATACCACTGTAGTGATTCGTTGCATAGAAAACAAAAAATTTCCTACCGCGAGAACGCAATCCAAGCCAAGATGCAATCTAGAAGATGGTAGCAACGAGGGGATGATCGAGACTCACCCTTGAAGATTTCCAAAGCCTATAAGAGTAGGCTCTTATTGCTGCGGTAGACGATCACTTGCCGCTTGCAAAAGCGCATAGAAGATCTTGATCACGGTGCCACGATCGGACAGCACCTCCGTACTCGGTCACACGTTCGGTGTTGATGAAGACGACGTCCTTCTCCCTGTTCCAGCGGGCAGCGGAAGTAGTAGCTCCTCCTTGAATCCGGCAGCACGACGGCGTGGTGGCGGTGGTGGTGGAGAACTCCGGCGGAGCTTCGCTAAGCGTGCGGGAGAGGTGGAGGAGAGAGGGGGCGGCTAGGGTTTGGAGAGGGGGGCGCCGGCCACTAAAGGGTGCGGCCACCTTGTGGTCTTGGGGTGGCCGGCCCCCTCCCCTATGCCCCTCATTATATAGGTGGATCCCCAAGTGTTGGACTACAAGTCTTCGAATAAGACCCCAACACAAGAACCTTCCATGTAGTAGGGAAACCTACCCAAGGTGGGACTCCCACTTGAGGTGGGATTCCCCCCTTCCATGTGGGGGGGTGGCCGGCCCCCTTAGGTGGAGTCCACCTTGGACTCCCCCACTAGGGTTGGCCGGCCATGGGAGGTGGAGTCCCTACGGGACTCCGCCTTCCAATTTGATTTCTTCCAGACTTTTCTAGAACCTTCTAGAACCTTCCATAAAAATCTTCCGGATCATTTTAAATCTTATAAAATGACTTCCTATATATGAATCTTATTATCCGGACCATTCCGGAACTCCTCGTGATGTCCGGGATCCCATCCGGGACTTCCAACAATACTTCGAACTCCATTCCATATTCAAGTTCTACCATTTCAACATCAAACCTTAAGTGTGTCACCCTACGGTTCGCGAACTATGTGGACATGGTTGAGTACTCTCTCCGAACAATAACCAATAGCGGGATCTGGAGATCCATAATGGCTCCCACATATTCAACGATGACTTTAGTGATCGAATGAACCATTCACATACGATACCAATTCCCTTTGTCACGCGATATTTTACTTGTCCGAGGTTTGATCATCGGTATTACTCTATACCTTGTTCAACCTCGTCTCCTGACAAGTACTCTTTACTCGTACCGTGGTATGTGGTCTCTTATGAACTTATTCATATGCTTGCAAGACATTAGACGACATTCCACCAAGAGGGCCCAGAGTATATCTATCCGTCATCGGGATGGACAAATCCCACTGTTGATCCATATGCCTCAACTCATACTTTCCGGATACTTAATCCCACCTTTATAACCTCCCATTTACGCAGTGGCGTTTGATGTAATCAAAGTACCTTTCCGGTATACGTGATTTATATGATCTCATGGTCATAAGGACTAGGTAACTATGTATCGAAAGCTTATAGCAAATAACTTAATGACGTGATCTTATGCTACGCTTAATTGGGTGTGTCCATTACATCATTCATACAATGATATAACCTTGTTAGTAATAACATCCAATGTTCATGATTATGAAACTAATCATCCATTAATCAACAAGCTAGTTAAGAGGCATACTAGGGACTCTTTGTTGTTTACATATCACACATGTATCAATGTTTCGGTTAATACAATTATAGCATGGTGTATAAACATTTATCATAAACATAAAGATATATATATAATAACCACTTTTATTATTGCCTCTTGGGCATATCTCCAACAGTTGCTACTAGTGATAACCCAACAATGTTTTATCCAAGGGTAACTCTATTGTTTAGTTTACACACATTGCTTAATGCGATAGTCTGTTGCTTACAACTTTATACTGGAAGGGGTGCGAACGCTAACCTGAAGGTGGATTATTAGTCATAGACGCAATTGGATTACGGTCTATGTATAATGTTTTAATGCCTAATACCAAATTATCATAGTAATCATCTTGTCATGTATGGTCGATATTCTGTCAATTGTCCAGCTGTAATTTGTTTACCCAACATGCTATTTTCTTTATGGAGAGACACCTCTAGTGACCTGTAGACCCCGGTCCTCTTTCCTTTGCTGATAAATTCAACTGCAATCATGTTCTGTTTACTTTCTGCAAACATCTCCTTCCATTCGATACGTCTAATCCTTTTTGTTCAGCAAACGAGTGACATTGACAACCTCACTGCAAGTTGGGGCAAAGTACTTTGGTTGTGTTGTGTTCAAGTTCCACGTTGTTGCTGACGCCGGTAGCGCGTCCTGTCACTATTCAGCCGGCAACACCTTCAGAAGTCACGCCTGCTAAGATTATATCCTTGAGAAGCGACATAATGAAATTTAGACAATTTGATAATGAACATGTTGCTCAAGCTTGTGAGAGAATGAAATCTTTGGTAAAGAATTGTCCCACTCATGGACTGACTACTTGGATGATCATCCAAACTTTTTATGCAAGACTAATTTTTTTTCAAGAAATCTCCTGGATTCAGCTGCTGGAGGTACCTTTATGTCCGTTACTTTGGGGGCTGCAACTAAATTAGTTGATGATATGATGATAAATTATTCTGAATGGCACACCGAGAGAGCTCCACAAGGTAAGAAGGTAAATTCTATCGAAGAATCCTCCTCCTTGAGTGATAAGATTGATACTATTATGTATATGCTTGTTAATGGTAAATCACATGTTGATCCAAATAATACTCTATTAGCTTCTTTGGTTGCTCAAGAAGAGCATGTTGATGTGAATTTCATTAAAAAATAATAATTTCAACAACAATGCTTATAGGAATAATTTTGGTAGCAACAATTATAGGCCATATCCTTCTAATGGTAATGCTTATGGAAACTCTTATGATAATTCCTACAGCAACAGTAAAAGTGCATCCTCTGATCTTGAAGTCATGCTCAAGGAATTTATTAGTAAACAAACTGCTTTGAATAAAACTGTTGAGGAAAAGCTTGGAAAAATTGATATTCTTGCTTCTAAAGTTGATAGCCTTGCTCATGATGTTAATTTTCTTAAATTAAAAGTGTTGCCTCATGATGTTAAATAAAGTAAAACTTTGAATTCCATTCAAGTTAGAATTGATGAAAATGTTAGGATGTTGGCGGAATTGCATGCTAGGTGGGAAAGAGAAGATGAAATTTCTAGAAACAATAATTTTACTAAAGGTTATACCATCACCACCACCCGTAGTAATTAAGTTTCAAATGCTAGCCACTCTCCTATTATTAATAATAAAGTACATGGTGTAGTAAAAGTCTTCGCTCCTTCTACAAAATTGCCTAAAACCACTGAAACTGCTCCTGATAAGTGTGCTAAAAATTTTATGGGAGACAAGATTCCTTTTACCTTTGATAAAAATGAGTTCAATTTTTATGATTGCAATATCACTTAAGTAATTAAGTTCTTACAAAAGCTTGCTATAAGTCCTAATGCTAGTCCTATAAATATGGCTTTTACAAAGCACATGACAAATGCTTTTATGCAAATAAGAGATGAGAAATTAAAACGCGAAGTCTCTATTCCTAAAAAGTTAGAAGATGGCTTGGAGCCCATCATTAATATGAAAATAGATGGGTTTTGATTTCAATGCTTTATGTGATCTTGGTGCAAGCATTTCTGTTATGACTAGAAAAATCTATGATATGCTTGAATTGCCACCGTTGGAAAAATGTTATTTTGATGTTCATCTTGTTGATATTGCTGCAAAAAAAACCTTTGGGGAAAGTTGATAATGTGCTTATTATGGTTAACAATAACCTGGTCCCCATTGATTTTGTTGTTTTGGATAACAAATGCAATGCTTCTTGTCTAATTATTTTGGGAAGACCGTTCCTTAGAACTGTTGGAGCTGCTATTGATATGAGAGATGTGATTATTAAATATCAATTCCCACTCAAGAAAGTTATGGAACACTTCCCTAGAAAGAGAAATAATCCATCTTATGACTCTATTATTAGAACAAATTATGATATTGATGTTTCTTCACTTGATAATACTTGATGCTCGCATTTTTACTGCGCTTAGTTGAAAGGCGTTAAAGAAAAGTGCTTATGGGAGACAACCCATGTTTTATTTACAGTATTTTTTTGTGTTTAATCTTGGCAGTTATTACTACTGTAATGACCGCTCCTTATTATTTTTGTGTGGTGACCCTGCATGCCACTGCATGTTGTAGTATGCCAGTCGTTGATATAACATTCACGGAGTACCAATCCGCAAATATTACATCCCTCAGAGTAGTACAACAGAACATAGCAGGTCCATAACTCATTCATTTATTATTACAAGCCAAATATACATGTCATCTCGGAGTTCCTCTTGGGTCCTAAGAGGGCTACTCCTGGGTTCGAGGTGAACCCGACTCAACTTACAATATAGAAGTCTTACTAATTTATACATTTATTCCCATCGAGCAGTAAAGTACTAAGTTTTTGTACTGCTCGGCTACTACTACTATCCGATAGGTCTACGCTTGTTCTCCTCCGGAACCCTCCCCGGTTCCGTAGACGATGAGGTAGTCAACTCCTTCTATACCTCCGGAGAGGTCTGGTTCTTCATAGCAGATGTCTTCTGCTCCTTCGGGGTTGTTGCTGTCCTCCTCAAGTCGATTCAGACAATCTAAGCAGGGGATTTAAGAGTGGTATGAGTACGAGCGTACGCAAAAAGTTCATTATAGAAAAGAGGCGTTTAATGCACTAGCTACGATATCAGACCAGAAAGTCTAATACCAATGCAGGTTTTGATAATCATTTCTTCAAGAGGTTGCTTTTATTCAGAAGAACTATGTCCATCAGCCTTCACCGGTTTACAAGAACTTCATGGAGCTCCTTTCCGGCAGCGTTCGCAGTTCCAAATCCCGGAACAGGGAGTGTCAGGTCACGATTCATTACACTCTGCAGAGGTGTGTTGCTTTACCCATAAGAGATCTTAACCTTGGTGCCAACCGGACAGCTTTCCCATCCACACTTCCTTTGGTGTGAGGCCCGGTATAAGGTCATAGCCAATCATATTCCTCCGCTACCTCGTACACCCACCCTTTGTTGCAAACTCCGACCCTGGGTCCTCGCCGGTGTACTTATACCAATTAAGGATGGCCCCCGACCACGACAACAGTTCTGGGCTATCTACCATGAACTCCTTTGCCGGGAGATGCAACCCATCATAGACCGCAATAACCGTGGGGACTTAGGACTCCCCAGCCTCACTGCGTGCTCCTCGGGATACAAGTGTACTACGGACAATGCTGTGGGGACTTAGGACTCCCCAGCCTCACCGCTTGTTCCCTCGGAATACAAGTGTACTACGGTAAAGCGCATCCGTTGATGTACAAGAGGTGGAAATAAAATTGACTATTCCGTCCCACTCCAGATCTTATGGTTAACACGGGTATTACGACACAAGAATCACTGGACGACATTTGTTGTTTAATCCTAGATGGATATAAACCCTTGCAATGGAACCTCCACCATATCAACACAATCCATGGTTCCATTGCCCACCACATAGTCAAATTCATAGTTATGAAAATAGTGGTTTTGCTTTTTATGCAATCGTGATAAACATAGTACTTTGCAATTAATTTGGTTAAAATACTCAAATGACATGAGCAAGTGATGAACTTGCCTGAAGACTGCAAAGTGTTGCAGTTCGAAGGTGTGGACTGACCCTTGTCCTCTGTTGCTGAAAACTAGCATCATTGTCCGATAAGGGCAATGGTTAAAGAAGCAATTATGCATGCTTTCCATTTTTAGGGTTTGTTCCCCCCTTTTCGATGCTTATTATTTTATGTAAGAGGTACTTACTAAGAATGATTTAGGGATACTCTGTTTAGGGTAAAATACTACCTTGAAATGTTGTCAAGGTGTTTTTTTTAAAGTCCAAAAGTATTTATGGACTTATTTTATCATAAAAATACAGGGTCTAATTTTTAATGAATAATTCCATGCATTTAAATATGCCTCATTTTTAATTGGCTCAAAATCTCCATTTCATATTTTATTATGATTGAGAATTTTATGCTGAGTGATTTTCATATTTTTTAGAGCTATATTTAATTTATAAAAATTCAGTGAAAGATTCACTTAATTTGGCATTTTTGAAATGTCAAAACTGCCCCTCGGGCCCACCTGTCAGGCGGCCGAGCTGGTTAGGTTGGACCAGCCCACTGGGCTCGGTCCAACCGACCCAGTCGCGTCGTCTTCCTCGCCTCTTCCTAACCCTAATCCCCTCTCTGGCTCTCGCGACACCGAAATCGCCTCCGCCGTCACCGATTAAATCCGGCCGTCTCCGGTCGTCGCCGGCGACGAGATGGTGCGGATCTGAACCGCCTCTCGACGGCGGACATGGTGGTCCGCGTCGATCTGACGCCCCTGTCCTCGTTTGCACGCCACCGACCCTCCCGTGGGCCTAGGTTTTCGGCGTTCGCCGCCGCGCGTTGGAGATGCCGTGGACCTTCCTCCTGGTGTTCCTGGCGCTATGGCGCCGCCGTGGTGATGCAGGCGTTGCGGCAAGGTGGTGGCCTGGCTCGGCTTGGCCTGGCGCCACCGTTCGCCCGGCGTGTGCCGCCGTGTCGCCATGGCTGTGCTTCTCTCCGCTACACCTGTAACTGCTCCACGCCTCCTCCTATCTCTCTCAGCTCTTCTCCTCTATCTACTAGCTTGAGCTGCGGCTGTTCCTCCTCCTGGAGAGATCAAGCCGTGCTGCTGCTAAGGCTCTGCTGGCCGCTGTTGCTGTGCTTGCTATTGTTGTGTGTATGTTGCTGGCTCTCTGCTGCTGCCATGGTTGCTAGCTACTGCTGACGCTCTGTTTGCTCTATCCATTACCATTCTGTTGTTCTTCTCCCTCTGAGCTAAGCATGTGTGCTTGCTCCTTGTGCTGTTGTGACTCATGAGCACTTGCTTATGAGCATTCTAGGATGCTTCTATCATGCTAGATTGTTCCTGAGCTTGTTACTGGTGTTGTGCCTTTCATGTGTAATCATGTACTTGCCCCTGGCTTGACTTCTGTGGAGAATCCTTGCATTTTGCAAGTGCCAGTGCCACTGTGATATGTTTATTGAGTTATAACTAATGGGATTGCTCAATTGAGCATGATTGTTGACTAGACAATTCCCTCTCTTGATGGTGTGCTTCTGGATACAATTGTAATGCCTCTATTTAATTATCTGTGAGATATTGGTTACTTAATTGTGTCTTTGGATGATTCTGTGCTCTCTAGGACCTCCTGTTGGTTCCTGTATATGCATGAGTTCAATTCTTATGCTGCTGTTATTGCTAGGCTTGGCTCTAGCATGCTCTGTCAAGCCCTGATGATCATATGATCATCAGTTGCTTGGTAATTGGCTGCTACACCATGCCTGTGTCTCATTGAGGCTCTTCCTTGTGTCTGTTTGACACACTGGCATGTGCTAGTGTATGCTTGTGCTTGCTCAAGCTACTGCTATTGCTTGCAATGATCCATTGGATCCTCTGCAAAGCCTGGTGCATGGTTTACTTGTTGATATCATTTATCTGTGTTGCCTTATTTGATTTAGTGGATAAATGATGTGAACTGCTTTGCAGTAGTGATCATATAAATGGATTAATAGAGCTAAAGGGATGCCAATTATTTATTGGGGACCCTAGCTCACTCTGAACCCTCTGGGTAATGATCTGTGTGTATGGCTTGGAAGGTTTTGTGGTTGAGGTGACCTCAATAGCAATATCTTGCTGTTCTGGTAGCTCCCACCTCAAGTGGCTTGATGTATATGGACAAATGCTCTCTGGCTTAACCATATTTGGTTGCCAGATGCTTTTGATGTTGACAAATAATTGCAGAAAACATATATTTCTGCATATCTGATGGTTTTAAAAGGGCTAGTGTAGTCTGGGTATATTTGGATAAGTATCTGGGATAATTTTCCTTCCTATTTCCATTTGGAAGATGTTACCACTTGTCTAGTTGGCATAACCATGGACATAGGCTTTGATTGATCCCTGGTCCTTGCCATTTCTACCAGGTTACACTTGGTCTATGACCAAATGATGATCAAAACAGGGTTACTCCACCCTTTGCGTGCATGTGTGAGCATGACTGTGCAGTTTATGAACAAAACCATCTGGTTTGTTCATGATGATGTGTATACCTCACTCCAGCTCCTAGGTTTTGCTGATGTAGAGGATTTTCTTCTGGATGGTTTGTTTGCTTGCCCTGCTTCCCCTGGCTAGCCTGTGCTTGATCTACTCCATGGTGGCTTGATCAACAGTGAGCAGTTTTTAGTGGAACTATTTCTGGGTGGTTTGCTGGTTATGTGTTCTTCCTGTTCTTGTGTTCTTACCCTGGTGAAGCTTCTGTCGATGGAGCTGCTAGGGTTTTGGCTTGGTGAAAAGGTTTTATACCTAGCCCACCTTGCTTCCTTGGTCGACAGCACTTCCTGGTCACTTGGTGACTCCCCTGGCTTGTGTGTGCTGTTGTGCATGCACACAGCCTGGTGAGCTGCCTGTGTGTGTGTGACTTGAAACTTGAGCTTGTGGTGGATCAGCTCGACAGGGTTTTGGTATTATCCCCAAATTTTCCATTTCTTCTCTAACCTGCCAAGTGGCATTGCCACTTGGCATAATCCCTGTTTATTTTGTATGTGTTGTTTCCCTATGCAGGTTTTAAGATGATGATCAAGAGGTTCTTCATCATGAGTTGATCAAGAACTTCTTGAAGAATTAGCTAGTAGTTTAGCCATTAATGTATCTTTGTAATTTTCATTTTCCTTTTTCATTTATTTGATTTCTGTAATGTGTTGTAATCATCATAATTCACAAGAATATTGTAAATGACTTTGTATCTTGTGTGTTTATCAATAAAGCTCAAATTTCTCTAATTGAGCTTTATATGTTTGATGTATTCTTTATATACTTGAATTTCTATTTTTTTTAAATATATGATCTTAATTTGAATTATGACATGATCAATTGATGTTTGAATTTTGAAATTCAAACTTACTTAGTTGAATTCAATCATGCAACTTAAATTTGAGATGCACTATTTCCCTCTCTTCTCAAAAACCCTAATTGAGTTAAGTGAGGTCCAAATTTATCGCACTCTCGAAAACCTAACCCTGTAAGGTGTTGAGAGAGAAACTTGTCCCCCTTCGATGCAGTTTTCTTTAAAAGCGCGAAATTTCCCCAGATTTTACGATGCAATGCACATCCCTTTCTAAAATCCACCCCTCGATCGTCTCTAAACCTGGGACATTACAGCCTTTCCCCCTTAAAGAAAACTTCGTCCCGAAGTTGTGGTTGTAATACCTGAACAGTTCTGGGTAAGACTTTCTCAGATCTTCTTCCTTCTCCCAGGTGGCTTCCCTCTCAGGATGATGCTTCCACTGAATCTTGCAGTACTTAATGGCTCTATTCCTGAGTTGTTTCCAATTTTCCTCAAGAATCTTGGCTGGCTTCTCGATATATGTCAAATCTGGTTGTAGCACTAGCTCATCATGTGATACTGGCTCGTCTGGGGTCTTCAAACATTTTCTGAGTTGTGACACATGAAATACATTGTGTGCTTGAGCTAACCTACCCGGTAATTCCAATATATATATATATATATATATATATATATATATATATATGTTTCGGCGATTTACTTCGCGAGGTAGGGATACCCCGACACCCCAACCAACCACCCCAACACGTTGCACTGGCCTGCAATCCTCCGCGAGCAGCAGCAGTCCTGACTTGCAAGTCCTGTAGGCCGTCCTGGCCCCCGACGATCGCGCCGATGTTGAATCCCCGCGGCCTCCTTGCGGTCCTGAAATGAGACGTCTTAGAGAAACTCTAACACACATCACATATTAGCCTGGATATGGCAGTTTGGGCTGATATGCGGTTTTATGTCCTTTTTTTGGGCCAGACCAGACACTGGATATGCGGTCTGGCCTAGAAATTGGATCCGGGCTGCAACCCAAAACCCCCATCCGCGCGTATATATCCCGCTCGGAGAGGTTGATGCGGGCCAAATCCCATCTGCATCGCCGCTGCTCCGCCTCCCCACCGACGAGAAATCCGCTCACGCAACGGCGAGCAATTGACGCCCGCGCGTAGATCCAGTGCCGCTGCATCGTCATGGTATCCGGACGTGGGTCGACCGGTCAAGGCGGCAGTCAGATTCGCCGCGGTGGTAGCTCGAGCGAGTGTGGAGGGAACGGAGGTGCCGCCGAGAAATCAGAGGCGGAGAAGAAGCGCTAAGACGCGGCGCACCTCCGTCAGCCGTACCGGTACACACCAAGCACGGGATGGCGCCGCCGCCCCACGTTATCCAAGCGGGAATCCAGCTACTACTGATGGGATTCGTAGCATAGAAAACAAAACAATTCCTACCGTGAGAACGAAAACCAAGCCAAGATGCAATCTAGAAGATGGTAGCAACGAGGGGATCACGAGACTAACCCTTGAAGATTTCCAAAGCCTACGAGATTATATCTCGTTGTTGCAGAAGATGATCACTTGACGCTTTCAAAAGCGCGTAGAAGATCTTGACGGTGCCACAATCGGGCAGCACCTCTATACTCGGTCACACGTTCGGTGTTGATGAAGACGTCCTTCTCCCCGTTCCAGCGGGCAGCGGAAGTAGTAGATCCTCCTCGAAATCCCGGCAGCACGACGGCGTGGTGGCGGTGGTGGTGGAGAACTCCGGCAGGGCTTCGCCTATGCGCTGCGGGAGTAGTATGTGGAGGAGGGGCGCTAGGGTTTGGGGAGAGAGAGGGGGTAGGGTGCCGGCCATGGGGAGCCCTAGGTGGTGCGGCCAAGAGTAGTCTGCCCCCTCCCTCTCCTCCTCATTATATAGGTGGAAATCCCCAAGAGTTGTAGTCCAAGTCTTCGAATAAGGCCCCAACAACAAAACCTCCCATAGGTGGGAAACCTACTCAAGGAGGGAGTCCTACCCAAGGTGGGACTCCCACCTTTCCTTTAGGTGGGGTGGCCGGCCACCTATGGTAGAGTCCACCTGGGACTCCACCCCCTTAGGGTTGGCCGGCCATGTCGGGGGGAAGACCCCGGGTAGGGCAATGGACGCGGAGCAGCCGGCTGGCGACTGGCCGGCTTGCGGCAAAGGCCGGCTGAGGAGCAGCCGGCTGGAGCCGTGGCTGGCTGGCTCTAAGTCCTAGTCGGCCTAGCTACGGCCGTCTGCGCTGTGGCTGGGCCGGCTTCTACAAGCCATATCCGACTGGGGTTTATACTCCAGACCGACTCGAGGCTGGCGAGTCTTGCACTAGAAGGAACTGGGTAGGTGGTACGGGTTCGCAGGTCCACGCTGACCTCATCTCCCGTAAAGCGCGGGGCACTGTGGAGCAATAGTGCCACGTGCCGGACAGGCCATCATGGCGTACGTCGGTCCGTACCGGCTACAGGGCATGATGGCGACAGAGACGTTTCCTCTCCATACCGCTGACTCAGCCAGTCGGATGGGACAGGCCATGAGGCCTCAACGGCTACTCACGTCAACGCCTCGGGAAGGAGCGGAAGCCGAAGCCGGCCAAGCCGGCCAGTAGACTATAGGGACCTCTATGTAAAGTGCCAGCGCCTATATAAGCCGCACAAACCCCTCTCGTGCAGGGGATCGATCATTCTCACTTCATTCTAGCCTTAGCGCTGCCCTGTGAGAGAGACCATCGTCTACCTTAGCCTCCCAGGGCAAGCCGGATACAGCTCAAGGAGCACCATTGTACTGTGTGATCACCATATACACTCATAGCAGGAGTAGAGGTGTTACCTCCATAGGAGGGCCTCGAACCTGGGTACGTTGACCGTGTCACTCGTCCCCATACCCGCATCCGGATACCGCCGTGAGACCATCTAGGAACCACCTTCTTTAGCCATCCTATGGCATATGCCGTGACGATACCACGACATTTAGCGCCCACCGTGGGGCCTTCAGCGTCCTCGGCCGGTGTCTTCATCCGGACGGGCCTCACCACCACCACCGGCGAGCGAGTCGCTTCAGGCTTGATCTGGAGATTCGGCTCCCTCGACTGCGTCAGCGACAACGTTGGCTGCTTCGCCGACCGGCCCTTCCCAGCCGGCGGCAGCGTCATCTCCTTCAGCGGCCACGACGTCTACGTCGCCTCCGTTGCACCGCCGCGCTACCCGCGGCAGGTGCTGCGCTGCGCAAGCCCTCCTCCAGGAGCCGACGCGAGCAGCGTTCCCACCAGCCCCCGCGTCGAAGTCATGACGGCTGGCGAGGAGCTCCCCACCAAGTCCATCGCGTTCGCGGCCCCAACTTGGAGCGCAACGTCGACCCCCACGCATCTGGCTCGGGCCCAAAGGCGCCCCAGCCACCATCCTGGCTGGACCAAGTCCGGGCAAAGCTGAGCTCTCTGCTCACCGCAGGCGGCGACGCCACCGCCGTCGAGGCGGATCTGCCAAGCGCCAGCTAGCAATCACCCAGCGTGAGTACGAGCGCGCCCATGGCTTCACGCCAGGCGGCAACAACCCCAGCCGAGCCGGCGTGATCCGCCGGCGAGGAGGCGGCCTAGGCGCCGAGATCGAGCGCGACGGCGCGGAAGCGCCGGCTCCATCCATGGAGCTACCCGTCTACAACACCCCCGACAAGAACATCCTCGCAGCCGAAGCCGCTGCGGAAGAGCTGGGCCTCCTCGAAGGAGAAGAGCTGCGCCGCCAGACGAAGCGGGTAGCTGAGCTATGCCGGGCTGCAGCCGAGCAGACCAAGGACCCCAGGTACAGCGGTCCCAAAACCCCTCACGTTCGCACTGCTGCAGGCAACAGCAAGGACGCCCCTAGGGACACGGCCGAGTCCTCTTCGCCAGGACCAAGCCAGCGCAAAGACTCCCGTGCCACCCACGCAGGTTCAAGCCGGACAAGCCGGCTGGACAGCGGCCACAGCGGCCGCAGCCGGCCACCACCAAGCTGGAACCAGGAGCACGACTCCGAGCAGGCGGCGCCAAGGCGCCAACACCGGCCGGCTCCAGAGCCAGCCAGCACGTTCCCGGCTGGGCCCCCGCATCGAGCCCATTGACACCAGAGACCGCCTTGACCGGCTGGTCGAATCCCGCATCGCGGAAGAAGAGGGGCCAGCCTGCCCAAAGTGCTTCGGGCCCCGCATCGCCAACGAGCTCATGATGGACGGCTTCCAGCTCCCGCGCGACACCCCCAAGTACGACGGCACCGCCAAGCCGGAGGACTGGCTGCTGGACTACTCCACCGCAGTCGGCATCTCCAGGGGCAACAAGCGCTGGGCGGTGCGATACTCCCCCCTGATGCTAGTCGGCTCCGCCCACACCTGGCTCAACAACCTGCCATCCGGTAGCATCAACGGCTGGCTTGATTTTGAAGAAGCCTTCATCAGCAACTTCACCGGCACCTACCGCCGGCCGGGTCGCCCCCAGCAGCTAGAGATGTGCAAGCAGGGTCCGGACGAGACGGATCGCGCGTACCTGACGCGCTGGTGCGAGACGCGCAACTCCTGCGAGGGCGTGCACGAGATCCAGGCCATCAACTTCTTCATGGGCGGCTGCCGGCCCAACACCATGCTGTGGCACAAGCTGCGCCGCAGCGAGCCCAAGACCATGGCCTCCCTCATGGCCAGCGCCGACAAGTACGCGCTGGCTGAAGAAGCCGGCAAGGCGCCGGCTGAAGCATCGCCGGCTCCCACCAGGCGGGACCACCACAAGTCGGCCGAGAACAAGCCGGCAGAGGGCGCCTCTCATGGCAGCCGGCGGGACAACTACCGCGGCAAGCGGCACATCGACCAGCCGGACCGTCGGTACGGTTCCGCCCATGTGGCAGCCGTGTCGGACAACGCGGCTGGCGGCAGCCGGCGCCAGAAGCAAGACCGGCAATGGAAACCGAAGTTCACGTTTGAGCAGATGCTCGACTCGCCGTGCAAGTACCACAGCGGCAAGGACCCCTCCAACCACCTCACCCGCGACTGCCACTTCATGAAGCGGCTGACAAGCGGCGAACCTCTCCCGCCTCCACCCTCGCCCCCTCCAGCCGGCGGGCCGGGTGGCCAAGCCGGTGCAGAGAACGCCAACCTCGAGCACCACGAGGCTAACCAAGTGCACCATGGCCGATACCTGGCTGAAGATGCTACCTACATCATCTTCACCTCCGAGCCCGAGGACAAGACGAGCCAGCAGAGCCGTTCCCTCGAGGTCAACGCGGTCATACCGCCGGTCCCCCCAGTACCTAAACTGGTCAGAGCAGGCCATCACTTTTGATCGCCGCGGCACACCGGCTGTCCTTCCGAATCCGGGCAGCTATGCCATGGTCCTCGACCCCACCATTGGCACGACCCGGCGCAGCGTGCGCTTCTCGCGCGTCCTCATCGATGGGGGCAGCAGCATCAACATCCTCTACCGCGACACCGCCTGCAAGCTAGGCATTCAAGAAGCCGAGCTGCGTCCCATCCCCACCGTCTTCCATGGTATCGTGCCAGGCCACTGCTGCCATCCGATTGGCCGGATTATGCTGGAGGTGATGTTCGGGAAGCCAGATCACTTCCGCACCGAGAGAATCAAGTTCGAGGTGGTGGACCTTGTCAGTTCCTACCACGCGCTCCTGGGCAGGCCGGCCCTGACCAAGTTCATGGCGGTGCCCCATTATGGATACCTGAAGATGAAGCTGCCTGGCCCTAAAGGGGTCATCACCATAGCCGGCGACTATCGCCGCTCCATGGACTGCGCCACGTAGAGCTCCAAGATGGCCCAGACGCTGGTCATCGCCACCGAGAAGCAGCTCATCCACGACGCTGTCGCCTTGGCCAAGGCCGCGCAGACTGACATGCCGGCTGCAGGCAACCCGGCTGGGACGACTCACTTCCAGCCGGCCAACAACACCAAGAAGATCCTGCTGGACCCGGCGCAGCCGGACAAGTACGTCACCATCGGTGCCGGCTTGAACAAGAAATAGGAAAGTGAGCTCACCAGCTTCCTCCGTGAGAATCGGGACATCTTCGCATGGACTCCAAGAGACATGCTGGGTGTGCCGAGGGAGTTGGCTGAGCACCACCTCCACGTCCGGCCTGAAGCCAAGCCGGTGAAGCAGCCTCTCAGGCGCTTTGCCGAAGAAAGAAGGAAGGCCATCGGTGAAGAAGAACGGACTGGTTGGCGAACCCGGTCCTGGTCCTGAAGAAGAACGGCTCCTGGCGCATGTGTATCGACTACACTAGCCTGAACAAGGCGTGCCCGAAGGACCCCTTCCCCCTGCCGCGCATAGATCAAGTCATAGACTCGACTGCCGGCTATGAACTGTTGTCTTTTCTAGATGCCTATTCAGGCTACCACCAGATTCCTTTGAATCCGGATGCTCAAATAAAGATTTCGTTCATTACCCCGTATGGGGCTTATTGCTACACGACTATGCCGTTCGGCTTGAAAAATGCAGGCGCCACCTACCAAAGGTGCATGCAAAAATGCTTGCAGGATCAAATCGGCAGAAACGTTCACGCATATGTGGATGATGTCGTTGTAAAGACCAAGGAGACGACTACCCTCCTTGATGACCTGAGAGAAACCTTCACCAATCTGCGAAGATTCCGGATGAAGCTCAACCCGGCCAAGTGCACATTCGGCGTGCCATCCGGCCAACTCCTTGGCTACCTCGTCTCTCAGCGAGGGATCGAAGCCAACCCGGAGAAGATCAGTGCCCTAGAGAAGATGGAACTGCCGCAGTGCCTCAAGGACGTCCAGAAGTTCACTGGTTGCCTGGCCTCCTTGAGCCGCTTCGTCAGCCGGCTGGGGGAGAAGGCACTGCCCCTGTACCAGTTGCTGAAGAAGTTAGACAAATTCGTCTGGTCACCGCAGGCGGATGAAGCCTTCCGTGACTTGAAGCGCGTGATCTCAACCGCGCCCATCCTCGCAACGCCGGCTTCAATGGAGCCGATGCTGTTGTACATCGCTGCCACCAATCGAGTGGTTAGCGTCGTCCTTGTGGTGGAGCGCAAAGAAGACGGCAGGGAGCAGCTGGTTCAGCGCCCAGTCTACTACCGCAGCGAAGTGCTCTTCCAGTCGAAGTAGAACTACCCCCACTACCAGAAGGTCACCTACGGCGTGTACATGGCGGCCAAGAAGCTCAAGCACTACTTCCAGGAGCACCCCATCAAGGTGGTTGCCACGGCACCCTTGGCGGAAATCATTGGCAGCAAGGACGCCAACGGCCGGGTTGCCAAGTGGGCTCTGGAGCTAGCCGCCCACACCATCCTCTACGAGGCACGCACGGCCATCAATTCGCAAATGCTAGCGGACTTCTTCATCGACTGGGCCGAGATGCAATACCTGCCGCATGTGCCTGATTCCACACATTGGAAGCTGCACTTCGACGGCTCGAAGATGCGCAACGGCTTGGGAGCCGGCATCGTCATCACCTCTCATAAGGGAGACCGGCTGGACTACGTCCTGCAGATCCACTTCGCCGCATCCAATAATGTGGCGGAGTATGAAGCGCTCATCCATGGGCTGAACTGGCCAAGGAGATAGGCGTGCGTCGCATACTCTGCTTCGGCGACTCCGACTTGGTTACACAGCAAGCATCTGGCGACTAGGACGCGAAGGACGCCAACATGGCCTCATACCGCTTCCACGTCCAGCAGCTATCCGACTTCTTCGACGGCTGCGAATTCCATCATGTGCCACGAGCAAACAACGAGGCGGCTGACGCCCTATCCAAGATTGGCTCAACCCGGCAAGCTATTCCGCCAGGCGTTGCCCTGGCATTTCTCATTAAGCCGTCCATCACACCGCCACCGGACTCGGATTCAATATTCGTGCCGGCTGACCCGGGGGCTGCTCAGCCGAACCCGGGGGCTTCATCGCCCAAGTCGGGGGCTCCAAAGCCAAACCCGCCGGCTTCCATGCCGAACCCGGGGGCTTCTCAGTCCAACCCGGGGGCTTCACCGCCAAACTCGGGGGCTAGCAAGCCAAACCCGCCGGCTTCCAAGCCGAACCCGGCGACCATGCAGTCGAATCCGGAAGCTCCCACGCAGGAGGCCTTGTTGGTTAGCGTATTCGAGATAAGATGCGTACCTTCATGGGCACAAGAGTTCCTCTCCTACCTCACCGATGGTGTGTTGCCTGATGGCAGAGTCCAGGCCAGGCAGATTGAGAGAAGGGCCAAGGCCTATACCATCATCAACCACCAGCTGTACAAACGCAGCGTAAGTGGGGTGTTCCAGCGGTGCGTCGAGCCGACTGAAGGGATTGAACTCCTACGGGAAATCCATCAAGGAGAGTGCGGCCATCACGTCTCCTCCAGAGCCATAGTGGCCAAAGCTTTCCGGCATGGTTTTTACTGGCCGACTGCGCTCAAGGACGCAGCAGAATTGGTGAAGAAGTGCGACGGCTGCCAACGCTTCGCAAAGAAGAGGCACTCGCCGGCTTCCACCTTGAAGACCATCCCCATCACGTGGCCATTTGCCGTATGGGGCTTGGATATGGTGGGCCCATTCAGAACGGCGCGAGGCGGCATGACACATCTCTTGGTGATGATTGATAAATTCACCAAGTGGATTGAAGCCAAGCCAATCAAGAAGCTGGACGGCTCCACAGCCGTCACGTTCCTCAAGGACATCATCGTGAGATACGGCTACCCCCACAGAATCATCAGCGCATCTTCCAAGGCATCTTCTCTCGCTATTGCGAGGAAATGGGGATCCGGATGGACCTAGCCTCTGTGGCGCATCCGGAGTCTAACGGACAAGTGGAGAAGGCCAACGGCTTGATCCTAGCCGGCATCTGGCCCCGGCTGGTGGAGCCGCTCGAGCGAGCAGCCGGCTGCTGGATTGAAGAGCTGCCCAATGTACTGTGGAGCCTGCGCACAACGCCAAACCGCTCAGTCGGCTACACACCATTTTTCCTCGTATACGAGGCCGAAGCCGTCCTGCCGACTGATATCGAGCACGACGCGCCAAGGATCAAGCTCTACACAGAAGCTGAAGCTAAAGAAGCTCGCGAAGATGGAGTCGACCTAGTCGAAGAGGCCCGACTGCTGGCCGTGTCCAGATCTACCATTTACCAGCAAAGCCTCCGACGCTATCACAGCCGGAAGGTCCAGCCCTTAGCATTCCGAGAAGGAGACCTAGTGCTCCGGCTGATCCAACGGACAGCCGGACAGCATAAACTATCATCCCCATGGGAGGGTCCCTTCATCGTGAGCAAGGCAGTAGGCAATGATTCCTACTATCTCATAGATGCCCAAGAGGCTAGAAAGAACAAGCCGGACAAGGCTGACGAGGAGACTAAACGTCCCTGGAATGTCAACTTTCTCCACCCATTTTATACTTGAGAGGAGGAATGTATGTATCCCTTGTACTCCTTTTGTAAGCTATGAAAAAGCAAGCGCCAAGAGCGCCGTTTCCGACAAGTTTTTCGCGTACTCTACTTTGTTTCGCCGATTGGCTAACACCCTCTCACGCGGCCGGCTAAGTAACGTGATCCGGTTTCCGACAGCTGGCTTCCGATCCAGCTACAGACCGCAACCCGGCTGTCCGGCTGGCGGGAGTAAGGCCTAGGGAGCCGGCACGCGAAAGACGACTAAGGGAAAGAATGAAAGCGAATTGACTTGCAACTTTTCATAAAAGTACCGGATTGCCGAACTCGGCTCGTTCGACTGAAATACTATCGGCCTCACCCAGCGGCCCGCTCTTGATCCGGCGACAGATCGCAAGTCGGACGTACGATCGGCAAGAGCAAAGCCAAAGAGTGGGGCGGATGGGAAAAAGTGAACAAGTCGGAAGAAAGCAAGCTGGCACACAAATGATTAACAAACACATTAAAGTGTGACATAATAAAAGGATAATAATATTCATACATATGCACCCGGCATTCCGGGGATTTAACGAATTGTTTTGCAAAAGCAACGCCTAAGACAGGTACATCTAAGCACCGGCT
Organism: Lolium perenne; assembly: GCF_019359855.2. Classification (NCBI taxonomy): domain Eukaryota; kingdom Viridiplantae; phylum Streptophyta; class Magnoliopsida; order Poales; family Poaceae; genus Lolium; species Lolium perenne. Next base: position 41,348,219 of record NC_067245.2, on the reverse strand, counting down.
GGATCAGGACCAGCCGGGGGAGCATCAGCGGAGCCAGCTGCCGGGTCGTCCTCAGGCACGTCCTCCGCCTCCTCGTCTTCTGTCTCCTCGCCCTCGTCCTCAAACGGCGGGTTCGGATCCTCGATGAAGATGCCCTTGTCGACGAAGTCGGCAATGGTGCAGGCTCGGGCAAGCCGGGCAGTTTTGTTCTCGGCTGGGAGCGCGTCCTCCACGCCGGCCCGCCGGCACTCAAGCTGCTCGAGGTCGACCTCGCTGTACCAAGAGAGCACGAAGGACAACACCATGTCGGCTCCAGCGCGCGCAGCAGACTCCTTCCAGTCGAGGAAGCGGTCAGGTGCCTTCTCCAGCCAGGTGATGAGGTTGGAGAGATCCTGCGGTATCGTTTCCATCGGCCACAGCAGCCGGATCAGCTCCTCCGCCGCCTTCCGGAGTCCCCAGCCAAGCTTCGTGATGGGCCCGACGCGGGCGGCCATGGACGCCATGTAGTCCTCCATGGTGAAGTACTCGTCGCTGCTCTCACCGGTCTCCCGCCTCCGGGCGTCGCGCGCAACACCAACTGCTGTCAGCGCCGCCTCCTGCGCCTCACGGAAGGCCGCTGCAAAAAAGACACACGTCAGAAATCTATCGAAGCCGAAAAAATCTGAAAAATGCAAATTTTCGAAATCCTAAAGTAAGACTGGCGGCAGCCGGCATGAGCCGACTGCCCCCAGCCCGAAGATGGAGATTCCGAAGCTCTAAAGTAAGCCTGGCGGCAGCCGGCAAGAACCGACTGCCCCCAGCCCGAAGATGGAGATTTCGAAGTTAAAAGAAAAAAGACTGGCGGCAGCCGGTATGAGCCGACTGCCCCCAGCCCGAAGATGGAGATATCGAAAAAAAATCGGAGTTTCCACTGCCGGCTGCCAACCTAAGCTGGCAGCCGACAGCCGAAAGCCGGCAAAGGGGAAGGAAAGAGAAAAATAAAGGACTCACCCGCCAAGCCGCGGTCGAGTCGGCCAATCTCATCCACCCACCGCTTGGCGGTGGCCGACAGCTCTTCAGACTTGGCGGTCACCTCTTGGCGAAGCGCAAGCCGCTGCTTGTCCACCTCCTCCAGCCATTTGCTCAGGCCCTCCACCTTCTCCTCCTCAGCCTTTTTGAGGGCGGCGAGCTCCTTGAGGTGATTGTCCTGAAGCCGGCGCAGCCGCGCCAGCTCCCCCTCAGCCACCTTGAGCTTGGCGGCAGCAGCCCGGCCCGCCTCCTCGCTCTGGGCGCATTGGGCGCGGGCGGCATGAAGGTCCGCCTCCAGTTGCGGGACCCGGGCGGCTTCAGCTGCAAGTCGGCAAGAAAAGCCGTTAGCCGAGTGAAATCAAAGAAAAAAGAAATCAAGTTAAAAAGAAGAAAACCCTACCCTTGACGGCCTCCAGCTCACGAGCCAAGCTGGCCCGCTCAATCTTGGCCTTGTGGTAGCGGGTCACGACCTGGTTGTACAAGACGGTACGCCGCTCCGTAACCGTCTGAGAAAAAACAAAATCAGATATCTAGGCGAAACCCGGACCGGCCCTAAGCAGCCGGCCCATGCCTCGGAGGGCTACCAGGATAACAAAAAAAATGCAAAAAAGATAAGACACCTACCTTGTCAGCTTCCTCCAGCTTGGCGAGGTTGGCGGCGGTCTCAGCAGCCCTGGCCTTGAGGTTGGCGCGAAAGCCGGAGAAGAACATCTTCATCAGCGCCACGCCTGGATTCCCCTCCCGGCTAGTCACCTCGCAAGCATCCGCGTTGTGCCACGCCTTCTCCATGGTGGCAGCCGAGCCAAGGCTGGAGTCGGAGGCGGACGCCACGTTCAGAAGCCGGGCGCCCTTGGCCACATGGAGGCCTTCAGCCGTCTCCGGCGGACCCTCCGTCCTCACCAACGCCTGGGAGCCGACGTCCCCCGTGCGCGCCGGCTCGTCCCTGGCCAGCTCCTTCCCAGCCGGCTCCTCCCTCGACGGCTCCGAAGACGGTGGCGGCACAGTCGAAACAGTCGGCCCGGTGGGAGCCGCCGTCTCTGGCGCCTGAGGCGCTCCCTCCGGGCTCTCCTCCAACACCACCACGCTGGGCGCGGCACCGCCGATCCCAGTCTCAAGCGGCGCAGCCCCGCCGGCTCCGGCTCCGGTCGCAGGTGGCATACCACTGCCGGCTCCAGCCGCCGGCTCTAGAAAGCGAGCGCGGCGCGGAAACATATCATCCAGAGATGGCCGGCGTGCCGGCTCACCCTGGGCGCCGCCGCCAGGCGTCGTAGCAAGAGTCACAGCCGAAGAAGATGCCCCCGCGGAAGGCGGCGTAGCCGCAGGCGACACGACGACGAGGGGCGGCGTGGGCGCACCCGCCGAAGGCTGCGGTGTCGGCTCCCTCCTGTGCCGCGGGAGCGGCGACATGACGCGGGGAGCCTGCCGAGAGCCGCCGCCCTGGGCAAACTTGATGGGAGCCCTAGTCGGACAAACAAGAAAAGATAAATATAGAAAGAAAGGAAAGAAAAGGAATCAAACAGCAGAGAAGAAAACTTACCCGGCCTGCTCTGGAACCTTCTTGGGCCCCAGCCGGCGCTGCTTCTTCACCTTCGCCTCCAAGGCGGCGGTGGAGCGGTCGCCGACCCGCTTCTTCCCCTTGGGCGCGGAAGTCGCCGAGGCGCCAGGCGGCCTCATGCGCAGAGGCACCGCAGGGATCGGCCCCGTGGTGGACGTCACCGGCTCCTCCTCCTCCGGCTGCTCTGGCGAAGGAGGCGGGTTATGCTCCCCTTGGCCGCCTTGGTCGGGCACCTGCGGCAGCTCGTCGTCGCCGGCTTGGTCGCCGGCTTGGTCAGCCGAATCAGCATGATCCGGCGTCCAGACCTTCTGCGCCAGGTCGCCGTCCTCAAGGCCCTGGTAGTCGAAAAGGTAAAGACAAAGCAAAGGATATGAGTAAGCCGGAAGTCGGTGAAAACGAAGTCGGCCATGCAGCCGCAAGCCGGAAGTCGGCCAAAACACAAAAGCTTACCAGCTCAGTCGGCGACGCCTGGCTGCAAGGCGTCAGCCCATAGTCCCAGGCCTCCGGCATGTTGGCCTTGGTGATGTTGTTCACCCGGCGGGCCACCTGGGCCTTGGAGAGCTCCACCTTGGACGTCCGGGTCGGATCAAACCGGCCGGACATGTGCCCGATCTTGTGGGTATGCAGCTGGAGCGGCAGCACCCGGCGCTCGGCGTAGGTGCAGAGGAGGTCCTCGGCGCTCAGCCGGCCCCCACTGACGCAGGCCCCCAGAAAGTCCCACAGCTGGTTCACCTCCGCGTCCGGGTCCGTTGTCCTGGCGTTGTAGCCCCAGTTGATCCGGCCGACTGGCGGCGCCGGGTTGTACTCCGGCAGGTTGATCCGATCAAAGGCCGGGTTCTCGTTCCGCACGTAGAAGAACGACATCTGCCAATTCTTCACCGAGTCCACCGTCGGGATCTTCGGGAAGGGCGTGCCCGGGCAGGAGTAGATCGAGGCGGCGCCGCAGGTCCGTAGGTGGCCGTCGGTCGTCTGCGCCTTGATGAAGAAAAGCCGGCTCCAGAAGTCGATATCCGGCCACAAGCCGGCGTACCCCTCCATGAAAGCCACATAGCAGCTGATGAGGACGCAGGCGTTGGCCGGCAAGTGGTGAGGCTGCAAGCCGAAGTAGTCCAAGAATTCGCGGAAGAAGTTTGAAGCCGACAGGCCCAACCCGCGGTCGAAGTGCGCGCCGAAGACCACGCGCTCGCCGGGGTTCGGCCTGGGCTCCACCTCGTCGCCGGGCGCCCTCGTGATCACCGCCGGCGGAATTCTGCGGAGGCGCACCAGACGCTCGATGTCGTCCTCTCGCATGTATGAACCCCTCCAAGAACCACTTGGTTGGGCCATCGACGAGGAGGAAGACGAAGAAGACCAAGAAAGACGAAAAGGCGAGGAAGAACCACGCGACGGCGGCGACGGCGGCGGCGGAGAGCGTACCATAGACACGCGCGGCCCCGTGGCGCTGGATTGATGAAGCGGCGGCGGCGGATCGGTGGAGAAATGTCGAGGCTGCTGCCTGCCGGAGTTCGCCAGGGAGACGGTGAAGAAATTCCGCCGGAGCAACGAGGAGCTCGAGCGAAGAAGAGGAACAGAGTGGGAGCGCGAGGAAGACGAAGATGGCACAGCGGCCGCCTCGGTCCTCCCCCGTGGCATTTATAGCCACCTGCTCTGGACGGTTGGCCTCCAAGTGGCAGACGTGGGCCACGACCTCAGGATTAACTGTGCATAAACGCTCCCCACGACCGCAGCGGTTACCAGAAACTGCCACACCACGTCCCCCACGACCGCACCGGATCCGGAGGCGACATTGATGCGACCAGACGAAGCGGCAGCAGCAGCCAAACGTCAGACCAGTCAAGTCGGGCGCAGGGCCCGAGGCGGCGGAGACTCCGGCGCACCCAAGCCGGAGCCGGACATTAAATTCAGTCCGGCCCCAAACTCTCCTAGCAAGGCGGAGACGTCACCAAGACTTATGAAAAAGCAAAAGCTGCAGAAGCGAAAATAACATCCGGCTAGAAGCAGCCGGACAAGACGAGCCGGATGAGGGCGCAGCCGGCTGAATGGAAATTCTCAGTCGGCCCCTCCGAGTGCCGTCAAAACATATTCAAGAGATCTAAAAGCCAGGAAAACCTGCCTAGGTCCCTCTTAACGCAGGACCTTGCCAGCTTCGGGGGCTAATGTCGGGGGGGAGACCCCGGGTAGGGCAATGGACGCGGAGCAGCCGGCTGGCGACTGGCCGGCTCGCGGCAAAGGCCGGCTGAGGAGCAGCCGGCTGGAGCCGTGGCCGGCTGGTCCGGAAGCCGGCTGGCTCTAAGTCCTAGTCGGCATGGCTACAGCCGTCTGCGCTGTGGCTGGGCCGGCTTCTACAAGCCATATCCGACTGGGGTTTATACTCCAGACCGACTCGAGGCTGGCGAGTCTTGCACTAGAAGGAACTGGGTAGGTGGTCCGGGTTCGCAGGTCCACGCTGACCTCATCTCCCGTAAAGCGCGGGGCACTGTGGAGCAATAGTGCCACGCGCCGGGCAGGCCATCATGGCGTACGTCGGTCCGTACCGGCTACAGGGCATGATGGCGATAGAGACGTTTCCTCTCCATACCGCTGACTCAGCCAGTCGGATGGGACAGGCCATGAGGCCTCAACGGCTACTGACGTCAGCGCCTCGAGAAGGAGCGGAAGCCGAAGCCGGCCAAGCCGGCCAGTAGACTATAGGGACCTCTATGTAAAGTGCCGGCGCCTATATAAGCCGCACCACCCCCTCTCATGCAGGGGATCGATCATTCTCACTTCATTCTAGCCTTAGCGCTGCCCTGTGAGAGAGACCATCGTCTACCTTAGCCTCCCAGGGCAAGCCGGATACAGCTCAAGGAGCACCATTGTACTGTGTGATCACCATATACACTCATAGGAGGAGTAGAGGTGTTACCTCCATAGGAGGGCCTCGAACCTGGGTACGTCGACCGTGTCACTCGTCCCCATACCCGCATCCGGATACCGCCGTGAGACCATCTAGGAACCACCTTCTTTAGCCATCCTATGGCATATGCCGTGACGATACCACGACAGGCCATGCTAGGTAGAGTCCCTCCGGGACTCCGCCTTCCATAGTGATTTATTCCGGACTTTTTTAGAACCTTCTAGAACCTTCCATAAATGCACCGGATCATTTTCAAACTTATAAAATGACTTCCTATATATGAATCTTATTCTCCGGACCATTCCAGAACTCCTCGTGATGTCCTGGATCCTATCCGAGACTCCGAACAAAACTTTGAACTCCATTCCATATTCCATATCTACTTAAATGACATCAAACCTTAAGTGTGTCACCCTACGGTTCGCGAACTATGTAGACATGGTTGAGACCTCTCTCCGACCAATAACCAATGGCGGGATCTGGAGATCCATAATGGCTCCCACATATTCAACGATGATTTAGAGATCGAATGAACCATTCACATACGATACCGATTCCCTTTGTCACGCGATATTCTACTTGTCCGAGGTTTGATCATCGGTATCTCTATACCTCGTTCAACCTCGTCTTATGACAAGTACTCTTTACTCGTACCGTGGTATGTGGTCTCTTATGAACCTTTCATATGCTTGCAAGCTAATTAGACGACATTCCACCGAGAGGGCCCAGAGTATATCTATCCGTCATCGGGATGGAAAAATCCCACTGTTGATCCATATGCCTCAACTCATACTTTCCGAATACCTAATCCCACCTTTATAAACACCCATTTACGTAGTGGCGTTTGATGTAATCAAAGTACCCTTCCGGTATAAGTGATTTATATGATCTCATGATTGAAAGGACTAGGTAACTATGTATCGAAAGCTTATAGCAAATAACTTAATGACGTGATCTTATGCTACGCTTAATTGGGTGTGTCCATTACATCATTCATTAATGACATAACCTTGTTATTAATAACATCCAATGTTCATGATCACAAAACCATGATCATCTATTAATCAACAAGCTAGTTATACAAGAGGCTTACTAGGGACTCCTTGTTGTTCACATAACACACATGTATCAATGTTTCGGTTAATACAATTATAGCATGGTATGTAAACATTATCATAAACACAAAGATATATTATAATAACCATTTTATTATTTCCTCTTGGGCATATCTCCAACAGTCTCCCACTTGCACTAGATTCAATAATCTAGTTTACATTTGTAATGATATAACACCTTGGCCTTCCGGTGCTTTATCATGTTTTGCTCACGGGAGAAGTTTTAGTCAACGGATCTGATATGTTCAGAAACGTATGTATTTTGCAATTCATTTGCGTCTCAACGCATCACTCATTTTCCAAATGAGTCGGCATTAAATATGTTTGGTCTTCTGGTGGAACCTTAATTCCGCGGTCTGAAATATGTCACGAATATTGTCATACACAACATAGCTTCAAAGTTCTGACACTATCGGAACTACACCAAGTTCTTAAAGAACTCTTCGACTTAAACATCCTTAGTTATTGTCAAAACAATGACATGCTCTGCCTTCGTTTGTAGAATCCGTCACAATATTTAGAACTCATCTAAATCTAGCATAGATTTCATCTAGCTCATTGTGCTACCTTTTGATCAACACTTATCCTAATTGAGATTTTGAAATTCATTTTTATATGTGACCAAACCAATATCGGTGCAACACTTTACAACAATTTGTTTGTCATTTCTCCATACAAAATTATATATATCCTTGGTTCTTCTTAAGTACTCAAGAATATTCTTACTGTTTTTTAATGATCATCACATGAATCATTCTGGTACATGCTCATAACACTTTTATAGCACAGGACATCTGATTGTGTACATATTATTCGTGATCTATAATCACTCATGTGTTTTTACTCATTGAGTATCAGATACACTCAAGTCTTGTTAAACCTTCACATGAGAAGAAAATTTTCTTAATATTTGTATATTGAACTACTTCAATATCCATTCTATGTACTTTGACATAAACTTATTATGTGTTTCAATCTATCTTCATAAATCTTAACACTAAATTTGTTTCAGTCCATATCCTTTCATTGAAGTTAATTTCTCAATGAAACCTTTTAATCAAGTATATAATTACATCATTTATAACCAACTATATGTCATCTACATAAAGTATTATAAATATGTCTCGGCGCTCCCACTTAATTTCTTGCAAATGCAAGCCTCTTCATCGTCTCTAATGAAATTAAAAACTCTTTGACTATTTCATCTGGTGAAGATTCCAACTCCGTGATACTCACTTCATCCAATTGAAGTTCGTATACCTATCTAGTATTCCACGGACTAGCAAAACTCTTGGTTGTATCTTGTATACACCTTTAATACATACTTCTGTTAATTAATGTATTTTGCCATCCTACTAGCATATCTCATAAAAGAAATATGTAGCGATTACTAGAATAATCCACATAGACTGTAAGCATTGCTACGGAAGATCTAATCTTATCGTAGTCAACTCTTTGAACTTTGTCGTAAACAACTTTTCGACAAGTAGAGCTTCTTCAAGGATATTCCATCCAAGTCCATCAATTTTATAGATCCATTAACTTTCGAAAAGTATTCATCTATCTTGGATTTCATGGCGTACAGCCATTTTAACGGATTCAGGGCCCATCATAACTTCTTTGTTTGTAGTTGGTTTATCATTGTACAGAATCAATTCTAGGATAACAACAAAGGCATTCATCCAGTTTTGGTTGTAAACTTATTTACTTATACCAAAATTTTAAGAAAGGACTATTAAGGTTTATGCCTATGCCATAACTCGTATGGTGTCATTTCAACGAATCATGATGATTCTCTATTCAGTGTAAAAGCGGCAGTCACTAAAGTACAATCCACAAAAATATAATGGCGTCAATTTATTTTATATCATCATTAATCCAACAAGGTTTGGATACGTCTCTTGGATACTTCATTATCACTATGATACTCCAAGAAACGTGAGTTGCAGAACAATTTCATAACTCTCTTAGATGTTCGTTAAAACTCGTAATTCAAATATTTCCACCATGATCCAATCATAGATATTTGACTTTTCTATTACGATGATTTCCACTTCATGCTGAAATTTATTTGAATCCATTCAAATATTTCAAACTTCTTCCTTATCGAATATATCCACATATATATACTCAATTCATTGTTGAAAGTTTTCATGAAGTAGAAGAATCTCCCGCACACAACTATGCCCAGTGAACCACATACATCATTATGTATGTTTCCACTAAGTTAGTTTCCCGTTCATCTCTTGGCCTATGAACGGTATTTCAGTCATTACTTTTAGAAAAGATTTTGCAAGCGCCAAATGATTCAAAAATCAAATGACTCCAAAAATCCATTTGCATGGAGTTCCTTCATGCGTTCCTTTCTAACATGACCTAAATGGCGGTTCCACAAATAAGTGGAATTCAAATCATTTGCCTTATGGCATTTTAGCGTCAGTGTTATGTATGTGTGTTTCACCATTAAGATTTATAATAACTTATCCATCGTACATGGAGTAATGTCATAATTTGAACAACTCATTGTTTTCTTTTGACTAGAGCAAAATAACAATTATTAAGTTCTTTACTATAAATTCTAAGGGCTAGATAGAATGCCAACGATGAACATAATAACACTTTATTTTTGTTCCCGACGTGCATTCCTATCATATTCCTTGTCAATCCCTTAGGCCATTGTATTCTTGTATTGCGTTGTTTTGTATGATATTTCATACCAACCAATATGGTACAAATACCCAAGAATTTCATTGTGTGACCAGACGAAGAATACATCCATAACAGTATATCATTTATATACACCTGAGCTAGACTTTCTAGTCTTTTCTTTCTTTCTGCCAATAATCTTTTGTAGTTTCTCTTTTCGCTTTCCTCATTATTCAGAAAAACACTTCAACATCAATAACTTCTAGGTTTGTTGGTCAAATACCAATAACCTTGAGGTTCTTACTTTGAAGTTGATCATCATATGACAAGTGTTCCGGATTTCACTATTAGTAACCTTTTAATATGATGAACAATTTCACTCATAATTTCATCCATCATATCATGACGACTTTTCGAGACCATGTCTGTACATGCTAGGCTCGTAAAGTTTAACCTCAGTATTCGTATGTGCAAATCTGGCTTGCACCCATTGTATGCACACGTAGAATCTATAACACCCGATCATCACGTGATGCTTCGAAACGACGAGTCTTAGCAACGGTGCATACTAAGGACGATTACTTCATGGATATGCGGATATCGTTAGTGCCCCAATAGTTGGAGGATTGGGACGCCTTGCGTCTTCAACCTTCGTACATTCCCATAAAACTTATGAGTTTATGTAGTCTCACCAAATTATATTCTATCATCTTGCAATAAGGTCTTAGATATCACATATATCTCATACCTTGATTATTTCTGAAAACTAAATTTTCAGCTCCTTACTTTTCAAAGAGATTTGAACTTCAAGTTTCACGGAGACAAGATGACTTTAGGTACTAATTGAAACCATAGCTCTTTGAATCAACAATGTGAGGTTTACTAAAAGTTTGCAAATAGGACTTAATCATTTCTTGATTCTTTAGCAATACGGTACCAGTCCGTAAAGTTTCTTGTCAGATTTAAAAGTATTTCTATCTCAATTACAAGACTAGCGCATGGTAGAAAACGGATGCCAATACTACAAAATTAATTCAAAATACTACTCAGACTATGCTCATGATAATTAGTTCATGTTTTAATCTAATTACTAATGAACTCCCACTTAATACAACATCCCTCATAGTTGTTAAGTGGTACACGATCCAAATCCACTACATCAAAACTGATCATCACGTGAGATGATGTAGCTTCAATGGTGAACATCAACATGTTGATCATATCATCCATATGACTCGTGTTCAACCTTTCG